>NC_091821.1:444467897-445087897 GCF_038994185.2 Dermacentor albipictus
CAGGGCGTTCTTTCAAAGAAGCGATGTCTTCTCTAATTGCCTGTTGGCCACTTATTAATGACTGGAACATTTCCTCGACGGTTGGACCCGGGTTCTCCTCTATATCGCCACATACTCAGAGCTTGCAAGAATTCAAACACTCATATGCAATACTCATACACACAAGTGGGCATGGCAGTACAATCAGAAATCTATCATCACTGCGTATTGTATTATTGTAACTAACCTGTACAAGAAGAACGAGACGCATAGTCAGCGATGTGCGCCTTGCGCTTTCGCCGTGCCCACTGGCAAGTCCATCGTTTGGTGCTGCCTTTATAGAAGTTGAATCTGCTGACGTCAGGAACCCGTGACTTGTAATCGCTGCATCATCCGTGTATGAAGGAACGCATGCAGCTTCACCGTCGATGTCGCATATTGTCGCTGTTGTACACGGCTTGACTGAAGGTGCAGTAAGCAAGCTGGCTGATGACAGGAACAAAGCCTGTACAAGAAAAACGAGACGCATAGTCAGCGATGTGCGCCTTGCGCTTTCGCTGTGCCCACTCTAAGTTGGACACTTAGCGTCAGTAGCGGCATTCCTCGTCGATGAGACGCCGTCCGAGGAGTTCCCGAGTGAAGCTAAACCTTGGTACCGCCTTAGATGCTTAGCCGTTCTGGAGAACCTGCCAAACTTTACCTTCGCCTTATGGCGAAGTTGAAATTAAGAACGAGGTGATGGTCTGGGGAGTCGTCAACATGGAGACGATGACAACAACTGCTCTTACCTTTGCTGTAACAGAGAGAACACTTGAACTGCTGCAAGTTCCACTTCGAAATAATGATTGTTATGGTTATATATTATCTCCTTACTATGATGCCACCCGAATAACTGAGCGGATAACTAAATGACTGCGTATAGAAGCCTAACATTGTTAACCTTGAACCTCGGTTGCTCTGTGAAAGCAGTTGAGGCGTAAGGGTGATTCTATTATTGGGCGAAGCGAAAGCAGACGTAATGAATGAAAAACACCACGATACACTCAAGAAAAGGTACAAAAAGTAATTATTACCTATGTTGATTTCTGTAGCCTCCCTCCGTTTTCTGTGTTGGTTTAGCGTCATGACCAATATTGGACAAACCACTATAGCAGAGCGGTATGCTTTTCTTACTTCTTAGAGTAAATATGGGACATCTAAAAACAAGAAGGCTTCGCGATGCCGCAGAAAGTTAATGAGAGAGTTTGCTCATAGCCAAACAACTTTTTTGTTCATATTTAAACCAGCGCCAAAAAAAGAAAAAAAAAACAGGGACAAGGGAGTACACAGGACGAGCGCTGACTGCCAACAATACCTTTATTGGAGCCTGCGCAAATATATACAACTTTCAACGGACATAAAGAGGGTGGAAGAAGAATGGAAAGGCGAGTCATCGTCGGTCAACTCCTGCTGCGCGTGCTTCAGTAACATTAAACAATATAAAAGTAACCATAACATGGTGGACACAGCCCAAACTGATTAACTTCTAAGGAACTTAAGTTCTTTATCACAAAGTGCTATGGAAGGGGAACTAACACAGGTGGCTCCTAACTGACACATTTAAAACATCTCAAAGATTTCTCTGGCCATCTGATTGCTGCACCTTTTCAACACACGTGGGTCGTCAAGGAGTGGTGAACAGCCACACTTTGCACAATGAACAGCCAGAGAACTGCCAGTCTTAATCTTGACACAGTGATCATTCCAGGCCTCCTCCTGCTTATCAGACTTGTCGCAGCCCATACTGCCACCTCAACTGTGGTTGCGGCACACGCGAGCTCTCCTTTTCAATCCTCCGACATGTTATCAGGCATGCGACGCAGTTGGCGAAGCGAGCGGAGGCGAACGCAACGATGAGGAACGCGATGTGACGAGGAACACGGTGTGACGAAGAGCGTGGCGTGACGCCATGTGCCTCCTCGGAGCACCGCCGCGGCAAAATCGCAAGTTCGCGGCCAGTATAGCTTTCGCTTTAGAAGTATTGAGCTATTTAGCTGTTGCTAAGACCTATGTTTTGTCCTCCATGACCTAAACTAACGTGGATTAAAACGCTGTACTCTTTTTCAGAAGCGTTCTCTCTTTTGTGTGCTTTGCCTCCGTAGCTTTCCCTTCATAACCACAGAAAGTTGTGCACGAGTAAAACTCAATTCAAGCATGCTGTCACGCGCCCACAAGACAACATGAACGGATCTTATTCGATGACCGCTGAAACGAGCTGTCAAAACGCTGCTGTCAAACGGGACAAAAGCAGCGAGCGAATTGACCTTCGTGCAGCCGCTCGCATCAAAGCAAACTACGCCTTTTAATTAGAGCGTAGCGTGGACTCCAGGCGGCCGGGAGCGCGCCGTCACCTGGACCAGTTTGGAAAATTTATAATGTAATGTACAGCCTCAAAGTCGAATGTATTTCTCCTGGTTCCATGCGTTTGGGAAGAGAGTTTTGCGCTACTACTGAGGATACTTTTCTTTTGCTTTTACGATCGTATCAAATGGTCTTAGTCGTTCACAAATGCACTCTTCAAAACGAATCACAATATGACACGTTGTCTTTGTGGCTGATTTCATAGAAGGAACTACGTGAACAGCGGCATGGTCCTAAGAAATATTACAGAAGTGTAATTTTTCATGTGTAATAAGCTTACAAAAGTATTACAGCAAAATATGGCATGTTGATGCCTGCGATTTCCTTATTGCTGTTGTCATGCGCATGGTCATTAGGGATGCCGTTGTTGCGGCCGTTTGTTCCAGTCAACGCGCCCGTGGGAGTATTTGTTCTGCTCTATCTACCGGTTACTTCACTTGTTTCTTCTTCCTGGGCTTCCTTCTCGGCTGCATTCTAAGCTGTTCGTGGTATTTCTAATATCTCTTCTCCACGTTGGTGATACAACCAATGTTTCTTAACAAAACAATGTGGATTCAAGTAAGTGATAGTAGGCCAACAACATCTGTGTCGAACACGCGTATCGCAAAATGTGGGAGCTTTTCTAAAAAGTAATAGTAAGAAAGAGTACATATTGAATGAAAATTTGTTGCCACGGTAAGGTGCGTGTATCTGAGGTATTCTGCACAAAAAAACACTCAGAAGTTGCTTATGGAAGCCTGGAATTTCGGTTGCATGTTGATCAGTGGATTCCATTTTGTCAAGAGGGGAGTTTCGTCTGAAACATCGCCAAGACAGTCGCAACAATAGTTAAAAACAGAATAAGCGCTGAATAGAATTCGGAGTCGCTAGCGGAGTCGCTGGGAAAGAAAGACAGGCAGGTTAGCCAGTGTAAGTGCCTGCTGGCTACCCTCTGGTAGAAAAAACGGTAAAGATAATAAAAGGGGAAAGAAGGAACAAAAAGATAAAGTGAGAAAAATCCACACAATAATGCGATGCTACGCTCCAGAACTTCCAAATTCGGTCGTACAATCCGTAAGCCCTTAAGAACTTGAGCAGAGCCCTTACGGTCTGGGGTGCCGAAGAAATCCAGGTATTATTTATTTATTTATTTATTTAGCAATACTGTAAGCCTTTTACAGGCTCATACAGGAGTGGGTCACAATCAAAACAACGAAACAATGTTGGTCAAAATAGACGGCAATGAAACACGCCAATTATTACAATTGAGAAGATATAACACGCGAAAAAAAACGACAGACTAAAGCAATTAGTACAAGGCATATAATACAGGGAAGTGGTAAGAGCTACGAACAATTAAGTAGAAGGCAATGAAACACGCCAATTATCACAATTGAAAGATATAACACGCGAAAAAAAACGACAGACTAAAGCAATTAGTACAAGGCATATAATACAGGGAAGTGGTAAGAGCTACGAACAATTAAGATGTGGCGGGAAACGGCCAAAACACAGTTGGTCAACACAACGTTGTAGCGAAGCAGTACATAATCGGAAACAGACCTAATCATAAAAAAGTTCACGTATCTTGGTTGCAAATACTTCAATGGAGTCAACTTGTGCAATTGGTTCCGGCAGACGGTTCCAGGCTTCAATTGCAGATGGAAAAAAAGAATATTTAAATGTGTTGCAACGCGCAGAAAACTGCCTGATGCACTTACGGTGATTTGTTCTTTCGGAATGTTGGAAGGGTGGCCTAATGTACTTTGTTTTATCAATATTTATGTGCCCGTGATAAAGAAGGAAAAGAAACTTCAAGGCAGCGATACGCCGTCCTGATATTAGCGTCGGGATATGTGCTTGTTCACGTAAAGCAGTGACGCTGTCGTATGGAGAGTATCTGGAATAAATGAAACGAAGTGCCATGCGCTGTATTCTATCAAGTTTATCAATGAGGTAAGACTGCTGCGGGGACCATACAATGCTGGCATACTCAAGTATTGGTTGAACGAGGGTTTTATACGCAGTTAATTTGACATCGGATGGTGCTGTTGCCAATTTCCGACGTAAGAAATTGAGCTGCTTAAATGCCTTTGCACATGTGATGTCAATATGAGTGTCCCATTTGAGCGAGCTTGAAAATGTCACACCCAAATATTTTACAGTATCTGATCTTATTATAGCCGTGCCTCTTATGTTGTAAGTGAACATATTAGGTACCTTTTTATGTGTAAAAGTGATGCATGCTGTTTTACTGATGTTTAACTTCATTCCCCACCTATCACACCAATCTGCAATGCTGTTTAGTGAGGTGTTTAGTTTAATTTGATCATCCACAGACCGAACAGTTGTGTAGACAACACAATCATCTGCAAAAAGACGTACGGTTACGTTAGGCTCAACACATGATGGGATGTCGTTGACATACACAAGAAAGAGCAATGGCCCCAGCACGGACCCCTGTGGCACACCAGAAAAGACTTCAAGGCTCTCTGACTCATTATTGTTTACTGATACAAATTGGGATATGAGTGCGAGGTATGATGCTATCCACGCAACAGTGTTAGATGCAATTCCAATAAGTTTAAGTTTTTCGATCAGTTCACAGTGAGGCACGCGATCGAAGGCTTTGGAGAAATCGATGAATATGGCGTCTCCTTGTAGTCCGGAATTAATTATCTCTGCAAAGTCATGCGAAATTTCCAATAGCTGTGTCACTGTAGAAAGGCCCTTCCTGAAGCCATGCTGTTTAGGGTATATCAGGTTATTGTTTTCTAAGTAACTAATAATGGATTTGTTAATAATGTGCTCCATTAATTTGCAACAACAGCTTGTTAAAGAAATTGGTCGGTATGTGTCTATGTGCAACCTATTGCCACCTTTGGGAATCGGGATTACTTTTGCGACGAGCCAGTCTGAAGGTAATGCAGCTGCTTGAAGAGACGCCGCAAAAATCCTGTGTAAGAACGGAGCCAGTTGGGCAGCAAATCTTTTTAGAAACGTATTGGAAATATTATCGGGGCCGGGCGTTTTCTTTGTGTCAATGTTCAAGAGCAGGTTCAGTATGCCTGGCTCAGCTATAACTACGTCAGGCATCGCTGGATCAGATCCAAACGAAACATCACTTGGACGGGGAGAGCGTGTGAACACGGATTGGAAATGGGCATTAAAAGCGTTAGCAATAGTGTGTGCATCATGGGTAGGAACACCTGCGATTTCAATTTCTACTATTGGGTTTTCAGGTTTTGACAGATAGCGCCAGAATTTGTGCGGCTGATTGTGCATGAAGTTCGTCAGAGTATTCGAGAAAAAGTTATCTCTCGCCTTTTTTAATTCAAATTTCAACGCAGCCGAAAGATGCGCGATTTCCCCTGGGTTATGTTTTTTCCTGCGCATCCTTTGCACTTTTCTTTTCAAGTGGATGATACTGCGGGTAATCCAGGGTGTTTTTCTATTTGTTCGTTTACGTATTGTGGGGATAAAATTTTCTTCACAATGTTTTACGGCACCCTTAAATTTCTCCCACAATCCGTTAACATCATATGAAGGCAGTAGTGTGAAATCCTCAAACACAGTTTCTAAATAATCTATGATGCTGACGTCATCTGCTCTTCTATAATCTTTAAAATCAGTGTAAGGATGATCTTGGTGACCCGCCTGTGACGTCAGCCCAGAAAAGGTCAACAAAATCATTTTGTGATCAGAAATACCATCTTCTATGCTAATTTCTGGTTCGAAAGTGTTCGAGACAAATGCCAGGTCTAGCACTGATGCGACGCCTCCCTGCTGCCTTGTTGGATGGTTAACTAGCTGCGATAATGAGAAGCTAAACATTATTTTCAGCAGTTGGTCACAGCTTTCCTTTTCCCTAGCCCCAAACGTTAGGTTATCCCAGTCTATTCCTGCCAGATTGAAATCGCCGGTTAATATCAGCTTGGTTCTGGCATTTACCTTGGTGTGGAGGAAATCGTGCAATTGCATCATGTATTCGACGGAAGCGTTAGGACGCCTGTACACACCACCTATCAGAATAGACATTCCGCACACGTTAACGGTACACCAGATGCTTTCATGGCCAGGTATGCCCTCGTGTTTGTGAAATAAAACGCTATTTTTTATTACTAGGGCTACGCCCCCACCGCGACCGTCACGGTCTGTGCGAAGGAGGCTATAAGCCACTGGAGCTACTTCAGAGTCATGAATGTCGGGGTGCAGCCAGGTTTCGGTAATTACCATGATGTCAGGGGAGTACAACAAGACAATTTCTTCTAATTTTTCTCTTTTGTTCACAATTCTACGTGCATTAAGGCACAATAGTGTCAAGGGGCTTGTGTTTTGCGGTCATTTATCATTTCCGGGCGGAACAGCGTCATCGTCAACGTGTGCACGCTTAATCACCGTTCTTCTATTTTTCTCGCCGTCCCACGCGTACCAGCTGTTGCCAATCTTCATTTTATCAAACCGAAGGCTCACCTTTTCACCTTTCGCGCGATCAACCTGCGACGACTGCCACAATTTTTTTCGCACTTCCCGAACAGCTGGCGAAAAATCCTCAGAAATAGATATGGTATTGGTTTCCAGTTTGAAACAGTTACGAAGGACGGCAGCTTTTTCAGAGAAGTCATACAAGCGTAGTATTACTGGTCGTTCTTTGCTCTTAGCCTTTCTACCAATGCGATGAATGCGTTCGAGTGATCGCACCTCTACCCCTAGCTTTTCTTTAAATATGCTCTCCGTGACATGTTTTGCCAAGGATGTATTAGTTTCATCATTGTCTTCCTTTAGACCAAAGATGACAACGTTATTGCGGCGGCTCCGATTTTCTAGATCATCCAGTTTTTTGGCCATGTGTGACACTTCTTTCTGTACGGCCGTAATTGCTACTTCGCACTTATCAACCTTCTCCTGGTATAGTTTAAGTGATGCGAGTGCTCCTTCAATTTCTGTCAGCCTAGTCTGCACATTAAGTAACCCGGTCTGAAGAAGCGTTTGAGAGGCCTGAATTTCAGTAACCACTTTAAGAACTTCGTCAATCTTAGGCCCCGGATTTTCCTCCACATCTCCACTCAGTTGTAATAGCAAACGCACAACATGCAATGATTCACAGTAACAGCGAAAAAGACAGCCGGGGCTTGGCAGCACCACTAACCCAACAGAGCTGGTTCTCAAGCATTTAGAAAAGGACCATTTATCACCAACCTGTATGAAGACGAACAAAGGTTTGAGCATTGCGTCTCGGATGGTGCCACCAAGCCCACTGAAGTCGGCGCGCCGTTGGCTCTCAGTTTTATACGGTCTCGACATCGTCGCTGTCGTCGCCGGTGCGCAGAAGGGACGGTCCACCTCCCATGATGCCTCGGGTGGTGAGTCAGTCGACTCGACAACGTGCGGAATCAGCGCAGCGTAGGGCACGTGTAGGCATGGCACTGATGACGTTGTCGAAGGAAGATGTTCAATCAGTATCGGAAGGCCATCGCCGATGCGCACTTGCCCTTGCACGAACACCTGTATGAAGACGAACAAAGGTTTGAGCATTGCGTCTCGGATGGTGCCACCAAGCCCACTGAAGTCGGCGCGCCGTTGGCTCTCAGTTTTATACGGTCTCGACATCGTCGCTGTCGTCGCCGGTGCGCAGAAGGGACGGTCCACCTCCCATGATGCCTCGGGTGGTGAGTCAGTCGACTCGACAACGTGCGGAATCAGCGCAGCGTAGGGCACGTGTAGGCATGGCACTGATGACGTTGTCGAAGGAAGATGTTCAATCAGTATCGGAAGGCCATCGCCGATGCGCACTTGCCCTTGCACGAACACCTGTATGAAGACGAACAAAGGTTTGAGCATTGCGTCTCGGACGGTGCCACCAAGCCCACTGCAATGAGCATCCATGATAAATTCGTGTCATGTGCAAACGCACTTCTGGGTAATGCACATTCAGTGCAAACTATATTTCTTCTGAAGTTACGTTTTGTTAGACAGCAACACATTAGAGATTCCAGATTTTGTCTATTTTCAGCCATTTAGAGACCACTAACAAGAGAGAAAGAACGATGTATAGAAATTAAGGAACATTATTAGAAGCGCATCTGGTTGGACATGCTGCACAAGGGGAAAGGGAGCGATAAAATGAGAAAGAGAGTGTTAGGGGAGGGAAAACGAAAGAACGAAAAGCACGAAATAAGTAACCACGAAAGTATACAGCAGTAGCTGGCAGCACGCTTATTGGCTATCATGAAGGCCCGTAGATGTGAGGAACTAGTTTGGGAGATAGTTTCTTTTCTTTTACTCGCAGTTTCTTGGGGAGAGCTGGATCAGAACGTTTTGCCCAGTCTCATTAGCAATGGGCACATAGCTTCCCTACCGGGCCTCTAACTTCGGCAAACGAAGATAACGTGCTTGAGTGTCGCATCACAGCGGAATCTGTCGGATGTGGGACTGCCGGGTACTTGAATGGAGATGCCATAGGAGTTGGTAAATGCGACACCGAGCCAAAAATGGTAGAAGATGGCTTGTTGGCATCGCGGTGTCCCATGCGGTAGATGTAACTGTAAATCCGGCGACAACTTCTATAAACACTTAGTGAAAGCGTTCGAATCCTGCATGCGGAAGTGTACATTCACAGGACGTCGAGCGTTGTCAAGCCGCAGTGTCAGGTCCCCAAAGAATAATTTAAATTCGAACACTGTACTGATGTTTAGTTAGTGTGGCTTTGTCGGCGAGAATATTCCTGCTGGTACTGCAGTTCATATTGATCGTAATTAAAAACTATGCATACTTTGTCAGGCCGACTATTTCACTTTTCCAGGGTTTTCAATATAGCAAAACGTTCGGCCCTTGGTCAAGCGGCATCTTTGCGCAAGAAAATTCATTACCTTGCTTCTACTACTCCTATAGTATTTGTTAGAAAAAATATTCTTGACCAGTCGAACTCGAAACATGATCCCGAGCACTTGTAAACCTAGGCTTGAGTAACTGAATGATGCTGGAAACTTTTGTTTTGATCAACAGTATCCTATAAGCATTCGTACAGATTCTAGATGCGGGAAGCATTGTAGATTGTCTGATGCCCCGCATTTCTGCATATCACCAATGTCAGTCTTGTTGCCTAAATTTACCCAAGTTATCCTGGCGTGTTTGGCGCAAAGTGACGTGCGCCCATGCGTTCTCGTGCACTCGCTCTACGCAATGCAAGAACACTTGGAAGGGCTTGCATGTTCGCACATCTTTTTATTTAATTTATATGCACAGCGCACCTCTTGGCCAATCTCGCGTTGTGCGTATGTGCCATAGTACGGAAATTATCAACATAATGAACATCCCACAATCATCTAAAAAACAATTAGTTGGCGTTTGCATGACAGGTGCACACGCGCGATTGTGTCTTAATTTAGAGCGCATGTGGCTGTGGTGCGGGGGGGGGGGGGGTGGCGGCCGGCGAGGTTCAATCACATCATCGGGCGATTAAGTCCATTTTTCTTTTATTTATGTTTTAGCGATTCAGCAGCACCACCGCAGCAACACCTACCCAGCTAACAGCCATGGTCAGCACAGCCCGCGAGGGGTCGCAAGGAATGCTCTGATTTAAAAATGGCTGCGTGAATCAAAATCCGCGAGAATCACGAGCATAGCGCTCGAGATCCTGGCGGATTTTCCGTGAAGTGAGAAACCGACGACCGCTTGACAAGAGTGCGCGCAGACTGATTTTTTTCCCAAGCTGTCACGTTGTCACGTTGGCTGCTTTGGGCGCAGCCAATCAGAAGCCGAAACGGCGGAAGCGCTGCGGAAAGAATGTACACACCCGGCCAAGAGAATGCAAATGGCGTCCACCATGTCTGCATCGGCTCTGTACTCTGTGGAACGGCTGGTGGCCCCAATCAAGCAGTACCCGGTCCTGTACGACAAATGTAACTCTAGGTGCAAGAAAGCAGACTATAAAAAAGAGCTGCAGAAGAAAATTGCACGGAATTTGGACGTCAGTGCTAAGCGCTGAAAGTGCTGCGAGGTGGCGGCACGTCCGTGAAATTGTGAGATGCTCCGCCTTCCCCGCCGCACGGGCAGTCAGACAATTCTGCCAGTCTGAACAGCCGCGCTTGCTTGCAACCTCACTGCTTTGAAAATCCGCCTCTCCCCATTGCCCGCACCGCCGTCGGTGTGAACGTGCCTTAAGAGCAAAAATGGTTCGGGATGTTCCGAGGGCTTCGGCATAGTTGTTCTGGCAGCCTTTCTTTGACAATGGACTTGCACTGATTTGTCATTGTATACACTTACCTTTTTCTTCAACAGGCCTACAAGTTGTAGCGCCTGAGCACACTTAGCAGTGAAATGTGGCATAGTTTATATAGTATTTCCATTCTCTACGCATGATCTTTCAATTAACCCTACCCTACCATAGCGGCATTCGCCTATTGAAAGGCATTCTCCCTTCTGACATTCCGAAACTATTTCATATTCGCAAAGCGGTCCAAGAGAACCATAAAATATTTTAATGTTTTTTACTGATGGCACTTAGTACGATGAGGGGTCCGTTGATAAAGTATGTACGCTATTATTGCGGCAGCCCCCTTGCCATATAGTTGGTTAAGTAAGGCGTCCCTTTTTATTACATCGTATGCTATTTCATCGCATGGTGCACAGGTTCCTGGTGCACAGTAACAACGTAACAACGAGTCATTCTTAATTTTTTGCGACCGCTAAAACAGTGTCAACCTACGCACCCCCTCACCTCCTCGGGGCAGCGCAGTGGGTTGCTTCGTAGCTCTTGCAGTACCCCTCTGTGTCAGGCGTCGTGGTGAACCATGGGACAAAATAGGAAGTACGGCTGAGGTAAAGCCAGAAAAGTAATAATGGGAAAACAATAAACAAATATAAAAATTTGCAATGACGTGTTTCGAATCCATGGCCCCACAATTATGAACTCAACAATTCTCGCTTGTCGCTGTAGGCGTTGTTAATATTGCTATTCTCAGCCCTTGCGCTTCCTTTCTTCGTGTACGATGGCATACTCTCTGTACTTGCCTTGACTGATTTATTGATAATATCTTGTTTTCTGCAAGTATTCCTAACGCGATTAGAAGACGTGGACGTGGATTACTAGATGCGAGGATTGCCCTGAGGCTGGGCATTCAAAACACATTTGTGCTGCAAACATACGCGCAAAAAAGACTGCTGGCATACTCAGTGGAAAGTTTCGATCTCTAAACAGTTGTGGTGATACAACGAATTAATGTAAAAAAAGGTCTTTTCTGGTTCAGAACCCGCAACATTGACTCAAGGTACTCTAATATGGAGGGTGATGCAGCTTTCATGTACAAAGTATCAAAAAGAAGTGAAGGCATCTAGGGCAGATAAAACCATATATATGTGGTTAGCAGCACCCTAAAGAAGCATCACGTATTTCTTGTGTTATTCCTACTTACTTAGTTTCTAACTTGTATTTAAAGATACATTTAGGCGATGCAATTATGGCAAGTGCCTCGAGCATGCTTGTCTTAGAGAATCTTCGAAAACATGTTTCCATCAAGTAGATGGAAATAAAGCTATTCTATTCTATTCTAACTCATTGCCATGTGTTCTCTTTTGCCTGAATGTTCTTTCCGCACACAAAAACCAAGCTCCCGAAGTATTACGAAGTAGCACTTGTCTACGATTTCACAAACATAAACAACCACGCAACCAACAAGCTCAGTAAGAAAGTAATCACTTTATTACTTGGACACTACCCTATACAGTGCGTCAGGTTTTGAGCTGCTTGTGAAGCGGAAGGCGTCTTGGAAAAATCGCCCTCAGGCACAAACGGGTCCACAGGAAAGCGGTAACAAGAGCGTGAAATCAACTAAAATACAGGCAGCTTTTTGGATCATCTCAGTGAAAGCTCCCGGGAAGACGGCTGAATCAATACTCCTCATAAGTTACTTTTAGAACCTGCGCAAACATGACGCGAAATGGATGGTGGTACGCTAGTGGCAAGAAAATTACCTTCCAGTTGAGTTCTTTTGAGTACGCTATGGTCGGTGGCGCGGATGTGTAGTCTTGTAGTAGGTTTGATGCTTATGGGCTTTTCTACGAGCGAAAAAAGAGCCACGAAAAATGGTGCGCCCAAACTAAACTTAAAAGACGTTCGAAGGCACTTGAACGCGTGGTGGTAACGGGCGTTTCTGCAGATGTAACCATACATAATTTAGAAGTATTCAATAAACAAATTGTTAGAAATAAAAAAATACGAGAATACTGATTAGCTTGCTGGTAACAACGCACAGTTGGTTTAATTTGAGCTGATTATCTTTTTTTTTTACTTTGGACTTGAAAGCTGGGACACTCCATATTGTTGTTGCCATACAAGCACACCATTTAAAGCTCCCTGTACTCTAACCTAATTTCGGTCCGTTGACACTACATGGAAAAGTTGGACTTTTAAGGAAGAGCAACTGTGCTTTAGTTGTTCGTCGTAGCTGACTATTATCACACAATACAAGCAATCAATGTAACTGAGATTTGCCTATAATGAGTGGTGGAAATACAACCCAGGAGTGACTGTACTACCCTGCTCCTTGCGTGCTAAAAGACCGACATGATTTTCTTATATCAACTTGCGATATCATCTGCTTGCGACTATCAGCTTGCGGTTTCCCTTCCTGGACTGACTAGCTCCGAAGTCGAAGGCGTGCATAGACTGCCATCAAAAGCTGACAAAGCTCCTGTCGTGCTGGTCCGTTTCGCATCACGTGTCACACGTTATCAATGGATGGCTAAGAAAGCCGAATGAAAAACCGCTAATTGTGGCGTGTATTTCCTTGACAATCTGACGCCACAGAACAAGAAACTTCTCTGGCTAATGAAAGCAAAAGCTGAGGAGCATCATTATCAGTTCGCGAGGTACAAAAATGGCAAGCTTTTGTGCGCAAGGTGACTGGTGATCGAGCACTGCGCATCAACAGTGAAAGGACCTTGATAAGATTCGCTGAATGGCTTCTTTTCTTTTATCCAGTGCATTATTTCAATTGCTAGTGTTACTGCTATGACTATCTTACATGAAGCCACATATCATGATGCTGAATCTTTTAAATCTCTTGTGCAGTGCCCCTCTATTAAGAAGCAGGACAGAAAGTTGATTTTTCTTTTAAACATACGCAGTCTTAGAAACAAACAACCTGATCTGCGGCTTGATCCATTAGATCATACGTTTCATTTCTCGGCCTTCACTGAGACCTGGCACTCATGTGCGTTTCATGTAGTGTTTTTCGAAGGATACAGACATGAAGGTGTGTGTAGACCGAATCGCAGAGGTGGTGGAGTGTCACTATATATCAAAGAAGATATCGTATATGAGGTGGTTCCTGAATTTTGTTGTGTTTGCGAACATTATTAATATATTGCTGTTCATGGTGTAACAACTCTGATTGCATCAGTGTATCACCCCCCATCAGGGGATACTCAACAACATTTTGGATTTATAACATCGGTTCTTCAATATGCGTCCTTAAGGAATTTGCGCATTGTCCTTGTTGGTGATTTTATTATTGTTCTGCTATTACTTAACCCACATAGTAGACAATTTGTAGATTTCGTTGAGTCATTCTCGTGCACAAACTTAGTAGGAGAACCTACCAGAGTAACAACAGTAAGTGAAACTCTACTAGACCTATGTGTAACTAACCATGACAGAAATGAAGTCAATGCTGGTGTGCTAACAACTGATCTCAGCGATCATTTATCAGTGTTTTGTTTTTTCCCTGCAACAAAGAAAGAAAAAAAGTGATGTTAACGATACTCCTGTCGCATATCGCTCCTTCAATGTCAATGCCTTGCCGACATTTCATGCTAGTATTGAAAGTATCGACTTCAGTGATGTGCACAGTGACCGAAACCCTAACGTATTGTATGATCTGTTCCTACAACATCTAAAGAACTGCTATGATGCTGCCTTCCCCCTGCAATACTATAAGAGGCACAGCAAGCCCATGAAACCATGTATTAACACAGATCTTTGCAACAGAATTAGAGAACGAGATAAACTATACCATAAACTCATTCGACTAAGAGACATATCTCTATTGCATGAATACAAAAATGTTCGCTACCAATTAAACACAGATTTCAAGAGAGTTCGTATTCAATATTATCAGGCAAAATTTTCTGCGGTCTGCTGTAATCCCAGGAAAGCTTGGAACTCGGCGCGCCTGCTCATAGGAAAAACAAAGGCTAGTCTTTCTACGACACTAACCATTGACGGCGTTGAGTTCACCGAGCCGACCTAGCGGACAAATTCAATAATCAATTCCTAACATCTGGTGCAGCAGGTCAGACAAGTAATACAACAAATTACTGTGAAGAATACATTTATTCTCCCTGCGCGCAATCTTTTTTCTTGACTCTATGCAGCGAACTAGAAATAGCTACATTCCTAGAAATCGTTAAATAACAATACTGCCACTGGCTATGATGACGTTAAGGCTGACCCAATGAAACATGTTGCTGAATTACTATGTGGCCCACTTCAGCACATCAGCAATCAAGTTTTCCCCGCGGATACCTTTCCTGAAGGCATGAAGATAGCCAGAGTAGTAGTCATTCACAAAGGTGGCTCTCATAATGACTTGAATAAGTATCGGCCTATATCTGTGCTACCTTTATTTTCTAAAGTGTTAGAATATACATGAAAATCACAATTAATGAAGTTTATTGGCGACCACCAAATGCTTTCCAAGCAGCCATTTGCCTTCTGTGAAAAGAAATCAACCGAAACGGCGCTCTGAGAAATTAAAGGACAATTAGTTAATAATATTGATAATAAGCAATACATTAATGGTTTATTTCTAGACTTTAAAAAGGCGTTCGATTCTCTTATCCATCCCATTTTCTTTCGGGAACTTCCACACTACGGTGTTAGAGTTTTGGTATTAAATCTGATACGCACTTCTCTGTCCAATAGGGTGCAATTTACTAGCCTAAGCGGTCACCGTTCGCAATTACAGCCGATAAAACATGACGTACTGCAAGGCTCTATCCTTGGGCCATTATTCTTTATTCTTTATATGAACGATCTTGTGAACATACCGCGAACTCCTGGCATAGTTCTCTATGCAGACGGCACAAGTATTTTTCTACAGGTAAACACTTATTTGAACTTGAAAAGGCAGCTAATAGGTAGTTAACAAATCTGTCAAACTGGTTGCATTGTAATCAACTTGAACGAAATGTACAAAAGACTAGATATATTATATTCAAAAGCCGTAATAAGCCTGATGACTATAGTACCTGTATTAGATTTAAGAATTGTGCTATTCAACGGGTTTCTACTTATAAGTTTCTAGGTGTCGTCTTTGAAGAAAACATGAGCTGAACACCACATGTAAAGAAGATACATGCAAATATGTGCAGGTCAGTTTCTATATTGTATAATACCAGACCCTTGGGGCCAGACTGGCCAAAATTACAGCTATACTCTGCCCTTGTTCATCCACATATATCCTATTATCTACTAATCTGGGGTACAACTACTAAGACAAATTTAGATAGGGTAATAATCCTACAAAAAATAGCTGTGCGTTGCATAGAAAACCTTCAACGTGGTGACCACACTGCACCATACCTATCCAAGCTAAACATACTCACAATAAATCATCTATTCCATCTAATGCTTGCTATGTATACACTCACGGAAATTCTGCATGACCCAAATACGCTATCCACATGTTTGTCATCCGACAACTCGCAATATCACCTTAGGCATAACAGACTTAGAACACCTATGCTTAGAACCAAATACTCAGACACTCGCCCTACCTAGTACCTCATTTCTTAAATAATAATCCAGAAATAGCTACTATGATTCAGTAGTGCCGCTCTGCTTACAGTCTAAAGAAAAAGGTTAGGAATTATCTTATGCTAAGTTCCTAATGGTACTTAACTGTCCTTGCGGTCTCGATAACTTTTCTTTTTATTTTAGTCGTTTTTTCTCTTACATTTTTCTCCTATTTGCTATATATTGTTTTGTAACACACACACGTGTTATTTTCTTGTTCAAATATTTCCATGTTCTCGCGCATTACTGATGATATATTATGTATAAAGTGCAACAATCTTACTTCTTTGTATACTTGATTGCTTGCCGCATATATTTTGTTCTTTTTGATGTTTTTACATTGTTCCACTGTATTTTCATGATGCTCCACCCCCTGAGCAATGTACGGGTAGGGGTGCCTTTGTCAGGCAGTTGCAACTGCCTTTAGCCCCTACATCCCAGACAATGCTTTGTCTAAATAAAGCATTCATTAATTCATTCATTACTTGTGAAGTACCCGGAAATGAGTGCTAGGAATGAAACTTCTGTGGACAAGAAAGGCAACCTACAGTTCCTAGTTGTCCCCTAAAGACAACCACTCCTTACATATAGAAATAAAGAAATGACACTCACGAGCATAGATGCCCTCATCGAAACAGTCTTTGAAAGCTATCACAACAAGAGATCTGGCGCGAGAATGATAACCTCCGATGAAAGTACCCTCCATAATAGGAACATTGTATACTATTAACACACCCTTTTGATTTTTATGGTCTATTTTGGAAGGCCTAATTGATGAGCCAGCCATGGATCCTTTATCGATATCACCCAACATGATCGCCATACCAAACTCTTGAACACTCTACTCTTTTCTGTCCCTCTTTCTGGGTATCTTAGAGATCAAGGTGGCGTCTCTGTGGCCAAGGCGCCCACTTGATTACATACCGGATTTAGTTCCTTAAGCTTCCTGAGTCACCACGGTGGAGCTATACAATAGGTCGATTGCCTGTGGGCTCGATATATTAAAATCGAGCGAAAGAAAAACGGGATCTTTGTTCACATACCGTGTCCGTAGCGGTAGAGTTCTCTTCTTTTCATCACTGCCTTAAAGCGTCTACTTGGGAGGAAAACCAAGCTTTTCATGGTCGCTCGAAGATTATCTCGCCCCCTTTGTTATAATTTTTTACAGGTCATCCATACAAACTAATGGAACAGCCATAATAGAAGCCCTCTTAATGTTTGTGTAGGCTCCCCGTCCTCGTGTTGAGAGCCATCGTCAGCGCCTTTGTTATGAGTGAAGGGGCCCCTTCTAGTTCCATCGGATGGTATATGCACAGAATTTCACCAGTCAGTGGCTGGCCAGTCTCGTTGGAGTGCATGGTAACAACTTAGCAACACTTCACTATTCTCCATTGTACTGTGACGTATTATTAACACTAATATACTGTTACGTAATTACTCTACGGTATTAATGAACTTGGTGGCTAGTCTCACTGGCGTTGATAAAAATTGAAGATTCGAGATGGTGAAGGTGAGATTTTTTGAAGGACATTCGTGATGGGTTTCCAGAGAAAACTGACAAAATTTTGTAAACGCTGTATGAATTTTTCGTAGCCTACAAATACAAAATACAAAAAAGTCTTTATTTGCTATCGTGAATGCTTCGTATGTCGTCTTATCACGTCGTACGAGGCCCAGGACTTTCTTAAGTGATTCAATATGTCAGCTGTATTAATACATAACGAAAAGCTATTGTTCTGTCTCAAGCAGCGACTCTTCAACGCTTTATCGTTGAAAAATCGAATAGACTGTCAACTAAGACATGCTCAGAATTCAAATATCTCGTCAAATTTTCAAGCTGTGCATTTGCCAGCCACTATCACCTTGAAAGTTGGACATTACATCCGTTTACTTTAACAGTGACCTAGATCAACAGGCGTGACTAATTATGAGGTTACGGCTATCAACGAAAGGCCTTACGACGATGTAAAAAGCATGCGTTTGCTGTAGATATCTAAGATCAGTCCAAGACTGGCTTCACATGGTTTCATTCGGCGTTGATGACGTTCTCTTCGCAGGAACCGCACAAAACAGCGAAACGCACCGAGCCGTAGCTCTCATCTACGATCATTCATCGCACCTGCATGCTGTTCTCTAAATTACATGATGACACCAATTAATCGGCTGAGAAAAGTGAGTACACGGCGAAAAAACGATATTCCTATGCCCAAGTGCCAGCTGCACACCTCCGTTTCGATCGTCAGGCAATCCCTTCTATCACCTGAGCCAGTCTGCTATTAAAAACAAGAGGTCCACCTCACAATAGATCTAGACTCATGGTCCTGTAACACATTTTACTGAAAAGTGATTTGGCGAACATCAGACAGTTCTATGTGCTTTAGAGAGAGATTCTCAGGTAGCAACAGCTAAATGATGTTATTTAGACAGGAAAATATTACTTTATAATGAAATCCTTCAAAATGCGCTGTTGCTATTAGGCTGTAGACGCTCGTTTCGAGCATAGGAAACAGGGGATTGCTACTGCTTGGCCTCCATGAATTGTAGGAACGCCTAGGCCTTCTAAGCAGAATGGCTTTGCTCAGAGCACGGTAAGTGAAAGTGGCGTATTTTTAATCCAACAAATGGAAAAGTTGAAAAGCAATAAAGAGGCAAACGTAGTGGAGATTGGACGCACGTCTTGAGAATTTATCTGAAGAGAGGCTTCACTCAAGCGGTGTCCATGAAATGTTTTAAAAGTAACGCCGATACGTACAATTCTGTTTAAACCATCAAACCACCACAGCGACTCAGTGGCTACCGCGTTGCGCTTGCGAGCACGAAGCCGCGGTCTCGATACCCCTCTATGGCGGTTGCCTTATTTTGGGACTGAATGAAAAAGAGGTCGTGTATTGTGATTGACTTGCACTTTAAAGAACCCAAGTTTGCTTTATTCTGGAGACCTCCACAAAGGCGTCTCATAATACCAACTAATCTGCAGTTACGGTAGGCTAGCCCCCAAATTCATAATCACAATTGAGTTTACTTTCATCATTTGCAAAAGTTAGAGCTTTGATCTCATGTGTACGACGCCGACGAAGCCACCCGATATGCACATGAAAGCTTCCAATGTATCTTGATTCGCTTTAGCGAAAAGACGCCGCGGCTGGCCTGCATTTGATGACCCGTGAGTATACTTTGCTTCTGTTGGACTCAGCGTATACAGATGCATATGCCGGCTGGGTTACCGCGACGTGAACAGGCCATGATCTAATCTGTGCGGCTAGGCGTTGCATTTACAAACTGTCCTGCCTTCCTTACTGGAATGACCAACAGCCCCAAGGGCAACAAATGCAGCTGGGATGAGACGCTCACACACATTATTTGTGTCTGCCCTCGCTATAGTGCTAGCACCGAGAGGCAATTGATGCACCAATTGGTCGATCGCCCACTATCAGAACTGAAAGCTCAAGGCCAGTGGTCGTAGAGAACATACCCGCAAAAAGCGTTATTCGCTCTACTAAGATGCCTGCAGTCGGAAGGCCTTTCACGGTAGACTATAACAACACCACCCCCTACCGCTCTGTAGTGTACGCGGTTTGTTTCTGCACTCGTCTCTCTTTCTCCCTCTTCCGCCATCTTTTTCTTTTTATTCGCCCTACTCGTTCCCCTCGTGCCTGGTTGCCAACCGCAACTACGCCTTGTTAACCTGTACATTTTTCTCTGCATCCTCTCTCTCTCTCTAATCGCATGCAATTTTTGCCTTTATGCACTGCGCCTCTCGCCATCTATGCCGGAATTCAAAGACCACATCTTGCTTATGCACAGTTTGAGAGGTCTACAAAGAGTCA
Source organism: Dermacentor albipictus (assembly GCF_038994185.2). Classification (NCBI taxonomy): domain Eukaryota; kingdom Metazoa; phylum Arthropoda; class Arachnida; order Ixodida; family Ixodidae; genus Dermacentor; species Dermacentor albipictus. Next base: position 444,487,881 of record NC_091821.1, read on the forward strand.
CAAGGGTGTGGGCTTATGTATAATGTCTGTCACGAAAATAACGGTTATGAAGAAGCAAGGCCAGCTTTCTCCACCTAGTACCTTACACCCGTAAAGCTTCGTTCAAATTTCGTACTACTGCTGATTATGACAACAAAATGCAAATGCATTCACGGCACGCATTTAGGCACATTTGAATGTGGTCTCCTCTGTTGTCACAGTGCGACAAACATTGTGGACGAATGACTAGGAATAGCCGTACAGCCACTGACACATACTAAAGGCCTAAATCTAAGCATGTCAAGTAAGTTAAGCAAATCACTGTATACAGGGTGTCTTTTTTTATCTGCACCAAATTTTTTAATTAGAAAAATATATATCATGGTAACGTTATGTTTAGCATTCTAGTCAATGCCTTGGAAGCCTCTAGGTACAGAGCGATTTCCGCAATTAAGTGCGTAATTAGCGATGGTGCGGTAATTAACTTTGTAATTATCAGCTATAGGCGGCTACAGCAAATGAGTACTTTGTCCTTGGACCCCTGAAACGGCATTTCGTCGGTGGAAGTGGACACGTGGCGACCAACGAAATGACGAAGTAAATTTGGCGGACTGCCGGCATTGAAGCGCTAGGCCAGCGCCGCACACAGCAAGGAGATAACGCAAGCTGCTTGCGGGCGGGACCAGCAGTGACCTCGGAGACGTAATGAACGCTGGGGGGAGGGGGGCGACTTCGACGACACATACGCTCTTTTTCCAACCAGTTTCGGTTTCGAGGAGCCTGCCAAGGGCCACTGATTGTTCGCGTAGCTCCCACATGAAATCAGCTATTCAAGCATAATTCGTTGGGCTACATAGAGTCCAGGACGGGCCCCAAACTACTAATTTGTGGTAGTCACCCATTGGTGAAAATTAGAAAGTTTATTGCCGTAACTTCGCTAATTACGCACGTTATTGCGGAAATTGATGTGCATCTAGAGACTACTAATGCGTACACTCGAATGGTAAACACAATGGTACCTTGATTTATATTTTCCTAATTAAACAAAAATTGGTGCAGCTAAAGAAACACACCCAGCACATCGCCCTTATCCATTATAAGGTTGGTGTCCTTTAGAAGTGCCGTTGAGAAGACATTATACGTACAGGTTTTGTATAGAAATTATCTTTTTATGACTCGAAAAAACATGTAAAATTACCGGTATTCCTTGTGAGTCGCCATACATGAGAAACATAATAAATCACTTCACGGGCTCGGCCCAGCTCGCGGGCCGGGTTCCGGCAGGGTAAGCAAGTGCTGACTCGTGCCCGAGCCCGGCGCGTGCCTCGGAGCTTCAAACACGCGTCGGGTTTGGATTAGTCCCGGACATGCATCGGCAACTCTACAATAACTGAAGACTATAAAAGCTGTAGCACTACGCAAATTTCAGGTAATTGATGTCTGTTGGTTTATTTAAAAGTCGAGGCATACAGGTCTCGACAAAGAAGCGATGTGTTGGACTGATTAGTGTATATTAGCACCACTGTTCGGTCACTCGAAAAGGGGTACCAGTGATCTCCGGCAACTTCTACGCGGCCAGAATTTCAATGCTATTACCATTATTCGCATACTTCATGCAATTTATATCTATCTATCTATCTATCTATCTATCTATCTATCTATCTATCTATCTATCTATCTATCTATCTATCTATCTATCTATCTATCTATCTATCTATCTATCTATCTATCTATCTATCTATCTATCTATCTATCTATCTATCTATCTATCTATCTATCTATCTATCTATCTATCTATCTATCTATCTATCTATCTATCTATCTTCTTACGCCATGTAACCCAAATTGTGTACTAACCTGAAATACTACATACGTCACCACGGTCGCATTGCCGTCGTGCCTCTATCATCGTCATACAACCATGGACATCCCGCTGTAGTCATGTCACTCTCGTAACGCTGTCGTACCATCATCACCCTTTCGAAACTTCATCAAGTTTGTTTTTATACCGTGATTGTCTTACATTAACCTCATTCAGTCGTAATCATGCTGTCATCATTTAGTCACCATTACACCACCATGGATTCTCGGGTCATCGAAGTCATTCCGCCATCAACATATGGTCATCGTCTTCTAATTCTGGTCAGAATATGGTCGGGAGGTCATTTCGAAAGCTCCATCGTCATCCATCCCGCATCATCATCAGATTCTGGTTATAGCGCCGTCATGCCGCCGTTTTCGTTATATTTCGCCATGCTGCCGTCGTACAGTCGTCGTCATTCCTTTGTAGTCATGTCATCGTCATCATGCTGCTGAGCCATCGCTATCATTTCAGAAACTTCATCCAACTGTCGTCATACCACCTTCGTCGCTTCAGCAACGTCATTTGCTTTTCTTCCTTATGTTACAAAAGTGGTGTCGCCACTGCATCGGAATTAGGCTACCGTCGTTATAGCACGGTCTAGATTGCGTCGTCTTTGTAAATTTGATGCCATGCCGCCGCCGCGATGTCGTAGTCCTTCCGATTTCGTCGTTCCACCTTCGTCATCTGATTCTCGTCATGCCGTCATGCCGTCGACACGCTATTGTCATCATACACTCATCGTTATCCTAATGTTCTCATACCGTCGTCATCACGTTATCTTCGTGCTACTATCGTCATCACTGAACAATCCGCCTCTTTCAAGGCGCGACGGCGCATGCGCTCTGCCCTAGAGGATTAGTCGCGAAGCGTTTTGCAAGGGTCGCGCGCGTGACCGCGCTCTGGAAAGTCCCCCCCCCCCCCGATACAAAAGAACGCTCGGACACACGCTGCTACAAGCAGTCGTGCCGTGTACCACTTTGACACGGTTGAAACTCTACTGGTGGCTCGACGTCGGTGCTGTGCCGAAAACTTACGTAGCGTAAGGCTGCAACTCCACTTTAAAAGAGAAGGCGATAAAGGCTTCATCCGAGTTGTCCAGACTGCACAGTGAGCCAGGTAGTTGCACGCGCCTTTAATTTATGGCTAGTAAATTTAACGAAAAACCTGCGCGTTACACTTGGGCGACACTTAAGTACATCACGTTGCTGACGAAGTCTTCCTGCAGCGTCGGTCCTCACTTGCTGGTGGTGGCAGCACGTGCCTGACTGCACGTACTCGTAAGGCTTGGCTACACTGGCTCCATACGAGACCGCCAACACGCTCACTCCAACGATTGAGAGACTATTGTGCGTCACTGAAATGACTTTATCATAGCAGGTCGACAACGTCGCAACCGACGAGCGTGCGTTGTACTGTGCCGGGCGTTCTTGTCGACGGCACCGGCAAAATCGGCTTGCCGACCATCGTTCGACCGAACCCCGTGTGATCAACCGTCAAACAGACAACACGATAGCGACAGCGTCTTCGCTTTTATATATAATTATTAATCCTCAAAATGAATCAGACACACCTACGAAGTTGAAATGCACAAGCTTCAACCCTCTCAAGCCGTGCCCATGAAGTCTGAACCAATGTCGATCCTGTTCAGCGAAGGTTAACCTGGTGCAGTCGAGTTCGTGCACGCGCTACCAGTGGACCCGAAATAAAATGTAAGCAGTCAGGTCGAACGAAACCGCTTTTATAGTTCAGTTCTGGCCTTAGCGAGGGGAAATCAACTACACTTCACTTCGCACGGCGCGTACTCAATAAGCGGTAAGCGGCGACACAGAACTGTGCCAACATCTGTACCTAACTGTACCTGTATGCTGTTGGTCGCATTCACTACGTACCTCGGTGGGTCTGTACGTGTTGCTTCGCCGACAGATTTCTCAATCTCAAATATGCACTATTTCCCTCGTGGAGTGGCAAACAAACGACTGTGTATTCAGTATACAGCAGCATAAAGAACCACTCTCAAAAAATGAAGTACCAACGCTAACGGCACACGAAGAAGGAACAAAAGACAGCACAAAGCGCCTTGTCCTGTCGTTTGTTCCTTCTTTGCGTGCCGTTACCGTTGGTGCTTCATTTTTTTCATGCTATGCAACAACTAGCCCCACAACGTGTTTAACTGCAATAAAGAACCGTCTCGCTCAGTTATACCAACGCCGTGTGAGCGATTGCATCAGTGCGTTCTCGTGAGAACAACACGGCCTATAAATGAGCCCTTATGTGAGCGCAGTTTTCTCTAATAATCTTCTATGACACGCTAAAGCTGTAAAAATGATGGAGTTAAAGAAAAACGAGAATAATAAATAAATTAACAGCCCGCAATATAGTACCTGGAACATACTAGCCGTGTTTAAACGGTTCGGCCGCTTATATTGAGTCGTCTCAGGGTGGAACAACATCGCACATATTCGCAGATACATATGTTTTGCTACGTTATGACACTATTTTATATCAGGTATGCACCATTTCCACTATATTTGACGATAACAAAGATCTGCGGCTGTAGACGTTGACGTAAACAAGAGCACGGCTTTGACAAATCCGACGCTGAAGGCTGTGATCGAAGACTTTATACTATGCAAAATGTCTAAATAATGTGTAAAAAGAACACAAAAAGCGATGTCCAAGTGCATAAATCAGTGACGAATTCCAAGGCAGCCGTGTCGCCAAACGGAACTCAGCGTGTCTTTATCGGCCGCACTGTTCACAGAACAGCGCACTCAGGCCTGCTCACCCACTAGTCGGTGAGTGCTAGATGGCTTCCAGGAACGACATACTGTCGCGAAAAGCCACTAATAGTGATTCGTGATCCACGAAACGCAAAATCGACGCGCACTCAACGTGGGTGCAGGTACACAAATCAACTGCCGAACGCCCCGGAAAACTTCCAAAACGTTTTCAGCGGCGTGCGGCTGAGGGCCGTACAGGAAAATGAAAAAGGTGGATTGCCATCGGATCGTCGCCGTCATTCCGCCTTCGTCTTGCCGACGAATAAATTCCTTCGTAATTCCATCGTCGACATTTCATGCGGCACCAGCATACGGTCGTCGTATTACCGTCATAGTCATTAATGACCTCATCGAGCAACGGTCATAGCTAAGTGGGCCGATTATGGATGCAGCGTATGTCGGATACAGCCGAAGCACTCGTATTTTCCGAAGAAGCACTGCAGATTTTAGACACAATAGGATGTGCCACTTCCTGATCCCTACATTGCACTAATGTTGCACCTTGTTGCATTGCACCTTCCACAGTAATCGTAAGACGGATTCCTCTTGAATTCTTTCGTCTCCGCAACACCAAAAACTGTGGTCAGCTTTGTTCCCAAGTGATCAAGAGCTCCGATTACTAGAGGCGATCGTGATCAGACAAGAGACGGATGACCTGACATTCAAATAAAGGTAGCGAGCGCTTGGAGTTTGACAGCCGTCGCTCCTGACAATAAGGGGAAGCGCATTAGCGTGGTTGAGACTGGTGTAGAAGGACGAATTTCATGAGTGGCAGGGTCGGAACAAAATGACGAAGTGTTAGAAAAAATATTTACGTTACAACGAGGTTGAATAGATTAGAAATTATTTGAAGGGTGGAAGGCTCATTTCGTAAAAAAATCCCTTGACCAGTTATCTTGCGCTGCGCAATAGCACCCTTCGTATGGCATCCACAAAACGAATAAATGTAGGCAGTTTCACCACAGCTGGTAAAATTTTTCAGGATCAGAATACTTACCTAAAGGCAGATTCTTTCACAATATTTTGTTAGACTCTATATTCAGAGGATTCTAATGGCAGACCTGTCTGTACTACTTGGACAATATAGTAGTATTTTCTGTAGATTTTCCCTTTCACATCACTAGCCATGAACAAGTGCTCAAGTGTCTCATTGCCGGTGGAGAACAGCTAAACTTGGAAAAATGTCATTTCGGCACCCGTAAACATAGGATCTTTGGCCGCGTAGTATCGGAAAAGGCATCTTACCGGATCCTGCGAAGCTTCATGCGGTTACCGACTACCCCGAGCTCTGCACTCTAAAGGAGTTCCGTAGCTTCATTGGCTTGTTCTCATATTTCCGGCATTTCATCCGCAATTTCGTCTCCGTTATCGCTTCTATGAAGCAGCTTCTTGCCGGCAGCACTGACTTCTCGATTTGGGATTCCAAGTGTGATGAGTCATTTACGACGCTTCGCCGACTCTTAACATCTCCTCCAATACTCCGACACTTTGACCCTACCGCACCTACTGAAATACATACGGATGCTACTGGTAGCGGACTTGGTGCCGTGCTCGCCCAACGCAAGCATGGCTTTGGCGAGTATGCTGTGGCATATGCTAGACGTAGATTAACACAGGCAGAGTGGAATTACTCCGTAACAGAAAAGGTATGCTTGGCTATTGTTTGGGCAATGAGTTACCTTAAGGTCCTTACCTTCGACTTACCTTTACGGTCATCAGTTTGACGTTGTCACCGGCCAACATGCCCTGTGTTAGTCATCGTCATTGAAAGATCCCACTGGACGCCTCGCTCGCTGGGCTTTACGCCTTCAAGAACACGATATTTATGTCATTTATCGCTCGCAACGAAACAGCTGGACGCTGACTCTGTACCCCGTTCACCACTGCCTTCTGAACCAGTCTGCTCAACAACTTCCACCTGCGATTCGTCATCCCTTACCATCACCGACCTACCGGAGGAACAGCGCAAAGATCCCTGGATTGCTTCTCTGCGTGGCCATATATTTCGACCTTGGCATGAGTCACCCTTACGCACCCTTCGTCGACAAGCTACAGAGTTTGTCGTTCGCGAAGGCTTGTTGTACCGTCGCAATTACCTATCCGATGACCGCAGGTGGCTACTTGTTATTCCTCATCATCTGCTCCCGGACATTTGCAGCGTTTTCTACGATGACCCTGAATGTGGCCGCGCTGACACATTCAAACCATAATCCCGTCTCCGGCTGCAGTATTACTGACGTGGTGTGGATCGCTACGTTCGCCAGTATATGTTCGGTCATACCCTACGTGTCAGCTCCGCAAGACACTTCCTCACAGGACCGCCAGTCCTCTACAGCAAGTGCCTTGCCATGCCCGACCGTTCGACCACGTTGAAGTCGATCTTCTTGGTCCCCTCCGGAACAATCTTCACGGCAACTTGTGGGTCAATGTCATCGTTGACCACCTTACGTGGTAAGCTGAAACATGCACGCTGTCAACCACCAACGCGAGAGACGTTGCTTACTTCCTTCTTCATCACGTAATTCTGCGGCATATTCCACCACGTGAATTACTAAGCCACCGTGGCCGCGTCTTTCTCTTAAACGTCATCTAAGCCTTCTTTAAGTAATGTCAGATTTTACAGCGCACCGCTTCAGCCTACCATCCTCAAGCTGATGGCATGACGAACGTTTCAATCGTGCCCTTGCAGACATTCTGCCGATGTACGTGTCCGACGATCACACGAATTGTCACCGGTACTTCCATTCATAACCTACGCTTATAACTCTGCGGCCCGAGCTACCACTGGCTTCTCACCTCTCTTTCTTCACTATGGATGTGAACCCCCATACTCCATAGACACAATTCTACCATTCCGATCGGATGTTCCTGAAGCGAAACCTATTTTTCAAGCGGCTGATTATCCAGACGAATTTCGTCCACTGGGGCGTTCGTTTACCACGCAAGATCAGTGTCGTCAAAAATCTCGCCATGACACCTCTGCATCTACTGCCCACTATTCCCCAGGAATGCTGGTTTGGCTATGGGTTCCATCCACCACTCTCGGCCTTTCTATCAAGCTCTTGTCCAAGTACCACGGTCCTTACAGAATGCCATAGCAAACGTCGCCCGTGAACAATATTATCGTGCCGGTTGAGCCAGCCCCCGGCAATCGTTTCCGAAGGCGCGAAACAGTTCATGTCCCATGGCTTAAACCGCGCCACGAGCCGACTGTGCTGTATCCTGCCTAGGATGCAAGGTTGGCTCCTTCCTAATTGGGGAGTGTTGTACCGGATCACTTCGCTGCCAGTTCTATGCGAGCACGGAAGTAGTTGACGTTTGTTTGTCTCGCTCTGTCAGTTTTTCGGGCTATGGCTGCCTTGTGTTAGAGGCCCTTTTCCAGATGTCGTACCCACGTTGCCGAGACGAGCACACCTGTTACATTAAGTACATGAAATAGCTGCCTGTGCGAGCATCGGTCCAGAAGTATGCTGCGGAAAGTTATCCAGTCAACGAGAGAGCGGTCTATGCTTTGCGTGGCTCTAGAAGAAAATCACGTTGCATATTTTTAAAGCACTGATATCCTGATGATTGTCGTGTTTCCATAGAACCTTCCATAGAAAATAACTTACCGCGTAAGTTTGAACCGGTGCTTTTTCAGCACCTCACACGAATAAAAATTCTGCGCACATGCACAATCGCGTCAGTGAATTCCTATATATCCTGAATAGCTCGGTGCACATCGTGATCATGTTCTTTTAGCCTTTGACTAAGGCCGTGACCAGTTTGGCCGATATATAATTTTCCACATGATAGTGAAATTGAATAAACAATCCCAACAACACAAGAACCAAAGCGCTTCCTGTGCATGGTAAACAGAGAGTGGTGTACAGATGGAGCAGATTTACCGCCTTACAGAGCCTCCGTAGCTTATGCAACGCGGAAACCACTACTTCCACGCTAATTTGACGCCCAATCTTTTTTTTATTTGTGGGAGACACGCAAATTTGGTATGTCTGCCGGTCTCTTTCGTTCATTACTTCTTTGCTGGGCCTTTGAGTTACTGTCCTTGTTCATCCGCTTTAGTAGCTTTTCAGCCATAGCTTACAGCAGTGTAGCCGGGCACCCAGCGCACAAAAGCCAATCACTAAAAGTGTGCCATCTTTCTGCCTATCTTCACAAGAAGTTAAATTTCTTAATACGTTTAAACGTGCGTGGCAGAATTGCGCTTGTCCATGGGAGCAGAAGTTGGGGATGCACGCAAGTTCTGCATGATAATGCGTAGAAGCTGGATGAAAGAAGAATGATCCGAAACACTCGGCGTGGATACGAGGTTGACGAGGTCACCGGGCAAGTGGAGGGTGCAGCCATAAACCACCTCAGTAACAGAGCAGGCAAATATCTGTTCGCAGTGTTGACCGAAGGCCGAGCTGCACGATTGAAAGGTGCGATACTCAATCCTCCACGTGAGGCTGAGCGGCAAGTGCAGCTTCTAAATTTCGGTGTAGCCTCTCAACGATGCAATTATTTGCAGCATGCTAAGCAGTTGTGCGAATGCGAGCACATCCGAGAAGGCATATTACAGACGTCAAATGCCGACTCAAATTCTCCCCCCCCCCCCCCGATCAGTGGTCGCCGCTGATGGCACACGAAAACGACTTATCCAGGCAGACATAAAGGAATGAGCAACTGCCTCCGCCGTTATGTCAGGCATTGGAGCTGCTTCAGGCCACCGTCTGTACCTATGAATACACGTAAGGAAATACCTATGACCATGGCATGGTGGCAAAGGGCCGACGATCATCAATTGAATGGTGTCCAAACGTGCATCGGGAAGAGGGAATTTCCCTAATCGAGGCTTGGTGTCTCGTCGCACATTGACACGTTGCAAAGCTGTACAAGTGCGGGCTCAGTCGGGAATATCAGCGCTTATGCGCCGCCAAACGTAACGTTTGGTGAAAAGGTGTTGCGTGGCACGTGTGCCTGGATGGCAGATTGAGTTCAGTGTATCAAAACTGCACGATGAAGAAGAGCAGGAACATAATTTGGGACATTTTTAAGTGAAACATCGCACCAGAGTCATAGACGTCATAGCCGCAAAAGTTTACTTGCTTTCGGGAAAAGTTGGAGTGGTGAAAGTTCATTGTCAGATGCATGAGCCGCCGCAAGTGAAAACAGAGAAAGGTGAACAGTACTTGTCGTGGCATTGCTAATAATACGACTGAGAGAGTCTGTTGCCCTGCTCAAGCTCCCTTTGACGTAGCGCATGTTTGCCGTGAATTCGGCGATAAAAGCAAGATGCCGGAGTTCTCTAGGAGTATGGGTGGCATTGCAGGAACGTAAAGCCGAAACAAGTGGTTTGTTGTCGGTAAGAATTATAAATTGTCGCCCTGTCAGAAAGTGCCTGAAATGCTTCACTGCGACGTCGGCCGAGAGGAGCTCCCATCCGAAAGTACTGTATCGGCGTTCAGTGTCGCGTAACCGGAGGGAAATAAAGGAGAAGGGGGCTCATACACCATTAATCCACTGATGAAGGACGGCTCCCATGGCTTCCGAAGAAGCGTCCGTTATAAGGCTAGTAGAAGTGGACTGTGAAGGGTGATGCAGGAAGGCGGCTTGCTGAAGTGCGGTCTTAGCGGCGGCGAAAACTTGATCAACGACTCTGCCCCTAGAAAGTGCAGAAAGCTTGATCAACGACTCTGCCCCTAGAAAGCGCAGTAGGCTCAGCTTTCCAAATGAAAAGGAGTGCATCAAGTGGCTTCCCCCACTTAGAGCCTGCAGCGATGAAATGGCGATAAAAATTGATGAGTCCGAGAAAACGTGCCAGCTACGTGTGGACTTTGGTGGCGGGTAGACGTTGATGGCCTACAGCTTGTCAGGCAGCGCAATGATGCCATGGTTGGTGATATGATGTCTGAGAAAATAAATCTCCGGAACACAAAACTGGCATTTTTCACCATTGATGACGCGATTATAATCACGAAGTTGATTGAAAAGTTGACGTAGATGTGCTTTGTCGGTTTCAGCGTCACTACTGGCAACGAGAATAGCGTCTATATAAGCAAAACCAAATGGTAAGCCCCTGTGACTTCGTCTATAAGATGTGAAAGCTTTGACCTGCAGTGCGCAAATGGAAAGGCAGGCGTAAATAGTAAAAATGCTAAATGGGGTAGTTATAGCAGACTTCACAGTGCCGATTGGCTCAACAGGGATGTGCTGATAAGCTTTCACAAGACAGATTTTCCGATATATTGTGCCGGCTGAAAATGCAGTAAAATACAGAATATTGAGCGGGTATCGGACCGGAATAGTGACCGCATTCAGTGCCCGTTAATCACCACAGGACTTCCAGTCAGTCTTTTTTTCAGGCACCATGTGTAGTGGCGACGACCACGAGCTTGATGACGGACAAATGATTTGTAGTTGCAACATGTGCTCGAATTCAGTGTGGGCAACTCCAAGCTTATCAGGACTGAGTCGGTGGGGGCGGCAGTCATTGGGCAGTCCTGTGGTAACAATACAATGAGTTGCTGTGTGTTTGGGGGTTTTGTCTATTAGAGAATGTGTGGCAATCTTCGGAAACTCGACAGTAGAGCTGCATACGGTGAGGTGGGCAGTTTGATTAAAATTGGATTGAGAGCAGTAGCATGTGACAGAAAACCGCTGACGGACAGACCAGTTATGTTATCCACCAGGCGACAACAGCTGATGTCCATGAGCAGATAAAAATTGCTAAGAAATAAACCCCTAAGATGGATGGCATAGCGGACCTCTGCTACCCAAGATAGCCATGGCAACCTTCGCTTAAGATCGAGATCGAGGGTAAGAGATTTCTGCCCGTAAGTTGCGATGACGGAAGAGTCGATAGCTTGTAGGGGGTTGACTTTTCGCGGAGGTGCCGGTCAGCTTTGGACGCAGGAATTATACTGACCTCCGTACCAGGGTCTGTCAACAAATACAGTCCGGTGGTTTGGTCTGTTAGATGGAAAAGGCGGCTTGACGTACAGAATGATCACCCACCGCTGTTATTGTCACCCGGCCTGAGCGTTTCCCGCGTGCCACGCACAAGGTGACACACAACGATGAGCCGCGGTGCGAAAACGTCGGTGGTAGTACAACAAGCCCAGTCATAAAAAAAATGTGCTGTGGTTGTTGAATTGGCCATTGGATAGAAGACGGCGGGAGAGGGGGATGAGTTGGGTAGGGCCGCTCATTGAAGTTCAGAACGTCGCGCAATTCCTGGAGCAAGTCGGGGACTTGAGATGCGAGTTCTTCTACTGTTTCCCGAAAGGAATCCACTTTAGGAAGTAGAGAGCTACGGACAGTATTTATGACTGCCGAAACGACGTCCATCATATCGGCGGCCAGTTTGGCTAGTTCCGACAAGGGCTTAGGCTTAGCTGTGACAAGATCCATACATACATTGGCCGGAAGACGTTGCAGAAACAACTCACGTAATAGAGTCATGTCCAAGGAGTCTACTTGGTCACAAATATGTTGCACATGACGTAGAAACCGATTTGGACGTCGGTCACTGAGCTCTTCCTTGTTCAGCCGCTGCTGAATACGTCGATGCGCAGACGGGGCGAGGCAGCGAAGAAGGGCCTTGTTGACTGTCGCATACGGTGTTTCATGATGTGGCTGGACATGATGTCGCGTATCTCGTCCATGGACTACAGGGGCAAAACTTTAAGCAGGAGCTAATATTTGCGAAACTCCTACGGGACACGATGACTGCGGAACTTGTTCTCAGCTTGTATAAACAATATCGTGGGATCGGCGAGCCATGGCTCTCTGATCCCGGGTAATGGCAGCTGTAGCCCCTATACCATCCGTAGAAGGTACCTGACCGCTTGCACAGGTAGCAGGAGTGCAGTTGAGGTCATCTGCAGTTTGGGCTTAGTCGATTAAAAGACGCGTTCATAGGTGCGTTCACCAGGAACTGTGGAACCACCAAGCACAGTTAATAGCACAGGGGCCTAATTGTACGTCTCAGTATTGAAATATGCCGACAGAAACTTCTGTGAAAATTAACATCCCATCCCTTTGACATCCATCTCCTGGAACGTAGTCGAACATATTATCGTTTCACAGATTTACTGACACATTGAAACTAACAAATTCTTTCTTTATAATCTGCATGGTTTTATTAAAGCCTTCTCGCGTGATATACGGTTACTAGAATTCAATCCACTCGAAAACCAGCATCTTTGATACGACCCTACTGCAGGTCACACAGGCTTCATAATTATTTCAGCTATACTCACATTTGAGGATTATTTACGCATGCTTTGCATTACTTTGCTCTTCGTCATGCCTTGAGGTTTTGTAATTATATCCTGGATAGCATCGCATGCCTATCCAACTGGAATGGTCTCATTGTTGTGGTACCACCATTTTCTTTTAAATATTTAATAGGGAAACACATTCATGCCACGCTAACTACACGACTGGATTAAATATACTCGGTTTAATGAATTCCTACTTACTGTATTATCTTTTTTGCGAGTGATTTCTGAATTACTTTTTCACACCTCGGTTGTAGTTACGGTTGTGGTGTGTGAAATGGCACTGGTTATGTTGTTACATACATATATGTGCAACATGTTATAGCCCCTTTTTCAATGCATCAATATGAGCCCTGTAGGTGTGTTTGTGTGTGTACAATATATATATATATATATATATATATATATATATATATATATATATATATATATATATATATATATATATATATATATATATATATATATATAGGTAGATAGATAGATATACAGATAGATAGATAGATAGATAGATAGATAGATAGATAGATAGATAGATAGATAGATAGATAGATAGATAGATAGATAGATAGATAGATAGGTAGATAGAATAATAGATGGATAGATAGATAGATAGATAGATAGATAGATAGATAGATAGATAGATAGATAGATAGATAGATAGATAGATAGATAGATAGATAGATAGATATTTTTACATATAATATTTTATATGAAGCCAGCACCATGTACACTGCTTGTCCTAATGTTAGGTTTCCTTTGCCTAACCTGTCGCTCTTGGCGTGGCTGCTCTTGAGCACCCAAACTTCGAGCCGTGCGACAACTTTATTTATTTATTTTATTTATTTCAAATACTCTCAAAGCCACATGGTGTTACAGAGAACAGTGGAGGAGAAAAAACATACATGCACAATTGGTTAAAGAAAAAGCCCTATAAAGAGCAAATTTGAATTTCAGTCTAGCGTAAGAGCAATAGTAGCTGGAAGGCGGTTCCAGTCTAAGCTTGACCTAGGGATGAATAAATTGCTCGACATATTCGTACGGGAGACAAGAAGCTCTACTTTATATTTGCGGTCCAACCTGGATGAACTGTCGCGGAACCACGATGAAATATATTCTCGTGGATGGCGCTACTTCCGGGAGAGCAGCAGTGCCATTCGCGGTAGGTTAGGCGAACGAAGCATAACTTTAAAGCAAGCAATGCACAAAGCACTGGCTTCGTATAAAATATTCATTCTGAAAAGAGGACAGAATTACCTGCCGCATACGACGCCAAAGGGCAGAAGCAACAAAAATGTTGCGAACTGTAACTCATGAAGGAAGACTTACACCATCCCCAGCTAGACATCGCCATTGCAAAGTTCATGGCAGTATCGTAGATAGATGCATCTTGGATGCTATCTTAAGTACTCTTTGGGTATCTTGTAGCTGTATTATGATACGTCTGGCAAAGCGTGTATCAGCATCTGAATTTCCGATACATCAAAGAATATATCGTGTATCTTAAGAAAACAAGATATTGGCTATCGCAGCATCACCACGCGAAACTATAAACGTTGGCTGAATTCCGCTTCTCGAGGGATGCTGCTGTCAGTAAGCCACCTCCATAAAACTAATGGTAGCGACATCGTGTTATCTTTCCGCCAGAAACCTCCAGCTAGGCATGGGATGAGGTCTGCGGGTCCCTATTACTGGAGCAAAGACACGTCGTTATGCTTGCGCGACCTGGACAAAAATAAGCGAGGGAACCTGTGCTCACAAAAAGTAGAATGGAGAAAACAAAACGTACACGGCACGTCTACCTTTTGTTTTATGCAATTTTTTTTATTTTTTTTTGTTTAGTGGCGTCGGTGTCACGACCCTTGCTCCACGATACCGTACTGTGCAGCGTACGCCAATGCGTGTATCGTCTTTCGCTAAAATTGTGATGCCGCTATCGAAATTTCGCTTGGGTGTGTCGTTGTTACGAAGTATGAAGAATGCAAGAATGGGGTTCTCTAGTCTCTAGTGGCTTTCACACATCAGGGTCTTTAGAATCTCATGGATTTAAATGTGACCTTTGGGAACCAAAGCGTGAATGGCACTGCCTCCGGGAGAGCTGTGCATAAGGCGGCTAATTTTTGGTTGCCTGCACCTGAAGCAGTTTTTTGGCATACGTTAAAGGATAAGAATACTGCGAAATATGAATAAGGTACGGAAGTTGTACATTACGGACGAACTGGAGCTCTTTTATACGTTATGAAAGCTTGATCAGCTCCATTTTTATAGTAAATGGGCTCCGAACGTGTCAAGGGGCGCAATAACATAAACCTATTCCAAACTTTTCCATTCCAATTCTGTAATCAGCCCTAAGTGATTGGTCAAAAACTTTTTGGGACCACCCCCACTTCGCCTGGCTGTGACGCGACGTCACGAAAACCGGGATAGCTACCCATCTGATATAACGTGTACACACTAATTATGCATGATTTATCCGAACAAAAGCAAAATATTTATTTCTGATTCGACGCATTTTGGCCATTAGGCCTCAGGTATTGGTTAAAGCTTTCGGGCTGCAACCACATTACCTGCATGTCACGCGACGTCAAAAACCACCAAAACTCAGCGCGTGAATGTGACGTGTACGCGTTAAAGATGCATTAATATGCGGAACAAAACTGAGTTTTCTTCGAAATAGCCGCATGCTGTCCCGTTCCGAAAGGAATAAAAGATGGCTGCCGCCCATCGCTCAGGCACTGGCTACTCGCTCCTGCCGAAAATCATGGGCTTATTTGCGTATAATAAGGGTTTTTTGCATGGCCGCGTAAGGTTTTTGAGCACTTTCGGCACATTTACGGCCTCGTGCTGCCAGCTATTCTTTGCGGAGGATTCACTGTAGCGCCATTCTTAAGCTTCCGTTGAATGGCGTTGCGATTTTTGACCAGCTACCGCAAGTTAAATAAAGTAAGGGGGACCAATTGCAAATGCCGGCGCCAGCCTCCCCATCCGTTTATCGGTTTTCAGTGCAGTGGCTAGGCCCCATCAAATTCCTCTCCACTTGAGCGTGCTCCTCACCTCTTGTCAGCCAATGAGATAAGACAAGCCGCTCAGCGTTGGTAATGTTATTCGTTTTTGTGAACTCCTATGTGAACGAGGAGAGCGTTTGATCGGTCCGTTCATACAACAGTGTGGGTGACCGCCCGATGTTTGCGTCGGCGGTTACGCCAATTTGACGTCAGGAGATTGGAATAAAACATATTGGAATAGTTACACGTTATAGGGCACAAGGTGAGGTTTTTTTATGTTAGGCAGGTAAAGCGACCGCAATACATTGTTTCCGAATGAAAATATGATACTTTGTGCAAGAAATACAATGATTTTCAGATACTAGCGCACATTTCATTAGTGAAACAAGGTTAGCCGAAATTGAAACATTTCTAAGGAAACATTTTTATGCATATGCGTCTGCTGCTATAGTATATAGGCCTAAAATAAGAAGTTTGACATTGTATCCAAGTATCTT
Source organism: Dermacentor albipictus (assembly GCF_038994185.2). Taxonomy (NCBI): domain Eukaryota; kingdom Metazoa; phylum Arthropoda; class Arachnida; order Ixodida; family Ixodidae; genus Dermacentor; species Dermacentor albipictus. The sequence continues at coordinate 444,504,273 of NC_091821.1, forward strand.
AAGGAACCAATCTAAAGTTTCATATTGGGTACAATAATTGCGGTAGTATCTTGTATCTTTATCTCCAATACTTGTTGCCCGGGTATCTTGTATCATGATACAACTGCCAAGTATATTTGCCCAGCAGTGATTTCAAAGTGGCAGCGCCGATAACCCGAGACATGTGCATACCAATCCCAACCGGCATATTTATTTTGATTTTGGTACATTTGCATTGGGTATTGCGCCTGCCGGGATTACAATTTCCATGACGACTTCATTACTGACATTGGGGCTCCCTGTTGTCTTCTTCTCATGTTTCACTCACGGGCCACAGTGCGTAGTACAAAACCAGCAACAAGGCACTAGAAGGAAAACGAAAGACATTTTGTCTAGCCGTGATTACCTCTGATGAAGTGCAGTGAAGCTACAACATGTGTAGCCTCTTGTAAACCATCTCGTGGAGTAGTTTAAGATTGCAATGTTGCTATCGGCCCAGATCTGTTGAATATTGCTGCAAATGTATGTGGACAATCCGTCCACTGACTGCGATTGATATGTGCGTAAATTTTTTTTCTTTATATTAATGATATATTTATACATTTAAAGCAGATATTTTTGTAATCAATTAATATGCTCGAATAAGTTCATCGTGCGAATAAAATGGCACGTCACAATTCTACAATATATTTGGTTGTTGCTTTGAAACAAGTAAAATATTTGTTATGTTTTCATCATTAGTATTCTGACAGAGTGCTTCCAGAGTCCTTGCAGAAATGTCCCTGGTATTGCCTGATGGAGACGGCTTACGAAAAAGGAAATGGTTGTTTTTGTGATAGGGTGCTCTAAATTGAGCATGTACGCTTCTATTATATGAAGTATACGGTACGTTTGTAGGCTTATACCTGATGAGCGAAGGAAAGAGACAGCTGACCCGTATCGACGCCAGAATAGAACCGCCAGCTGTGGCTTCACGTGCCACGGCCAGGCGCCGGGTTTATTTTCTTCTGTGGCCGACGCGTGCGCATGGGTTGTAGGCGCAGCCCAAGGGAGGGCATTACATGTCCATAGTAGCACTAGAGAGGTACTTCAGTACTCTGTTGGACAACGGTACACTCAAGGCTTCTTATGTTACTCCGATGTGCCACAAGGCGGTATGAGACCGAAACGAAGATGCATTCGCCCAAAACCAAGACGCATTTTGCCCCGTCGCAATTCCAGCCTAGGATGTTACATCGATACATACTATTCGTCCTGGTCTGGGAAGCTTGCTTACCTGTCAAGCTAGGCTAGACTGGCACTCAGCAAGCAAGCACTACGCCAGACACGAAGCGAAAAGTGGTCCACGTTAGGCTGCAAGCCGAGGTATATAAGTATGCGTTGGCATAGGGAGACGACGAGCACAACGACAAGCAGGAGCCAGAGGTACAGGGGAAAGAAGAGTGTCTGCGGCCGTCATACTCAGCCTATGATTGGGGGAAAAGGGCTAGGACCCATTAGCCTTGTGTAAGACTCCTGCAGAGGGTTTTTGTCTGTCCGCCAGCTAGAAGAGCGCGCCTCTTCTGCCCGTCGGCGTGTCCACTTGGCGACCGCCAAGGTAATCTAGAACGAACGGCTAGACTGGTACTCAGCTGAAGAGTGCAAGCCTTCACGCTTTCCGATCTCCGTGAGAATCTTAGTGCGATTTCTGAAGTGGGAATCCCTGCTCACGTAGATGTAAAGCTCCCTGAACGGTGAGACAGACATGAGTAAAGGAAGAAAATCCGAGAGCACTTAAGCACTTCTGTTGAATTGTGAATGGGAAAGCATTAGGTCCAATTGAACGCCGCTGAGCATTCCTGTGAGTTATAAACTTCTCACGGGCAAGCGGGTGCGTTCAGACGTTTGGTCAGGTTCAGTCCAGTGGACAAGAAACTCAGGTTCTGAGCATATCGTCTTATGTTCGAAGCTCACTACCGCCAATGTTTTGCCGTTCAATCTTATTCTATTTTTATTAATACAATAATTTTGTTATAGTGATTGCGGAGGTGACGAGGGAATGCAGGCGATAGCTTGCACGGTCTAAGAACGCGTGGATAACGCAGGCTTTCGGAGTGAGATTGAAAGTGACGTGGCGTCGCGGCAGTGCCATCTCCCTTCGCGCAACACCTGCTGCTTCGAATCGAATCTATAATCGAATCTATAACAACATTTTTTTTTTGGTGCCCATAATTACTCATGAGCTTCGGTCGCCTACGATCAACGTGAACCGCATCAAATGGCCACTTTTTCTCTCACCTAATTTTATTTTGTTTTGTTGCGAGTCCTTGCTCAAGCATGACTTTATCCATTGTCTCTCAGTGCATGCCCACGTTTGTAACTTCAGTGCATCTCTGTCTAAATTGCGGTGGTGATAGCGGGTTTGCGAAGCTAATAATGAAATATTCGCACCACCTACAACATACATAAAAAATCGGTAAATTATTTGTATGAGGTAAGGAGACATGCATTTGATGACTCCTAGAGGATGTGTTTAAAAACAGACAGTTTCACGATTATGAGGGTAATTGGTCCTAAAAGTATCCTAACTCTAAAGCTCAAAAGAGGGGAGAAAATTGACTTCCTAAAAGACAAAAAGGTTCACTATCATCGAAACACTTCGCAATGTTTCTTATGAGAACTAATAGTGTGTTGCATGTGCTGCGACAACCTGTCTGTGCTCACAGGGCCTATAAGAATGCAGCTTTAGCCAGGAAATGTTTTCCTGCGGTATTGTTGATTATTCAGGCTGATAAGATATAGCAACGGAAGAAGCACATTACTGCGATGTATTACTCTTGATAAATGAATGACGAATAATTTTCTCACAAATCCCCATCTAAAAATTTTGGAGTCGTTAGTGAAGCACTGAAGGATAAGAGATATCCGTAAAATTGTCAATATCTCCAGAAATATTGTCATCCGAAGCTCAATCTTCCTATATCTGCAGTAATAGCAAACACATATGGGGCATGCTTAAGTTCTTCCTTTAAGAGTGGAACGCGATAGCATTTAAAGATCCCCGATTGCTTCTCACTCAGTATTCTCGACAACTGGATCAACTGTAACCGTAATGTTTACCGGGAAACGCTGGCCGCGACCCCTGTGACGAAGTATGGATTTCTGGTAGAAACTCAAGATCCTCGTGTGCTGGCGCGTGCAAATGACAGACGCCATGAGCAGTCCATGCATTCAGAAACGCTGGAAAAGCGGTTTCTTTGACTTTTCGCGTAACCGAAATATGTTTTCTCGTATAGTCAAATTACAATTGGACGCTACCGTATGTGTAGGTTGCGTGTAAGTCGTACTTTGTGATTGTTTTACGTATTTTAGCTTGGGAAATTTAATTAGCTCAGTAGCTTGCTTGCGCCATATGAAGGACCCGGGTACGGCTGGTAAAAAAAAAAAATCGCAATGATCGCAAACCAAAACAACGTCCGACGATGGACGCCGGGTGCGGGACGCCGACGCCGGATTTTCTCCGATACGGGGCCCGTAACGCTATCGCGTTAATACATTTTGTCAGCAAGCTTGTCCATGTATAAATAGACGGCAGGTAATGCGCTAGATTAGTGCGAGGACTGTTTCAGCATTTGAATCTTCTCTTCCCCTTCGACGCTTTTAGCTGACAAGCCATTAGGTGAATATCCTATCTTTTCATTTTTATCTTTCTACGCAATAGTGCGATACGCGGCTCCACTGTATGCCATAAAAGGTAACCATGCAGAAGCGATGATAACCACAATGCATGCATCCTCCCAACAGTCCGACCCGCCATGGCAGCTAAGTGGTTATGGCGTATCTTTGGAGAGCACGAAACCGCAGAGCACGAAACCGCAGAGCTCGAGGCCGCAGCGTGCAGCCGCGCTTAGACGGGGTTGAAATGCAAGAACGCTCGCGCACTTGCATTTAGGTGCACGATAAAAAAGGTCGTGAAAATTATTTCAAGTACCCGCCTACGTCATGTGTCCTTGTAAGATCTTTTGTTCAGGCATATAAAATCGTATAGCTTTTTTCCGAACATGTCGCATATTTTTTTCTTGCAAAATGAACTGTATTGTAAGAGTAGGCATTGCCACAGATCGCTAGTCTTCTAATCTTGCGAATACAGGCCTTGTCTGGAGCTTTATGTCGTCAGTAATATTTTTTATGTTCGAATCCTTTGCATTTTGTTATTGGCTCGTACAAGTACACAACTCCGTTATCACCGATGTCAGTCACCTGGCGGCCGCTGTGAGTAGAAGCAAACAGATACAAGTAAAAGATGACATAAAAAATTCCAGCCTTGCCTCCTGCTTTAACGTGTAACAGCTTCTCGAGCTTTCAGATTTTGCCATTAAAGCTCGAACGCAAGCAACCGTATGGTTGCCGCTTTCATGATGTTTCTCTATTGGTTTACCATCCTGTAGACGCAGACAAGTGAAACGCATAAATACGTTGCTATCGGCAAATATCGGGCTCGTCGTTATGCATTCAACTCCGACCCCGTGGTTAAATTTGTCAATAAGCTTGCCGAATACGTATGTGTTCTGCATTGTGATGCCGCCTGTCTCTTCGTCATTATGGCTTTATAATCGAGATTCGTCATGCCATCATAATGTATCGTCGTCACACAGTCGTCGTAACGACGTAGTTTTATCATTGTCATCAATTTAGTACCCCATTGCCTTCGTGCCGCCATGCTCATACTGCGTTTGTCGTTCTGTCAATGTGAATGCGCATTCGTCATTGAATTGCCATTGTACAGCCGTCATTCTATCGTGATTATGCTGCCCTTGTCATACCACCATCGTCAGGCAGGCGCTTCAGGCCTCCATTGTCCGACTGTCGCGGAGATGCGCTTGTACTAATGCCAGCGTTGTCACAACACCTTTTTCATCCGGCTCTCGTCTTACCGGCTTCATCATAAGAGTTTGATGAAACAGTTATCGTAACGCAACTGTGATCATACACTTGTCGTCGTCCCATTGTCTTCATGCCGTGGTCCCGCTATCACGTCGTCACACAGTCGTAGTCATGCATTCGTTGTCATACTGTCGTCGGGATGCCGATATGGTCGTTCCATCGTCATCATCGTAACTTCTACATCCGACTCTCGTCATGACGCCTTCGCCATTCCGTTGACGTCATCCTATCATCGTGGGGCTGTCTTTTCACCGTAGTTATCACTTGAGTAGAATCATCTCATTGTCGTCATGATACCACCTTCGTCCATCCACCGACGTCATTCCTTGTTCTTCATCATATCGTAATTATTATGTCGTAATTCAATCATGATTATGCCGCCGTTGTTATGACCTCGTCATTGCTGCGTCATCATCAAACACACACTATCACGCATCCGTTGTCAATCCATCGTCGTCATGCTATTTTGTTCGTGACATCATCTTCATTCAAGCTTCTTTGTCTGGTTGTCGTCATACTATCATTGTCACGTCATCATTGTCACACAGCTGTCGTATGCTCATTCTCCTCATGTTGTTGCCGTCACTGTGCCATCGTCATAATTTAAGAATCAGAATCTCATTTCGCCATGTCGTCGTTATTACTGACTTTTGTCATTCGATCGATATCATTCCTTCTTCGTCATTCTATCCTCAGTGCGTCGGGGTCAATACAGTCCTCGTCTAATTCCAAGCTCTTGAGAGACCTTGGCATACGAGTGCTGTAGCCAAGCGGGAGGTTCTCGCACTACTTTAGCATATATCGGAAGCAACGAAAGTCTTCCTTATCACTACAGCTGGTAAATAAATGGCTTTGGGAACATAGTGTGTCGCTACATTGCTCGATCGCTATTGCGATTTCCGCCGATAGTGATCGTGAGATACGCTGTGCCGTAATTTGTTCATTTTTTCCTTCAGAAACGTCATGTTCAGCGCCTCGAGCATGTTGGACAGCTTCGTTCCGTGCATAATATATTACTGCATTTCCTATTTCCCATTTTCCACCTGATATATATGTATATATATTTATGGCTGAGGAAATCACGCTGTCCCCGGTAGTAAAATGAAGAAGAAGAGTACGACGTATGTTCAAGAAGCACTGTATATTTGACTGGTGTTTCGGCTGGTGGACCATCGTTTGTTAAAGTAACATGTACATGCATTTGGGCTGCCCTATATAGCGGCGATACATCAGATAAAGTTGTGGGCGATAATAACAACAAGAAAAAACAACTTAAATATAGCGATACTATTGGCGATAGCGCTACCACACATGTGGCGCACAGTGCAGAAATGAATCGTTCGTTTGCTCAATACTACTATGCAAACCACTTGAAATCAACAATAAATAAAAAATAACAAAGTAAAAGGAAACATATAAATAATAAAGCACCGCGCGATAGCACATTCAGGGTGCGGGTGAAGTGCACTGCTCAGGAGCAGTAGTCATCATAGCGAGCAGGATGAATGGCCAGGGCTTTTATTGGCATGCGTACGGTGGAATACAGTGTCATGTGCAGACTATGGGCATTATGTGAAACAGAATTGAAGTGCATTTGTGTCTAAGAAAATGGCGTCCCACAGGGTTACATATTAAGTACAACACTTTCCGTAGTCAAGATCATCTCTATTATTGCAGTAACACCGTCTTGCATCATCTACTCATTATATGTCGATGACCATCACATTGCGTGCCGTCACTGTGGCTAATCTACAAGCAAAAGACATGTCCAGATAATCATAAATTAACTGTAAAAATTAGCAAATGAAAATGTCTTTTGTTTTTCCATACAAAAACCTGTCGCTATTCTGTTTTCGGAGAAGCACGGCTTGCACATGGACCTGGTTCTAAAATTGAATCTCAACCTACTACCCGTTAAACAAGAACAAACATCTCTAGGGATTGTATTTCATACCAAATTAAACATACTCGCCCTCATTAAAAGCGTGATTATCAAGGCATACAAATCACCCAATACCGTGAAGGATCTATCCTGAAATCATTGCGGCGCCGAATGAACGTACAATTTACGCAATTACCGCTCTGTATGGCGCAGTATACTTAAGTCGGCGCAGTTTATGAATCGGCAAGGCAGCTACATCAAACGATTGGATTGCACGAATAATCAAGGATCGCGCCTAGCCGACGCCGTGTACAGAACTTCGCCTGTCGCAGGCTTATACGCCGACAGCAACAAACCCTGCCTGGAACGTCGAAGAACACTGCTCACAATTTCATACGTATTAGGATCTAGGGCTGTACCTAAGCATATGTTCCACACCAATGCGCATCACACCACGAGTAAAATACATTACAGAAACAAACAACGGTTGTGATCGGTGTTTTTTACCGACCACCATCATCAGCCCCGACTTTTTGCGGTAGCATGTACGATTGCTTGTGTCAGATAAGTGTTCGCTTCGCCGGAGTACCAACATTACTTATGGGCGACTTCAACTTCCCGAACATTTCCTGGTCAGGCACGTGTCCTTTATTAAATACAACTTTCGCAGAATCGAAGCATTTTGTAGAGAGATGTGCTGATTTCAACTTGGTTCAGACAGTTACTTCCCCTACACGTGTAACGAGCACCACATCATCTCTTTTAGATCTACTTTTAACATCATCAACAGATATCATATCTAAGGTTACACACTCACCCGGCTTGAGCGATCATGACGTCTTGCATTTTTTCATTAGCCTGGTAATTCTACTGTCCCAAAACAGTATTAAAACCACTCGTGATTATAAAAACGGCAACTTCACCGCTATCAACAACGAACTTGCTCTTTTCCTTGATAATTACATGTCTAAAGTTGCTGAGCGCTCACTGGATAATAACTGGAATATATTCAAAGAAAAAATTCACGATCTTGTTAACAAGTTTATTCCGAAGAGGCGCGTTTTTTCGAATAACAATGCTTCATGGTATACTAAATCTTTGAAACGCCCATCTAACCGAAAAAAACGTCTTTTTCGCACAGCTAAGCGGATGGAAAGCCAGGCTAAATGGTCTGCTTACAAAGAAGCTGCCTCGGCCTACTCATCTGCGATAAAGAATACGAAATTTTTTTTTCAATAATACCCTTCCGAACATGCTCATAAGTAATCCAAGAAGCTTCTGGAATGTAGTAGGGCCTAGTGCATCGAAAATCATATCACTTAGCACGTCTCCCGGTGAGCCTATACCTCGGCAGCACTGCGCTACGATTTTAAATAATGTATTTATAAAAGCTTTCACTCCTTCAGCACATGATAACGACCTTCCGAGGCTACCATGCTGCAATTTTTTTTCCTATGGATCCCGTAATTTTCAACTCTACTGGCATAAAAAAAGTAATAGACACTCTTAAACTTACGTCTTCTTGTGGAATAGACGAAATCACGACGAAATTTCTAAAAAATACTGGTGAGTATTCCTCTATCATCTTAGAGAGCATTTTTTTGCAATCGTACCTGCCTTCATCCTTGCCTCATGACTGGAAAACAGCAAGGATTATTCCTATCCACAAATCTGGCGAAACTCTAGATCCTTTTAACTACAGGCCCATATCGATTACCTCAGTACCGTGCAAAATTATGGAGCACAACATATTTTCTAACCTTGTTAACTTTCTTGAAGAAAATAATATTTCCTCTAACAGTCAACATGGCTTTTGCAATTTTTTTTCTTGTGAGACTCAGCTGGTAACTTTCACTAATGACGTGCATGTATATCTTGATAGCGGTTTTTTGGTTGATTGCATATTTTTGGATATTTCTAAACCTTTTGACAAGGTGAAACATGTACTGCTACTACACAAACTAAGCGTACTCAACATTGACCCGGGAATACTCCGCTGGATCCAATTGTTCCTTTCGTCTCGTTCCCAATTTCCTTTAACTAACGACTCCTCATCCCACGTGGCTCCAGTTGAATTCGGTGTTCCACAAGGGTCTGTTCTTGGTCCTCTTTTATTTTTAATTGATAATGATGATTTATCGGATGACATTTCTTCAAAAATTTGTTTATTCGCTGATGACTGTGTTATATATCAAAAAGTAACGAATGCATCTGATTTAGCTACCCTTCAATCCGATTTAAATAACATATCTAACTGGTCTCTCACTTGGTGCATGGAACTCAACATTAATAAATGCAAATGTATGCGGGTTTCTCGTTCTAACACAACATGCCCTACCTACGCCCTTAATGACTGCCCCCTCGAATCCGTTACATGTTACCGTTATCTTGGCATTCATATAAGTAGCGATCTTTCTTGGAAGCAGCATGCACAGTATATAATGTCTAAAGCTAACCGCTAATAGAATACTTGAAGAGAAATTTTTCGCTTGCGCCAGTTTTATTAAAACGGCTGTTGTACACGACATACGTCCGCCCCCAATTAGAATATGCTTAATCCGTTTGGGATCCTCATGAGATCACATTAATTAACGAAATTTATTCAGTGGAAAATCGCTCTGTTCGTTTCATCTTAGCTAACAGCCATCGTACTGCTAGTGTAACATTAAGGAAGAGTACCCTTCAAATCCCATTAATTTGTCTTCGCAGAAAAGAATGACGCATTTCCCTTATTCATAAAATCTACTACCTCAACGCCTCTCTTCACCCTCTGTGCATCCAACCTGCGCCTTATTATTCGGCTCGTCGTTACCACTTACATAAATATAACGTACCCCGTCATAACACCGTCGCGTGCTCACAATCATTACTTCCTAGGACTTCAGTCGACTAGAATAATCTACCTACATCATTAGTAAGCATCAGTGACCACACTCGCTTTAAGAATGCACTAATCCACATAAAATAATGTATGGTGGCAAATGGCACAATTATGCACTTATTCGTGAACATTGTGTGCTTGCTAAAGTGTATTCTTTCTGTATTTTTTACGTTATGTAAGTCTCTGTTATTTTTTGTGAATGCATTACAACTTTTTTCATATTGCTTTTGTTCCTTGGAAATTCCTTGAACTAATCCTGTATTTCTTCTTACTCTTGTAATGTATTCTCGCCCCTCCCTTCTGCAATGTACAATTATGTACCTTGAGGGTATCACAAATAAATAAATAAATAAACACACAATAAGACCACTTCGGCTCGGGTTCCAAGAAATATGCCAAGAGCATAATGTGCCTGATGAAGCCCTCTATGTTGCGCAAATAGCGTACAGGCAAGTCCCGTGGTACGATTTTTCACATTTTTGTCGTTTTATTCGGACATATCACAATATAAAAGCCGACACCCCAAGAGCACCTATTGCATTTTTTTTCTTAGAATTAGAGTAAAAGTCGAATAATTACACTTCGCTCTGTATATATACCGACATTTTCAGAGCAGAAAAACATGTCGGAAGTACAATTGTGTTCAAAAATTAGGAAAACTGAGGTCGGAGCATGCACCTAATTACAGCACCTGTCTTTAAGTTACCCTGTGCCAGACAGACTAAGCAAGGCATTTTCGTAAAAGCAGACAATATGTGCACCACGAGCAGAACGCTTGCTGGCATTCTTTGAGAATCCCACGTCCAACTCTTCAAGGCTTCTTTCACAGTCACCAATTTTCTTCGTATCTGCGACGAAGATGTAGTTGCAGATACCCTGCAATAATAGGTAACGAGAGACATGATTTTGGGAAGTTACCCCAAGCAAAATACGAGACTTCCACCATGAACTGGCCTACACCCACACACTGCTATGTTACGGAAGACATGCCCACCATACAGTCAGCATGGGCACAACGGCGCGCTGTCCTTGCCTTGGCCTAATTGTACAACACGAACAGACACCACCAGAACTACATGTAAACAATCGCCGTATCATCTTTTCGGCTAGGCATTAAGATCTAGCCATCGAAAATTATTTGATACACATTTTGACCCATGTTCATGTGAAAACCATGCCTATTTACCTAATAACCGATGAATATGCAACCTGCAAGAAACAGCTACGGATACATCTTCCAATTTAAACCTTTAATGTACTTTGAATTTCATTGTAAGAAAGCAAGCGAGCTCCGCATTAATCAATCAGCAGTGGTATCTTTTAGTAGTAACAAAACTTAATGAAAGAAGCTCAATCTCCTATATCGCAGGGTAACACAACTGTTCATTATTTGGCCATGATTGTACGGTTTCTCTTGTTGCGATTCAGTGGCGCCCTTTATCTTGTTCATTATTTGTTTCACTCACAAGGACACAACTTACTGGCAAGAGCAACTATCATTCATATGAGTGTCTATGTCTTCCAAGTTCCAATCATTAGGCCGGCTGTCCAAGGTATTCCTGTTAATGGCCTAAGTTTCCCGTTGTCTACTGGCAGCCACTAAGTTAAAGGAACAGCCGAATACGAATGAACAAAAGCACACATACGTTGAAGTGATGAACGCAGAAAATAGTTGCGTTAGGTATAGAACAGACACTGAACTCTTAGACAAACTTGGAATTAGAAAAGCCCTCCCCTTTCAGAGAAGACAAAATTGCTGCGAAGACAATCAACGTGGTTCCGGGAAACTAATATCGAGTAGCATGTTCAGTCACGGTACGAGATTGTCAGGGACTTTCTTATCTTGTCCCCAGTTTCACAGGCATTTGAGAAAGAAAGAAGTCCCCGCCCAACTAAATAAGACTAGTCATAGGGAGAAGACCAGCAATAGAGAAATCAAACCAATGACGTCATGAAAAAGCGCGTAGAATATGTGATGGAAACACTCGTTCCCCATACACAGTAGTGCCAGCCATACGCGTGGAAGGCAAAGGAAAAGTGACATGCGCCTCTAGCTAGCCATGCATTGGCACATTACAAAAACAGCAAGGCGGGCCAGTGATAGTGCCCTTCCAATTTAGGTTTTGCGGTAGGCGGCTCCCGCGTTGGTTACTCCGGCACTTTTGGGGAGCTGAGAAATGGTGCAGCCGTGTCGTGGGTCTCGCCTTTAGCGAAATGAATTGCCCGCGGCGGCAGGAGCACCTTCTCGCTCCTGCGGACACCGCCTATTCCCTGTTCCGGCCCCTCGGGACAGGAAACTACCGCTCAGCGCTTCTTTGTTAGTAGCTGACTTCATTTGATTGTTCGATTCTTGCCCACTTCCTACTGTTAAACTTCCGAGGTCTCTGAAGCTCTAGGTATGACAGTAGCTGCATTAGAACGAAGCTTTCAACTTGTCTTTTAAGAAATCAATGAGTCTAGAGTGGTGTCGAAAGGTTTCTTTGATAACTATTATTATGTAAAAGCTGGCAGTCAAACTCTGCAGCACATTGAGATAATTTGAGTGGGATTTCTAACAATTCTATCGCCCCGTTTACCCTTTATATTCATGCAATGCAGCACTCACAGCATTGACTGAACAATTTTTCTTTGTTGCCGTTTAGATGGTATAGAGGAGCGAGCGTCCACAGTAGACTGTTTTCTCATGTTGACCTATGCAGGATTCTGTGCAGAGGCACAAGGCTTCTTACGAGATTACCTGCTTTCGGCGCGTTCACTTTACCTTCGTAGCTTCTTACCTCAGGTATTGTGGTCTTACCGAGTTCAGTCACTGCTGATATGTAGTTAAATGTAGTTATGTAGTTATCTGACCTATGTAGTTAAATACACTAACAAAATATTAAGCACGCTTTTATCTTTCATTGTTCACAGAGCCTACCTTGTTATACCATTTGATTTTAGGAGAAATGAAAACGACTACTGCCTTAATTGATTGTTGCAGAGCCCTTAATGGAAAGTTTTCCTTGTACACGAGAAAAATATGATGTGGCTATCATTTGCACGTCTACGGGCCGGTATAAGTAAAGAACACTTTCCGCCATTTCTCATCAAGCAACCTCAATTCATGGCCGCATTAATCAGTGACTTCCTGTATGGCGTTAAAAGGATCAGAACCAATGTAATATTGTGCAACTACCAAAACTAGCAGCTTCGCAGTAAAGGCAATCGTAGGCCGCGATCTGTATGACATCCTCGCCTGCAGCTCCTTAAAGGTCTATATTGCGTTGGCGTCACACTCAAAGCATATAACCCGCAGCTGAATCGTCGACTAATCAGAGACGAATTGGTAACCTTGCTTCGCAATCACAGAACACCCGTTCCATTTCATAAGTGTCATTCGCCATTAGTCCTTGCGGTTGCTGTCAGCTTGTTACAACGGCATTTGATGCCGTGTCAAGCAGTATCTGGGAAAACCGCAAAATTCACTGATGCCCTTGGTATAGCGAAGTTTTGTGAACGCGAGCATAAAATATATAGCGTCAAAATTATTTAGGGATTACTAGCGAGTAGGTTAAGAAGCAGATTCCGCCCCTACTGCGTGCCTCATTATCGAATGGCGAGTTTAGCACGTAAATCCTTATAAGGTATTTACGTTTTAACACTCCTGCCCGATGTGATATGCCATGTGAGGCAATCACAGGGCCAACCTTCTCGCATGTTATGAGCAATGATGGACAATAACTCCTCAAGCAAACACACATCGCTATGTGTTCTGTTTACTACGCAGACAAACACGGGTGGTACACGCAAGATAACGCTTAACATAAATTGATCCATCTCGCATTCCACTAAAAGCCGAAAAAATGAAACATCACCGCCAATCATCGCCAATAAACACAAACAGCAGAAGAATAGCAGATTTTCGGATACATCGATTGCCACAGAACGTGGGATGCGCGTAATTTTAATTGTGGTTTTATTGCCAAAACCGCAATGTGCTTATCAGTCACGCCGTGTTGGAGGAATCCGGGATTATTTTCGCACCAGGAATTCCTTAAGTGTATCCAATGCACCGTGCGTTGGTGCGTTTCATTTCGTCCTGTCAAAATGCGGCCGTGGTGATAAGGATTTGATCCCTCGACGCTCAAACCATCTCTGCATTCTCGTCAATATGTAGAAAACAAACATCTTTAGACGGTGCTTTTTTTCGGTTTAAGCAGACATAGTCACCAGAAGTATTGGACAAGCGCTTCAGAACGGGGCCCCCTTCATGGGCGGCGAGGCTGATATCCGCCGACAGAGACGACCACCTAGCTCGCTGACAGTCTGCAGATACGGGAGACAACGCTTGCGATCCCGCCGCAGTGCGTCATAGCAGGCTCATTCTAGCCAGCACGATAACAATTTCGTTGATTTCATTTCATTTCGCGTATTTATGTTCTGAAAGTCCCCGACAACAGCTCTGCACCTTAGTTTTGGCGCATTAGTGTTACACAAAGAACAGAAAGCAGAAAAACGAAACAATACATTTGAAATAAGAGTGACACAAAATGCAAAAAATTCAGTTAATTAAAGATGAGAGTAAGATAATGAGCAAGTAGTAGAGCTGAAGATTTCTAGATCATGACGCAAGGAATTTGTTTGTGTTACAAGACGTGTTATAGCGGTAGAAGTTCAAGAGAACATGACCTAGAAAATGCTGAGATTACGCTAATGTATGCTAGGCACGCAGAACGTTACAGCTGGCAGTAGCTGCGAGCTGGAGAAGTTATTGTGAATTAGCTTATACATGAATAAGAACACTCGCAATGTGTTTCCATAGGTATTAATTAGAAGCCCTGAAAATACCATTCTTTCTTCATGCGCTATGCACAATACGACGGGGACAGGCAGTGGGGACATCGGGTGTTTTTTTCTAGTACTCGTCAAGAAGCAAGTATAAACAGATTCCCTCTACCTGCTTGCATCATCCTTTCGGAAATGCCAATCTTATTCAAAAAGTTTGATTCGTCACTTGCACAGCTGTAGAAATGCGCGCGCGCGCGCGCGCGTGTGTGTGTGTGTGTGTGTGCGTGTGTGTGTGTGTGTGCGTGTGTGTGTGTGTGTGTGTTTGTGTGTTTGTGTGTGTTTGTGTGTGTGTGTGTGTGTGTGTATTACATTTATTGGTATAATATCGTTATCATTGATTTTTTATTCAACATTGTTGCACTACTAGAAAGTAAGCTTATCCGCCGTGGTTGCTCAGTGGCTATGGTGTTGGGCTGTTGAGCATGAGGTGTACTTGAGCATGAGGTGAGCATGAGGTGTAAGCAACCGTGTACTTAGATTTAGGTGCACGTTACAAAACTGCAGGTGGTCGAAATTTCCGGAGTCCTCCACTACGGCGTGTCTCATAATCAGGAAATGGTTTTTGCACGTAAAACTCATAATTTGTTTAGAAATTAGGCTTGCACTTACGACATTCACTTGAAAAGCTTTGCCACAAATATCCTGTCTGGGATTCATCAAACAACGGGTGGCCTAAAAGAAAAGATCTGAGGTGTCTTCATTTTAAGTGATCTCTACGAAAATTTGGGGAAAAATTATAAATGGAAGCAGAGAGCTGAGCAGACACGCGATTAAAAATAATAAAATTGGCAAAGTCACTTTGGTGTTACCAAGTGCCGGAGACGTGCGTTGATCTAAAGTATTCTAGCAGGTATTCTTGTTTGAGTGCTCACGAATGGAGATGCATCTTAAAAACAGTGACTTACGTGTTTGTGTTCCTCAGTTTGTATTGATATTCTATGAATTCTCACTTGTATACTTTAGCCTACGTATAGTTTAAACATCCGAAATAAAACTAGCAGGTCGATTTATAATGTTTCTGAATGCAGCCTCCTAAAAACCAAATGACGAGCTTACGAAAACAAAATGCTGCCTTACATGAATATTGACAAGCAGTTTTAGTTTGCTAAGTGATGCTATAAATGAATCTAATCACGTGCCCTGGAAGCACCTAAAGAGAGCTCTTCAAAAAGCTAGTGTTCCGAAGCGGATTGCAAATGAACACGCCACGAAAACGCCACCGTGAAATAGCACAAGATTTAGTATTCAAATAGCACTCTTGTGCCAAGTGCGCACTACGCACTACTGTAGCGCTGACGGTACTATTGCGATTGCATTGTGCACTAATCTTCGTGCATTTCTATGATCTAATATTGAAGATAGCTACAAATCTATGAAAGGTTCAGCGCAGTTTCTATACAGGGCACGCGCACAATAGTCTGTCTCTATCGCCTTACATTTTGCGAAGCTAGGAGATTGCGTCGTTCCCTCAAAACCCCGCTTACTACGCGTACGGTTCCTACCTATCTACCACAGTCTGTACAGCCAATACGAAAGAAGAGCACGTAAGAAGTCGTCAAATGCTGCCGCCCATGTCTCAATGTTGTACGATGTAGTATCTCCGACGTGCATCCGAGAAATGTGCCGGGGCGCAAGCATGTCACCTCCTATCACAAAAGGAAACCTCCTTGGCCATGACACCTACTCACCAGACGTAAATGATTATCTCAAACAATCTAATACCAGAGATTGCTTCAGTGAACGGTCTTCGTTAACGCATTTTGATGAAATAGCTACAAAGAAAAAGGCGTGGGAAAACCCCGCAAGGAAAACAATTAAAGAAGAGCAAATATACGCTGAAACAGCATACAAGCCTCATTTTACACCTATCGCTGATGCGAAATACGTGCCTGCGGCTCGGCCGCTAAAGGTGCCGCGCCACCAGAGAGTACGAGGAAATGTAAGCTGTCATAATACGTTGCCAGCTCAATTTAAGGGAATAGAAAACGGCAGAAAAGCACTCACTGAAGCGCGAGCACGGGAGAGCTGGGCGTCACGTGCAAGCGAAAGCACTTTGCTTGCGTAATATTACTCAAATTTTATCCATGCATTGTTCTCAGTAAGACGCCGCGAAACACTCAGTAAAGAGGCGAAAATGAAAAGAAAGAAGGGAACGAAATAACAGCGATTTTGACGCTCTCATCAGTGATCACATTTGGCGAAAGAACAAGAGATGCCAGGTGATCACAGCGACGGATACTGTTCTTTTCTTTTTGGCATTGTTGATCACGCCTTCAGCGCGGAAATATTGTAAAGGTACCTATCGGCTGAGAAGTTGCCAGCAATAATTTCCCTGTCACCATACTTTGGCCTGTCCAGGGTTTTCTGCTTAACCTCGCTGAGCCTTTCCTCTGCATCTATATACCTCTCAAATGTGAGTTAATGCGCGTATACCAGAAAAAAGGGAGCTTTGTCATTCACTTGTGTGATAGGCTGAACGTAATGCAACTACTTGTGTTTGTGATTTGCCCATTAGTTTTTCGTGACTCTACTTTTTCGCATGCAAATAAAGCTTTATCGGTATAAGTATCACATTTAAAATCTATACCCGTATGTATTGAGTATTTAGTGTTTCTGCAATAGTTGTGGCCGTAAAAGAAAAGAAAAAAGATCACGCAGAAATTTCTTTAAGAGTTGTCTTGGTATGCGTAAGCATTTCGCCACTAGCTTGCTAATTTCTGCGCAGCCTGCTGATATCATCAATTTTATGAAACTTATCTGACCAATGCCAATGGCAGCGCTGCGGCGACACGAGCTGGCGTGGACGGCAGCGGAAGGTGAATTCATGACACAAACAAACTACAGCCGGTGGTGCAACCAGATGCACCGATGACGTTCCGATAAATACAGGCCGTTATCACTATTTAGCTCCTAATCAGTTCGTGTAGGACTATTATGAACAGTTACCAAAAGTACCCGGGCGGCGGCTTCGTATGGCACCGCCACGCCAATTGCACACTGAATGTGATCTGCGATGTTGATAAATAGCGCCGACTATTGAGACCTTCGCGTGCTGTGTCCTCGCCGCTTGCTTAACGTTGAAGAGAGATGCGTGGACCCGTATGTTAAAAGCGATCTGCGAAAGTGGTATAGTACGGCATGGACTGAGAGGACCGCGAGCGCCGTGTTCTCGCCGCATCGTGAGAGGCAGCACAAAGGGAAATTCGCTCCCTGCTGTGGGCGTTATCTACAAAGTGGTCGTCTTACTGGACGGACGGACAGTATTGTCGTTGGGTAAGCATATAAATGCTTACGCATTTAATAAACAAGAAAACAATCGGTGAAAAGCAGGGTTTGACATGCAAGAACCATTACCTGACTATGAGACATGCCGCAGTGGAGGACTCCGTTAATTTGGACCACCTGGGGATCTTTAACGTGTACAAGTTCTAAGTACACGGGCACATTTGATATTTCGCCCCCATCGAAATAGGCCGCCTTGGTTGGGATTCGATCCGCCGACCTTCTGACTTAGCAACCCAACACCATAGCGCTAAGCAACCGCGGCGGGTTAGATAACAAGAAAAGGCAACTCCAACGGCAATGGAACTTCTGTTGCGAGCGACTGTTTATTTTGTGTCGCCTGACCGCTTGCTCTAAAGGCTATTTGGAATGTTAATTTCCATCGTTTTGAGCGTAGGGGTTTTTCTATACTAAAGTGCTTATTAGGCACAAATAAACTCAATGCATCTCGATTTTCAGTTGTTCCGATTTTTCCTTCCGCCTGCTTACAGCAACGAAACGGTGAAATCCACCCTGTCCAATGATTATCTTTATTCATTTAAGCGGTCAATATACCTTGTGTTCTTCGAATGATATTGCAAACTTCAGACTACTTATTACATGGCTTGGGACAGCAGTAAAACTTTAGGGAATACTGCTGTCCAACAACTTGATCACATAGCTGTGCATAGAATTTCTGAAGGAAATGACGTGAGTGTGTACCATTTGATTCAGCCGTTGAGTGCGGGAAGTCACTGAAGTTAAGAATGACAGGATTAGAACCAGGTAAAGTACGAGTAAAAAGTCATCGTTATGTCCGCCAGCCAATCGGATGCTGCGGCCCACGGCAAGAACAACCTCCCTCTCTTTCCTATGGTTATATTGCTTATAACCCCTTCAGTGCACGGGTGCCGATTTTTTTTTTTTTTTTTGCAGCCAGTTGTCGAGCTCGTGTAGACGTTGTCATTTTCAGCCAATCGGTGATCCGGTACAGCTGTCGTCATTTTCCTCCAATGGTAGGGCCCGTACAAATGGCGTCGTATTCGGCCGATGCATACACTCCATGTATTCTGTTCTCCGAAGGCTGCCTACATCCGGCGTTGCCTCCTCGCCTAGAAGGCGCCCTGCCGGAGGCGACAGGACATCCTTGAACGAACTTGCTGCGCTGTAAAGAAGCTTTTCCTGGGACTAGGGTCAACTACCCGTCAACTAAGCGTCGCACGTTTTTGGGGCCGCGTAGCCAACCGGTGTGGAGGGCCGGGTAGCATGGCCCACGAGCAACTGCGCACCACAATTGGAATACGGCGGCGAGTGGTTGCATTCGGATAACTTTAGTGATGAAGTGAAGTGAAGTTAATGGTCCGGATCTAACAGTACTATTCGAAAGCCTAAAGAATTTATGACTTAACGTTTACTTTTTCCTGTCCAACGAGTGCCGCAATAGGCAATCTCTTCTAATTTTGCAGTTACGTACGAAAATCTAAGACGTTCTTGCAGCATGCGTAACGTTGCTACAAGGCTATACAAACAAAAATACTGAATGAACAGTGGTGAGATATTGAAATAAGTATTTTACGTTCCCCTTGTAATGGCACGTAGGTAGTCTTAGCTGTTTCAGTTTTTGTTTTGCTCTTAACAATAAAATTCTGCGTGTCATTTGTTGGCACGCACGCAATTGTAGAATTAAAAAAACTACGTAAGCGACAAGCGCCATGGGGCTTTCTAGTGGAGCTTGAAAGGGAAGTTTGGAAATGGCACACCAGGAAAGTTGTCATCGTTTATAGTGAGTAGTACGAACCGTACTTCTACAGCATTTTTATATGACTCTGTTTATTTTTTATACCACTGCTGGCCTAGTGGTTGATGCCAATGATAGCGGCGGTGCGGCTTTGTACGCGCGAATGAAGAATGAGAAATGTAGGAGAAAATGAAAATAAAGGCAACAAAATACGGCCTGAAGCAAAGCGTTTTAGGGAAACTTAAGCAACAACCATCTACGGCAACGACAATGATACCGCAATAATTCCTTCGACTAAGAAATGCAAAGTCAGTTACTTTACAATACGAAAAAAGGATGAAGGCGACAGTCTGCGTGCTCATGAGATATTTATCACATTAATTGATTTCATTTCATTTCATTTATTTTTCCCTTAAAGGCCCGAAGGCATTACATAAGGGGGAAGAAAAATCAAGGTCAAAGACAAAGAATAAATTGACAAAAGAGAACAATAACAAAAAAGAGTATGTAACAGTAAAATGTTCTTGTCGCGCGTATACAATGCAAAGCAAAATTCACTTGATTGAAACACGAGAAAAAAAGAAGAGATATAGATATATATATGAAACACTCAATTAATACTGGAGAAAAATACAGTGAAAAAGGCATCACAAGAGAAACGAGTAAAAATAAAAAATAATCAGCTGTTCAGAGTGCCGAATTGAATATGACAGGAACCTTTTGCCCTCATGAAAAATATTTTTTGATTGTAACATATTTGATTTTGATTGTAATGCGTTGTTACATTCTGTTACTTGTTTTCTCGTACCAAAGGTCACGGATTCGAATCTCGATCTTCATGATGTCAATTGGAATCTAACTTGGATATATGGCCGGTTTGCTATATCTCCAAGTGGGTTCGACTCCCACCAGAGGCCATGGGTTCGAGTACCTTAACATCCTCTTAATTATTGGGCTCTAATTTACTTCTCCTTCACTAAAATCAAAGGTAGTTGGTTCGACTCTCGACGAAAAGAAATGCAGTCCAACTTGGAGATAAGGCCAGCCTGCCCATATATCCAAGTTGGATCGACTCCTACCAAAGGTTGCGGGTACAAGTGCTTCAACTCCATCATAAGTAAGTGTGGCGTAATTTACATTGCGGTAATTATTAAACAAAAATCGTGGTTGCAACTCCCACTAAAAATCGGGGGTTCGACCCCAATCTCGGGTTAAATTGAATTTTGGAGCCACAACGCCGGTCGGTCTAATTTTCGCAACGTCAGACGATGAAATTTTCGTTCCATGAGCCATCTATGGCCTTCGCTTTAACACACGATGAAAAATGCCCCCTCATCAGTGCAGGAGTGCAAGGGGCGTATTACCAGCGGCTCACATGGCGAAGAACCATACTACGCTTGGTGCGGCCCGCCGAACGCCATCTGCAAGGCTCGAAAGAAAATCCTCGCTGCCTGAGCAGGGAATCATCATCGTCATCATCAGCCTGGTTATGCCCACTGCAGGGCAAAGGCCTCTCCCATATTTCTCCAACAACCCCGGTCATGTACTAATTGTGGCCACGCCGTCCCTGCAAACTTCTTAATCTCATCCGCCCGCCTAATTTTCTGCCGCCCCCTGCTACGCTTCCCTTCCCTTGGAATCCAATCCGTAACCCTTAATGACCATCGGGTATCTTCCCTCCTCATTACATGTCCTGCCCATGCCCATTTATTTTTCTTGATTTCAACTAAGATGTCATTAACTCGCGTTTGTTCTCTGACCCAATCTGCTCTTTTCTTATCCCTTAACGTTACACCTATCATTCTTCTTTCCATAGCTCGTTGCGTCGTCCTCAATTTCAGTAGAACTCTTTTCGTAAGCCTCCAGGTTTCTGCCCCGTAGGGGAGTACTGGTAAGACACAGCTGTTATATACTTTTCTCTTGAGGGATAATGGCAACCTGCTGTTCATGATCTGAGAATGCCTGCCAAACGCACCCCAGCCCATTCTTATTCTCCTAATTATTTCCGTCTCATGATCCGGATCCGCCGTAACTACCTGCCCCAAGTAGGTGTATTCCCTTACGACTTCCAGTGCCTCGCTGCCTATTGTAAATTGCTGTTGTCTTCCGAGACTGTTAAACATTACTTTAGTTTTCTGCAGATTAGTTTCAGTGAGCATGCATTGCAATTGGTCCCCTGAGTTACTAAGCAAGGCAATATCATCAGCGAATCGCAAGTTACTAAGGTACTCTCCATTAACTTTTATCCCCAATTCTTCCCAATCCAGGTCTCTGAATACCTCCTGTAAACATGCTGTGAATAGCATTGGAGAGATCGTATCTCCCTGCCTGACGCCTTTCTTTATTGGGATTTTGTTGCTTGCTTTATGGAGGACTATGGTGGCTGTGGAGCCGCTATAGATATCTTTCAGTATTTTTACATACGGCTCGTCTACACCCTGATTCCGTAATGCCTCCATGACTGCTGAGGTTTCGACAGAATCAAACGCTTTCTCGTAATCAATGAAAGCTATATATAAGGGTTGGTTATATTCCGCACATTTCTCTATTACCTGATTGATAGTGTGAATATGATCCATTGTTGAGTAGCCTTTACGGAATCCTGCCTGGTCCTTTGCTTGACAGAAGTCTAAGGTGTTCCTGATTCTATTTGCGATTACCTTAGTAAATAGTTTGTAGGCAATGGACAGTAAGCTGATCGGTCTATAATTTTTCACGTCTTTGGCGTCACCTTTCTTATGAATTAGGATTATGTTAGCGTTTTTCCAAGATTCCGGTACGCTCGAGGTCATGAGGCATTGCGTATACAGGGTGGCCAGTTTCTCTAGAACAATCTGTCCACCATCCTTCAACAAATCTGCTGTTACCTGATCCTCCCCAGCTGCCTTCCCCCTTTGCATATCTCCCAAGGCTTTCTTTACTTCTTCCGGCGTTACCTTTGGGACTTCGAATTCTTCTATACTATTTTCCCTTCCAGTATCGTCGTGGGTGCCATTGGTACTGTATAAATCTCTATAGAACTCCTCAGCCACTTGAACTATCTCATCCATATTAGTTATGATATTGCCAGCTTTGTCTCTTAACGCATACATCTGATTCTTGCCGATCCCTAGTTTCTTCTTCACTGTTTTTAGGCTTCCTCCGTTCCTGAGAGCATGTTCAATTCTATCCATATTATACTTCCTTAAGTCAGCTGTCTTATGCTTGTTGATTAACCTCGAAAGTTCTGCCAGTTCTATTCTAGCTGTAGTGTTAGAGGCTTTCATACATTGGCGTTTCTTGATTAGATCTTTCGTCTCCTGCGATAGTTTGCTGGTACCCTGCCTAATGTAGTTACCACCGACTTCCATTGCACACTCCTTAATGATGCCCACAAGATTGTCGTTCATTGTTTCAACCCTAAGGTCCTCTTCCTGAGTTAAAGCTGAATACCTGTTCTGTAGCTTGATCTGGAATTCTTCTACTTTCCCTCTTACCGCCAACTCATTAATCGGTTTCTTGTGTACTAGTTTCTTCCGTTCCCTCCTCAGGTCTGGGCTAATTCGAGTTCTTACCATCCTGTGGTCACTGCAGCGCACTTTGCCGAGCACGTCCACATCTTGTATGATGCCAGGGTTACCGCAGAGTATGAAGTCTATTTCATTTCTAGTCTCGCCGTTCGGGCCCCTCCACGTCCACTTTCGGCTATCCCGCTTGCGGAAGAAGGTATTCATTATCCTCATATTATTCTGTTCCGCAAATTCTACTAATAACTCTCCCCTGCTATTCCTAGCGCCTATTCCATAATCCCCCACTGCCTTGTCTCCAGCCTCCTTCTTGCCTACCTTGGCATTAAAGTCGCCCATTAGTATAGTGTATTTAGTTTTCACTCTACCCATCGCCGATTCCACGTCTTCATAGAAGCTTTCGACTTTCTGGTCATCATGACTGGATGTAGGGGCGTAGACTTGTACAATCTTCATTTTGTACCTCTTATTAAGTTTCACAACAAGACTTGCCACCCTCTCGTTAATGCTTTAGAATTCCTGTATGTTACCAGCTATATTATTATTAATCTGGAATCCGATTCCTAGTTCTCTTCTCTCCGCTAAGCCCCTGTAGCACAGGACGTGCCCGCTTTTTAGCACTGTATATGCTTCTTCTGGCCTCCTAACTTCACTGAGCCCTATTATATCCCATTTAGTGCCCTCTAATTCCTCCAATAGCACTGCTAGACTCGCCTCACTAGATAGCGTTCTAGCGTTAAACGTTGCCAGGTTCATATTCCATTGGCGGCCTGTCCGGAGCCAGTGATTCTTAG
The DNA here is from genome assembly GCF_038994185.2 of Dermacentor albipictus. Taxonomy (NCBI): domain Eukaryota; kingdom Metazoa; phylum Arthropoda; class Arachnida; order Ixodida; family Ixodidae; genus Dermacentor; species Dermacentor albipictus. The sequence continues at coordinate 444,528,064 of NC_091821.1, forward strand.
CACCCTCTGCAGCGTTGCAGGTCTGACCGCCGCCGTGGTCAGTTGCTTCGCAGCTGCTGGGGACTGAGGGCCGGGGTTTGATTGTGTTGTTCTTATAGGAGGTTGTGGCCAAGTACTGCTCCAGGGTGGCCAATCCTGCTCTGGTGAGGGAGTGCGTTACCGGTTCTGGTCACCGGGATCAGGCCACACTCCAGGCCTGTTTGTACAATTTTATCAACACGCGGATTTTTTTTTTAATCCGGTGGAAAATTGCCGGCACTGGGATTTGAACCACGGACCTCTTGCACGCGAGGCGGGTGTTCTACCTCTACGTCATCGCTGCCGCTTCTGAGCAGGGAATACGCTGGAAAAAAAGTATAGGTGCCGTCTATTGTTTTGTGTTATTTTACAGTGTGTAGCTGATAGCCATCGCTTTCAAAAGGGGGGGGGGATGGCCTATTTGGCCCTCTACCAGTCCTGACGGTGGGGGGGAGGGTGGGGGGGGCAGGTGCCTCCACCCGCACCCCCGATATATACGCCTGTGTGTCCAATAGCTTGGCAAAGGAACAAGAATTTATGATCGCCAGGCAGCCCCTACAGTCTGTAGTAGTAAGTTTATCAAGGTCAATTAGACACAGTGGACCCTGATCATGAGAATGAAATTCACAGAAGAATAAAAATGGGTTGGAACGCATACAGCAGTCATTAGCAAATCATCAGTGAAATCGTATACCACTGTCGTTGAAAAGAAATGTGTGCGATCATTATATTGTTCCGTAACAACATAAGGTGCATAGACTTTGAGTGTTAGCAAAGAAGCTCGAGAAAACTGAAGGACTGCGCAAATAGTGACGGAGCAAACAATGTTAGACATAACGTTAAGAGACAAGAATAGTGCGCTTTGGATCAGAGAGAGAGATAAAACTTTATTATGTCCTTGATGAGGTCCAGGAGTTGTGGGGTTGGGAGACTAACAGCCAGTCCTCCCCTTCCTGAGATGGCGGCTAGCCATCTCTGGTGCTTCCTGGTGGCGTCTTCGGCCATCCGGAAGGCCCAGAGCTGCTCGGTCGTAGTTATGATGCGTGTAGTGTTAGTGGGGTAGGTGTTGGTGGACGAGGCGTTGGGGCATTGCCATATAATAGACAGTTTTAGTTTCACGTACGCCGAGACTTAACGCACGCAAACGTGAAAGCTCTACGTACCATACGCGCACTGCACCTGAAACGCTTTAAGCTACACGTATGCGACGCACGCTAAAAGCGACCTTGTGTCGCCAGCTATCTCCACGTATAAACACTGCTGTAGCTATTGACATCAAAGACAAATCAAAGCCAAGTCAGTCGAGTTGGATTCGCACGCAAAACACGTAAAGTGTGTTCCTGTGCCGATCGGAGCTCCGCAGTGCCTAGAAGTGTTTTATGCAACCAATATCTACTGCCAGAGTTGCTGTGGGATGAGATTGACGACCTCCTGATGACAAGAGCGGAGCGGGAGCGTTTGAAAGGTTCGGTGGACGATGTGGAATACTACTCCAGGCGCAAGAGAGAGTCGGAGCTGTTGCGATATACCAGTCGCATTGGCGACTGCTCGATATCGAGAGTATAGATCCCTTACTCTTCAAGCAGTAGTTTAGGTTTGAAACAAAGGACTTCAATGGCTTGTTTAGTGCACTTGTGCTACCGGAGACTGCTAAAAGTGCGCAAGACGTGACCGTGCCTGGTCAGGAGGCGTTATGCATTACTCTGCGACGTCTTGCTTACCCGAACAGATGGTGCAATCTGGAAGGCATATTTGGCAGGTACTCATCGGTGATGTCGAGTGTGGCATCACAGGTGATTTGCCACATCGCAAGCGAGTTTGCGCACTTGCTTAATGACTTCAACAACCACGACTTTCTGTCCCCTGCCCACCTTGGAGACTTTGCAAGTGTAAGTTAACTGGGTTCTTTTACTTTCGCGGCAGTACTGCACGTAACCACGAATAGCTGTTTTTGCTGCTTCTCTCCGCAATGGCTATTTTTCTCCTCCCTGTAGGGTATCCCACCTCGTCTTGTTTTATTTTTTATGTGAGGACTAAATTGTCAGTGGTAAATGGAAACTGGAAAGTTCAAAATGTAGAACAAATGCCCCGCAAACTGCCGTCGACATGTGTCTGGATAAAAGGTAGAGAAAACAATAATTTCGCCAAGCAACAGTGTTGCAAGTACAGAAATTGATATGAGGCATCTACCGAGCAGTCACCTTTCACGCAGATGTAGCCTCCCCTTCGAAACTTGATTTTCACCCGGAAATCTTGCTGTTCTGTATTTAGGCTGAGCTTTTTACATCGGCAAGTTTCACATAAAGTAGGCATATCAAATATAACCTCCTGAGACCCGCTATGGGGATTTGTCCAATATATTGGACATTGAGAAATGAGACAGCACTCCTGTGACCAGGCTTTCATCCTCACAAAACCGCGCTGTACAACTTATTGGACACCTGCTTGCGCCATATATGCAGCATTGATGAAAATACATCGTTCAAATTCCCGCCGAAACAATTCCACAATGGCGGCATTCAGCGGCGCGGCGTTTTACGGCAGCTGCCGGAGAAGTAAGCACTGTTTCTCGTATTTCTACCTGCTTTCAGGGCATATCTTTTATTTTACATTAAAGTTAATACAACAGCGTGCGCGCAGAATACGAAATTTATACTGTTCTCGCGTTTACTTTTTTTTACGCTTCTTTTGATTTCACATGTCCATTACGTTGGACGCTAGGACTCGACCCGGTTATTTTGACCGCACTATTACGATATCCTTGTTATGAACAGCAGGTGAGGAGTGTTGTCATTTAGCTGCTTGTGGACGAAATCGCGTCTCTTTTTTTCTTTAGGGGACCGGCCTCGCGTGTCTGATGAGTTAAGCTGATAACTTTTCTTTTTTCAGTCCATGGCTAGGACCTGCCAGACACGTGTCGCAGGTGGTCTCGTAAGGGAAAAAAACATATCGATATCCGTCTACCAGATATTGCGCGCATGTACACCGTTAACATGGGTGGTGTTGACAAGGCAGACCGAATGATAAGTTACTACAGGATAAAAGCACGCGCTCACAAGTGGACAATCAGAGCTATCTTTCACCTCTTCGACATTGCCCTCTGCAACTCCTGGGTGCAGTAAACGCGGGACATACGCTCCCTAAAGAAACAGCGGAAAGAAATACTCAAATATATGCAGTTCCGCCAATGTGTTACTGAGACTCTCGTGGCTCAAGGGAAGAAGCAGGATGAAATGGAGAGTGAGAACGAAGCCTAGTGGCATCCGCCTTCAAAGCAAGCTCTACTGTCTCCTCGAGAATCCGAAGAGCACTACCCACTGCTCAATGCTGGCAGACACTGCACACGCTGCCCGTTGCAGACTACATGGCTGCGACATGAAAACAAAGTTCTTTTGCAGCAAATGCCGGCTCTTCTTCTGCATCACCAAGGACAAAAAGATGTTTTGAAAGTGCTCACAGGCACTTTCAAAACTTTCAATGCTCTTTTTACGTACTTGATTCACTACTTTGCCTTTCAAATTATTAAAATTATTTTGCACGCAAGTTTGAGCGCAATATCTGCGGTACGTCATTACTTGCGTGCTGGGTGAAAAAAGACCGGGTAGCATCCCAGTCTCCAATATAATGGACATCGCGCTGAGCCGAAACTATCAGGGATATGGAAAAAAATATTTATCACTTTTCACCTTCATAATCCTACAGACAAATTCTGAAAGTTTGGGAACAATCTGTTCAACCAAATGCATCCCGGGTCTCAGGAGGTTAAGTAAACATTCAATGTGGGTGTGTATTTCAAGCTACATACCCTTACTACAGATTACGGACATATACGTGTGTTGGGAGGATGTCGTCTAGGACACATAGCTTTACGTAAGGGACCTACATAAGGGAAACTAATAGTCCTATTTTCCAGCTCGTTTCATTTTATCATCTCGCAGGCCATCCACAACCATGGCGAAGCACGGACCAGCTGCTGAGCATTCATCGATGGTACGGCACGGCCTATATGCCGGCCCAAAAGAAACCCAGCGTGACTACTTCGCCGGCCACCAGCGGGTGCATGTAGTGAAGTGCCAGTCAGTGATGTGCCCAAATGGCATTGTATGCCAGCTTGACGGTCCAAATCCTGGAAAGCGGCCTGATGCACGTAGGTTGTCTGGTGTCCTATGTGAAAAAAAACACATTTTACTTCCATACAGATGTGATAGAGATGCCTAAACTCGAACATACTTATTGCACAGTGGACGAATATGGACAGTGCTTACTTTCATCACATTATAAATTTACCAACTACATGACAGCTTAGAAAGCAAAGCACGAGCAGAAAAAGTTATAGCGCCAACCTTAGCCCTTTTGTCCTCATTCACACTTCGATGTGTCTGAAACGGTCTTCCACGTACATTTCAACTTACTTTTTGGATGGCTTTGTTGAGCCTGCAGAAAATATATATAATGCATGCAAACTAAATGTTTAGCTGGTATGATTATTTTAATTTAACTGATGTTAATTTCCATGTTATGCGAGTCAATTGAACTAATTTTTATTGCAGGGATGCTCCAATGCAGCGGCCTCTATGCCAAACTGCAGAAGCTGGTGGGGCCCCATCACTTCGTCCTGTATGGTGATCCGGCCTACCCCTTGAAACCACTCCTAATGAAGCCTTATGGCGGCTCTTCCTTGACGGCCACACTGCTGGCACTCAACTACAGCGTGAGTCTTGTTCGTCAGTGTGCTTAGTGGGGCTTTGGAAAGGTTGTGAAGTTGCCTTTCTAGATTTTGAGAAGAACCGGAAATTGCTGCGCCAACAAGTGTCTCAGATGTGTAAAGCTGCCACTATTCTAACTGCCAAACATGTACATACGGCAGCCAGGGTTCGCAATACTTTGGACTTGATCCGCCTAGCCTACTTGAGTACCTGTGGCCACGCCATTGAAGAGCTCGTGCATGTATGTGCTCAGACTTTTACCATAATTACGCACACTTTTGCATTGTATGTGCTATCTTTTTGTTCATTTCTGAGATATTGCTGCATCACGTTCGTCCAGTCCAAATCCTCCATTGACCCTCTTCACCAACACGAACCTAAATAATGTAGACGTAGATGGTGTTGCGTTGACGGCGTTGATACTGGACCCCAAAGTGTCCATAATGAGCGCTAAACTAAGTCGTCGCCTCAAAAAAGTTCTTCCACCTGTAAATAGCTGCTCGTCTTGCTGATTCGTCAGTCGCGTAACAATATGTTGATTGCCTTTCTACACATGATTATTTGCATTTGTATGCAGTCATGTTTTGTATGTTTAGCGCATAACTGAACCCAAGTTGTCTGAAGCACGTTGCTTCCAGTTTTGGTTCCAGTTTTTTTGCTACCTGCTGTTGCTGTCAACCATACCCTATTATTTGTAACATTTGGCGCGTAACTGAACACAAGTTGTTTGAAGTACGTTGCTTCCAACGCCCCTTTGGTTCCAGTTTTTTTGCTACCTGCTGTTGCTGTCAACCATACCCTATTATGTGTAACATTTGGCGCGTAACTGAACACAAGTTGTTTGAAGTACGTTGCTTCCAACGCCCCTTTGGTTCCAGTTTTTTTGCTACCTGCTGTTGCTGTCAACCATACCTTATTATGTGTAGTTCCTGTAATAAAGTGTGAATTGCAAGGTGTGTGCAATGTTGTGAAAATTTTGACACCTTTGCTGCAACTGCAGTGTCAACATCTCGAGTCAATTTATTTGTTCAATTTCACATTTTCCATTGTACCTATCTTTTTCAAGAAATTTGCCATAATTCTAAAGAAAGTTTGTTGTTGGGCTGCAAACATGCCGTGCTCTTCTGCCCTTTCACCTCTTTCCTCGGCCCGTTCTTCTGCTCGTAGGCGTCTTTCTTCTGCCTGAGCTTGAGTGTTTTGTTACATTTCTTCTTCCTTGAGCTGCATTTCTTTAAGAGCTTTCTCCTTCTCCCCAGCGAGGCGCTCTTCTTCCAGTGCAATGCGCCTGGATTCCATCAGGAAGTCTTTTTGCTGCATAAGTTCATCGTGCCTCATTATTTTCTCTATGAACTCGTAGTCTGTTTCCTCCAGTTTTCCAGCTTGATTTTTCCCTCTGCAGGATATGCAGTAGTGTACGAAAAAACTGCAGCCTCATTAATGAGGCTTAAAACTGGCCACATAGATTGATTTAAAGGTGAACTTATCTAAGCTAAATTTTTTGGGTAAGTCAAGCACATTGAGCAGCATTGCTTTGTTTCCTTAGGCACAAAGCTACAAAATAAGGCCAAACTGTATTGCACAAGATAATAAATTTATTTGTAAATCCAGTTTGCCAGCTTGGCAAGAACAATGGTGAATCACGGGCGGTCTTGAATGCAAAATGCAATTAGCCATATTCGATGCTTAAGCATAATAGTTTATTTGTAATCATCATAGCTGTGCACAGACAGATTAATTAAGTGCTTTCATATATGTCGAAAGATTTATGGCTGCACGTGAGGCCAATACCCCGACTCGTGGTTCGCCACTCATGCCTGCTTGGATTACGAATATCTTTTGAAGTACTTAATGAGAAGCTCCCGTGTGAGCTGCAGCTTGGGTGTTTTGTCTCATAAAGAGCATTTGCTGTAGTCAACATGCACTAAGTGGAAGTAGACACCAGCATCAGCGGCTGATTAAGTTGAACGGGCTCATTAAAAAGAAAATGTACTTTACCGGCGCCGCGTGTTGGCTCGCTCCTAGCTGGCCGTGGCTGATCAACGTCGTCTTGCACTGCCGGACATGCACTTGTTAGCGGGCTGCTAACGCTTGACAGCGATGACGCTCGACTGCGGTTTCTGTGCGAACTTGGACTTAGCTCAGGCACATCATCGCCCGTGCCGAACTCCGGCACTGAATGTTCCTCCGGGATGGCGCCCTCATCGTCGCAGCAGTTTAACATTTCCGCGAACAGTTGAGTCGCTGTCGTTCCGCCAGCGCCTGAAATCATACCAATAAAAACCGTTAAGTACGATGCAAGTGTGTTGCATCGACGCTGTGGAAGGAAAAGCTGATACCGCAAAAGCGTCATCGCATCGAGTTACATTCTGCACCTGAATCAGCAGGGCTGCCGATGCCCCTCGCCGCGTATGCCTCCACTGCGACGTCTCTCGCAAGTGCTATTGAGCTTCTTGCGACAGTCGATGCACTTCGGCTGCTAGAGCTCACTGGCACCTTCTTGATAAGTCGTATTTTATAATGATTTTCTTTGGCGATGTTCAATATTTCTTCAAGAACCTGGTCCAGCTCCGAGTATTCTTCCTGGATTCTGGACCTAAGATGTGGCACTAAGAAAAAGAAAAGTTTTACTGGCTGTCCCTGTTTGCATATTGCCATGTGCTCTAAAGTGAAACGACAATGTAACTTACCTGCGGAGGCTTCTCCTATCCCTCTGTACATGTAGCGCGAGCAGTAGGTCCATGCGGTCGCGCACGGTGCGGGCGCTAAACGATTTTTGTCTCGCATTTGACAGGCGCACCGCAATTTCCGTCCACCGCACTGCATAGCACATGTTGTCCTCGAAGGGGCTGCACTCCCTCACATCTCGCAACAATTCCAACCTGTCGTTTTTGGTAAAACGAAGGCGCGGAGCTACCTTGTCGACTTGTTCGGCTGCCAATTGGTAAAAAATTGATGCCCTCGCATGTTCGAGACCTCGCGAGACCGCTGCGCGGAGCTCTCTACGTGCGCAAGGAACGCACGCAAACTTTTGAGTCTCAGTTACGTCCGTGAGCCTCGCGCAAACCCTTCGCGTTCTGCGCACGCGCACTGCTCACACGTAAGAGCTCTACGTACGCAAAGCCTTTACGTACGTGAAACTAAAACTGTCTAACGTTATCAAGGTCAGTGCGGGCCTCGCACGCTTTGCAGGGTGGGGCATATGCATTGGGATAAATGCGGTTTTATAGCACGGGGTTTGGGACACTTCACATGTGATGTAGTTGCCAAGTGGTGGATTGAGATTTATTCAGTGTTTTGTGTGCTGGCGATAGCGCAACCGCTCTCGGCGGTAGTGGAGGAGGATTGCTCTGAACGTGCCCATTCGGTTCCGCGATTGACTTCGCTACAGAACAGAAGGCTGGTCAGGATTGGAAGACTGAGGAGAAGGATGATGCGCCTGGATGAGCTTGGGCAGCATCGTGGGTGGCTTCGTTTCCAGCCAGACCCGAGTGACCAGGGGCCCAGATGATCTGGACGCGGCGTTGCCTTGAGGGAGGTGTGCCAGAGAGTATCTTCGGCGCTTGGGGCGCTATCAGTCCTGTGTAGTTGCGAATGGCCGTTGTTGAATAGCTGATGATGCAGTGTGCAATGGTAGCGGCGTATAAGCCAAAGCGATGGCCGTTTGTTCTCCTTCTTTGGGTTGAGTGGTGAGCATTCGTGCGGTAACCGCGAGGCGGAACTGCAAGCATGCGACTGCAACGACTCACATGGCGTTTTGGCTGGGGCATTCCGCTGTGTCACACGTAGGACACGTCAGCGGCTTGGTCGTGGCGATTTTGTAATCATTAAGCTATTTCTACACATCACTTCAGATTGTGTTCAGGTTGCATATTGCGAGGTATGGACAGGATAACAAGCTGAGCGTGAATGTTTGGAGGGACGGGTATTTTTGGACCGATCTCTCCAATGCTATTCATAGCGTGTTTACAGGAAGTGTTCAGAGACCTGGATTGGGAAGAATTGTGGATAAGAGTTAACAAAAAATACCTTAGTAGCTGGTGATTCGCTGATGGTATTGCATTGCTTCGTAACTCAGGGGACTAATTGCAATACATGCTCACTGACCTGGAGAGAAAAAGCAGAAGGGTGGGTCTAAATATTAATCTGCAGAAAACCAAAGTAATGTTTAACAGTCTTGGAAGAGAACAGCAGTTTACGATAGGTAGCGATGCACTGGAAGTGGGAAGGCAATACATCTACTTAGGGCAGGTAGTGACCACAAATCCGGGTCATGAGACTGAAATAATCAGAAGAATAAGAATGGGCTAGGGTGTGTTTGGCATACATTCTCAGATCATGAACAGCAGGTTGCCATCATTTCTCAAGACAAAAGTGTATAACAGCTGTGTCTTACCAGTACGCTCATACGGGGCAGAAACTGGAGGCTTACGAAAAGGGTTCTGCTTAAATTGAGGATGATGCAATAAGTTATGGAAAGAATAATGGTGCTTGTAACGTTAAGAGATAAGAATAAAGGAGGTTGGATGAGAAAACAAACCCGAGTTAATGACATCTTAATTGATATAAAGAAAAAGAAGGGCATGTGCAGGGCATGTAATGAGAAGGGAAGATTATCGATGGTCGTTAAGGGTCACGGATTGGATCCCACGAGAAGGGAAGCGAAGCAGGGGGCGGCAGAAAGTGGACGGAGGAGATTAGGAAGTTTGCAGGGGCAAAATGGTCACAATTAGCACATGACCGGGGTAGTTGGAGAAGTATGGAAGAGTCCTTTGCCCTGCAGTAAGCGTAGCCAGGCTGATCATGACTATGATGATGATGATGACGACGTGAAGGAACTCTGATTTCTGTGGGGGGCACTCCAGGCCGCCCTTTTCCAGATGTGCAACGGCCTCGTTGATGGCTTGCTCCGGCGTCTTTTGGATGTCCCCATCGCTGCCCCCGGTGACCCAACGCATGATATCCTGTGTAGAGGCTGTGCTTGAGGTTAGGGATGCTAGCTAATGCAGGCGGTGTTCTGAGCAAGGCAACCTTAAACGGAAAAGCAGACAGAACCGATCCTTTCGGCAAGCCTTTGCTGCGGAAGTGAATGATTGGAGGCTGCAACCCTACGATAGTCATGGTGACCGTGCCAGCTCTAAGGAAATTCTTGACGTAGTTATATGTTCGATGTCCTACCTGGAGTTCTGCCAGTTAGTTCAGTATGGCATCATGCGCTCTAATATCGAAGACCTTGGTTAGGTCTTGCCCCAACATGGCTCTGCTGTGCAGCCTGGAGCTTTTATTGCCAATGATAATTTGGTGCTTGATATGAATCATGATACCCTGGGCTGAAAGTTTAGGGCGGAAGACAACTATGTTATTGGGGAAGAGGTCGATGCCATTCATATGTCTGTGTAAGCGTGTGAGGATTACGTGTTCGAGGACATTTCTGACAGATGAAGTAAGGGAGATAGGGCGGAAGTTTCCGAGTAGGAAGTGCTTCCCTGGTTTCGGAATTAAAATTATTTTGGCTTCTTTCCTTTGTGAAAGGAGGTGCCCAGTTTGCCAGTACGCGTTAAAATAAGGTGTGGGGCTATTATAGAATCCTCATCTAGTTTCTGAAGCATTTTATTAGTAATCAGGTCCCGGGTCCGAGTCATGGTGGAGTGCGAGGATGGCTTCACGTACTTCTGCTGCTTGCGTGGGCGCGTTCAGGTAGTCGTTAGCAGTGCCAGTGTATTTTGGAGCGGGTGTAGTAAGTTGAGATCCTAAGTGTCTGTGTATCAGCTCTTGAAGAACTTGTGCTTTCGCGCCCGGATGGGTGTGAATAATCCTTTGCCAGTTGTGCTGTTGTGTGTTCTTGCTGCTGGCCGGATCGAGGAGAGGAGGAATGGAGGATATCCGATGTTTTGGGCAAGTTTGGTCGTCGCTTCATGCTGTAGCATGGGCTATGCCAATTTTGACGAGTATGTTGTTGTGCGTAGTCTTCGATGTGAAGAGTGAGAATGCTAATACGTTTCCTGAGAATTCGGTTGAGCTTGTGTTTGTATCTACACTGAAGATGACTGGCGAGGGCTTCCCACATGTGCAGTAACTTGCTATCTGCCTCCTGCAGATTGGCTTCTTCTGGCACTAATTTAGTGGCTTCGCTCGCGTTTAGCAGCAAAGATGCGACCCAATCTTCCAAAGGCGGTTGGGTACCAGAGAAAGATGCGAGGACTCTGGCCTGCCGGAAAGCGTCCCAATTCGTTATGCATAGTGGACGGTCCTTCGGCTTTCGCGGGCCGGCTCAAACTGCTCTTTGGATGAAATAGTGGTCGCTACCCTAATTGTCTTGTGTGCTGATCCAGTCTACCTGTGGAATTTGTCTTGCGAATGTCAGATCTGGAGTAATATCTCTGCTAACGCTGTTTCCCATAGAAGTGGGACAAGTTGGATCCGTGACAAGAGTAAGACCTAGATTCCGCCCGTCAAGCCATAGTTTTCTTCCCTTTCAGCGGTCTATTGGGTATTCCCATGCCACCACAGGGGCGTTCAGGTCCCCTACGATGAGCAAGGGGGGCTCCCCTGGCTACTCGATTCACTTTGGTGAAAAGTGATCAGAGAGCAAACCGGGATAGCCGATATTCTTGTTGACATTACCAGAAAAGAATGGAACTGGTCAAGTCAGGTAGGCCGCACGGCATGTAACAGGAGGATCATTAAACTTACAGAATGGGTGCCAAAGGAATGGAATAGCCATGTAAAATGGCAGAGAATAAGGAGGGGTGATGAAATTAGGACATTCGCAGGTGCAGGTTGGCATCAGGAAGCACAAGACAGGAGAAATTTGAGGTCGCAAGAAGAGCCATTCGTCCTGCATTGCACCTCGAAATACGCTGATGATGATAATGATTAATAAAATGAGTCGCATCTAACTACACGTCGTTTCATACCGTAATAAAGTTGCCGACGTGACACACAACATTCTAGAGAGGCTATAATAATGTTTAACGCTGCCAAAGGCGCGATTTCGGTTGCGTGAACTGCTACACGCACGTCAAAGATTTGCGGCACATTTTCTACATCTGCCACAGTCTTCGGGTCTTCGCATGCCAGGTTACGGCGTTTCTCAGGGGCCCTTGCGTGTTCATAAATTTGCGGAGTATATTTCTGCAGTAATCGGAATGTGGCCATAAAACGTGCACGGAATTAGAACTCCACTGATAGAGCGATAGAATGAGTGCAGACTTAAATGAAAAGGGCAGACTTGCACAAAACGTGATAAAAAAAAAACGCTTGCAGTGGCGTATCATCAGTGGCTTAAAAGTCCAGAGAACGTAGGCCGAAAAGAATTGTGTTGAAGCGACCGAAAAAAAGCGCGCTTCAACACAAAAAAGCATGCTTCATGCTGACACGTATATATATATATATATATATATATATATATATTGTTGTGATTGCTTTCGTAGCGTTGCGGGTGTTTATTAGACATGGTTCTCAATTTTTTTCCAGAGCTAAAAGCCTATACCTATTTTGTTACCCCTCCCATTCTGCGAGCACTGGCTAAAAAAAATATGCCCACTCACTCACTTTCTTTTCGAGCAGATATTGCTTCTACGCCTAGTGCAACCTATGCCATAGGAAAAGGCTGACCCGTCAGTCTCAGGATGCGTTATCCTCGTCGAAATGGGCAGGTCTGCTGCGGTGGACGTCGTCGCCAATTTATTGGAAACAAACGTGTCCACAATCCAGATCCGCACTATATCTTGATATCGCGTAGCGAAGAAGTGTACCTCACATTGCGGTTTTCTGAGTTTCTCTTTTCATGTGTAGCGTCCTTTTCTGTTCCATCTTTTCTTGAACCAACCAAGCTGAACACGTCGTTGTTTCGACTTGTAGGATCGATAAGGCTGGGCTGAGTCCTGTTTCCAGCGTAATATTTCAGCTGACGCCTAACGCCTCACACACGCAGCTGCTGCGTACTGCAGTACGAAATAAATTAAATTCAAAGCATAAGAACGAGCATGATCTCTCACCCGAAAAAGTAACCTGTATATAATAACGCCTGACAAGCTACCTGAGATGCTTCTGAGGTGTGAAAAACGGCAACTCGAAGGCAATAGTCGCATTAGCGTTGCGTGCTCGATGCCTCAGCTTGAGAATTTTCAGACGGAAAGTAAAATGGCCAAATCTAGCCGAGAAGACCGGAGATATGGCCAAAGTGCCTGCGCAGCATCTTTTTGTGTCCGTCCTATGTTCTCGTTTCTTTTCGTACCGTAGCTGACTCAGGCCGCATCGCTTATGACAAACGCAACCGAACCACCCTCTCACATCTTTTGGTATCGCTGAAGGTTAAGACGTACTTTTGGTCTAGTTGGTCCATATCTGCAATAAAACAGCGCTAGAGAACACAAGGGACCAACCGAAGAAGAACGACTCGTACACAGGATGAACTAACAACTAAAGGTTTATTCACTGGATCCACAGAATAAGTACTGCCTTGGCAGGAATAAACAGAAGACAGGAAAATATAAGACCTATGAGACGGTCACACATGATCAAGCCTACTACGCGTGAAAGGCGGTTGCTGTAAGGAATCTGACGTCTTTCTCTGACAGCATGATGGACGGCTAGCTGACACAAGAATCACACATCTTTTTTGTCTCTACGATTTCAACAATCTCCTATGTTAGCCTATATCATGATTTGGACATGATGCTAGTTCTTTCCAAGAATAGTTCGCAGCCGCAGTTCCTAGCTCGAATACTTATGCGCCCTGATATTATCTTTGTTGTGTCCTACTGATGTTCTTTACAACCTGTCCTTTAGGCATCTTCTCGTTTGGTCTATCTATGACGCACCGCAATACAACGGAATTGCGTAGACTACGCTTTCAGCAGACTGTACTGGCTTATCGCGATGATTCTTATGTATAGAGATTCTGTATCTTCCTAATTAGCCACTCTGCGCATTTTTCCTAGCTTGTCGGGTGCGGTAAAAGCCACCTTTGCTCCCACCCTTTCCTCCACTTTCTTGAGGGTATGCGAAAGAAATGTACGTAAGGAATGGACGACACATTATTTGTACCTCCTTGTACTCCCGCACCGGTTGGTGTTATTACCTTCTACATGGAACCAATAAATTCGTCAACGAGTATCCGCGCGCCACGTGCGAATTCGTTACGGGACTAGAGGCAGCGTAGCTTTTATCTCCGTCCTTCGCGACACTGTCAGCCTAGCCCCCCTCTATAGTGATTCCTCATTGTTCCTAAAAAAGAAAAGGAAAAAATGCCTGTGGCGCCTCAAATGCTGGTTCCGTCCCAGATCGCATTTGCGTGTGGCAGCCGTTCTTTTTGTTTTTCGTCGAAGAATGTTTTTCTTGAAACGGTACGCCTCCTTTGTCACTTGACGTCCGTCGCAGTCAGACCTGCCATGGTTGCTCAGTGGCTATGGTGTTGGGCTGCCGGACACGAGGTCACGGGATCGAATCCCAGCCACGGTGGCCGCATTTCGATGGGGGCGAAAGCACCCGTGTACTTATATTTAGGTGCACCTTAAAGAACCCCAGGTGGTCGGAATTTCCGGAGTCTCCACTACGGCGTGCCTCATAATCGGAAAGTCGTTTTGGCACGCAAAACCCCATAATTTTTTTTCCTATCGCAGTCACCGACACCATATTCAATTCATATCTGTGCGCTGAGCAGCCTTCGCTAATTCGTTCAACTTACATTTGAGGGCAGTCAAAGGGCGGGGCGTTAGCCGGCAGTCACGCGGTATTTCATAAATTTTGCGCACTTCAAAAAAAAGGTTGAAAAAAGAATTAATCAGGGCAGTTATCTTAGCACAAATTAAATAATCCGAGGTTTCCGAACAAGCGCTACAACTTCTGTAAAGAATATTTTTGCCAGAACTATTAGTCAAATAAGTTAGGCAATCTTTGTTAATTTTGTTAATTACGCAGCCTGTCTGATGAAAAAGAAATGTTACATGCTACATATGCTCTAAGAACAATACTGCGACAATTCGACGCCCGCTATGGGCGTCGAATTGTCACAATTTGGGCCAAGTTTGCCGTAAGGTCTTGTATATACGCTTGCCTTAGTCGTGTTTCACGAGGTTAGAATTCAAGATTCATGGAGGCATACTCTAGCAGTAGAAGGCAAACCACAGTAAACGCCTTCAGTAACGTTGGAGAGGAGGGAAGTCATTCGATATTTGAACGGCAAAATCAATACCATGATAGACCCAATGTTTTCAATTCTTTAACGTATGGGGAAAATCATGGGGGTTTTCCTAATAATAACAGCGTTTAATACTACTAATAATGCTACCAGTACTACCACTACTACTACTAATAATTAGTAAATATGTTCCCGTGCCTAGTAACAAAACAAGGGTCAGATTGCTGCCCCCCCCCCCTTTACCCGCTTACCTTAAAAAAACACGTGAAACAGAAACTGCAGGGGAATATAACTAAAAAAGAACACCCAATGAACCAAAACAATCATGAAAAGAAGAGCGTACATAAAAGAAGCCGCAAGGTAAATACAAAAGAAAAAGAAGGAGAACGGACGTTTAAGAATGCACGAAAGCGTGATACAACAACCCAAAGCTAGAAAAAGAACGATGACAGAGAGTTACGAAAAATAACATCCCGTTTTCCAATTTGCGGTAAAGTAAAGGTGCATTATGTCACCTGGAGCCAGAATTTGAACAAGTAAACACAGAAGAACTCCCGAAGTCGACAGGCATTTTCCGTAGCTTGGCAGTTGCGCGTTGCATCACCTCGACGCGCAGGCCACGAAACTTTGCTCGAAAGGAGGCGACGAAATGGGTCTATTGCTCTACGCTTTGGGATTAGTCCTGCGAGGGAATTCATTCTCGGCTCGCACTGGAGAAACTTGTTCGTGCAGGAACGAGAATCCGTCTAGGGCGCCGAGGGGAAGATCGCGAAGACAGGCCATGTCAGCGCCAAGGTCACCAGGCAGGGCTCGAGAGGAGATAATAAATAAATAAATTACATATTTGCTCTGCACACGAACAACTTTAAGATACGAGCTCTCGCACATACAGGCAGTAAAAACCAAAACAAACAAAATCCTGCAGGGGAATACAAATAAGATACAGAATGAATGAAAAACTCTATTACGAAAGGAATAGTGCACATACAACAAGGCGCAAGGTTAATAAAATAGAAAAAAATCATGGGCCATTCCACTCTGTGAAAGCGGATACCAACCAAGCTGTGCAGCGCATGGCTGAGATGTGACGAAATTATGAGGAAAGTTGAGAACACATTTATTGTCTTGTTCGGTGGTCATCATGACGAAAGGTACGCTCACACATTTGTTATACATTCGCTTTCATCATGTTATGCATTCATAATACACATTCGTTGTATACATTATTGTTTTCATTTCGCGATATATTCAGGCAAAGAATTTTAGGCCGAAATCACAACGCCGACTGGCAGTGGATCAGTGCCGTCAACCCCTTCACAGAGGGAGGGACATTAGGGGAACGCTGGCATGAGGCGCCATGAGAGGAAGCTGTGAAAGGAGACAGCGACGAAGGCACGAGCAGTGGTAGGAGCGCGAAAGGCAGTATGGAAACGCTCTCATGATAGGCGGCAACGGAACCAGGTGTAGAAGAAGACAACGAAGACGGGAGCAGGAGCAGCGGCACGAACGTGTTCGTGCGGTTACGATGAGGGAGCCAGCTGTGGAAGGCGATAAAGAACGCGCGCGAGCAGTGGCACGAGCCATTGCTGCTGATGATAGTTTTTGCTCGCACACATGAACATTGCGCGGAACTCTGGACATACAGAGCTTCGCTATAAAAGGAGCAGAAAGGCAATTGAGCACTTTGAGAAACTACGACACAGGAACGCTGACCTCCGAAAGGAACAATGACAGCGTGGTATGAAAAATATCGATATCATGAAAATGCGCGTTTAAAGATTCAGTATTCTCTGCACGTTTGAGTGTTTGTGATGACATGCAGGAACATGGGAAGGTCTATGATCTTGCGCGGTATACGAAGCATTATACAACTGAAGCGTTCATGGCACATGAGGGTACCGTGAAGGAGCTTGAAAAGGAACAGAAGGTCAGCACGATTGCACAGGCAGCGAAGTAAGGGCATTAAAGATACTGCAGCAGTGCTAGAACAACGTCCAGTGCCCGGGTTAAGATTACTGTTAATTGTATTATTATTAGTAGTAGTATTGTCGTTGTTGTTGTTGTCGTTGTTGTTGGTTCTAATAAAGCATTCACCTATTTAACGTGCTCAGCGACAAATTTAGCGTCCCTACCTTCGGGTACTCTGGCACATTGACAACAAAATACGAGAATATGAGAAAATAGGTAGAAAAAAAAGGAAGAAAGAGTTGCAAATTAACATAACAAGAAAAAAAAAACAATTTGACAACTTACACGAAAAATATTATTGGAAAAGGACAGTAAATGCCAACCGTTAAAACGCGATAATAAACAAGGTAAGTTGACAACAAATGACCATCCTTGCCTTCTGATCATAAATATATATATTCCCTATTTGCTGTAGCGGCTACTTTGGACGTTTTCTTCTCTGTCTCATTGTGCATAAAACTTAGCTTCTGGCTTTTTTTATTAACCCTAAAGATTGCTCATTCTGTTTTTCTTTATGGAAACCTCAATGATCGACGAGGCGCGGTTGGATCTTGTTTCTCACCACAGAAGTGTCAAATACCGCATGGGGAAGTGCTGCTCAGGCGTGCTAAAATATTGAACAGAATTTCGAAAGCAGCTCGCAAAGCAGATTTACTTTCTCAGCCAACCTAAGGCACATCTTATCATCACAGTGCTAACCTTGCACCTAGAATCGCTCTCGCCAGTGACTCTTCACCGGGCACGCAATGGGTCAAGCTTTTGTGTGGTCATTAGCTTATGTAAATCAGTAATCTGTGTGTCCAAACTAGTGTGCCTATAAGCATTGCCAGGCAACCGGCAACGTTCACATGCTGCCTGCAGCCTGTAGCGGCTATAGTATGCATCCTAGATTTACGAGTTTAAGGCTGACGAAGTGGCATGCATAAATTTATAACCAATGAACCTATGCTCCAGGTTTATGTGAACATACCTTGCTGTCTCAGCGTCCATACACATGTTGTCATACACACGTTGACGGTAAGGCGTTGACGGTAAGGCGTAGCACACTTTGTGTGTTAAGAACAGCTCCGTAAACCTTCTTATACGACGAACGCAAAATCGTTCCCAAAACTTGCATGTTCCTAGCAGCCCTGGAAATACTCTAAGCTGGTCTAGAAACAAAAGAAAATGGGTCGTCGTTTGAGCTGTCCTGATGGCGCAATTTGAAATTCTGCCGCGAGCTCATACGTCCGGGTTTTCTTTGTTCCGTCGAACCTTGTTCCTAAACTTCGCGATTCGTTCGTCATGTTCTTATTCGGCGCCAAGAAATGAACATTATTTTTGCCGCTGGCGTTATGGAACATGGAGCGATATGTCTAGTTCTGCTTTCTTCGTTACGCTCTCAAGAGAAATGACGAGAAGAACAATTGGAAAGAAACGAAATTATTCAATTTTCCTCGCTAAAGCTGGCTCCCGGGTAATAGGTTCAAGCCTTCCGAACGCGCTTCCTAAAGCGAAATCAAATCAATGTGGTTCAATTCTGGAAATGCTGCCTTGCTGTACTGAAATGCGAGAAAGCTTAGGCTTAGGTCGTCGAGAAAATTACAAGTGTGGAAGAATTCCATTTCGGCTCATTTTACCTTACAGTCATGCTCATGCTCATCATGGTGTCTTCTGTATTCTTGTAAGTCTGCTTTTGGTTCTGATAATGTGTGTATATGAACAACAAAACAACTGTGCGAAAATGCGTGCAATCTTCTCTTCTATTCGTAAATCACTTCATCCCGCACTATTATCATTCAGCTATCCTTTTTCTAAAGACGCAATAGTGGCAATAATAGCACATCACTGTATGTTATGTGCTTCAAGTAGGCTAGACCTGGATTCTTGAAGCCATTTTCTCTGTTCAGCATTGGAATACTAGCGCACACTAACATTATAATTATGCAACTGGGAATAAGTAGCTAATAATACGTCCTATTTAGCTTCCTCGACATTATTTCAGCGTATTTGTCTCAACTGATAAATGTAACCAAGTCAGTGGTGAGAGCATCTGCATTTAGTACTGATTGTTTGAGTAGCACTAGCTTCAAGATATTCTTCAAACACTGTCACAACATTGATTCAAATGCTGTGTCCCTTTTTCTAGCATTGATCTAGTAAACCTATTTTCGTAAATGTCAAATGGAATGCAAACGAATGTAGCTCATAGTTTGGAGGCTGGTAATTTGACACAGACACTCGCCTAATGACTGTTGGCAATTGTGTCATTGCGTTCGCCCAGCCCAGCTTCCATTCCCCAATTATCAATGTAAGACGTGAAGTAAGTTATTCAAAATATAATTAGGATATTATGGTTATTACTTTGTTACTCTGCGATTATCATGTACACGCAAACGTATGCCCCTATTATACGGATGCTTCACCGCGTCTATTGTATTCACTGTATTGTTAAAACACATAAGGTGAGTAATCTGGTGAGATACTGTTCGGCGACCATTGCGGATTATGGTAGAATTTATTATATTTCTTTTTGTGATATTGTTACGTAAGAAGACGCAAATGAAAAGCTATATACAAGTATATTTACAACGTAATACGCCGCACTTGGCCAAGAGGCAACAGCCCGCGCTAGCCTCCAATCGTTGTCGTCGTCTTCGTACTGCTCGCCTCTTCGTCATCGGTAATACTATTCCGTAGCACTACCCCCGGCGGCAAAAGCGCCGTCCCGGAGCGACTAAAGGCCGGACTTGGAAACAGTGTAGTAGGCCTTGAGCCTACTGACGTGCACAATATCACTAGGTGCCACAGTAGATGACGAGGTTGAGCTCACAGGGGCAATTTCGTACGTCACAGGCGTCACCTGGCGCAGCACGCGGTAGGGCCCTATGTATCGCGAAAGGAGCTTCTCTGAAAGTCCGACGTGACGGGAAGGCGACCAGAGGAGCACGAGCGCACAAGGCGAAAACTGTACGTCACGGTGGCGGGCGTTGTACTGACGCTGCTGAGTGGTTTGCGAGTCCGTCAGTCGAGCACGGGCAAGCTGGCGTGCATGGTCGGCGAGAGCGATGGCGTCGCGCGCATACTCGCTTGTTGAGATCAAAGCAGGAGGAAGTGCCGTGTCAAGGGGCAAGGTCGGTTCGCGACCGTAGAGCAGATAAAAGGGAGAAAATCCGGCGGTGTCGTGCCGGGCAGAATTATAAGCGAATGTGACGATATTTATTCAGCCGCAATTTGACAGGCACTCCGTTGGTGCGACAGCTTACGATCTTTAACTTTGGCAACGTTCTACACATTCGCCCTAAAACTGACAGTTGTTTTACCTCCCTGCGTGCAATTTCCAGTAAACCATTGAATAACTTGTTACACATTCGGTCTGCTCACGTTTTCTAATTGCGTTTTATAAAGAGTGCCCGCATTTGCAGCAATCAGCCTAATTGATTTGATTTCAGTTTCCGAAGGAATGAGATGGGAAGAATTTAGCATGGTATTTAGGAGCCGGTATTTCGAATAAAATCTGCGAGAACTGCGAGGGTGACCTAACGTGGCATCCCCTTATCGACCTTCCTAAACGGTCTTCCTAAACGCAATCTCAAACATGCTCCTATCCACATAAAAAGCTTGCTTATGCTACTCTAATACACCCTGAAATTGAATATGCTGCGTCGATTTGGGATCCCGATCATGCCTTTGTTATTTCTAACATCCAATCCTCCCAGAGGCTGTGCTGTTCGTTTTATTTTTTTCAGACTACTGATACTATACAAGCGTCTCGGAACTAAAAGAGCGTGCCCAACTGGAAGACCTATCGTATCGCCGTAAACATGCTCTTTTAACACTTTTCCATAAGCTTTATCACCATCCATCTCTTCACGACGATTTCTTTCAGTCACCCCATGCTATCTTTCAATGACGTGATCATTGGTTCAAAGTTAAACGCGTAAAGTGCCATTCATCCTCTCATGCCAACACATTCATTCCTCGCACGAGCATTCAGTGAAACAATTTGTCATCGCACACCGCCACAGAAACTGAAAAAAAAACTTCAATATTTAATTCGCTGTGTTGGAGACGTGTAATAATATTTCGTTCATTGTTCTTTTGTTCATCCTTTCCTTTCGTATTATGTTAACGTTGTCTTTGCTGTTTTTTATTATTGCTCTATGTATTGATGTAGCTTTTTGTAATACGTACAGCGTTATTAATGATTGTTTTGCTGCCCCTCCCCCCTACGTAATACCCTCCCCGTGAGGGCCTTTAGGGTGACATGAATAAATAAAATAAATAAATTCTTTCGTTTCTCCATAGTAGTCAAGCTCACCTTCCTCCTTTAAGGTATAACAAATACAACCAAAGTTGAAATATTGCTTGGACTGGGCAAATAGAATGTTACCACCAAGGAATGGGGTCTTATTTCGTTTGAGTGCCGTCGATAAGAAGTGACCAGGAACATTTATCTTGTATGTGTTGCCCAAGTGCCTTACTGGCATTATATAGGGAGCGCAAGTAAAGTAATGTAACGTCAAGACGAGTGCAAGTTACACCAAACAGATGAAATCCTGGTGATTCCCATTGGTGAAGGTGAACCTTATCGTTAGTATTGGTAACGAACGAAGTAAGAAAAGCACAATACTGTGTTTCGCTTAAACTGAAACGGTTTCAAACTCCGTAAGCTCTAGCCAAAAACTGGGAGATTTGCCTATGCCACAGATCTGCCTGTGTAGCAGACTATGTAATGCAAGAGATAGAAAATGCCTGCGCGTTTTAATAGATAAAACGATAAGTTTATGTGTTAAATTGTGCCAACCTGCCCAGCAGCATAACCACACAAATTTCAGTCACAGGCCCTGTCCTCAGTTCATAAAGCACGGAACTATCGAGCACTAAGATGGCCTCAAAGTAGCTCAAGCTAGCATAAAAGCTTGGCGGTTAAGAAGCGTAGAATCAGGCCGTATTATCAACAACTGTGGTAGCGATGCTGCTAGCACGATAGATATCTGCAGGCTTTAAGAAACCAAGAAGGAGACGGTACACTTGGCTTTCTTTTTTCAATATTAGAATGAATCACGTGCTGTTGCTGCCTTACAGATTTCGAAGCCACTAAGACTTTACTGGTAGGGATATAATCCTTTCTCTAAGCTTGCAATGTGGCAACAGATGCTGCTAGCCGTGACGGTGTGCAATTAAAGAAAAGTTACAAGAAAACGTCTTAGTATAGGGGGCAGCTGGAAATATTTACTCCCTACGCAAGCTTGCTACAAGATGAGTAGGCCCTACTCGCCATTTCACCTTCTACTTTTGAAGCAAACTGAAATAAAAAAAAAACGTTTGTTTATCATAATCTTGTAGTATCAAGCAATGATGAGAATGGAATAGGATGTTATAGTCTTGGACGTATATCAATATATAGTGGAGTACTAAAAGTGTACAAAAGCACGTACGATGTTTCTACTGGTATACCTAATTTACGTTTTATACTTTCCTTAACCATCCGCAGTGTTTAGAACAATGCTGTTTTTATATTGCAGTTTTTGTGTTCCAATGAACTTGGTTTTTCCATGCCATTTCTACATAGCATTATACTTTGAATTTATTTTTCAGACTTTGTATGCTTTCTCATTGCCAGCATTCCGTTTTGCCTTTTTCAAAGCGAAACGTTCGAGTACAGACACCGCGAATCTTTCTGTTGCATATGTAATACGACCATTTTGCCATAATAAAATAAAATAGAACGTCAGTGAGACCACCCATGCCAAGAGAGCGCCACCAACACTGTGACCCCAGTTGGCACAACACTGCAGTCAACAATGGAATCATTGCGCTATGGAAGCAGTGGTTCCATGAACATTATAAAGAAACGAATGACGAATATTGGTACTAAAGGGCTGATATTTGCCGAACACTAGTCAAATAGAATTCACGTTGTGAGGAAAAGCATTACGACGAAAATCTCAAAGTGGACTTCAAATCTTACTCGCAAAGTCTGGCTTTATGCAAAGATGCAAAAAACATAAAGTTCAACTTTTTCTATTAGAAACGCTGCTACGATGCACTTTCAGCCAGAAGACATCTGCAACTTCTTCGCCGAGCACTTTACCTCCTCTTCGGCATTAGTCCCGATAGAGGACCTCACGCTGGCAGATCCGCCACCCTTTTGATCTTTTTTAGTTGCCACTGAACTCGACGTTTGTCGTTGCATGAGAAAGATGAAGGCAAAATTTTGACAGTCTAGGATGGGGTGTGGGTGGGGGGGGGGGGCATTCGTAACATTATGATCAAAGCTTGCGCTGATAATATTGTTCCTATTCTGACTTACGTGTTATCCTTTCTTTACAAATTTGGCTTTTCCCGTCTGAATGGAAAACAAACTTGTGGTTCCTGTGATCAAGCATGGTGACCCTTGTGATGCGAAAAACTTCCAGCCACTTCCTCTTGTTTCTGGTTTTTCGAAAGCTTATAAAATAGTAATACATGAGCGATTCTACGCCTGTTAGGGGCAAGATTTATCCTCATCAAATAGTTTGCGAGGCAGAGTAGTCGAAACCAACATAAATGCTTTTCTCTGTTGCATCGCATCGGCCGTATTCAATTTGAGTCAAGTGGACACAGTGTGCTGTCAATTGGCGAACACTTTTGACCAAGTGTGTCACCAGCTATTTTTCCTCAAACTGCACGAAAATGGTTTCTGAGATTTCTTCTGTCAATGGCTAGCAATCTACCTTTCAAATTGTGTAAATTTAGCCCAATATTTTATAAATATTCTAGCCCATTTACATCTTGGTCGGGATTACATCAATGCTCCAATTAAAGCCCATATTTGTTTTTGGTGTTGAAAATGATTTGCTCAGCTCTCAAATTTAGTCAAAAACATTTATCTTTGCTAAATATTTAAAATTGCTGCCAAGAATAGAGTGCCTAAATGACTACTATACGTTGCAGGAGGATATTTCCTTTATTCCCCACTGGTGTACTAAGAACAGACTCGAAATTAACCTGCAGAAAATGAGTCTGCTGTCTCGGACCAGAAAGCACGTGCAGATGAACTTTAATTACACTTTGTCAGGTAATAGTATTCATCGTGTGCGGCACGTCTGTGACGTTGGGGTTTATGTAGATTCAAGGCTCTATTCTTACCTTCATGCATTAATCCATCCTCTATTGTATGAATACCTTGACTTAAGAAGAAAATTGGGCATCCTGATTGATTCAAAACGTTGTGCGTGCCATTCAGACCGCAATTAGACTTTACTTATGCAGTACAGAATTCTATTGACACACATGAACGTAACCTAATAGAAGCCGTCCAGCGTCGGTTCGTTCGCATTTACTTTGACATATGTATGCGTGGACGTCGATACTATGACTACTCAAGCCTGTCAGTCAATTTGAGTATGCTTTTACTGTGGGAAGGGTCAATGGCACCTGACCTAAAGTTCTTGCTACGAGGGGCCCGAGGGCTGGTTGAGTGTCACGTGTTACTGGCATCAGTTTCAGTTCAGTTTCAGTTTATTGAGCATTTGAAATGTTTTACAGAAGTAACTCTAGGAGGTCCCATAGTCAAAGACTGAGGAGGGACCTCCAACAAAAAATACATAGAAAAAGTTTACTTAATGCGGTTAACAACAGCAGTAGCAATCCTAGGTACAGTAAGTATTAACAAACAAAGTCGAGTCATAGTAATAACAACAAAGGATAAACACGAAAAGCAGATCCAAGGAGTATTATTTGACATACAGAAGCGTAAAAATTATACAACACAATCACTTTCCCAAGAAGTGGCGACGAATTTTTCTCTTAAATAAATGAATGGAAGGAGATGATTTAATGGAGGGTGGTAGTGAATTCCATATTGATGTTGCTAAAAAGTTCGCGGTAAGTTTGCCGTAGTTAGTCCTTGGTTGCGGTAGGAGGTAGTTATTATGGTGTGAAAATCGAGTGCCAGTGAAATGGGGGGTTTGGTCTTTTGATATCAACAAAATTGGTAGTTCTCCTCGACAAAATTTATAAGTCAGGACACTAAGACAACATTTATTTAAATCCACTACGGACAGAATATTATATGTGCGGAGTAATGGCAGAGCACTACATGAAAAATGGCTGTAACTTATTATTCTCAGAGCTTGGTTTTGTGTGTGTTGCAGGGGTGCCAAGTGAGTTGCGTAAGTATTACCCCAAGAAGAAATGCAGTAAGAGATGTGGCTGTGAATAAATGCGTAGTAGAGTGAAATTAATATACGTATAGGAAAATATGGGCGGACTTTGATTAGTATTCTGATACCATATGCTGCTTTACGCGTTAATAATGATATGTGATTTGTAAATTTTAAATGACTGTCCAGTTCAACTCCAAGAAATGTTGCATGGTCAACAGCCTGAAGCGAAGTCGAACCAATGTTAATGCATGGCTTCTCCTGTACACTTTTTTGCGCGGATGAAAAAATTACAAATTTCGATTTAGTAGCATTAATACTGAGCATATTATCTCGGCACCAATTAACGATTTTAACCACGTCGGCATTAAGGTGAGATATTAGCGATACCAAGGAAGTGTTAGAAGAATAAATTGTTGTGTCATCAGCGTATAAAATACAACTGGAATGTGTAATGTATTCTGGAAGGTCATTGATGTACACGAGGAATAAAATTGGTCCTAGTATTGAGCCTTGTGGAACCCCTATGTTAGTTATTTTGGCACGCGAATGTGTATCAGAAATAGAGACGATATGTTTTCGATCATGTAAATAACTGCGAATTAGGGAAAGTGCTGGACCACACACGCCAACAGCGTTTAGTTTAGCAAAAAGTATGTCATGATTTAATGAATCGAATGCTTTAGAAAAATCAATAAACAAGGTACCAGCCAATTTACCTGTGTGAATGGCTGTTTTAAGATGATCGGTTAAAGTAATGAGCGCTAATTCAGTTGAATAAGCAGATCGAAAGCCAAATTGATAAGAGGACAAAATACTGAACTTTGTGAAATAGCTAGTTAAACGTACTACGAATAACTTTTCAATTATCTTGCTGAAAAATGGTAAAGTAGATATAGGGCGGTAGTTTAATAACGAGTTCTTGCTACCCTTTTTGAAAACAGGAATAACTTTGGCGATTTTTAAGCAGCTAGGAAAGACGCCAGTTTTGAATATTAGATTTATTATGTGTGAGAGTGTGTCACTGATAAGATGAGCTATAAGCTTTACATGAGATGAGTTGAAGTTATCTAAACCAGCTCCAGTGTTCTTTAAGCTCAGAATGGTCATGCGCACTTCTTCTGGGGAAACTGGACCGAGAAAAAAACTGTGTGGCAAACGATGATAAGCCTTGTCGATGTGAACTGAGAGACGTGGCTGGTCGGGGCAAAAAGAATCGGCAAAGGCGTTAGCGATGGCTGAAGGATTATTAAGGGTTTGTTCCCCAACTTGAATAGCAGTTATGGCGGGATTTGGCGATGTTCTATTTAAAAATTCATTGATAATATTCCACTGCTTTTTAGAATCGTTGCCAGCACGGTCAATTTCCTTTTCATAATACTCTTTTTTAGCGTTTTTAAGAAGCCTGCTCAAAATATTCAAGTAGCACTTATAACGAGTGAGCAGGGTTAAATTAAATGGCTTCTTTTTTGTTTTTTTATAAAGATTATCTTTTCTGCGCACGCATTTCAGAAGATTATCAGTCATCCACGGACAACGAGGAAAAGCGAACCTTTTCTTACTCGTGGTTATTGTGGTTGATTCGGAAGTAGCGTTAGAAATTATATTGCAAAACAATTCGAAGGCGATTTCTGGATTATTTTGCGACGTAACGGGGTACCAATTAACTTCGGCGATTTTCCTAACAAATGAAGTTTTGTCGAGATTTTTTCTTTTAACATGCATATCTGGAATATTGATATTGGAATTTATACGCACGAATATTGGATAATGATCAGTTAGTGAAACTTCAATGACACCAGATCCAGATGTAACCATGAGATTCGACAATGCATGGTCAATTAGTGTATCCGGACCATTTATATTCCGCCGAGTAGGTACAATTACAAGTGATTCGAGGCCATGTCCATTCAATGTATCTGTATAAGCAGTGTATGATGAACTGTGAACATCTAGAAGATTAATATTGATGTCACCCATAATAATGATGTTTTTACATTCTAGCGATAGCGTGTGCAAAACATGGTTTAGTTCTAAACAAAAATCATTCAAGGATGACGACGGTGATCGATAAATAGAACCAACCACTAAATTTTTGGCGTCAATATCGAGAAATGATGCGTTCAGCTCAATCCACACTGATTCACAATTTACTTGATTAATTGTTAAGTCCCGACGCCTGGAATATTCTAACTCTGAAGAAATGAAGACAGCTGCGCCGCCATGACAGCTGTCACTCCGGTGACAGTATTCTGGCGTATAAGATGAAAAAGAGTACAAGTTGTTATCGGCTTCGCTGAGCCAGGTTTCACTAACACATATGATCGAGAAGTGGTGCTGACTAGATGATAGGAAATGATAAGTGTCATCAAAATGTTTCCGTAAGCTGCGTGCATTAAAATGTACGAGGGATCGGCAAGGAGGCTTAAGGTAAGAATCTAGTTCGGACGGTGTGAAGTATGAAGCCATAAGAGGTCTGTTGGGGACGGATTGACATTATGCACGTGATTCAGGTTAAGAGATAACAGAAAGGTCCGCTTCACAGTTAATGCGGTGAACTCGGCTGTCTTCGGACTTGCGTGCGTTAATACGGCAATTCTTAGTCCATAGGAAGCGCCATCCTTTTTCTTTCTTGAGTGCTAAGGCCTGAGCAAACAGCCTCTTGTTGTCAGCAGTAAGGTGTTCGTTAATGAAGATGGGCCCTGCGTTTTCTCCAGAGAAACCAAGACTGCCGGTATCCATCCTGGCCTTGCGAGCCTTTGCCAGGAAATCATTTTTTTTAGCGCGGGAGCAAAACCTAGCAATAATATTTTGATGACCTGATTTAGTGGGCACACGATGCGTTATCTCGATCTCGAATGGAGCAAGAGAGCATGCCGCCTTATCGGCATTGGCAGTTACAATAGAAATGCAGTCTTCCTCCTTTGTAAATGGTATTCCTTTGATCTCAACATTGTTGATTCTAGAATACTGTTCCATCTCGGCTAGCCTTTTTTTAAGGGCTTCATTTTCTGATTTCAGAGCCTTGTTTGCTGCCGATAGCTCAGCTTGCTGGGTACGCGTGTTCTCGACAATTTCATTTAGCATGGTCAGACTGCCATCCATGCCAGAAACTTGGGTACGCAGGGTGCTGTTATCCAATCCAGCTTCCTGCAGCTTCCCTTTCACATCGGAAACAAGTTTTTCGACCAGTTTTTGCAATCTACCTTGAAATTGCGCCTCGAGATCATCGAGTCGCTTGGCCAACTCCGCATTGGTAGGCATAACGGAAAAGCAACTTGAAAAACGATAGAGTGCGAAACGCGAATGCAGCAGCAGCAGCAGTTGCGGTCACAAATACTCTTATGCTATCACCAGGGGAAAAAAGTACCAACCTGTGAAACGTAGAAGAATACTTTAGCAAGCGCACACTTGGACCGCAACTGCTGCCGCTTTGATGCCGGTGTCCATCCGACGGAAGCTTTTAAGGCCTCAAATGGTCTGGCGCAGGCGCTCTGGATGCGATCCCGTCGCCACGTAGCGGAGCTTGGGCGCACCTGGAGGAGCAGCGATTACACCCACGTGCGGTATGGAGCAGCAAACAGCTTCGCCAGCAGATGATAGCCCCGGGCCGTAGAATTCTGTGAAACGTAGAAGAATACTTTAGCAAGCGCACACTTGGACCGCAACTGCTGCCGCTTTGCCGTTGGAGCTTCTGGTTCCGTCACTGAAAACCAGTAGGTGTTTCGACGTGTTTTGCCCGAATCTTTCGCTAACGTGTCTCATGACACGTGACAAGTGATGCAGGCTGCAAGCACTCCACCAACTCCCAAACTTAAGGTTGACATCTTGGGTCTGTATGTATCTGAAAACACTATCTATATATATATATATATATATATATATATATATATATATATATATATATATATATATATATATATATATGAAAGTGCGCTTAGTGTGGCGTGTAGCTCCATGTACTAGTGAACTGTCGCCAAGATTTTACAACTGTTGGAATGCAGTGGAAGTACAAAAAAACGATACAGAACCCACTCAAACAATGTTAGCACGAAATACGCCATATGAAAAATAGGAAGGACAGCTTAATTTGCCAGCTTACTTCACATGACACCGTCGTAATGAATTGTCTCCTCAATTACCTCTTAACATCAAGAGCTCCTTGATACAAGTTGGAAATAACTTCAAATATTTCTTTTTTCTATTTGCAAGTTTTTACCTGCGACTCTCTTGACCCACCTACCCTTCAAACAGCTCAGTCACGTTTCATCCGCTCCTTCAGAAACGTGTGCGTTCTTCTCTAGCCCTCTGCTCTACTTCCGGTACGGTGTTTTTAATCGTCATAAGCAAGAGTACGCCCTGCGGCCTCAGTTTATTATTTTTTCATAGGATCATTACGAGTCGCAGGCTCAAAAGCACGAAGCGGTAGAATGTACACCACTGGTGACGTACGAGAGTCAATGCCTTCCTGATTTGGAGACTGACTCCTGGCCACGCCAATTTTCGATAAAAAGTACGTGAGGTTTTTTTAACTATTATTATTATTTCGTTTACTTCTCAGACAGTTTACGACGCACTGCGCCAACGGAAACGCGCGCCTATTATGAGGCCACCGCAGCTTACGAGAGGAACCATCCTGTCCCTGTCCGATAGCCTGAGGTGCAGTGGCATTGAAAGAATCTTGCCTCTACCATCTGGAAGCTCTTTGTTTCCGCTTCCTGTCTCTACATTCCGGCTACACATTCTATGTCGGGATAAAAAAAAGACCGTTGCTTTAGATGCCAGTCAACCAACTGCGCCTCAGTGGGAAAACGTTCTTTATGTTATTTGGCAACGATTCAAGGTATGGTTAATAATATGGTCTGTATTTGGCAGAAAGTGAAGTTCTCCTGTTCTTTTGCACCACTGTAACTCCGGACTGCTTATGGAAAGTGATGATTTACACCAATGTTACACTCACCTCAAGCTGCATCAGTGCAAAATGCAGCCGCGTTGCCGTCTGGTATTTGTGTGATAGCACCGTTGTAAAGCGAAAACTAAATCACATAGGCACCACAATGCCACCTTGTCTTTCTACTAATCAAGCTAGTTTTAGCTGCTCCATTCCGACGACCAAAGAAAGGAACTAAAAGAGAAACCACTAAAGAGTGCCCCAGGCGTCTTTTTACACGCAGAGTAGAATATTTTCCTGGGTGACATTACTGGATTCCCCAAAGTAACGGCAAAAATTAAAGAATATTACGGAAGCACGCTAAGACCATAATCATGCATAAATGCATTTTGACTATTATCCCTTAAAAATAAGAAAGACATGCAAGTGTGCTTATCATTCCGAGGCTTATAAACACCCTATATTTATCAAGTCCTTTAGGAAGATGTTTCCGCCAGTAGGTGGCGCCATATCTTACCTGAAACGTTTATCTAGCAAGTTCAACACGAGTGCTACGTAAAAAAGATATAGATCGCACATACAAGCGGACTGAATTGACTCTTCAGATTGACATTGGATACAAATTACGTCGATGACCGATTTTACATTTCACATAAAACGGATATCTGGAATCAGGTCATTTCAGGCTTATAGGGTAAAGAAAATGGGTATACACGTGTGAAGCAACCGTAAATAACGAACCTTATTCCCAAATATTTAGTGAAACTTTGGAAATATTAGCATTATTGCGTGCTGGCGTTCTTGCAATTATTGTGATGACTATGGATTCCAGTCTTTAATATTGGTGTCCTATCCACAGTATCTGGTTTGGGCGACAGGTTATTGCTGTCAGTATAACGTTTTTGGAATGCATGAAAAAAAGAATATGCTTTAAGCCCCGACCGCCCTTTCACAAGAAGACAGAATGTCCTTGCGGATATCAATCGTCTTACAAAGACGCGAACGTTGTGGGCTATCCCACCAAATAACGAATTTTCTGCACCACTTGAAAATAAATATTTGCAAAATATCCGATCACAGATTTCAAATTTCATCATATCCCTCAGTGATGGAGGCCTCAGGGATAAATGTATAATTCTGGTGCAATGCATGTGCAGTTTATCATTAAAAGCCATCTTGTATCCAATGTGGGAATGGCTGGGATGCAAAGGATCGTGATGCCATGAAATGACTTACAACCAGGCACAGCGGATTATTGGCTATGGCATCGGGCTTCAGATCACGAGGTCACAGGTTATGTTTCAGACCGCGGTGGCAAAATTTTAATGGGGGTGGAATGGAAAAACAGGGTGCCGCATCCATCCTTTCGATATGGCTGGTGACGTGGCGCTTCGCACTTTTTTTTATTACGGGTGTGTATTTGTTGATGATCTGTTTTACATAACACGATGAGAATGAAAATTATTGTGATCAATATGATTATGAAATTATTGGGACAAAGACAATTTCGTTGAGCAGACAAGTGAAGAGTGTTCATTAGCCCTTCAAAGGCGTTCAGAAAATGAAAAATAAATAAAATGTGCTAGCAAGGCGGATTTTTTGGTGTGTTCAAAGAAGCTCAAGGCTCATACAATACAATGGTAAGTTTTTTGTGATCGATGTGATTTTTTGAAGGAAAAAATGTTTGAGAATGTATAAAATGTGGGCTTCACTACGCAGAAGTGCCTTACTGAAAAAAAAACTGCTTATTTCGCATAACTCCTATATCCAATAACATCCCATAGCATATAGGAAATATATTTATGGGATACTAAATGTTTCATAATGGATTATTGGATATGGGAGTTATGGGGCATATGGATTTTTCAAAAGGGTAAATCTATGCCGCAAACTTCGGCCTTCAAACATCTGTTTGTGCGTTCTGGTGTTTAAAAGCACAAAATAAACCCACTCCATCTGGGGAATACGTGAGTACAAGTTATCCAAGCGCGGTATGCTCTGTAGAAGTTAAAAGTAGCGATGATTTCTTTTTGTGGCATATGGACAGAGGCATGCTACATGAACTGTGTGTTGCTCATTCCATTGGTGTTGCTCTGGCGGCAGCAGAGATAACGTGGCACAAATTAAAGAATGAATCCATAACATCTGCAAACAAATACGTGAACGCTGACGATAGGACTTAGTGCCATATCCCAAACAGGCATTGTGCTTGCTTAAGATTACGTGCACTGCATACGCATTTTTTCTTCCTAGCAAGGCGGAAGTGACAAGACTTGTCACTTCTTCGTGCATAGGGGAACAATGCAACGCCAACGGTCATGATAAGACTTACAGACATGTGTAAAACATTTATTGGGCTAGCCCTTAAGTTGGGTGCAGTTAAAGAAGCCTTCTCGTTTTTAGGGAAATTTTTCTACGAGAGCAGATATTTTGGAACAGCGTGTCATAAAACAATGAAAAGAAGCCGAACACACGACGCTGAGTTACAACGAACTTCTTTATTTTCGGAAGCAGCAAACACAGGAGTGCGGAAGGCTGCACAAAAAATAAAGAAGAATTTGCTGCACCACGAAGCACGATATATTCAGTGGAAAATAAAAGGAATGATGAGCTGACGCATGCGTGCGGACGTGAAAGGGTGGTAAATGCATCAAACATTCCTCGCACGGGCTCTTCCTGGTATCTGTAAGTACTATGCCCTTGTGAAAAAGCCCAGTGGGAGCGTACATATTCCATCAGGTAGCAAAATGACTGTGCGGGGAGCCCCATGGGGAGCCGCATGCAGGCGTTCGTTGCACACCTACCCTTTTCTTCAAAGTGACAACGATTGCATGTGACTGGCAGTCCATATACAACGTGCTCACGACACTCGGAAAACCGATGCGCACGCTTCTTAAAACAAGGCTGTTTTAAGCTTTGTTTTCCTTGATTGACAACTCGTTCCTATAATGCGTCATGTTCGTTGTGAGCTCTAGAGATTACCACACTTCTATCCTTCGCCGCAGCTTCTCTAACTTTGTGGGGCACGCGGTGCTCATAGCGTATAACAACAAACCTATATCTTGAAGGCTGTGACGTATGGGTTCGCTTATTACAGCTTTTAGTTCAATAAACAGAGCTACAGCAATGCTGCGCATGACAGTGCTAGGGTAACCAGCCAATTTTAGCTGGTGAACCTGTAATGAAAAACTGTCTAATAAAATTTTTTGCACGAGAATGTGAGAGCCACTGGCAAATACATTTTTACAATACATCGTTCAACAACTTCGAAGCATTGCAGAATAATGTGGAAGAAGGCCTTTGATTGATCGATGCGTGTAGCTCTAGCACACGTGAGCCCAGTGAGAACACCGTGAGCCAAGAGTGCCAGCAAAGACTCCCTTTTTGTCATGCGAGCAATGGTCCTGGACTATAGGACATCAGGGTGAGCTTGTTCTAGCTTGAACAAGCTTGCCCAGGAGTGTTGGGGAGATAGGGTGTTATTGGTAAAGGCATCTTGCTGAGCACATAAACACGTTCTACCTAAGTTCCAGATTTGTAGGCTAGCTTGACCTGGTGGCTTGAAAGAGTTAACACCTACCTTATGGCACGTGGCAATAGCGGAAAAGGCGCGCCTCAACCTGGGCTCAGTGGTCCGACAAGTGCTTTGTGGTTCGTAACCGCAGTGAGCGTTATCCTTACACGTTCTGGTGAAAATAACTTAGTCCGAAAGTTAGGGCTCTGGCATCTCTGCCTACTTTGCTGTAATTCCTTTAATAAGGGAGCCGTCTTCGTGAAGCGAAGGTAATGGGGCGCTTTACTCCGTCATAGTTGCGCGCTAGTACGGCGTCAACGCCATGTGGCGAGGCATCGCATGTTAGGACAAGCACTAATACAGAACTGCTTTGATTTCAAGGAAAGCTTGATTTTTCTTCTTCCTCCACGTCTATTTCATCCATAAAGAAGCCATAGCTTCGGCGATAAGTTAAGGAACAAATGTGCGAGGAAGTTCCGTAACCCAAGGTAGCGCTCCGCTCCTTAACATTCTGTGGGGATGATGCACCAATGATGGCTTCTAATTTTCTTGGCTTCGGCAAGAACCCATACTTGGTGGTGGCGTGACCTAGGCGGTCTTCTTTTGATGCAAACAATTGATGCTTATCGTGTGTTGCCTAAATTCAGCACCTTGACGTTGTTCTTAAGCAACCTCCTGGTCTTTGTCACAAGTGTTCGTCATAAACACTTATTACAGTGATGTCCTCAATGCACCCGATTACCTTTGGTAGTCCACTTAGAAGATTCTCCATTTCACACTGAAGTATGGCTCGAGCAGAAGAAACTACGAATGGATGTCTCATGTACTGAAAAAGACCCTTCAGGTTATTGATGGTCACTAACCTCCGTGAGACGACATGCAGGGCAATCTACTTGTAAGCGTACCGTACTCAAACTACACGAGCACCTCTCCTCCTGAGAATGCAGCAAAGAGCTCTTCTGCATGGCAAACGCGATAGCTCTCGAGGAAGGACACAGGATTTACAGAAACATTAGTATACCCACAGGTTCTCATTTGACTGTTTTTTAAACCACAGGTTCAATACAGGTTTCCCACCCGAAGCGCTCACAGTCTCAATCAACCTATCAATCGGCAAGCTCTGTAGATTTTCTGTGAAGACATCACGCACTGCAAAAGGAAGTGGTCGCGATTTACAGAACATCGGTTCCGCATTAAGAGACACTGAAATCTTTGCAGACACCTCTTCGAAGGTACTAAGTCTCTCCTCCAGCACAAAATGTAACTCGTTTGCTAGGGCTGCCTCATCCATCATCTTCTGGCTTCCTCCTTTCTATTTATACAAATTCCCAAGGCCTGAACCCAATTGCTACCATGCAACGTACGAGCATCACCACAAGTAATTTTATGTAAAAGGCATGCCCATTGGCCTTTGAGATGAAAAGTGAAATCGGCTCTTCTTTTTGCCAGCTCTAGCTCTCCAGAAAATCTTCGCAGAGGGTGCTCGAGGGCAACACACCCGCTTCATAGAAAGCAGGATGGAACTTGTGAGCCAAAGTCACGGAGATGCTTGGTCTGAGATCCAATCCTATTGACCTTGGTCTGCCGCAGATGTCATGGCTAAGTACAGCAGCACTGCCGAGGCTTCTTTCAAGTGCCAGATGTCGAAGACTTCTTGACGTTGGCCGGCGTCATAGTTAACTGTGCTCACTAACTCTGACCGCCACGACTTGTGGTACTACTGACGCGTCTTCTAGCCCGATTTTTCTTGAAACGAATGTTTGAGTTGCAAAATACTGACAAAACCGTTTTCTTGTGGCAGTAGTATCTTGAAGATTACACGTGCTTGCAGTGTGATGCAACGTGAGTTGAGTCACCACAATGGAAGCTGGTGACACCCTTGGCGTGCGCGGTCAGTTACGACGCGTGTGTTGTTAGATGTGAAGGTAGATGCGTGCTTGATCTATCCTGGAAGACCTCACAAATGTCTTTCGTGGCAGGCTCCCTTAATAAAGAGGTTCTCAGAGCATTGTCGAACCTAAGTTGTTCTTTCAGAAGTTTGGTTTGCACTGTACCATTACTAATTCCTCAAATGATTCTGTCTCACAACGTGCTCTAAAGCTCTATGCCGAATTCAAAACGTCCCACCTTTCAGTGATGCAGCAAAGATGATAAAAGACCATACTTCCACCGAAAGAGTATTGCATCAACTTAAGCACTGCACCACAGCTGGAAGCTTCGGACGGTAGTGACTTCTGAGAACAGCGATAACTTGTTCAAAGATTTCTCTTGAGGGTTTCTGGGCGTGACGATGATGCGTAGTATTGCGTGTCCTTTTCCCACAGCAGGTGAAGAAAACAGCTTTTCTTTCTTCCTCAGCATTTTTCGCAGCGCAGAAAGCGTTAGGGCAATTCACGTAGCACAGCCAGTCTTCACCTCTGCCCTCGCACGGTTCGACGTTACGGTACACAAGTATCACCATTGATCCTACTAATTTTAGTGAAGATACGCTGCGGAACGGAAAAGTATAATAGGCGCGAAGCTGGCGGTACAATAGTACTTTCCAAACCCGCCGCGGATGCTTAGTGGCTGTGGTGTTGGGCTGCTAAGCACGCAGTCACGGGATCGAAT
Source organism: Dermacentor albipictus (assembly GCF_038994185.2). Lineage (NCBI taxonomy): Eukaryota > Metazoa > Arthropoda > Arachnida > Ixodida > Ixodidae > Dermacentor > Dermacentor albipictus. Next base: position 444,564,041 of record NC_091821.1, read on the forward strand.
CCCGGCCACGGCGGCTGCATTTTGATGGGGACGAAATGCGAAAACACCCGTGTACCTAAATTTAGGTGTACATTAAAAAACTCTAGGTGGTCTAAATTACCAGAGTCCCCCACTACGGCGGGCCAAGCACGCCGTAGTGGGGGGCTCATGGTTTTGATACGTAAAACCCCATAATTTAATTTTTAATGTTATCTTCCCTCTCCGGCAATAATGTTGCGGGCTACGAGCTATGTGGGCGTAGCATAGAAGCACTTGTCTTCGTCGTCTTTTTTGTCCCTCGTCTATGTATGCGCTGTAAATGATGATTGGTAGCATAGAAGCTGCAGCAGCTACGCTGCAGCCACGACCGCTGCGTGCAGTCAGCGGCAACAACCGACCATCACGTGAGGAACTGATTTTGTTAAATACGTCAATGTCATCCACCAATGAGCACCTTGGTGGCGCTAGTAGTAACTGGTTACAAGTAATTATTTTGAGATTATCTTTCAGAATTGGCATTCATGTTCATTGTTAGAGATTCACCTCTAAAATAAGAATTTTTTTCCCGTTCATTTTGGTTATTATTGCCATTCTTTTCAGCATGGTTGTGTGCTACCCTGCTTTTTATACATATAATACAGCTGCTAGGCAACTTTAAGAGGAAGGTTCAGCCAGGGCCCATCTCCGATGCCACCTACTCAAGTATATATTAAACGCAGGAATGCATTTTGGGGATAACCCCTCGGCAGGATTTTAATAAGCATTCTGGAATGTGCGAGAGGCACTTAAATTTCAGTGACTGCTGCAGCAGAATTTTAATTAAGTTCTTCAAATATTTTACAACAATTTCGAAAATCGGTAAGTTATAAAAATGCATGCACGAAGCTTACATATCCGTAACTCTGCATCGACAATAGGTGCGGCAGCGTTGTACACTGCATTCGCTAAATATCTTAGCTGAATTCTTGCAATGTTAACATGGGTATTGCAGAAATGTTACTCTCAAATTATTGGTGCATTTGAGCCATGAGAAATATAGCTTTTTTTTGCATTAGATGTACAGGCGCTCCCAGAATAATTCGGAACGCAATACACGCGGCCGCTCGCCGGTGGAGCGCGCGCGTGGAGAAAGTAGTACCGCGGGCTGCGCAGGCGCGGTCTCCCTAGCGAGCAAGGTTGGCTCCCTAGCAAGGTTGGCTCTAGCAAGGTTGGCTCCCTAGTGTATCTATGCCCCTTAGCGTTTTGTCAAGGGGAGCTGGTCCGGTGGTGTCTGTGACAAGCTGTCTACGAATGCACTCGCTGGGAGCATAAGCGCACGTGTCAGCATGTTCGGGTGCTTGGGCGCCTTTTTTTGCATTTTTCATAAGGGCCGTATTTAACATTTGCACAAAATATTTATGGTAGGTAACCATGACCAGCGCTAGCAAAGGGTGGCGTTTTCGTCTGATGCAACCGTGATAATATCGGCGGCTCGATTGAAAAAGAGATACGAACATATTTAAACAATGACAGTTACGGGAATTCCGCCCTATTCCAATCGAGGCAACATGCCGAAAGGAGTGCCGATGAATTTACGGAGAAATACAATTAAACTCAGTTCACAAGGTATAACCTAATGTGAGATATGCCGCCTCACAGGAAAGTCTATTAGTGACGTCAACCGAATAATCCAAGCATGCAGGGATGAAGACGGCCGACTGAAAGATGCAGCATGATCGGGACGACACCGATGCAGGTCGGAAGAGTCCGACCTTCTCAGTGTCGCTGCAGCCGTTGCCGATCCTTTTCAGAGCGTCCGCCAGATCAAGACAGCCCTCAACCTGTAAGCCTGTGAGGAAACAATTAGAAGGCGCATGCGCGAGGCTGGTCTTCGTAGACTTGTCGCGGCACAAAAGCCACACCTCACGGAGCGCCAAAAACGCCGCCGCCTTGAGTTTGGCAAGGCACATGAGCGCTGGACGTCTGAAGAATGGAAGGAACACACATTCTCATATGAATCATCATTTTCATCTAGATAGGACCAAGAGCGCCGCGTGTGGAGACCATACTACAGCAGGAATTTTGTTTTCTCTCTGATATTTTAAGTAAAAATTCTTTGGATGCGCAAAAGGTATTTCATCTCAAAATACCATTATCTATTTCCTTATTTTCGTGTAGACGCGGGACTAGGTACGTTTTCGAGATCTACAGCAGCGGCCGCTGTGCTGTAAACGCTTGGGGAGAAATTAGCAAAGAGGGCCTCGGTCCGCTAATCCGACTGTCGCCATCGTTCACAGCTGAAGCTTACTGCGATGTTCTGGACTACCACCCATTCCCATACGCTCTGCACGGGCCACTTAAAGATGGCTGCTACTTGTTGCAACAAGACCTGAGCCCGGTGTACACCGCCAGAGTTGTGGAAAAACCTAAAGAACGTGGTGTTCGCGTTGTTGACTGGCGTCCGAAAGGTGCTGACTTCAAGGTTATGGAGAACATGTGGGGGCGCGATCAAGGAAAGTTTATCCGAGCTGAATCTGGGAGGGACCAGTACCGACGAGCTCTGCATGGCTCGTCATAACGCGCGAGTGGAAGCGCCTTGGTGAGAGGAGGCACTTCGTAGGTGCGCTCTACGCGTCAATTCCACGCAGCCTACAAGCTGCGCTTCGCGCGGACGGCGCATTCGAGATAATGATAGCGGAACATGCCAACCGCTTTAGACGAAACGCAGTTACGTTTCTATTCTTTTTATTTCCTGTGGAAAAAATAAGCCCAGTTTTCTTCCTGTTATTTAGATTTGCTATTTTCTCCTTACTATTTTTTATTGCATTCAGCTCACACAGCCTACCCTTGATTATCATTGTACCTCTGAGCAAAAGAACATGAGTACGGAAATCAGTATCTATGCCGACAAACGCCGACACGCGAACAATACGTAAGGATACTCGCTACCAATTGTGCAGATTCCGTGATTGATTGGCGCACAACATATGCGAACCACGTGACGTGGTGCGCCAATAACTGACTGGAGTCGTGAAGAGTTCATTAGAGTGCCATTTGCATGAAGTGACTTTGTGTGTTTGAAATTGGTCTTGATGAAGGTGTCGCATTATTTCATTTTGTAAACTATTTTATTGCCACTATCACAGGCAAACGCGATAAGAGGGGTCATATAATACTCGAAATTCTCCTCGTATTACGAAGTTAATCAAACACGGATCGGCAGATAATTTAATAAGAACTAATACTTCTTAGGACAGGCTAACACGGTTGAAAAATAGGCAGCGATGCCGTTGTAGCAAAGCCGCCTCACTAGCACGTAATCACGCAAAGCGTTGCCATCTCCCAGACGGGATGCAGACCATGGCGAGAAGATGCTGCAAGGAATCCACAAGCCTTTATTTATAGATTACGGTGCATGCTGTGCTACAGACATTCATTCGCCCAGCCCAGCCCCATTGCACAGTGCTAAAGGCCACCTAGCATTACCTCTTTGGAGCAAGACAACGCCAATCTAGATGCACTAGGGAGCAAAACTTGCTCGCTAGGGAGACCACGCATGCGCAGATATTGCCTGTATTTATCCGCCGGCGCACTCCGCCGACGAGCACCTGCGTGTCGGGCGTTCCGAATTATTCTGGGAGCACCTGTACAATTCTGTGCTATGCATATAATGGTGGTATCATTTTTTGTTGCTGAGATACAGGGTTGTAAATGTCATAGTGTCACGCAGCAGTTACGGCAAAGAACACACCAGCAGAACTGTGAATTAAGAAACAAACTTTTTATTCATCGAACCTTTGCCCGCAAAGGCAAGGTACACCCAAAGCACAACAATAGCGGCGGACGCAGTCAGCGATCGGCGGGTCGATCGCGTCGGCTTATATACAGAACTCGTCAATGTTCCCAGTGTTATAAACTGAAGCAAGGTGCGAGAGCTCACACGGAACTCAAAAAGAAGCGATAAGGACAAGCGCTTACTTCTAGCTGGTGTTGATGACAAAGACGCATGAATATATAACCTCGCGCACCTGACCACGACCACTTACAATTGTGGAAGGTGATAACACCACCACAAATGAACAAGAGCGCGGCAAGGCCTAAGGCGGCTTCCCGCTTAGAGACCGTAAGTAAACAAGTTCTATATCCGTGAACGCTTTGGAGGGTTTACTGATACAGTGGCCTCGTGCAATAGCCCCTGCCTCAATGGTAAGTCTTTCTTGTATTTTCATGCGCATTTCTAGCTAGTATTACTGTCTTGCCTAGTACTATCGCTGGCGCCCGCATGGCTTTCAAAAAGTGCTTCACAATTCACGAAGAATTGAATTTAATTTGGTGGTTTCACGTCCCAAAACCAAATTTTATGATAAGACACGGCGCAACGGGTGCCACGCAATTTTGGCCACCTGGTGAACTCTAACGCACCCCCGCTGGCACGGGACGAGGGCGTTTGTTAATTTCACCCACATCGAAATTCACGTCATGCGTACAAATTGATTCCAAAAGCTTTGGTGACAAGAGCCAATGGATAACACTAACCATAACATTCGATAAACTTCTGATACATGCAGGCGCGTATCATCGATAACGATTGATAACGTTCAACCTTTGTTAGCCGGTGAAAAGCGGTGACTGAAGAAATATAAAGAAGGCGTGTCAACAGTATCGTTTCGTAAAGTTTGCAATATTGAATTAGTTTATTTTTTCAATTTGTTTTGACGCCCTCAATAGAAAATGCACCCCAACATTGACTAGATTTTAAGTTTTCCTTTCAATGCAACAAAACTAACCAAATTTGAGGCAGTGGATGCCGAGAAATACAATCTTTTTTACTGTACTTACATAGGCGCCCCGGAGTTGACTTTTCCACTTAAGACATTGATTTTATGGGGATCTGTACTGCGATTCCGTTAGGCAAGAAATAATAAACCGCGTTGTGACGGAATCTTAAGGAACACGTTCTTCTCCGAAAACCAAAAAAAAAGAAAAAAAAGCTGAGAACTTGTAAGCCCGAAGCTAGGTTGCAGACATTAGAGTTTTTTTTTCCAAATCTTTTTGTCAAACTCTGTGTGTATATCCCATCGATGAAGAACATAGCACAGTCTTGTGCAGCACACCGTTGAAATCAAAGTTCTTGCGCCTACCTTCGTAAGCTGTATCTACACAAAAGCTTGTTTTTTCAAACGAATACTCCCTTCAACACCAGAAAAAGCTAACACCACTGTCCCTGCAAACCCTGTCAAAATAACGAAGTTCCCTCGAAGTATCTCACAAGCAAGCGTATTGCAAGTTTTCTAGGAAAGCGCTTACAGCGTTGACAGCAGCCCTGCACCGAACACTCTTGCAGTGCAAACTGTACAAACTCAGCGAGGGAAGAAAAGTGAAAGGATTCACGCCAGAGCAGGCAGGCACGTCTGAGGTTGGGCGCGCAATTATGCTAGATAATGCCTTTTTTTTTTCTCCTCAGTTCCTCAGTTCGCAATCTCCTTGTTCGCACGCTTGCCCTTTTTGCGTGCTGTCACCCGGAAACAAGTCGGCAGTCGGCGTTGCTTCGTTCTTATAGGGCTCATTTAACGCGCGAGCCTTCACCCAGACTTTCACGGTCTCTGTGAAAGAAGTACCCAGCCATATTGAGTGCCGAAATTGCTGTACTTTAACTTGCTTAGCTGCTTCTCCCATGAGGCGATAGGAAGGCGTTACAGCGTGCTGAAACTATTCCAAGTTCATGAGGTGCTGTCAGATTGTACGAAAAAAAAGGTGTTGAGAGTTTGGAAGGGATAAAGTAAGTAATTATGCAAAGTGTTCAGGTATTATAGTTATGTTTCGAGCCAAGCTGTTCGTGGAGGTTAAGTCAGCTAATGAACCCATGCGCGCCCTTCAGTTCCATTTTTATATCCTGAATTTACGTTTTGATCTTCAGACTGCTTGTTTAAGTATAAATAATGAGTCTGATTTCACTTTTAGAATAAAATCAATAAGCACAGTTTGACCCTGCCAGCTTGGTGTAGATGCGTTTTTCTTTCGCGGTTGTGAAAGGTCTTATCGTTGCAACTCTTGCACTAGGTTTAGAACAGATCTATGCCCATGCGAGTGTTTTTTAGGTCCGCTCTTGAAGAGCAGCTGTAACAATTATTCAAGCGAATTGGCTGATCACAATGCATTCCTGTGTTGTCTCTGTCTTTCTGGGTAGGGTGATATCAGGCCTCATCGAGACTGTTGCCAGGGAATCGGGGCACTGATTTGGTGCGTGTCCATATCGATAGGGAGTATATGAAAAAGATGCATGCATTATGTAGATGAAGAATTGAGAGGTCCTTTGCTGGAACTGTTAGCGACTCACCTTGCGCTTGTACTATTCCGATTTTCATGGTAAATATTTTGTACACCTGAATGTGCCCTACACTTCCTCACAAATTTCACAAGTTCAGCCTGAAGTGAAGGGATTCTCCCTAACTTGAAGGAAAACAGAGTGGAAGCTCTTGTTCGATGCTATTGGATCGGAGAAGGCACCATTCGTTGGAAAGGAAGGTAAATACATTTATGGTATCAGTGATGAGACGGTATTTCACAAACAATTCATTCAGTGCTTAGTTCGCTAGGGTGCCTCTTTCGAAGGGTTGTGGCCTTTGCGATGGATGGTTTATCCTCGTTTCCAGCCTTAATCGGAGTTTTCTGCTTCGAAGAAAAAGAGAAGGGAAATTGGTAAGCCTCATCCTACGCCGTGCACTTCTGCGGCGGCATGGTCGGCCTAATTACCTCAGAAGTTTGAACACCTCTTCCTCTACACTGAGATACTTGAGCACCTGTGCTGGGCACGAGTTAATTTTTGTCATTAAAGCTCATTTCTAAACGTATTAGTTAATGTTACAATTGCGGTTGTGACTAATTAGTCTATTATCTAACCATGTGTGATCTGGAGGCAGCTCATAATAAAAAAAAACACTTTCTGCTAGAAAAACAGGCACAATAACATGATTTCTTGCTTCCGCTTTCCTCCCTTTGTTTTCGAATCTTCAGTGTACACGTAAAACAAGGTTACACTTACATTTGCACCAATAATCACAGTGATTTCTGAACTGCGCAATCGATTTGAAGCGCTTCTCGGGGGCAGCAACACAATAAGTGCTTAACACCGAAAACCAGTGTCCCAATTAGCGGTGAACTCAAAGAAAGAATCTTTCTGTGGGAGAACCACGAAGGCAACGCAAAGGCAACTGCACAATAATATACAGAACACGTCGCTGGACATCGCGTATGAGTGGCATACAGTTGTATAATTCTTAAACACATTTCATACTGTAAGCACAGTTCGAATATACTAATTCTGCGAAATTCAGAGAACTTTAAAGCCGTTGTTCTGAAAGAAAAGGGGGTGGGGCAGTTTGTGAAGAAGATATTATATTTACTCGATTGATGCAGTGATCAGGAAAAGTTATAGTTCGATAATTTTTTTCCTGAACTCTGTTCAAACAGAACTCAAATCCTAAAATGTGAAACGCTGTACAAAGACCGGTGTCCTGGAACTTCATGAAGCCTGTATGCCATCCTGACCCCAATACTTGATTTTAGCAAACTTGTCAATTATGAAGAATTGTCCCTGGGAGAAATAGTATTATCTAATCCCAGGACACAACTCCGAAAAAATGAAGTCCTTATCAGGTGCCATATTTGAAGCATGATAGGCACTCGGAGAAAAAGTCTGGATACGCAGCCTGGAAAAATTTCTGAAAAAGCTTTTGCAGTTTTTACTTTCTGCCTTACATAAGTCACTGGAAAATAAGGATACAGGAAAAGATTTCGTTACGCAAAGACTGCCATTTATTTTGGGATAGCAATATTTGTCGAGTGAGCATCTCCACGCTCGACGTGAAGCAGGATATATTGAGTGAGTGGTACTGCCGAGTTCTGGTTTGCAGAGTTCCCTGTATGTTTTTCTCGAGTATCAAATACATGCGTACAATTTATTTTATTTTGTTGATGACAGCTCGTGATGCCATCACCACAATATTCATTACCTTAATTTTGTGTTATTCACTCATGCTCCCCCACCTTCTGATACATCAAACGTGTGTTGCTGCACGACTAATAACCTAATACCATTAACGATTCTGTGCAACTTTTCATAGGTAGGAATAAACCAATTCAAACATTGCCGCATGAGAGTGTAGGAGAATCGATGGTGTGTGCTCATTATACAGCCTTGCTATTCTTCTAATGCATCACATTCACTGAGCGAAACCCTATTTCATAGTATATAGGGACATCCAAACTGAAAGTGCGTTGTGTACGATTCTTTCATGGCGTGAAAACGGCCACATCGCATAATTCATCGTTCTCTTCCATAATAACGTACCTGTGATTGGGGCTATAAGGCAAATGACGTAGAATTTATGTCAAGGCCAAAATGAAAGCCATCTTTTTCGAAGGTGTAAATAGATTGTCAAACCGAGCCCTCCCATGGTTTACCATCCCACAATTTCACTTTTTGATGTTGGTTCATCTCTTAAGGTCTATCTAAGGAAAGTGTGTATCTCCAAAAGAAAGGGCCATGACGGCGATTACGTGAAGTTGTGTTTCAAAACTAAAGGGAAAAAGTTTGCTACAGACCGCAGCTTGCATGGTAGTTCAGGTCAACGCATGGCCACACTTAGCATCTACTTCAACTTTTATTCAACAGAAATGACTCAAAGCAGCAGGACGTGACAAAGAGAGACACAACGGCACTAATTGCCAAAGAAATAGTTATTCTTTCAAGCAGCATATTGGCTGTAGCGCTCAACACGAGAAAAAAAAACAGTACAGTCAAAATAGGAGCATGCATGCAAAAATGGAACGAAATTACTGTGACAAGAATGGTGTCTCCTTCAGGAAGAGTATAACGCATGGGTACTTGCGCAATAGGGGGCCGCTTTCTGGATAAAGAAAGCTTCGGATGTAAGTCGTGTGCGCTTATCGTGTCATTCATATAGAATGGCAAAATCATTATCAAGCAATTCACTGCCACACTCAACGCACTGCACTTAAAGGCGGCCATCTCTTGCTTGCGTACTGATCTTATTTGAGTCTTCGTGCTTCCGGTCCTTCACACAACTCCCCGTTTCTCCCAGGAAGAACGCCTGCAGGAAAGAGGAACCCAGAAAACATTATTATAGCGGCCCAGAACACAGTGCTGCTTATGCTTTCTTTCGGTGCTTCTCTTAGTTTGTGCATCTAGATTTACGCTTACGTGTAGGCTGCCAAGCCTACTTGAAGCAGTGTACAGCAACGTAATGCCTTCCCTGGTAACGAACCTAATTAGCGTCTGGGATATCTTGTGCACTTACAGGAATACCACAAAATATTGCTCCTAGCGATCCACTCGCTTGCTATGTGGCTCCGGAGTTCTCGCTCGTTCTGGTCAGCTATGTGACACTCGGTGCATCTAGTGAAGAACTGCTCGGGAACTTTAAGAGGAAGCTTTAGCTCGGGCCCAAATTCAACGCGGCCTATTCAAATACATGTAAGACGCTGAAACGTCTTTCTGAGAGAACTAGTGGGCCTATTGTTATGAAATTTGTTGCATCTAGTGACTGTTGGAAGTGGAATTTCGATTTAGTGCCTGAATTTTATAAAAAGAATTTTCAAAAATTCGGAAGTTTGGAAAACGTAGAGGCACATAGTTTACAAATTAATAGCTCTGTGTCGAGAACAGATATCGCGGTTCTGTATACGGCATTCATTATATCATTCAAAGCCGACACATTCGATATGTCAATTCGTTACGTTGTGTACAAGGGTTCCGCAAAAGCAATATGTTCATATTACCTAATTTTTCGAGGTTTGTGTGTAAGATGTCAATTTTGTTCGCTTTAGATGTCTTATTATCTGCAGTTCACATAACTGTGACATTATCTTTCATCACTGAGTTACATATTTGTAAACTTGATAGTTTCATTTTCCGAAAATGTGCGATTTGGCAATTTTTATTAATACATTGACGACCTAAATTAAAGACACTAAACCATGTGCCACTAGATAATAAGTTTTTGTTTTAGATGCAACAAAGCTCGTCAAGCTTGGGGTAGTGGTTTTCGAGAAAAACGAGTTCTCCTTTTCCATGTATTTAAATAGGAGCAGCCGAGCTAAAGCTTCCTCTTAAGGCGTTCCGAGCACGCTTTAGCCTTTTTATGGTGATTCGAACCTTGTTCCCAATTCGTGAATTCAATACCTGCTAAGGGTCGCTTTCTTTGCACGCTCTTACGATAACCCACTTTACTTTATTTGATTGAGCAAATCTGCACAAAAAAATTGCATGTGAGACCTAGGGGCGTACCCCAACGATGTCTGTGGTTGTGAGAGGAAAGGAGCTCCAAATTGAAAAAAAAAACAGCAACTGAATATGTGACGGATAAATTTAGTTTCATTGATGAGCGCTAAAACATTGGGGGCGAGGACGCACGCAGTTGGCGTCCAATAAGTACACCACATGGGAGCCCTCCTGGATATTTCTGTAAGTACTCTCGAAACGAGGGAAGCTGTTTACTGTCAAAATAATATTTTGGACAAATGAAAAGCATGGAATGGTTTATAGACGCTATCTCTTTACCGAATACGTACAGTGTACGCCCACTGCGCGCGTTCACCGCAACGGAGTCCCCCGAACCGGATTGTTGTGTGAAACGTAGACACTCACTGAGAGCAAACTATGTAAATTATGTTCTTCTAGTGCTCAGCCTGTATAATCAAATGGTGCGCAAAAAATGAAGCTTCAATGCAGCGATCACATGGGTTCGCGGCAACCGACTGCGCTTCTGCATGCATATCCGGGTACAATGTTTCTATCCGTGCCGTGAGCATTGGGCCACAGCATATGAGCTTTTGCCAGTAAACAAGCAACCATTGTAGAGTGGAGTATCAAAGCTGTTCAAAAATGATTTCGTAATAACTAGGGACTTCGGCGCCTACGGCTACTTGTGCTGTGCCATTGCCACGATTCAATCTTTTTTCTCCTAAATTTTTGGATCTTTCAATATAATTATTTCTCAAATTGCGTCGCACTACATGTTTATCGGTCTTCTCAGCGAGCGATTTCCCGCTGCTTCTTTTTCGTAATACAGTACATTCATTGTTTGGTGGTAATACAAACATAAGCATATGCCATACCTTTTTTAATGTGCTTCTTAGCGTTCCCTTTCCACTCCAGCGAACTTGCCCGTATCTAGCAACAACAAGTTCATAGACCAAAGCGTCATGACCTTAGCCGGGAGGTGCGCGCGGGCGAGCGTCTCAGTGCGCGCTTTCTGCTACTCACCTCGAACACCGCAGCCCCGGCGCCGTAGCAGAAATCTGCCCCACGGAAGTGCTCGCTGCACAACTGAGAAGTAGCCGATGACTGCTTGCCGGCTCTATCCACTGTATTGGGAAATGGATCTTAACTTGCATCCCACGCTTGACCTAATCTAATAAACGCCTGGTGGGAACGTGCCCAAGACGCTTATCGCGTTTCCTTCGACGCGTTTACGACAGGCGTCATTTAAATCAAGCCGAACACTGGCTTCAAGTTAAGGTGCATTTATGAATACGGGGTTAAGCATCGCAATCCGAGCTTCACTCAAATTCTTGTCCTGTGGCTATGTGTGAAGGCTGACACCGGGATCCATTCGGCACGTCCGGCACTGCGGCACCGAGCAGTAGCCTACCATGTTGGATGCCTTCAAAGGCAGCCAGTACTTATTATTGTGCTTTCAAATGTTGTTAAGCAGACACTCGAAGCGGGAAAACTTCCCCACCTAATCACAACCGCAACGCAGGTGGGACGTTAAAGTTTCGTTTTCATATGGCTTCGGCGCTTCAGAAGTTGCCGCCGGGGCCGCTGTGTCCACGTGCTCCCTCATGCAACGTCACGCCGACGGTGGCGTCAGCTTTTCCAGTGGTGGAACTCACTGCGAATATGATCCTTGGAATAATAAACACTACGTTTTTAGTTAGTGTCGTTGTTTGTTCTTTTCTTACATCCTGTTCGCTCTAGCTTTTATCTGCTTAAGTGATCAGCCAACCAGCGCAAAAGCGTGCGCTGCTGAAAAACTTTAATTTCTTGCACATAAATTGGTTTCAACACGTAACTGCGACTATTTAGTAGGGGGTCGATACAAAATACGTAAAAATTCTTTTCGCTTCACAAGATGTTGGCGAACGCACACCTCGCCCATATACCGAAGTGTAGACCCGAATAAGCATTTTAGCCGTGGTTATATGTTATTACTATTTGTGTTCATGCATGTGCTGGTGCCTTCAGGTGGCACGATATACCACGCTTTCATTTCGCAGACATGGCGAAAATGACGCATGTGGTAAAGGAAAAGGTTAGAGGAAAAAATACACTATTTTCGGTCTAAAGTTCTCCCCCATGCACATACACACTTTGCAAAAACAGAACATCGTTGGCAGTGCACAATATATGTGTGTTTCTGTGGAGGTACAATTGATGCCTGTCGTGAACGTTACATTTTAAACACAACACATGCCGACATGCGAAATAGAGTAGAGCAAACACCTTGAACCGGAAATCACGAATAGGTGGGATCGTATAAAAAACAAAATACATTCACAAATAAAAGGGTTACGCAAGGAAATTCGCCACAATCAGCTAGTGATCTTTAAGTAATCTGCATGCGTAAATAATATAAAAATCTACGTCAATGCGCGTGAAGTGCACGGTTTCATTTTTCTTGTGGTCATGTACGGAAGAACTCAAAACTTTTTAACAGCGGAGCTGTTTCAGATTTAGTTCTGCCGTGGAGCGTTACTAGAAAACTCAGCCTAGCTGTGGCCACCTCGCGTTGCCTAGCAACCATATGGGAAAGCGCCGAGCCACGTAAACTCCTCGCACCCCACGTGCGTAGGGTGGAGTCGAGACGTCACAGGCGAGTAAAAGTTCGGAACAGCTGGCGCGGCGACACACCTTTCGTTTCCTCTACTCCGTGCGTACGTGCTGCTGCCATGGGAAGACCGAAGAAATTCCGGACGCCCGAAGAAGAAGCGGCTTACCAGAAAGAGCGCCGTACTGCCAAGCGATAAGCGATGCGTCGCCGTCGATCCAGATCCAGAACACCGGGCCGAAGCTGCAGCCGAGAAGAGGTGACACGAGTCGAGAATCCCAAGTTTCAGTCCAGGGAACTCGAGAGTCGGCACCTCAACGTTCGATATCACCGTGGAAGCGATCCCGGCCAGCGACAGCGCGAAAACTTCCAGCATCAATCCCGCCGAGACAACAACTTAGCTAAATCTAGCATAACCTCACAAAATCTAGAAACAACTTAACGAAGTCTACCATAACCTCTCAAAACCTACAAACGACTTAGTCAAGCCTACCAACAGCTTAGCCGAACCTAGCATAACGGCGGAAAACCTACAAACAACTTAGGCAAGCCACGTAAAAGCTAAGTGATCACAAGTTCCGCTGTTGACTTCAGCCTTGCACACCTAGAACTGAGGTTGAACAGCGATAATAAAACAAGGACACGTGCAAACAAATACCGCAGACGGAACAGCCGTGTTTCGTGTTTTGCCGTGTCCTTCTTTTATTCGCGCTGCTCAACCTCAGTTCTAAACCTGAGCCAACTAGCCCTCATCGAGATCTTACTATTGCACCCCTAGTGCAAGCTGCGCACGTTTTTTTTTCTTTACTTCGCCTATGTTCTAGACACTTTGCTCAACCGACAACGTTCTCGCACGCCGTCGCTCCTGTATTACATTCCTTCATTCTAACAACCAGCGCCGACTGCAACCGCCTTCCCACTTCCACGATTTCGATCATCAATGCAGCGAATTCAAAACAGCCCTTGTTATCAACTTTTTATAAACCTACAACGTTGCTAAAATGTGCTTTGTTTTTCTTTTCCCGCCCCCTGTTACTCCTCTGTCTAATGCGTCTGCCCTGAGAGAAAACAAATGTAATAAAATAAAATGAAACAAACTCAAGCACCGATAAGCTGGAGGCTAACCAGATGAAAAAAGAGGGGAGTGAAGAGCGAAGAAGCAGGTGTAGGGTATGTGGGAGAAGATACAGGGCCGCCTAATTGGTAGGCGCAGGCGATAATAGCTGCGCCCGTCGTTACATCTATGCTAGCACCTGAAATCGGTGACTCATCGCCATTCGCGAGGTGTGAGTAATCGGATAGCATGGTTCGGGTAGTGTGATGTATGATTTCGTCTTATTTTGAATGGGGTCCAGGTATCGTTTGGTGCACGACACGCCTACGTACTCTATCACAATGTCTTGAATGCTCTCCCCAATTCTATGCCGCATGGGTCCTGTCTAGGGGAGATTTCGCGCATAACATTTGCCGCGAATCACGAGAAGGTATGGAAAAGACAGCGCGGTCCCATGGGAAAGCTATTGCTCCTCTGTTGGGTTCCACTCGAGAGCATGTGACCTCGCCGGAAGCACCTTACAGTCACTACTTCTTGTAGTGAAAAAGTCATCGTCTATGTCTTCCTAAGCCTATATGAGCATGAGTATTAAGAACAGTCAGTCATTTCTATCATGTAATAGATTTGAGATAGGCTGGACTCACTTCATCATATTGCTCGTATGAGTCTAGCGAGGCCGGGTAACCACACAGTCCCCACAGACGCACCACGAAAACTCGAGGTACACCTCAACGGCGGCCTCATACCTGAGAAGCCATTGCTCAGGGTGCTGGGCATGTGGTTGCAGTCCAACCAGCTGGCCACACACAACCTTATACTCCTATAAACCACTGTCAAGGCAATATCACGCATGGTCTCCCGCGTAACATACAAGAACAGAGGCATGGAGGAAGGGGACACCCTAGGACTGGTTATCTCATACAGTCTGACACCAAGCAGGCCGGCACGCTCTTGAGAATGACTTTCAAGATCGGTCTCCGCCTGACGATGAGTACATTTACTGAAAAGATATTGGTGCTAGGGTTACACTAAGCCCTCAGCAAACCGACAGAAGCGCTTTACATCTCGCCACAACAGAGACCTGCGCGGACTCGCACGGGCCGTCAGCTCCTATAAACATTGAGGTTACAAGCCATAACAACGCGAAACCAAGAAATCTGCTCGGTACCTCCGCACGTCCAGGACACGCATCACGTTGCCGCGATACCGCGCAACATAATTTGTTTCGACACAAACGTAATTTGTTTCAAAGTATTTTCGAGCGTTTTGGATGTTGTAGCACATTAAAACCTTTGTACCTCCCTTACATCATTGTTTGGCTCATTTAAAATACAACGCAGCCCGTCTTTACCGATCTTAAGTAAGCTACACTCGAGGAGACACCATTAACATCCATGACATCACGACGAGATATTGCGGCAACTTCAAGGCGGCGTCGCCACTCACCCTTCGGTGTTGTATCTTTACTGGCTTGCAATGTCTCTTCGCATGCTTAGTGCAGCAATTTTGGCATTGCGGAAGCGTAATATATTTACAAAGCCCAATAAACTTTTCTCTTCGGTGTCTCTTTAACACTTCCCTCGAAAAGGGGGTATCACGTAAGGTGGGATGTTTACAGAATTAACAAAATATCGCTAAGTCATGGAATATATCTTAGACAAGAGACAGTGCTCAGTTTAAACGTCCATGGGAATGTGGTCGCGCTAATGTACAGCGGAGGGCTATTCCACGCAATTCCTAAATCGAAAAAAGAATGATGCTTGAACAGAAACTTTGTTAGGGAAGTCAAGTGGTCTTCGTCGGCGAATAAACGACACAACTTTACATCTATTAAAGTTAAGCGTCATGAGCCATTTATAGCGCCGATACTTCGCCTGGATGAGATGAATTTCGAGGATAGGCTGATTCGAGTCGTGGTGATAGCACGCTACCTAATATAGTCGTCAGCGGACAAGCGCATGGGCCCTATAACGTAAGCCTATTCCAATACGCTTTTATTCCAATCTTCTGACGTCAAATTTGCGTAACGGCCGACGCAAGCATCGAGCGGTCACCGTAGGGTTGTCTGCCAGACCAATGAAACGCTCTGCTCGTTAATAGGAGGTCACTTTTCTTTGCTTGAAAAACCAATAACATTGTCTACACTGACTACATTGCCTACACTTATCTAATTGGCTGACAAGAGGCGAGGAGCACGCTCAAGTGGAGAGGAATTAGATGGGGTCGAGCGACTGCACTGAAAATTGATAACCGGTTGAAGAGGTTGGTGCCGGCGTCTTCGAATGGTCTGCTTTCCCTTAGCGGTGGCTGGTTCAAAATCGCGGCGGCATGCATCGGAAGCTTAAGAATACCGCTAAAAGGGATCCTCAGCAAACATGAGTTGGCAGAACAAGGCCATAAACGTGCCGAAAGTGCTCAATAACGTTACACGAACACGCAAAAACCTTATTATACGCGAATAAACCCACGCTCTCCGGCAGGTGCGAGTAGGAAGAGCATGAGCGATCGGCGGCAGCCATCTTTTATTCCTTTTGGATCGGGGCAGCCTGCGGCTATTCAGCAGAAAATTCAGTTTTGTTCGGCCTATTAATGCATCTTTAACGCGTACACGTCACTTTGACGCGGGGAGTTTTCGTGGTTTTATGACGTCGAGTGACAAGCAGGTAATATGGGTGCACTCCGAGAACTTTTGACCAGTAGCCGAGGGCTAATGGCGAAGAGGCGTCAAATCAGAAATAACACTTTTTCTTTTGTTCGGTCAAATCATGCATAATCAGTGGGTACACGTCATATCATATCGGGAGCTATCGCGGTTTTAGTGACGTGGCGTGACAGACAATTGAAGTGGCGGTGGCCCAAAAACGTTTTTGACCAATCGCGGAGGGCTGTTTGCAGAATTAGAATAGAAAAGTTTGGAATAGTTTTACGTTATAGCGGCCCATGTTACAGGACACAGAAAACGGTACATTGTTTGTTGAAATAAGGAAGGCAAGAGGACCTGGCGCGGCACCCGATGCGACTTGAGCGGGTTTATAAGAAGGGTTATTTATGACTGCTGACGAAGAGGGACCTGTTAGATATTATTAGACCACAGTTAAATATGTTTATTATATGAAGTATAGAAATTGTTCTTTCAATATAGTGGTGCATTTTTACACGTTTATGTTTCTACGTATTGGGGTCAATGTAGGGTAATGGGAATATCTCTGTGCTGCTTACCAACCAAGCATCCCCAGGCGTTCATCCAGAGAGTTGGTATAAGTAACAGTGCGTCTTATTCGTTGCTAGAAGTAGCAGTGGTAATGCATCATTTTCATGTGTTGAGCCTCCCACTGAACCAGCAGAGACAGTGTTTTTTTTTTTCTCAGTGAACTAGGATCCCATGAAATAGTATGTTACAACTGCACCCATGGTCTGATTGGTTAGAAAAGCAGCAGAAACTGGCGACGGTTCTTCGTTATGCATTCAGAATAGCGTATTCACCGACCTGGCACTGCCGGCTTTCTCGCCCACAAAACGCTGACCGAAGCGCAATACGACACTTCATTTCCGCTGTTTTATCTTGTCATCTCGTCCCATCTTGACAGCCATGAAAAGTACACCTCCGAAGTTTTATGAATAAGCGCTGAGCCATCTTATTTCGAGCGCCCTATTTTCCTAAGTATATTTCATGCAGTTATGCAGGGAATCGTGCGTACATACGTTCATATGAAAAACTTACCTGAAAAACGGCATATGCCCCAAATATAAACAAAAAACGAACATCAAACTGAACAAAACAGCGGCTCAATTCGATCAAAGAATTTTACCAGCCTTCAATGAAACATCACTTGCAGAGGCTTTCAGACGAGTGTAAGTCTGCATTCACGAACAGATTTTTTTTTGGCACGCATCATTTTTCTCTTTTCATGATTCATGCATTAACGCCTCGCTCTGGTTGCCCAGTGGAGGAGCTGCACATTCTAGGCTCACTAAAACTTATGCTGCAGTGGGCGAACGCTTCATACATAAGGTTTCTTTTACTTTACTTTCACTAATATTTTTATTGATATTAGTGTGGTATATTAGTATATTGATATTAGTCGCAAATTGGACTGCTTTTTTTACTGCCGAGAGCTCCGCAGGTGAAGATAGATTTCATTGTGCATAATATAAGATATCGCACTACCCGGGGTTTAAAAAACTGCTGACACTGTTGCTCCCAGATAATGCCGTGTTCTTTTCAGTCACATCTATCAATCATGTGTTGTTCTAGCTGTCTACTTAGCCATGGTCCTGAACGGTCTTCCTAAAACTTGACAATATTCTTTTTTTTTGGTACGGTCAATCCAAACAACACAAAAGCGAGATATCGCTTCGAAACAACACAAAATCCGCTACTCGGCTGGCTTTTGCAACCAGAGTGTCCGAAGGAGCGTTGCAACTTGCAACCTAACCAAAATTGTTATGCGTATCGCCAGCGAATCCCATCTATTTGACGTATTTACGAATGTAATGGGGGCCGAGATACGAGCAAGTTTGTAGAGTCAACGCTACATTGTGATATGGACATGCAGTTTATGAGAGTGCGACTATGCAGCAATGATAAACTGAAAATAATTCAGGCCAGATACGTCAATAAACATGGTTGCTTTGATAGGTTCTCATGACTTGCAAGAAATCGGAATTCATTAGCAGGTTCATAAGCTAGTACTCTGAATTTGCAGTTCTGTGGTGACAAAACGGCGATTTGATTATGAGGCATGCCGTAGCGCGGTACAGCGGATAATCAAGGCTTTTGAGCCGATTTTCGGCGCAGAGTAAAAGCTGGCATATGTGAAGTTTATATTTATGACACCTATTGTTCACACAACAAATTAAATAATATATAATAGGCCAACAATAATTGCTTGAAGTTCCTCAGGGAACAAACGTGAAGCTTTATTTACTAGACTACGTAGGGGGATTGGGGGACCGCTATCAGAAGACTGGCTAAATTTACTTGGAAGGCCTAGCGTTATCACCTGGTTGCAAAAAGGAAAAGTGAGGGATTAGCGAAGACACGCATAATGCGAAGAAAAAAAGGTATGTAGATTGCCACCACATGGAAGAATCAATGTCAAGCGATTTTTGTTTCTTAATAGGGAAACAAATGCTGTAGATTTAAATGCGAGATCTAAGACTACTACTGGACAGCTTTGCAAAAATCGACAGCTTGCCTAAAAAATGCAGATCCTGCGCACTGTGGGACTGAACACATTTTTAAGGTCTCCGGCTTTTCACCATTCTTTCTCGTTCAAAGCATAACAAGGTGGCGCAATATCTTCGTGTAAGTTGAAATATTGCATTTATCGAATGAATCTGTTTGTGAGGACAGTAACAAGACCATAGCGATAGCATGGCTACGATGGCATGGAAATGCATTTGTTGTATTCGGTGAAGAAATGTCATAACGTGTGGCCTTATGATCTCGACTGGCACCGAAGGCTAGAAAATAGGAAAGAAATTGTGCGTTCTTGCTGCTATGAGCACGTCCTTGCAATGTGACATCATGCACTGAAGAATGAGTACAGCACAAGGTTCTTGTCTCGGATGACCCTGGTTTGAACATGCCATGTAGCACGTATTTGTTTTTCTAGAAGGCGTCAAACGAAACGACACAGGCACTTGCATACATACCTGCTGCAAATAGCCTGATATGAGTGAGTGTTGGGGATCATCATGAAAGCATGGCTGCAAAGAGTAATGGGCGAGTGCATGCGAAGGAGTCAGCTTCTGTCATGACATCGTTGCCTTTTTACAAAGCTTACCTGGTTCTTCATTTAACTTGAACATCTATCAAAGGTATATAAATTGTTTTTCCTTTTCATTCTTGCAAATGACGCATGTTTGTGAAAACGTTCTATGTGCCTACTTGGCTAGTATCTCTGAATGTGTTAGTTGTCATTGCGTCTCTTCTGGTCCCGGTGTGCGCACAAATTAGTCTGCTCCTTGCAGCTGCTTGTACGCCCTTGTCGTTGACATGTTTCATGCAAGGAAATTGGCCTCTGTGGTGAAATTATTCGATTCTAGGAACACTGATGTGTATGCTTCATTAGAGCACACATTTGTCTCCTACCTACGTCCCTAATCGCGCAAATGGGCATCAGCATGAACGCGAGTTTGTGCCACATTGGCACAACCAAAAGCGGCGAATGCGAGGGACAAATGGAATGAAGTACAAAGTATGCTTGCACTGTAGTGGTTGTGGGTCTTTGCGGGTCAATTGCCACGGTGTTCTCAACTGCGCCAATTCCTCGGCCGGGTGCATCAACTAAATGTGTACCCGAAACATCGCTTGGTCTTTAACTTCTTACCCTAATTATGTTATACAACTGTGATATGTCAAATCTTAGTTTCGTAAAGACAAGCACTGGAAGTATCCATCATTCTCCGCAATTCAAGCATGCCTACAAATATTTGCTGCCGAGTAGAGACAAGTATAGTTTTGATGCGTATCGATACATTATTGTCCTTTTTGATGACGCGTGTATTGCTAGTTCTAACATAACCTTGCCAATGAAATGCCTCAAGGTTTGGAATGCAACTGCGCGATGTTCATTGTATGCGGCTGATTCATTCTATGATGAAGCTGCCCGAGGCACTCCGCTATCACTTGCAATGCAATGAAGCTCTTCAAGTGTGTAGAAAGGCGGGCTTTTCAAGTTCGTCGATTACAGTACGCTCCCCTCGCACGTGCTGTTGTTTTTCTTATTGATGTCTTCCTGAATTTGATGACGTGGGTAGTTTCACCGCTTGTTAACCCGTTCAGTCAAAAATACTGTGTTGTGAAAGCCAGGTAATTGGTAACTTTCATTGTTTTCGTGTGGCTGTGTTCGCCAGCGGGATTTGCCTCTGACGTTGGGACCAGTGCTCTACACCCAAAGCTTTCATCGACCTCCAAAGAAAGTATGTTCTGCGCAGACGTGCGATTGCGACACCCGTACGGCTGACGTACTGTTGCATCGCTTTCCGCGATGAAAGCCCGGAACGTTCATGAAGTCGAATGACTCCGACTTTCAATAGAAAGCTCTAATTGCAGTTCACCAAAACAAATTTTGCGTTTTTGATAACAACATGATATTCTTTGTTTAAAGGGTATGGCTTTACATTACTTTTTTTCTCCTGCCGGAATTACTTTCTCGTCACACAGATGGCGTTAAACCTCATGAACCACCGAGGAAATGCCATGTTTAAACGTATGGACTTCTATGGAAGCTTGTCTAACAGGTATATTTAAATTGTCGATAAAACGTTTCTGATAGTATGGCTGTGTCATAAAAGGGACTGAAACTAGATAGAAGGGAAGTCAGTTGATCAGCTTTGTTCAATAAAGACTACATATTCAAATACGTGATTTGAAGGCATGTATTGTTATTTAATCAACAATTTCGGTTAAACTGAGCGGGTGCAAATATGGCAGCGCCATTCAAAAAGAATAAAAAAAAGGAGATGAGTGTGCGTGTCTCAGCGTGAAGGTGCAGTGTTGACGTCATCTTTGAAGGAACTGCATCACTGCAGATTCGGACAATTTTAGAGCCGCCAGTCTTGCGGGAAAGACTTTCTTCTTTCAATTTTACGTGGGCAGTGCGGAACAGCAGAGACAAAAGGAAATAAAGAACAGCCAAAGCTGAGGATTTTCCTGAAAATACGATACACAAATGTAGAAGCGCAAAAGAACACGTGGTGCGAATAATTAAAAAGTGAGAAAGAATCTTCTAAATTAAAATCTCAATCATTGTGCGCATCCAATAACCTAACTCTATGGCAGGCAGTGTAGCGGGTGGCTGCGCGACGCATTTTTCCTGCGATTTGCTTATAAAAATTGCCTCTTCAATTTTTCGTGCAACCTTGTCTTTGAATCTCAAAAGTACCATGTTTTCAGGGAACACACTTCATCCAAATGTGCGTCAAGAAAACATTCCATTTCTTGGCGTTTGCCGCACCCAGAAGTCTTGTTCTCCACCGTCAAATGCTCATTTTCGTGTATACGGGTTCAGCTGTCGACGCCCACATCTCTGTTCGTTAAGCGTGCCTTTTTTGCCCTTTATTGAGCCGAACAACTACGTTGCTTTCCTTCGCGAATCGTGTTGGAAGATGCTCACAGCTTTCAATGTGAGACTCCGGGATGGGCTCACCAATTGTAGTCCCTAAGTTGGAAAGTTCGCTTTTGGGAGCCTTGCCATCTTCCCTTACGATGGGGCTTGTTCTTAAATATTTTTCTCGAAGAGTCGGCCGCGTCTGTAGCCCGTGAGTCTTTTTCTCCAGAGTCCCGTATTTCGCATTCAATTCCTGGTTCTATCTTCGAAGTTTCATTGTCTAGTTTCTTTTTCAGTTCTTCTATGTCTGTCTGCGAGTAGGTTATGCTAGACGTAAAGTCTTTCTGCTCAGATCGCAGATTTCTCATCTCTGTCCGTAGGGACAGCTCCACACTTTCTCTCGAGGTTTTAAGTTACTCTCGTAGTTGTTCTTTGACTTTGATGAGATGGGCATGGAAATCTGCTCTAGGCTTAAGAAAATCCTTGCCCATTTCACACTCTTGTAGACTTTAAAAACAACTTGGCAGCAGCGACTAATCAGTAAAAGAAAGAATAAATATACGCACGAACTCATCGCATGCCGACTGTCAGCGGGAATGCAATGTAGCCACAGACCATATTCTTGAAGTCACATTTATTTATCACGTTAAACTTCCATTGCTTTGGCTATATGCCACACAGGTGCATGCCGGTTTTGTGCATACATGGGCTTACCGTTGCCCTTTGTTATGGCACTCCCCTTTCAAGGTCGCCAAGGAGCATAGATGCATGAGCACTACTGTATTACGCTGACGCAGAAATGATGGAAGGAAGAAGACCGAATGATATCGATGGAACGACAAATGCTTAGAACGACGGCAAAATGACAATGAGATTGCGATTAGCAAATGATGGCTATTGTAAAACGATGGCAATGTGGCAACGATGACATTGGGACAATGAGTTCACGACGATTGAATAACAACGATGGCGTTAAAACGACGTATGACGACAACCAGATGAAGAAGCGGGAATAACGACAGTAACACAACCAAGATGAAATAGCGGAGACGGTGTGATGACGCGTTCATGATAGCGTCTGTGCGATGACGGCACAATAATGGTGATATGAGAACGGCGGTATAATCACGTTTGACGATTGCATGACTATGATAAAATACCGAACAAGAAACATGACGTCGATGAATGAACGATGGGGGTATGACAATGACGGCAAGAGGAAAGTGATATTGTCACCTGTTACTGACGGTGAAGTGCACGTTCCAATATGATGAAGCGGGAGTGATGATGATGACATGGCCACAACGACATTACGACGACGGCCTGACATTGCAGGCTTGATAGTGACTGTATGACAATGATAGCAGACCCGCCGTGGTTGCTCAGTGGTTATGGTGTTAGGCTGCTGAGCACGAGGTCGCGGGATTGAATCCCGGCCACGGCGGCCGCATTTCGATGGGGGCGAAATGCGAAAAGACCCGTGTACTTAGATTTAGGTGCACGTTAAAGAACCCCAGGTGGTCAAAATTTCCCGAGTCCCCCACCACGGCGTGCCTCATAATCAGAAAGTGGTTTTCGCACGTAAAACCCCATATAATAATTAATTAATGATAGCATGACAAGGGCGCCATAACCTCGATTGAATAGTGACAGTATGATTACAACGCAATGATGAAGACGGGTAGAATTACATCACTGAAATGGTGACAATGATAAGACACCCTGACGACCGGTGTATGAGAACGACGACGTGACGACAATGCCATCGCAAAAGTTGGATGATAAAGCTAAAATGAAAGCTATGCAACAACGAAGACTGCTTCACGACCCCGAACATATGCCTAGTGGTCTAAGCAATTAGAAAATATGGACTGCTGGGTCGAAGTGGAAGACGGGACCCCGTTAGGATGACAAGAGTCAGATCGCGAAGCTGGAATGACAACTGTTTGTTGACTGCGGCAGCATCACTATGACAGTGTGACAACGAATTCGTGACGACTGGAAGGTGGCGATGTCGTGACGACGGCGGTATTAGGAGTGGCGGATGTGAAAGCTGGAATTATGGCGATTCAACCACGATGGCATCATGACCAGGAGCGCATACCTAGGGCTCATGTTATTCAACAACTTGGGAAACTAGGTCGGGGTAGAAGGTATAACATCGACAGCATCACGAGTGTATGATCATGAAGTTGTAATGACGACAATAGAGGAACTACAACAGCATCACACCGAGGAGCACATACCTAGTGTCCCAGATTAGGTAGTTATCTGCACATAAACTCTGTTATGTACAACATTTGGTGGTGTTCTCTGGCTGTGTGCGCTTCCGCCCGACTTCGGGGATCTAAGAGCAGACGCAATGGGTTTGTAATCAGTCATACTGTCGAAGTCGGCTCCTTCGAGGTAATAGTGGAAGTGATCAACTCCTTAACAGGTGGCAAAGAGCTCCCACCCAAACGTGTGTTGTAGAGCTTTTCTGTAGGCGTGAGCTCGCTGCAATAGAAGGCATTGGGTCATAAACCTTGCTCACTGCACTGCTGAAGCACGGCCCCCACATTTGAGTAGGACACGTTCAAAGGCGCTGGTTCATTTTCTGGTAGACCAAGAGAGTATCTCGGCTGAGCGAGTCCTCGATCTTCGGGAAAGCAGACTGACTCAGGTGTCGACGTTCACTCCACTGGCTTCAAAGATGATGCCAGTGATTCGGACAAAGACTGCAAGACGTGGGCAGAGTGTGGTATGAAACTTTCGTAAAATGTCACCCAGCCGAGAAATTCTCGCAGCTGGCGCCACGTGGATGGTTGAGGAAGCTCTTGCGGTCCGAACCTTGGTTGGTATTGGGTGGAGGCCCGAAGCGTCCATTGTATACTCCAGGATTAAGTGTCGACGCTCCAGATTCTCACTTCGCAGCACTGATAACGAGATCATAGTAGTCTAAACGCTCGAAGCGAAACATGAGGTTATTGCGATGTTCCTGTGGTGCGCTTATCACGGTGAGCCCATCGTTGAGGTGCGCCTAGCGCGTTTGCGTGGCGTTCCGGAGGCCGAACAGCATACGTAGAAATTCGTGCAAAGTGAAAGGTGTCACGATTGCGATCTTTTGAATATTTTATGGCGCCGTACAGCTTCCTACTCCGGGTGCCCTCAGAGCAGAGCTGCCTCAAGGTTACGCAGACATGAGTTAAAATATGGAAGGCTGCGTCCTCGTAATGCGCCCCCACCCAACCTTGATGCTGTAAGATGTGCGCCCCCAACTCCTAACAAAGAAAAAGAGCAAGGGGTCCATATGAGCTATTCTGCAGCCCTAAAGCACTCAGGTCGACAACGTTCTGACAGCGAG
Organism: Dermacentor albipictus; assembly: GCF_038994185.2. Classification (NCBI taxonomy): domain Eukaryota; kingdom Metazoa; phylum Arthropoda; class Arachnida; order Ixodida; family Ixodidae; genus Dermacentor; species Dermacentor albipictus. The sequence continues at coordinate 444,589,307 of NC_091821.1, forward strand.
CGGCATGATCCGCCTTCAGAGAATGCTACTCACCTTGCCCAGGCTTCGAGTGAAATTCGCCGACCTTCTCAGCAACGCCCTCAGCCATCGACACAGCAACCTCAGTTAACATCTGAGCGACTACGTCAGCATTCGCCTCAACCACAACAGTCATCCCAGCGACCATCTCAATCAATTCTTCAGCGACCTGCTTCGAGCGCGCATGGAGCTTCAGCGTCGTTTGGTGATTACGCGTCTTTACCCGTAGCCCAGATGATCCTGCCCATGCTATTCACAGCTCTGCGTGCAATTCTAAGTGCCATTCCACAAGCAAACAACCTACCAGAGGTAAAAGCACTGCTTTCTATGGAATCGTTGGTGCTTCCACAACCACCAACAGCCCCACGGCAGGCTTACGATGAATAATCGTTACAACAATGTTTTCGTATTTCAGTGGAATGCTAATAGCCTTCGAAACAAGTCAGCTGATTTTCGCAAACTACTAGCTCAACATAACTTTCCTGTTTTATGTATACAGGAGGCAGGCGTAAGAGATGACTTTCGTCTTTCAAACTATGTTATATATAAATCATCGCGCATCGCTGGAAATAGCAGAGCGATTTTATGTGTGAGAAAGGACCTGCCGTCCTATTTAATACAGTCGAGCGATTTAAACATACCGGAGTTCGTAGCATCCAAGATATCTTTCAGAAATACAAGTGTCACAGTGATCAGTCTTTATCTACAATGTGCTAGCAAAATATCAGTAGACAGCTTGGTGAATGTGTTTGGTATCGCAAACTCACATGTGCTGGTTTGTGGGGACTTCAACGCACATAACGTCATCTGGGGCAGTGAATATAACGATTCCCGTGGAAGCATAATAGAGTCTGCCGCAGAAAAAAGTAATCTTATCGTGTTAAATGAGAACTCTCCAACGTTCTTGCGGGTGTTTCGTTACTCAAGCTGTATAGACGTCACGCTCTGCTCACAAGACCTTCTTGATGGCGTTGAATGGTCAACGGACATAGAAACGCACTGTAGTGATCATTTTCCGATCCTGGTAAAACATCGCCTCATACGGATGGAGGGGACCCGGCGCTACTCAAAACATACTAATTGGCAAAGTTTTCGTCACCACTTGAGTAACTCATTGGGCGAAAATCCAAGCTTTCAAAGTTTTGCAAATATCTTGTGTGAGTCTTACGAGATCTGCACAAAGCAAGTCACTGTTCCAAATGAATACGCTGCAGTCGACGGGGAATATGAATATCTAAGAGCAATTAGAAGACGAGCCGAACGGGCTTACCGCCGCAGTGGAAAGCTGGATGACTACAAGATGGCACAGAAAGTTCGGTCAACTTCACGCAGACGCTTACAAAAATTAGGTACGAGAAGGTGGCGAGAATACTGCGCGTCGTTGTCTCCCTTTAGTCCAGTACCCAGAATATGGTCAGTTGTCCGATCTTTTACTGCTCCAGTTACCCAGAGCCATCCCTTCCGAGCCCTTGCCGTAGCTCGAAGCACTCCGGAAACATCTGTTGCTGACGAATTCTGCCAACTTATATCGAGACCAGGAATACCGTTCACTTGCCTACAATTTACAAGTTCGATAACACTAGCAGAACAGAAAGTTCATGCGTGCTTTATGTCACAACATCCTCAACTTGACTGTGAGTTTAGTCTAAATGAATTGACATGTGCTCTTTCGTCATGCCGTACAAAGACAACCGCAGGCCCAGATGGCGTCACGTATACGATGTTAAAGAACCTAGGTCCTGTAGGAAGAATGGCTCTTTTGGAGATATTTAATGACATCTGGATAAGAGAGACTCTGCCAGATTCATGGAAATTAGCCCGGGTAACTCCAGTACTAAAACCAGGAAAGACTCCCCTTAGTCTTGACTCCTACCGACCCGTCAGCCTCACAAGCTGTTTTTCCAAACTAATGGAGAAGATGATAGACTGTCGACTGCAGTGGTGGTGTGAACACACAAATATGTTTTCCAATTACATGACCGGTTTTCGACAAAATCGGTGTACAATGGATTCAGTATTAGACATTGCCACATGCGTCGAACATGAACGAAGTTGCGGAAATGTGACAGTAGCAGTATTTTTAGACATTCAAAGAGCATTCGACACTGTAAGTCACATACACATCCTTGCTGGTATGTTAGAGCTTGGCCTACACGGTCGAGCACTACGATGGGTATCAAATTTCTTGAAAGACAGAAAAATATTTATGGAAACAATCGAAGGCGCGAGTAATTATCACAGCATCACACAGGGCGTTCCGCAGGGCAGTGTTCTCAGTCCGTTTTTATTCAACTGCGTCATGGCAGCCTTGCCACTAAAGCTCCAGTCTGGTCTACAGTATTCGCTGTACGCAGATGACATCTGCATATGGGCCTCTGGATCTCATATACAAGACATTCAAACAACGCTGCAAGAGGGACTTGACATTATCGACACCTTTTTAAAATAAAGAGGCATGAGTCTTTCATACGCAAAGACAGCCGTACTTCCTTTTACTAGACGACAGCTGAATAATTTCCAACTTACGCTTAATGGACAAACTTTGATGTGCGTGAAAGAGCATAAATTTCTTGGAATTATTCTTGACCGCCAGCTAACATGGGCTTCACACATCCGCGCAATTGTAAAGCAGACCAATGCAGTAATAAACGTACTTCGGCGACTCGCAGGTACAACGTGGGGGGGATCAGTCTCTTCGCTACTACAAGTTCATAACGCACTCATAAAACAAAAAATTGCTTACTCGGCTCCTATTCTCCATGGTTTATCGCAATCTTCTGAGGAACGCCTTCAACGTTTACGGGCAAGAGGGCTGCGAGTGTGTCTTGGGGTTCCGCAGGCTACCTCGAGTTCTTTAGTAATTGCTGAAGCTCGTCACCCACCATTTCCAGTCATACGAACGGTTGAAACATGCCGACATATTTATCGCATCTTAACCCAACACGAGAATCATCCATTAAACCTCGCGCTTACCGAAAGAAACAAAAGCAAAATTCACGATGTTATTCGAGAACATAAAGCATTATTACCAAGGTTTGAAATATGCAAAGTGGATGTTTGTTACCCTCCCTGGATGTTAACATGTCCTAAAATAGAATTATTGGTTGACGGGATTATATCTAAGAGAGACATGTTCATAGTAGCCGCCCAACAACTGGCACTCTTCCAAATTTACTCCTTATATCCCCAGTACATACACGTTTATACAGATGGTTCGTGTCATAAAAACTCCTCGACTTCAGCATTCGTCATTCCACATTTAGCGCTAGAACAAACATTTAAATTATCCCGAGAGACATCTTCCACCGTGGCAGAACTGTTTGCAATCCTGTGTGCTTTGCGGTTCATAGCATCAAAAGAACATTCGCAAAAATGGGTTATCTTTAGGGATTCGCAAGCCGCTCTCACATTACTACACAGCAATAAGAAAAATTCTTTGAACACTTTGCTATTGTATGAGACACTCAAAGAACTTACAAAAGCAAGTGCACTGAACCACGTAATTGCATTCCAGTGGATACGTGGGCACTGCAATATTTCTGGAAATACTGCAGCGGACGCAGCTGCGAATCGGGCACACAATAACGTGGAGACAACCAATCTTCCTCTATTGCGTAGTGAAGTCCGTCTGCTCCTGAGACAGATTTCTTGTCGCCTCAGCAAAACTACCTGGTTTGATCAGCAAACTAAAAACTCTGAGTTATACTTCTTAGACCCATGTATAAACTTAACAATGCCGGGAAATCTAAGAGACAACAGAAAATTTGAAACATTGGTACACCGCCTACTTCTTGGTACTGCATTCACTAAACACTTCCTGTACAGGATAAAACGTGTCTCTAGTCCACAGTGTTCTTGTGGCCATACAGACGAAGATGTGCATCATCTTCTCCTCGAGTGCACTAAATACAATCCACAAAGAAGGGTACTGCAAGCAAATTTGTTGATATTAGACAGAAGACCTTTCACTCTAAAAAAAATACTTGGCCCATGGCCAACTGCGGGCCTTCAAAAAAGAGCGCTTCTTGCTCTGAAAAAGTTTTTAGAGGAGACCAACATTTTGGGAAAATATTAGGCATCAGCTGATCCGAATGCGCTAAATGAGTAACATAAACGTTGTTCGTGATTCATAATTGGTTTATGAGGCGATCGCAACTTTTATGCAATATGTAAAATTCTGTTCTGTACTTGCAGTGCATTACATGTGTTGAGTGTTCTGACTGTTCTAAATATCTGACTTTATATATGCGTACGTGGACTGGACTTATGCACAGAACTTTGCGACTCATATACTGTTGGACTGTATATTTTTTATTCATCCAGTGTTCTACTGAGCGTTCTACTGAGTGCCATCTTTCGTGTCGCTATTCTCCCTTTTTACGCAAACTTGTTTTCCTTTGCCAAGTGACAAGGAGTAGCCGGTGCCACCATAAAGGCGCCAACCTCTCCTAAAATTTCATCTCAATAAAAAAAAAAGTGATCATTGCTCTACGATTATTGTGATATACTCTGATTTGTTCGATTACAAGCTTAGACGGAAGCATCGCCAAAGTTAAACCTATGCAGGACCATTGTTGAGTGACTTGGACTGATGTGGCACTTCGAACTCTTCTAGCACGAACAGAATGAACCATTTCTCGACTGGTTTTGAAATTTCCACACCGATGTCTCCAACGATGATCACATGGGTGGTGTCATAACGACTAACCTATGCAAAGTCCGTCGTCATGAAATTTTCCATAACACATACGGGAGTGACTGCAGGTACATACAGTAGGTATCACAATGCGTTTTTTGTTTGTACGGCACAGACATCCTGACAGTCGGTGGCATTGTCATCTTGCGGTTCAATCGTGTCATCATCATCCCCATAATCAGCCTCGTTACACCCACTGCAGGACAAAGGCCTCTCCCATATTTCTCCACCTACCCCGGTCATGTACTAATTGTGGCCATGCCGTCCCTGCAAACTTCTTAATCTCATCCACCCACTTAACTTTCTGTCGCCCCCTGCTACGCTTCGCTTCCCTTGGAATCCAGTCCGTTACCCTTAATGACCATCGTTTATCTTCCTTCCTCATTACATGTCCTGCCCATGCCCATTTCTTTTTCTTGATTTGAACTAAGATGTCATTAACTAGCGTTTGTTCCCTCACCCAATCTGCTCTTTTCTTATCCCTTAACGTTACACCTATCATTCCTCTTTCCATAGCTCATTGCACCATCCTCATTTTAAGTAAAACCCTTTTCGTAAGCCTCCAGGCTCCTGCTCCGTACGTGAGTACTAGTAAGACACAGCTGTTATGCCCTTTTCTCTTGAGGGATAATGGCAACCTGCTGTTCATGGTCTGAGAATGTCTGCCAAACGCACCCCAGCCCATTCTTATTCTTCTGATTATTTCAGTCTCATGATCCTAATCCGCGGTCACTACCTGCCCTAAGTAGATCTATTCCCTTACCTCTTCCAGTGCCTCGCTACCTATCGTAAACTGCTGTTCTCTTCCGAGACTGCTAAACATTACTTTAGTTTTCTGCAGAATAATTTTTAGACCCACTCTTCTGCTTTGCCTCTCCAGGTCAGTGAGCATGCATTGCAATTGGTCCCCCGAATTACTAAGCTAGGCAATATCATCAGCGAATCGCAAGTTACTAAGGTATTCTCCATTACCTCTTATCCCCAGATCTCCCCAATACAGGTCTCTCAATACCTCCTGTAAACACGCTGTGAATAGCATTGGAGAGATCGTACCTCCCTGCCTGACGCCTTTCTTTAATGGGATTTTGTTGATTTCTTTACGGAGGACTACGGTGGCTGTGGAGCCGCTGTAGATATCTTTCAGTACTTTTACGTACGGCTCGTCTACACCCTGATTCCGTAATGCCTCCATGACTGCTGATGTTTCGACAGAATCAAATGCTTTCTCGTAATCATAGAAAGCTATATCAATCGTGTCTGTTTCGCAAATATTTTATTAACGACAGCGTTATTGTCTTCATGTCGAAAAACACGGGGCGTCCGGCGCCTAGCGTGCGACATCGCGTCGGCAATGTGGGGGGGGGGGGGGGGGCAATCGGCTCGCTACGTCTTCCAAGAAGTCTAACCTCAATTACATAACTTAGTGCATTACCAATGTGTCTTACAAGCAAGTCTATCCCCGATTGTATAACTGCATATATTAGCAAATGTACAGCAATCTTTCACCTTCTTTTGTTGCAAGAGTCTAACAACTGGGGAACTTTTTATTATCACGCTCTTCGCTCGCTCGCTTATATATCGTTTTACATGCGCGCTCACTTATCGTGGGCGACCGCTTATCGGTGACAGCTACAGCAGCAACGGCACTATATTACGCAGGGCCGTTCGATGCGTGCTTACGACGTGGTGATTAGTGGCTCATACTTGGATAGTCGACGAGTGTAAGCGAGAAATGCATGGATGGTGACATTACCAACTACGTGTTATACTGTCGTACACACCACATATGGCTATGTCACGTGGGGAATCTTAGAACGACAAAGGCATTTGCTGTTTCGCGAAGAAATATTAAGACGTGATTAGCTTCGGTGATCATGAAATTGGCAAAACATCGCAAAGTTTCTATGTAGCGTAAACTGCTACGAGGAACGTGTTGGGGAAAGTGGGCTGGTTTCAGAAATTGTATAGCCTAACATGGGTGGCGCAAAGTGCGAACTGTCATGAGGACAAAATATGAAGCGTCATGTGGTGCACGCTCCCGTGTGTTTCAAGGCTGGCTGCCTTTGCAAAAAGATATGCATGCCATTGTGGCATTGTGAGCAAACTACTGATAGTCATACAGGCGATATGGTGCAATGAGGCCAACACGACATACGTGAACTAACGCCATTACCCAGACATTATTGCCCACCCTCCAATGTTGCCACAACGTACACTGGTTGCATTTTCACACGAATACCTTTCATAAGGTAGTTGGAGAAGATAAAGACCTCAACGAAATGGGGTACCATTTCAGTGTAGTCACATTTTTTTATCAGCTGAGGCTTCTTCATGACACTGTGTTCACTGTAATAAATAGCATTAAGGGAGAAAAAACGATCGTGGCTTAGTGGTTATAGCGTCTGACTGCGGCGTTCGATGGTAGATGTTCCATTGCTTCATTGGGTCTGATATTAGGTACTTATTAATAAAGACCGGTGGGGCGGGAACCTACCTACGTACCCTATCTACCTCCGGCAATGTGCCAAGATTGTGGCAAACGATGCTTTGCGTTCAAATAATACTTGCGCAGCTGAGAAGCAAGATCTTTCGCTCACTTGCACTTTTGGTTTCAATGAAAAGCAAACGATAGCAAACGATATCACAGGCACACTCGGCGGGCTAGTTTTTAATACATATAAATACATTTACACCGACTGAATAAACTTTATTGAGACCAGCAAGCGCTAGTGGCTGGGCCTAGGCCTCCCACCTGGGGACGTTGAGGTGCTGCCTCTTCATCGCCTCGCAGGCATGCTGGGTCGCCCAGAGTTAGTCATCAAGGTTGGAGCTACGTAGGGCAGCGTGTCATCTCGACGAGAGGGTCGTGGGGTTAGTGGGGGGGGTATAGATGTGTACAGACCGAAAGCATGTGTGGGAGTGTGGCTGGCTGTGTCTTCCAGACATGGCACGTCGGATTGGGATAAATACCTGGGTAGATCATGTAACGGTGTGACGAGTGATAAGTATTGGTTTGTAGCAGGCGGAAAGTTGTAGCCTGCGGTCGGAATAGTTTGTTGGCTGGGGCGGGGAAGGCTCTCCGCTCTAAGTAGAAGCATTTCACAAGATCATTGTAGCGTGTCTGGCGATCCCTGCTGGTGGGGTTAGCCTCCCCGTCCGTCGCGTGGTTAACTAGGCCTCGCGCTGGGGAGTGGGTAACCTCGTTGAGGTTGGGGAGGTGCGGCTGGACGGTGCCTACATGAGCTGAGAACCAGATGAGTGTAACATGATGGTCAGTTGAGCGGCGTGCTTGTTGCAAGATGCTCAAGGATTGGCGTGGGTTACGGCCGTTGATATAGTGTATAACGGCGGAGCGGGTTTCAGAGATGGCAGGTTAGGTCTAGTATGGCTAGCGCAATAGTCACTTCTTCAGCTTCCTCAGCCTGTGGAGTTACTAGCCTGATAGCATGGTGGAGAGAGCTTTCACGCGTTGTGACGGCTACAAAGCGGGTACCGTAGGAATATTCGGTGGCATCGACGCAACTCACACCATGAGGCGAGCAAGGGATTTGGTGAGAGCCATGGCGCGTGGTGTGCGGCATGCCCGGTTGTATTCGGGGTGCATGTTTCTGGGGATAGGGTCGGCGTGAATACAGGCTCGTATGGTGGAGGGAATCTGGTGTTTATGGCCGTATTGATGGTGGTAGGAGATACAGAGCGAGGTGAGGATGTGGCGGCCCGTCGCTCTGAGACTGAGTTTGTCCAGCTGAGAGCGGCGCCAGGCCTCGATGAGCTCGTTCAGTATGGTACTGACGCGTATTTCAAGCAGGAGGTCAGTGCTGGTGTAACCGGGGAGGCCGAGGGCTTGATTATAGGCACCGCGTTGAGGGCTTGTTTATAGACACCGCGTTGAGACACCGCGTTGAGTTTGGCTGTTCAGCCTTGTACTAGCTTAAATACGCAGCAAAGTAGGTGATGTCACAAATTACAAATTACTGGATTAAGCGGAGGAGATTCTCCTCTTTGATGATGATGACGCAAGGCTTATCGTATACTGTGCATTAAAACATATATTGTAGAAATATTCCTTTCTTAGCGGTGTCATAATTTAAATTCAATAGAAAACAACAAGTTACACCCAGGTAAACACTTAGACTCATTTGCCGGACTAGTGGCACAGCGTAAGTTCTTATAACTTCAGGAATGCCAAGCAATTGCTTATTATCCCGTCCATGATAATTCATAAGAGCGAACAATGAACTACATAAAATTATTGAAATTTTTTACACGAATACTTAGAGGTACGTGTGACAAATAAACGGCATAAAATGGTGCTTGGCTAGTGGAAGATGTCAAAGGAAATAAATCTTTAAGCGCTGCCCGCTGCAAAACAACAGGCCCGTAAGGTTTTGATTGTGTTCGTTTGCTGACGCTGCCCTGAAGCAAAGCAAGAAAGGAAGCAGAATAGTCGTTACATAAACTTTCAAGACATTATGACAATTGCTGGTTTATGGCAAACGTGTGAGTGATGCCGGGGCGGGTCGTTTGTGACAAGCAGAATGATATGACTTAAAGTTCAAGTAGCGTTCCGTGCCCGTATGTTTTCGGAAGACATTGAAACGAAGCCCTGTCTCTTGAAGTTGCACCAGGACTATAATTAAAAGCAAGTGACGGTTATCCTTCATTCAATCGTAAAATTTATTGGAAGTTCTATTGAGGTGAAATGCGAAGAACAAGCATCCAGGGTATTCTACTTCATCACGCAGAAGCAGTCGCCCACATATCTAAGGAACATTTTTGGTTGCGTCATGGAAGTCGCTAGAACCCGGCGTTCAACTGCTTCCATCGTTAGCTTTGCAGCGGTGACTAAACGAGAGCAACCTATCGGCGTTCCGCGAAGTTGCTTGTAGAATCAGCCTTGGAGAAAGAAATAAGTATTTTTCAGGCAGAGCTGCAATAGCTTGCGCAGTTCCGCAAATTCCAATAGTGTTCTGTCGGATAGCCTAGCGACATCTTGGAAGGCACCAGAATAAAAGTGAACAGCAAGGTCAATAGGCACGCACGTTACCAGCGACTTCGTGTCGAGAGACATTTTAGTGTCGCCGCCATCGAGTTATGATCGAGTACCTTTTCGATGAAGACGCTCGAGTTACGCAAATTCGTTAAGCCGCAGCACCAAAAGTTGCAAGAGGACCTGGTGCAAGTAGTTGCAAAGGCTGTGAGGTGGAGACCATCCGTAATGCACGATTGGACGCATTGTTACAGCAGGCTTGAGTATTCTGGGCAGCCCATACATAGTAGGAGCGGAGGCATTGTGGCAAAGGATACTGTAGTACAGGTGTTTATGCCTCGGAGGGACAGAACAAAACTCACGCATGGGTAACTTTTGCAAGTGGTTCTATACTCTGCTGATTGCGTCCAATTGAAGACGAGAGTAGGTTCTCCTGCCGACTTTACCACTGTCATCCAGAAGCACTGTGGCGTTGGCTTTATTGTCTTGGAGGATGACCAGGTGTGATTACGTGGTTCGGGGAGCAGGTGAATTAAGTAAGGAATGGCAATATAGTCAAGAGTTCGACGAAAGTTCGTCTGGTCAGGTAACATGATGATGAAGAAATTACGGCCACTGACCAAGTCAAGGTGAAAAAACACACAGAGACGTTTCGGGACCCGTACGGGTTCCTTGATCACACTAAAAGCGGTCAAGAGCCGCAAGTCGTTTTTATGCCAAAATGTGACGTAGGGAACGGGTGTAGTTAGCAGGAAGATTTCCATCAGTCCTGTTGATATTGTTGTGAGTAGTTTGAATAAATAAAGATTCTAACAAGAGTCGCGTCATCGAATTCTTTTCCTTGGCTATTATAGCAGCGTTTTCCCAATCGATGTGGTGACTGCGATTATCGGCGTGTTCGGCAAGTGCGTTCGATACTTTTTTCTTGTTGGAGACGTCCCTTTGGTGCTCTTTTAATCTCCTTGTGAATTTTCCCGTTTCACCGATGTAGCTGCAACTGCAGTCTGCGCATGGTATCTTGTATATGACACCGGGATAATTCTTGCTTTCAAGCGGATCCTTTACGTTCACAAGCTGATTTCTCAGCTTGTTGGATGGCATGTTGGCTATTCTGAGATCGTATCTTGAGAATACGCGACTAAGAGCTTCGCTGACGCCAGGAACATATGGGACGCCAGCGCGTTTCATGAGCGACTTGCCTTGAGAGGGCTTTGGATGGAGGACCCGGGCTTCCATTTTGTCAATAAACTTCTTGGGATACCCGGTCCTGGATAATTCGTGACGAATTTTCTTCAGTTCGTTCTGCATTTCATGGTCACTTGAGCAGATGCGTGTGGCCCGCGTCACGAGAGATGAGACAACCGATTGCTTATGGCAAGCCGGGTGGCATGAATTGAAGTTTAAGTACTGGCCGGTATGAGTCGCCTTCCTGTGCACGGCAAATGAGAGCCTCGTTCCACTTCGCCGCACGAGGACGTCAAGGAAGGGAAGGCTGTTGTCGCACTCGTATTCTGTGGTAAATTGTATGGCTGGGTCTGCTGAGGTGAGAAGACGTAGGAGGCGTGAAGCGTCCGGCTTTCGCACAATGCAAAAACAGTCGTCTACGTAGCGGACGAAAACCTTCGGCGCGGGAGCAAAGTCAGTGAGGGCCTTCTGTTCAATGACTTCCATGACCAAGTTAGCGGTAGTAACGGAAATGGAAGCACCCATAGCAGTTCCGTTGATCTGCCTGTAAAACTGTTTGTTGTAAGTGAAGTAGGTGTTGCTCAAACAGAAGTGTAAAAGCTCGCAAATGTCCTCTGCTTCCAAAGGGTTGCGCTCAGCGAGCGTGTCGTCCGCCAGCAGGACATCTCTGCACGTAGCTACGGCCAGGTCAACAGGCACTGAAGTGAAGAGCGACTTCACGTCAAATGACATCATAATGTCGTCTTCATCCAGGGAGACGTCGCGCACTTTCTCCACGAAGGCTGAAGAATTTGAAATGTGCGTCGCTGTCTTGCCGGTGAGCGGGCCCAGCACTTGGTGTAGGTAACCTGATAACTGGTGCAGCGGTGACCTTGTAAAGTCTACAATAGGCCGTAGTGGAACGCCTGGCTTGTGAACTTTTGGTAGTCCGTATATTGCAGGTGCGGACCCGTTAGTACACAAGAGGCGATGGTAGAGATGCTTTTGCTGCGGTGGAACAAATTTAAAAACCTTGGAGAGGAGCTTCTGCAGTTTTGTTTGCAGGTTGACCGTGGGGTCTTACTGGATTGCGACGTACGTATCCTCGTCTGATAGCAAATCCTTCATTTTCTCATTGTAGTCACTTCTGTCGAGCAACACGATGGCATTTCCCTTATCTGCCGGAAGGATGGCAATGGACATTTGCGAGCTTTTAGACTTCTGTTTGAGCAACACCTACTTCACTTACAACAAACAGTTTTACAGGCAGATCAACGGAACTGCTATGGGTGCTTCCATTTCCGTTACTACCGCTAACTTGGTCATGGAAGTCATTGAACAGAAGGCCCTCACTGACTTTGCTCCCGCGCCGAAGGTTTTCGTCCGCTACGTAGACGACTGTTTTTGCATTGTGCGAAAGCCGGACGGTTCACGCCTTCTACGTCTTCTCAACTCAGCAGACCCAGCCATACAATTTACCACAGAATACGAGTGCGACAACAGCCTTCCCTTCCTTGACGTCCTCGTGCGGCGAAGTGGAACGAGGCTCTCATTTGCCGTGCACAGGAAGGCGACTCATACCGGCCAGTACTTAAACTTCAATTCATGCCACCCGGCTTGCATTAAGCAATCGGTTGTCTCATCTCTCGTGACGCGGGCCACACGCATCTGCTCAAGTGACCATGAAATGCAGAACGAACTGAAGAAAATTCGTCACGAATTATCCAGGAACGGGTACCCCAAGAAGTTTATTTACAAAATGGAAGCCCGGGTCCTCCATCCAAAGCCGTCTCAAGGCAAGTCGCTCATGAAACGCGCTGGCGTCCCATATGTTCCTGGCGTCAGCGAAGCTCTTAGCCGCGTATTCTCAAGATACGATCTCAGAATAGCCCACATGCCATCCAACAAGCTGAGAAATCAGCTTGTGAACGTAAAGGATCCGCTTGAAAGCAAGAATTATCCCGGTGTCATATACAAGATACCATGCGCAGACTGCAGTTGCAGCTACATCGGTGAAACGGGAAAATTCACGAGAAGATTAAAAGAGCACCAAAGGGACGTCTACAACAAGAAAAACGTATCGAACGCACTTGCCGAACACGCCGATAATCGCAGTCACCGCATCGATTGGGAAAACGCTGCTATAATAGCCAAGGAAAAGAATTCGATGACGCGACTCTTGTTAGAATCTTTATTTATTCAAACTACTGACAACAATATCAACAGGACTGATGGAAATCTTCCTGCTAACTACACCCGTTCCCTACGTCACATTTTGGCATAAAAACGACTTGCGGCTCTTCACCGCTTTTAGTGTGATCAAGGAACCCGTACGGGTCCCGAAACGTCTCTGTGTGTTTTTTCACCTTGACTTGGTCAGTGGTCGTAATATCTTCATCAAGGAATGGCAACACTCACAGCCCATAAACATGTGTTTAAACACAAATTCAAATGCACGGACACACGGACTGGGGGCAAGTGAGACCAAGCGGCCTTACAAAGCGTTCATACCGACTATTACGCCACGTTCACATTTTGGCTGGTGTCCCAGTAAGCTGGCATGGTGCGCGCTCAATCAACTGCACAAGCAGAGACAGCAAGCGAACTTCCGCAGGCTCTTGTTCGTCGGCTGGTTGACGGGCGTGGAAGACGTGTTGTTATGAGGTACCTTCGCGCGTTGGTGCTCGACCGGATCCCTCCAAAAGCTGTTGGCCTCCGAAACATCGGCGTCCGACATGGGCGGAAGTGTGTTCTCACTCAAATCACATGAACTACCATTTTAGTTTTAATCTAAATTATATCGGCGTAACAAGAACCTGCCTTCTGATATATTTGCCAGCGCAGCTTTGACATACTGTACAGTCACCCTTTTCTTTCATGCGTCTATCACTATTCAAACATGTCTTCGAATTCAGCCTATTTTTGTTACGTTATTTCAGTAGTGTTACAGTTGTCGGCCATGCTTGAGTGTTGCAAGAGTTGACAAACCGCATGCTGAATAATGTTACGTCACCATGAGTAGCTTTGATTACAGATGATAATTTTTCTGGGCAGTGGATTCAAAACATCGTTTCTAACAAACCTCTTGAAATTATTTCATGTAAATGTTTAATGACAATCGCAAAGTTATCGCTTAACTGCGTTGCCATGCAGACTCCCATTCGATGCCATCATGGTTCCCCATCTAACATTTTGAGCATGGGCCAGCATCTGAACAGGTCCAGGTGATTGCTTCTATTATATTGATTATCTTCAACGCAACGTGATCGTTTGCGGATAAAGAAAAGATACGGCGACCTTCTCAAATATTTGCATTTTACGCATATATTAGCATGCTCCGTTCTCAATTCAAAAATCAATATTTCCTTTGCGCTTCTGCATTGAAGCGAGGGCTCTTAAACCGGGGTGTATTGGCGGTTTTCGGCAGTTTCTGATATTGTTCTTCTTCGATATATATATATATATATATATATATATATATATATATATATATATATATATATATATATATATATATATATATATATATATATATATATATATATATATATATATATATATATATTGATTTATTTTCAGAAACCCCTAAAGGCCCTCACAAGGAGGCTATTACATAGGGGGGTGACAAAAATTATATAAAGATCTAGAGAAGCGTATTAAAGTAATAGGCAACAAGAATAAAATATCAGAAAAGCAACGCTCAATGAGCCCTAATGGAGAAACGCAACATGATAAACAGAACACAAAAAATTAAAATCAAACACATTGCGGCATTGAAACAAACCTAGAAGAAAAGCTACGCATCGCTCTCATTTTTTAGAAGTGCATGAAATTTAGTGAAATTCATGAAATGAAATAACTTGGTGTTCGATGGTAGTATCGAAATACCTTCGTCTGCCCTCCTCCCCCCCCCCCCTTAGTAACTGCAAGCTTGAGGATTTCACTGACATTTCATTGCTGCGGCTCCCCAGTTAATATTGAGAGGTGAAGGAGATGGACACAACATGTACACTTTGCGTTTTAGTAATGAAGTAGGCTATAAGACGCGGGATTCAAGACGAAATCTGAAAAGTATTGCTCTATAGACATAGAGTTCACATGGAAGGAAAATGTGCATAGGCCTTTATGAAGTAGTTTTGGTAATCGCCTGATTTTACAAAAATAGCAACGGCAAATAAGAAAGGCATGATTACGATGTGAATTAGTGATAAATCTGCGAGAACAGCAAACTTTCTAACCCGAACGAAAGAGCAATGCTTACTAGTAGATATAATACCTAAAATGTAGAAATAAGTCAATCAAATGTAACTGTAAAATTAAATGTAACCTAAGTTGTAGAACATCGTCTCAAAAAAAAAAGACAGCGTGCAGTCGATTGTTTGTGGGAGCCAATAAGACGGGTAATGCAAGTCGCAATCAAAATAACAGTGACCTTCTCTTTCTTTTATTTCTTTCTTTTTTTATTTCTTCTTTATTCAAATAATTGCTAACGCACATACACAATACTGTTTGGACCCAAAGCCTTCACGGCTAATTTGGGGTCCAATAACAAAATAGACATAAGAAGAACCGCGTACTTATTGTACGAGACAACTTAAACGCATGTTATTAAAAGATATTAAAGGGAAAGTATAGAATAAACAAAACACTATGTTATGACATCACGGGGCACAAACAGAAAGACTCTGTGAGCATTCATGAAAGAAGTTCTTGAAGCACTGTTCAACGTTTTGGCGTGTCTTTACACTCAGTGGGAGTGCGTTCTATATTAGAGCCCCGTTGCACTACACGAGTCTCTGTCCATATACATTGTGACATGGTGGGAAGTTAATACAGTTGTTAATACAATCGCCTCATATGCTACATTTTCTCCTTTGCAAGTTTCGCTATTAGAGAGCCTGCGTGTTGCAATGGCCTTTCCTGGGTTGAAAAAAAAATAATGCCTTAGCAATGACATTTTGTCTACCGATGCCTTCCCCCATAAACGATCTAGCGCAGTCACCAGTTGGCTGCGATCACGTTTTTACGTTTTATCACCCAACAGAAACACTGCGTTTCAAAACATAGTATGATCGCCGTCTTCTGAATGCATAAGCTTTCTTTTTCCTTCTACATCGTTGCGCATTCGCCCTTCTAACATTGGCCAATGAAGTGAATTGACGCCCTGATATTTGGTAGAACCATTTCCCATTGTCCGACACGTTCATTTTGATAAGATTTTCCCGTTGCGGCTTTCTTTGAGCGAAGGATCATATCGCCAACACGAAAAAATTTGGAAAAAAAAATGCCGCGCTTTCTTCCTATTCATCGAGTAAAAAAAACGCCAACAAGCACGCGAAGTGAAGAAAAATTACATTTGTTCCGTTCGTGTCATTTTGGTCCCACGTTTTCTTCCTATTCCTTTCCCAGGGACACATCACCGATAAAAACGCCTTTATTTCTTCCCGACCACAAAGAATTCTTCCCCATCTGGAACGACGCCAAGAGGAAACTCACCGACCAATGGAAACCGAACAACATGCGCCAGCAGTGATGGAATGCAACGGCACTGCTTTGCTTTATTGTTGAGTTGGCAATTTTTTGCAGTCATCAGTGCTTTGCCTTACGTACTTTGCGTGTTGCTAACTCCAGAGACTCAGGCTTTTGAACATGGAGAAATTCCGCCGTTTCATTATTTTACCCTACTACAATTTCTTCTCATCGCGTATCGAGGGTAGATGAACAGCGTAACTTACAACATTGATCTTAAAAGCTTCGCATTGTACATCTACGCGTTCTCTTGTGTGAGTGCAAAGCAAAGGTCTGATATTACTCGTGACACTGGCATCTAACTGGCGTTACAGCTTAACAGCCTGCTAAGATATAGTCACGTGCTTGGGATGAAGCCTGCGACTGGGCCCAAACGTGGTGATTTCCTCGACATCCGCGACCCGTGGGCCTCATGGATTGCCCCTTTCTCGACAGCATGCGTATTTCACATATTGCGCGCGCATGTGCTGCGAGCTAATGCACAAAAATATGTGGCTAAAAGTTTACTTTAGTGTACAAGCAGGTTGGTATGTCCTCGTGTCTTTACGAGATAAAAATTCCTTGAGCACCTTTATTCACTGTGCCCTAAAATTTGGCCGAACTTCAGTTGTTCATTTTATTTCTACAGCTCCTGACACAGCTTTCTTTGTATGTGTTGTATTCTACGATGTCTACGGTAAGCAGAAAGATCCCATTCCTAAAAAGCGAACGTTGTTGATACCAGTGTTTGCCAAAAAATGGATTTGAAAAATGCGTGCAAATGCTGCATTACCAGCGCTGTCATCGGCACAGTCTGTTTGCCTTTCCAATATCAGCTCTACTCACTGCCGGCTGCTAATCGCAAGTGGGCTTGTCACACAGGGAAGGAACACTCCCTGGTAATTGCTAATGCTATTTAGCTATCAATGTCGATGAAATTAGCGATGACATTTATACGTATTATTTACCGCCTTCATACGTCATTCAGGCACTCGCCGCGTGCTATTACATTGATAATTAAGTGGCTTCTCTGCAGTGTATGGGTGACCTCGGTGCACATGAAAAACGCCTGCTCTAACGCACAACGATCAATACGCTGCGGTCAAAAAAACATGCAGGAGCCATGTAAGACCGTAGTCTTCGTAAGCGAATAAACAATGAAGAAATTAAATCGACCTAAAAGGAATATTTACAAAGTGAACCACTTATATCGATGCGAGCGTTTTATGATAGTCAGAATAATTACGTTCAAGATGTTTTGCTCGGCGATGCGATATAGTTACCATGAGGAACATCCACGATATCAACAACAACAATCTCGCGTGGCTCTTCGCATTCGTTATTTTATTGTATTACGCTCCAACGTGAAAATGTCGCTAGTTTGGTGCGCATCGCCGCAGAAATCTGCGTCGAATTTCGTAATAATATTTAAAATGCGAAGGAAATTTTGAACATGCGTATGAGAAGAGAGCTACCTTTTTGAGCGACAAAGAGGAGTAATATGACGCTGCAGCGTAACGTCATGAGGAGGGAGAAAATCACAAGCTTAGGATGGAAGAACGCGAAGCGCAATATTGCCTGTGCTGCAGATCGTTCGTTTGAAGAAGTTCTGAGTGCAGCCAAACCATTTGCTCTCACTGAAGCACCTCCTAGAGCGGCAGCCCGGAAAATGGCTAAGAGAGACGTTCAATAGATAGGCCGCATCAGCTGCGGCCAGCAGACCTTGAAATTGTCAAAATTGTGGCGTGCTATCGGGACGTCGCTGCTGCACATGGTATTTTTCTGCTTTTTTACTTCAGGTGCTATGGGGATTTGAAGCAACGTGCAGCCTTGGTGCGCTTTAATAACACGTCGCCGACAACTTCAACAAAATGGTGCCCCTTTGTGGGAATGTGACCTCGTTAGTATTGCCACTTTTTTCCCCACGGCGCTGATCGCTTCTTTACAGATTTGTCGCAACTTTCTGTCGTGTTTTTGAGATCAGAGAACGCAAGTGTGCTCTCTAACTTGGAGGTCGTTCGTTCACGTAGACACTGCCATTGATTCAGCGCTTGAATAAAACGACGTTCAAATTTCGGTCACGGTATGTTATCAGTCGTTCACGTGCCGTCAGTGAATGAACGCCTCACGAACCGCTACGGAGCCCCAGCTGTGTAGTTGAATGTCATTGTCATTGATACGAAGATACGAATGATACGAATGTCAATGTCATTGATACGAAGAAAAAGCCACACATTTTTACGGAGTTTTCAGCGGCAACAACTTTTTGTTTCTACTTTTGCTACTCTAGTCAAAGGCGCTCACATAAATAGGTATCAGCAAAGCGTAAGCTGGATCGTGAAATACGCTAACTTGGTGCTATTGTGTGATTGCATCTAAACTAGTTTGTTGGTAGTTTGTGATTGTAATACAGCACAATTGTCCTCCAACAGAAAGCACGCTGGACTAGCGACTGAATGTTTATTATTCATTTCCTACATTTTTTAAAGCACGAGACTGCGAATGCTTCATTTCTGCGTCATGCCAATTATCTGACTGATTAGGTTGAAATGTGGTCTTTAAATGTAATTTTAATGTGCGCTGGAGTCAACGTTTCGACAAGAGAACGAAATATTGGCACCAGCGATTCTCCTTGTTTTACTGCTTTTCATGATTTCACGTGTCCCTCTTCCTGTGTGTACTTGTCCTTTCAATGTTGTGTCAACGAAATTGCAATAACAGATAATTAGTAAATGTAGCTGACAAGAAATATGGCTTGTGGCTAGATAGCGACGGAGTAACTGCGCAACATTGAGACATGGAGAAAGAAAGCTTGCGTGTGTTGTCTCCCCCAGCTACGTCTCTTCTTTTCGTGATTACTCTGTCTCTATGTAAATGTATTACCCTTTATACAATAACAATAAAATGAATCAAGGCACGAATGAGGGCAGAAAAATTACAGCAAACAGCACCATACTGCTCACGAGATATGCCAACGTTTCTGTCACAATTTGTCTCACACGTAACATAACGTACTGGGTAAGATGGCTACTTCCTGTGACTGCTGCCGCTCTTTTATCACTGGAAAATAAAAACATTTCAAAATTACAAAAATATTCTGGACAACAGCAGTAGAAGTGTAGGTGACACAACAGTGTTTTGTGCAAGAAGGTGAACTCATCTCTCATACACGACAGACAATGTTTTTTACATTAGTAGAATTATAGATCACAATCAAGTATATTTCATGCAACGCTGTCAGAGTTTTTTGCAAAAGGGAAAGTGTGTTTCGGCATGGAATCCGTAGAACAACAAATAACCTTCTACTTTTACAACAGAATATCCTACAACAATTAAGCCAGCTAAAGCTGTATTCACTTAAAATTATTATGCGCACACTACAATAGCCAAAGCAGCTTTAACTTGGGCTCATATGCAACTCACTGTGGGGAACGACCTTGGAATGAACTCTTTTACGCTTGCAATATGTAAGTGCTTACATAAGCATACAAGTGAAAGGACCCTTTCGTTCCATAAAAAACAAGACACAAAATAGGAAATCCAGTAATAACAATATAAATTCACCTATGTTTTGTAAGCCTAGTCGGTTTTACTATATAAAGGGTGCAGCAAATTCATGCCTTTAAATGGTAACAAGAGTTAAAATAAATATTGTGCGAAAAATGATGCAAAATATACCAGCTTCGATTTGTTTGCCAATGTATTTCTGACTTGCAGCCGAATACATATTAAGTATATGATGCTTCATCGCTTAAAGCTTTATGCCTCTTAAGTTTGTGCATGCAGCCACTTTACCGCTGCGAAAATTTCAGTGGTGCCACATCGTCCGACACCCCAAATATTATTGCACTACTTAAAGTTATTCTAGTTAATATACCTAAAGCGCTAGTGACTCTTCAAAATAAACAAGTTGTCTTCAACATTTCCGACGACGTCTGATAAGCAGGAATGTCACACTAGTGCTGCTATTCTCTCTTCGCTTGAAAATAACTGAAGATTTTTCATTGCGACAGGCCGTTCGCCACTAGAATCGGTAGGAACGATGTTTCTCCTCACAGTACAGTTTTTTTTGGCCAAGCAGTATAGTAGCATGCATCCGCATGCCTACAAAATGTCTGTGAAGTGCCAAGAGATACGTCATAAAAAATGTGGCCAAAACCGAAAGTCCTGTACGCGCCGTTGGTAAACTCGAACAAAAGCTCATATGGTCACCTCAGACAAGAAAATATGGCACAAATATGGCATGGCTCTCTGCTGATAGGCTCTCGTATGCATCTGGCTGTCAAAGTACGTTACGATCTATCATACCGCAATGAAAGACGCAATGCAAACGGTGCAAACCGCAACACTTGGGGTGCTTGCCTCGGTCCAGCGAGCAGCACTTGCTCGATGTCGGCAAAGACGAAATCAGCGAAGCACTGCTGTTGGCGGTCCTTTTCATCCCAACAACATATCAGGGAACGATGTTCCCGCTGTAACTTGCCGTAACGTTTATCTGCAGTCTCCCTCAACGGAGCGCTTTTAGAACTATTGAAAACCGACAATGTTGCTGGCGCATGTTGCAACTCTAGATGCAATACAACTGCAAAATAGCGCGGCGCTTTTGATGGCTTCGGCTTTGCATCATATTTGACCTGCATTACGCGTGCCCTAGTTTCGGTTTTCTTTGCACGTGTTGAAAAAAAGTTGTTTTGCTAACTCATAATTTTACGTCAAGTACATAATGTTCCCGAATAAAGCAGCCATAAATTTAAACATGCGTCTTCAGGTGTTCGCTACGTTAACTTTGCAGAAGTAAAATTTGCTCGGCCTAGTCTGCTTACATCTGAAATATCTATCGTTGGGCTACGGAGTGTGCTCCAAGGGTGATAAAGACGCGGCGTATTTGCGCTTAATTTGCGTAATGCTAACGGTGCGCCTGCACTCGATGTGTATCGAGTAGTTTGCACTGATGTAAGGTTGAACTATAGAGGTGCCCATGGTATAGAGCAACCTGGTCCGCGCGAAGCTGCCAGAGCTTCTCCATTCCCTCCACAAGTCCTTTTGTCTGTGTATGCGGGCGTATAGTCATTTGGCAGATATTTAGCCACACATTCTCTAAGGTCACTCACCTCTGGCTCATGGGGTGAAGAACCAACGGGGCTGGTTCTGCATAAAATGTTCGCGTTCATTGCGGTATGAGTTATATGGACAGAACCAGCGAAATTTATCTGTCGACGTTGCCGTGAGCTTCGCGTATAACGTCCAAGTGCGATAAGATTCTATCGCGCGCCATTGGCTTCGCGCGTGAAAAGAACCGTTGAAGGGTGATCCGATATGTATGGTGGATTGATGGCCATCCCATGTATGTGTAGGAGGTCACGTGGTAGAACGCTCGCAAGCCGTAGGAGGGGAGGCGCTGCTTTAGCCCACTTCTCCTCCTCTAGCCTCTTCTCGAACTCGGTCTCGCGCCACCCTCCCCTGTTTTGGAGGTAATCTCCGGTGGATGCAAAGATCGGGTTTGGCGAGGTAGTGTGATTGCATGTTTCGGAGACACGTTGAAGAAAGAGGAAGCAGAGCGTTTGGCCCCTTCTGTATGCACTATTCATCCTGCCAACGTAGTGAGAGCGAGTGGTCGAGATCTGTTCGTGTTTGCACCTGCGCGCTTGACTCCGTCTTTGCTAAATTAATTAGTAATTGATTGTTTACTGCACTTCATGGAGCCGATGAAACTACGCAACTTGCTTTGTGCAGTTGTCTAATACAGTGCTATGGCTGTAATACAGTAAAAGCTCGTTAATTCGAACCGCAAGGGGAAGCCGCTTCAGTTCGAATTAACGAAAGTTCGAACTAACGAAAGTGAAGGAGAGCAACAGTGCACTGCGATTTGGAAGCAGTAGGGCATGTCAGAAATTTGGCGAGTCAGAAAGTGTTGCCGTGTGCCGCGGGCACACGCCATCTTCGAGTCGAAGCTCTGGGTCCGACTGTGCCACACCACCGATGTCCAATGAAACGAACGTTAGCCGGGGCTTAACACCATCACAATGAATCGCGACGGCCGATGCCTCCTAAGCTGAAAACAGAGGCGCACAACCGATGAAGACTGCCGAGACAAAGACGCTGAACATGTGAAGGTGGCGAAGGCCCTGATTAGTTGGTTCTTGATTGCAAGCGCAGCTGCGACGTACTTGATTCGCTGTGTTTTGGCGCTTGCCGTGCCATCTCCGCACAGCATTAGCAGCTGTACAAGATTTGCGAAGCCTCCGAGATTCGCAGCGGGCAAGAAGTCTCGGAGGTTACGTAGAACGGAGAGGCGGCAGCCGCCGCTGCCTTCTGGCTGATCCCGCGTCGGTTAGATTTTTTTTCTGATTTTGCCTTCTCTCGCCGTTCTCTCCGTTTCGGAGGCAATACAGCCTTGTTTGTAGGCAGTAGGCGCGTTTCTCTGGCCGTGGGCCAGGCGAGCGTAGTTCGAATTATCCATGAGGGAACCTTCTCGTGTTCGAATTAACGGACTTCTTTATACATAGACTTCTGTGGAGCTTGGTCGGACCAAATCGTACAGTTCGAATTATCCATAAATTCGAATTATTGAAGTTCGAATTAACGAGCTTTCACTGTACTTCACCTTTAGCGTGAAACTGCGACATTTTTTATGTGTGTCAGGTTGCCCAAAAGCACTGTTGCATTCGCTAACATTTCTTTCTGGTCGCGGAATGCGACGCACCGCGGTAGGCGAGGGGCCATGGCATTGCTTTACAGAGCTCAAGGTCACGGGTTGAATGACAAGCGCAGTGGCCGCTTTTCAGTTGGTGCAGAATAAAAAAAGAAATGCTCGAGTACCGGGCATTCCGTGCACATTAAACAACACAAGCTGGTAAAATTATTCTGCAGTTTCCCATTACCGTGTGCCTCATAACAAGATCTTGGTTTTGGCAAGTGAACGCTTAAAATTAAATTTTGGCTTCGCGCAACTACATTTACAATCGGCACTGTTGAGTGCCTTCACTGAACTTAGCTTGTTGTCTCTTTGCAGTGCTCTGTTTAATGGCCAATATTTTCTTGGATTTTCTTATGAGCAGAATTCAGTCCGACAAATCCTGGTCTTCCGTAGCACAGGAAATCAGCTAAGCCTTACATGATCAAGCAATATCAATATTTAGATGCGAAAGCCATTGCAGAGTATAACAATGACGAAAGCGTGAGACACTGCATTACAACCAGGACCCAAACCCAGAGGGTCTGGCTAAGCCAGAAGCAAGCATAAAGCCAGAATAAATAAGCTGGTTTTTCTTCTACATTTTAATCTTTCTATGGCCAAGACTCATCTCGCATCAGAAAGTAGTCGTCATCTTTCACGAATCTCCACAAGCCATTGCGAGGGAACCAACTCATGCAGAACGGTTGGCCATTATTTTGTGACTCTACTCGCAGAAAAAGTGGTCATAGCAAAGAAAAATAGGGTAATGTTGCTGTGACGCACTTTTGATCCATTTTTTATATAGTATAGTAGTACTGATGGCGTACTGATTCAAGATTGCCCGCTTCTCTCAAGTGCCATGGGTTCTGAAATTTCGCAGGTCAGCTTGTGTTTACATTTTCTTAAAACCTTGATGTGAAATCGGACAATGCAGTGGTGCTGGCAATTATGAAAAACCAAATGCAAAGTCGAGATTCCTTTTAATGACGATGCATACTATCTTGTCCTATCATTGACACACCTACCTCTTTGTCCTAGATATCGTCGGCCACATGATAAAAGCATATCACATATCAGCATTGTCTCGCAGGTAGTGTGCTTCTTCTTGAGGTTTAGTGCACCTTGCTCATTTTGCTGGCTAATATTGACTAGTGCACGCAATGAATACGCCTTGTTTCGTGTTGAGTATACAACCGTGATGCATTCCTTTCCGGCTGTCTTCTTGAGCTTGTGGTTTAGGCCGTGTACATGAGGCGCAAAGGCGGCCTTCTTCCTTTTCTGTAGAATGTCTTCTTGTTGCTGAACGTTACTGTTCAAGAGTCTCGCATTCTTTAACAACCCTTCGGCAACTGCTGTAAGCAGGCCTTTGGAATAGCCAGCGTTGTTAAGCCTGGTTACCTGATGCATGAAGCTCTCTTCCATTACGTGATGAGACGACTTCTTTAGCGCGGCCTGTAGCACCGTGTCCGCGATGGCTCGTTTCACACTTTAGAAATTGACGAAAACCTATGGCAGGAATCCGTTGATAGAGCGGGTTTCATACTGCTAGCATGTGGGCTACATTTTGAAGGTGATGACCAAATCCAGAAAGCTAATTATTCTCATTTTTTGGGATTTCAAAGGCGAAGTTTAAATCCGGACAAGCTTCCTGTGACGTTCTCAGGACACCTTGCCTGCATTTGTTAAAATCTAACTCATCCGCTGTGTTGCATACCACGAGAAAGTGATCCACATAGCGAAATATTGCTAGAATGTGGTTCTCCTTTAAGGCAGGCTCAATTCTTCTGCCCGCTAATTCGAGGCACAGGTCACACAACTACGGAGCACCTGGTGAACCGATGCACATTCCGCCTCTCTGAATGTAGTGGTGTTCTCCACCAAAAATGACAGTTGCATTGAGGTAGGAGGATAGAATTAGGTGTTCATGGAAACACCAGCGTTATTCTGGAATGGTGCAATGTATTTAGACTCTATTGATGCTCGTGCACCGCCAGCGTACCTGAATGGGGGACTAAGTAATACATGTCTTGAATGTGAACAGAACAAGCTTCCGATATCACCTAATCATGAGAATGAAGGTAGTGTATGACAGCTTCCGAATTTCCGAGTCTGTATGGGCCATGGACGTCGAGCCGTGACAATTGCATTGCCAGATACGTTGAAACTTGTGCCTGGCACATGTTTCTTTCAAACACGATGTCCCTGACAGGAATGTTTTCTTCGTGGGTCTCCACGGTAAAAAATGCAGAGGAAGTATTACATTTCGAGTCCTCGACTTGTGTGCGTAGGTGGCAGAGTTTCGCACGGCTTAGAATATCCATTACATTCTTTCTTGCTTCAGTTAGACGTTGAACTTTCACAGAGAGAAAGTCTTGCTTCAAGGCCTCGCTGCCTTTTATGCTGTAGATATCTTCGACTACAAAGCAGGCTCTTTCTTTATCAGCGAGGCACTGGTTTAGGCCTTTGTCTTTAAGTTCCCGCATGCTAGATATGAAGCTGATGCCCTGTTGTGCTGGGTTCCTTACCTTTTCAAGGCAGTCAGTTCCTTCCGCAACTATCCTTACAGCGTGCTCTTCATTGGCTTTGCTCTTGATCCCTCGAAGAAGTGCTACTCTGTCGGCGTCGCTCAGTTTTGGGTGCCCTGCATACTTAGAACGAAATTCCAATATCTGTGTCGTACGAAATGATACGTTGACGTTTCCGAGCATTTAGAGTGGTGCACTTATGGAATAGGTCTTTTCACGGCTGGAAAAGCGCAGTCTGAGGGTAGGAAGGATTATGGGACTCCATAGAAGTTCCGTCGCCAAACTAGTGAACTTCATTTGCTGAAGGAACGCACTAGCAGTGGGGCATCTGAAGTGCAGGAAATATTTTAGTGGACGAATTTGTCTCCGTAATTCCGACACCAAAATTTTCGCTATTCGCTTTGCATGTCATTCCCAAGGGGGAATGACATGCCTCCAAAGATTTGCATGTTTTCAAAGAATTCAAGGAAATGCCTCCAAAGAATTTCACGATTTCATCGGGGATTTGTTCCTCTTGATTCTTCGAGACAACCTTCTCCCTCTATTGTGAGCAGTAGCAATGGTGGGTCTCAAATTGTTGGCGTGAAATGCTTGTAGGAACGCAGAAGGGCTCAGAAAACTAGAAAGGAACTTCAAAATAGTGTTTTCCTCAGCTCGTTGGTTGCAAATAGCACAAGAGTTTCCAGCAGAACCTACTGACATTTATTTATTTATTTATTTTCAATACTGCTGCTCTTCTTCGAGAGCGCGGCAGTTGAGCAGTGCAATAATTCATCTATACAGTAAAAGTTAATCAAAGCATGGGTTATACAAACAGAACGTCATAAACAGTGCAAGGTATACGTCCCATACAAGTAAAGCATGTTGAGATCAAACAGAATAGTAAATAATAGCAAAAAAGAGAAAGAGAAAAAAGCAAGAGGGCTCTATAACAATGGCACAGGTATCACTAGGGGCAAGTATTATAACAGAAGTAACTAAACTGAAACTACGAGTGTTTGAGAATCAATATGGCAAACGAATAAGTTGTAAATGAGAAAGTTATTAAAATTTTCTAACGACTAAAGCAATCTGTGCAGGTTTCCCTGCATGCATAAGTATTGTTATTCTCACAAAGTTTTTTTTTTTTTGTAAGGTAAATTCGGATAATGATTCAATGTTGGTGATTACGAGCGGGAAGAAAGAATACTTAAACGTGTCATTTTTGCATGTGTATCCTGTCAATGTGTGCGCATGTTTGTTGCGTGTAGGTCGAGCCTCAGAGAATAAAATGTATTTGCAGGTAGCTATCCTGTAGTTATTTTATTGTAGTTACGTGTTTACGTGTTTACGTGTTTCGCTGTTGTGGATAGCGTTCGCAAACCGGACTGTGTTAAAAGATTTCTTGGCAAGTCTGTACATTTATATTTGTTATGAATGAACCTCGCAGCTTTCCTTTGTATTCATTCTAGTTTAGTTATGTTAGCCAGTGTATGTGGAAACCAGACTGTGTTAGCGCATTCGAGCACAGGCCTTACAAATGATGTGCAGGCTAGCAGCTTCGTTGTCTTGGTTGCGAGCGCCAAGCTTCTTTTTAAGAAAAATAGTTTAGGCACCGCTTTTGAGATTATATTACTGATATGTGTTTTCCCATTTGAGCTCCGAGGTTAATGTAACGCCTAGATATTTGCGCTCTTCAACTTTGTTAAGTGGAGTGCCGTTGATTGCGTATATAAAGATTGATGATACGGCTTCCTTGGTTACAAACATCATCGCGGACTTTTGCATGTTTATTTACATATGCATTTAGAGCACCAATTAGCTATGTGAGCTAGAGAATAAATTAATTTAATATGATCATTGTAATGAATAATTTCTTTGTATATGACGCAGTCGTCCGCGATTAGTTTTATATTGCCATTGACGTTAGCTGTGATATCGTTAATATAGAGTAAGAAAAGCAATGGCGACCATTGGGGGACTCCGGATATTACTTCGACTATGTTAGAAAGGGTTTTTTAGTAAACCACAAATTGCGAGCGGTTACTTAAGAAACTGCTTATCCAAGTAGAAAGTTCTCCTACACCAGAAACATTTTCAACTTTAGCTATTAATTTGCTGCGACTTACACAGTCGAAAGCCTTGGACAAATCGGGTAGAATCAAGACAGTTTGACCGGGGTTATTACCTGTAACAGTAAGCTCGTGGTCTAGTTCTGTTAATTGAGTTACTGTCGATAGACCACTGCGAAAACCGTGCTGGGTGGGAAAGAAAAAATTAATGCGCCCTAGGAATACTGCCATGTGCTTTAAGATTATGTGTTTGAGAAGTTTACATGATGTGCTAGTTAGTGAAATGGGTCTGAAATTTTAAGGTAATGTTGTGCCGCCTCCCTTGTGAATCTGGATTATATTTGCAATTTTCTAACCAAGAGGTAGTTGTGAAGTCGTAAGTGATTTCCGGAAAACTAGGCTGAGATATTTACTACACAACTCTGCATATCTTTTGAGAAAAGTATTAGGTACGTCGTCGGGGCCACTAGCTTTCTTTGTGTCAAGTTTAAGCAGTAGATCAAAAATACCGGCGTCCATAATGTCTACTTTAGCGATTTTCGCGTGATGTTGCGGTGCAAATGTGGGAATAATATTGTCATCTATAGTAAATACTCAATGAAAAAAATGGTTATATGCGTTAGCCTTAGCAGTTTTTTCTTCGGGAAGAGAATGTGATGTAGCATTTGTGTCACCACGAAAGTAATTCCAGAACCTCTGGGGGTTAATAAAAAGAAAACTAGGCCGTAGTTCATCAAGGTTGTACTGTTTAGCATGTTTCGCTTTAAGTTTGAGATCCGCGATAGCGTCCAGTTATTTCTGAATTCTGGATTCTCCCCCGCCTTTTGTTTTTATTGCCCTTCGTAACCTATTCAAACGCCGCTTTGCTTGAATTCCTTCTCGTGGGATCCATTAATTATATTTTGGAGGGCGCTTTGTTGTTGTGGGTACGTAGTGAGCAAGACAGTAAAGTACAACCAATTAGAAGTGAAACCAAAGGGAATTTACATCTACAGAAGCATCAGAGCCAATTCATGAGCGAGGTGCATTTGTACGCTATGGTCGTCAGCGTTTTCGAAGTCTGTTACTACAGATACAGACGAATGAGTGGTTATGCAGTCACCAAGAGGTACAATGCACACTGGTACGTCGTGGTCTGATATATCATGGATTACATCAGTTTGTATGCGGTTTATGTCGAAGTGATTACTGAAAAAGATTGGATCTAGCATGTTCTGAGTATTTCCCTGTGAGCGGATGGGGTGGGAAACAATCTGATGAAGATGGAAGGGTAACATGCGGTTAAACAATGCATCTGATGCTCATGAAAAATAGGCCATACTATTCCAGTTAATGTCTGACAGATTAAAGTCACCCATGAGGATAACGCGCGAACCAAACACGTGACGTTCTATATAGTCATCAATGACACTCATGAAAGCATCACCAGAGTTTGGGCTCCGATAAACACAACCTATGAATGTGCTCGTACCGTCACAAAGTAGGTTGCAAAAAATGATCTCTGCGCTTTGTACCTCTGGAAGGGCCACAAAGGAAAGGCCTTTTCTATCAATAACGTCACTCCACCACCACGTGTCGGGGGTCTTTCTGGACCACAGAATAGTTGGGCGGTGCGAGCTCGTTATAAAAAATGTCAGGCGTGAGCCATGTTTCCGTTATGGCTGCCAGGTTAGGTTCACAATCAATGAACATATTTGCAAGTGATTCAGGCTTGTTGATGACGCTTCCTGCATTCACCATGGGGAGTGTTAGTTTGCTGATTTTGCAGTGTAACGAGTAGTAGCTCCCTTTCTTGCTTGGTCGCTGGGTACGCGCACCACCTTTCGGCTCTTGCAGTAGCTACATCCACGCGTTTTTCATTAAGTAGGACCTTGTCCTCTTTCTCATTGCTCCAAACATATGCTCAGCTATTCATGTATGACTTATCAAAAACAAAAGAAACTTTCTCATTTCTTTGTCGGTTTGCTTTCGCACTGTTGCAAAGTTTCCTTCGGATATCGTGTATGCGTTTTCGAACAGTGCTCTCCAATGATTATTCCTGTATCTTTAAGCTTTTGTCCCCATTTTAGTATTGAAGATTTGTCTCGTGAGTTAAGTAGCTTAAGAATTACAAGCCTAACCTTGTTCGGCGCTCCTCTACCAATCCGGTGTATACGTTCGATTGCTACTGGTTTTAATTCTAGTGTATCTACAATTATGTTTTTGTTCACCGCACTTTCAAGTATCGAGAGTGTCTCTCCCTCTACCTCCGGTAAGCCATCTATTAACAGATTAGTGCGTCTGCTTCGATTCTCTGGATCATAGATTTTTTCTTGCATGTATTTGATGAGAATATTCATATTTGCTATTTGTTCTTGACCACAGTCGACTTTTTCTTAATTTGTTTTATATCCGCCGCTATTTCTTTTACTTGTTGGCTGAATGCAGGCCCTGCATTCATCTGAATGTCTCCGACAAGCAATAAAAGTTCATGTATATGCATCGCATGCTCAATCACAACAGCACATAGCCGTGGGCACGGCAGCACAAGTTATATGAGTTCATTCGAGCAGGTACACTTTTCATATCTTTTCTGCTAAACTTTTCATATCGCCTCATCACCTGCAGGATAAATATAGGCGGATTGTTAGCTGACCGCATTCCGTGAGTGCCGCAGTGCGCAATGACCCGGCCTTGCTTGAGGTAGTCGTTTATAGCTGGGTTGAGTGGTGGTGCTGGGCACAGGCCATGCGCCCAGCCCATGCCGCCAGCGTCCGCGCAGGTAGATGACGAGTGATGCAGCACGGAATCCCCATGAATTGAACGGCGCGGAATCTCATCATAGGCTGATACTGGTGGCATTGACCACGCATGTTGTTCCGGCTTGTCAAGGTGGCTCGAAACTCGGACCGGCATAGAGCAGCAGTCCCAGTGCAAGCTGTAGGATGAAGATAATAGGATTGTTAGCTGACCGCGTTCTATGAGTGCCGCAGTGCGCAATGGGCAAAAAGAGACGACGACACACACTATAATAGCAATTAAATGTGTATTATTGATTTCCTACACGTTTTACAGAGGAAGACAGCCAATGCTTCGGAAGTCAGCCACGCCTGAAAAGGAAGCCAATGAGCGCATGCCCTTCCTCGACGACCTCGTAGCGAGACCTTCAAGCAGCTTTAGGACTAATGCGTACAGAATGCCAGTGGACATGGGCTTCGGCTCGATGCACTCAACTGGGCAAAAGCCATCCGCCACAGCGGCACTCTTTTTCCACGTGTTCCGCGTCTGCTCCAGCCCCACTAAACGTAGGCAGGAGCTGGAAGTTGTGAAAAGGGGCCTGTTAAACGAAGGTTACGTTTCGCAACTGCTCAGAATGCAGGAGCACAAATAAGTGAAGCCCCGCCGTGAAACGGCGAAACAAAGAGTGAATCGCGCGGCGATACCATATACAATGGTAACAAGAGAATAACTTGCAAGAATTTTTAAGGGCTATGGTGTGCAAATCGTCCACGATAACTTGGCCATTAGCTGATTCCCGCATAAGACCCTTTGAAGTACACGGACTACCCGGGAGTGACTTAAAAGATATCATGCAAGGAGTGTGACGTGCCGTCCATCGGCGAGAGGGGAATTTTTTTTAACGGCGCTTCAAGCAGCAGATGAGTGACATCACCAAAAGCCACACAGCCGCGAGTGCCCTGGCGGAACATTATGAACAGGACACAGCACTGACTGGAACTCAGCACCCACCACCGTAACCGAGAAACACTTATCTTCCCGTTTGCATTTACAATCATACTACATTTTATCAACTAGATGCACGATGACGGGACACAGGGTAACCTTCCCGAGGTATACACCCGGTACGCTGCGCCACCTTACTCATAAATAGTGGTGCGCCCATGCTTACGTCTTTATTGTGAACAAAAGACCCACACAGGGTGCGAAACGTCATGTTCTTTGTTTTTCTTTTATTCTTGGCTAGTGCATGTTCCTTGCCATCGGTATGTTTCATCGCCAAAAGATTTTTCGTCGAAAACTTGACTATAAGCTGCAGGTATTGTTACCGCCATATCATTATCTTGAAAAAATAGTTTGGTTGTAGCGTTTAAGAAGCTTTACCTTCTATAGTACAGTTGGGGGACTTTAAACAAAGAAGTACGTATAGATATGGCAAAGACTTTCATAGTAACCTTCATCTTCACTATCTCAGTACCACCTATAGCACTATTCATTCTGTCTGTATAAACGTTTACTCTCACCCATGCAGGTAGCATTGCCTTTTAAAGCACAAAGCTTTCGTGGCTCTTTCGCTCGTCTTCGTCGTTGGCGGTCTGACTTTCACCGCTAATACAACCTTCACGTGTTGTCATGCGTTCGAGTGGCTGGGCGCGTTCGATGCCCCCAGTAAATATATCAAAATAAAACGTTGTTTTCGCGAAGTTATCACTTCTATATAAGACATTTTCAACGGTACAATAAGCATAGTTGTAAACTCTATTAAAATTCCATAGTGACTTAGCGGTAAATGCGAGAGGAATATATTAGTGTTACGTCGCACCTATTGCAGATCCCAGATCCATGAGTTGTGCATCCTCAAGGGGCCACGTGCAACTGATGGCTGTGCCGAGCAGGCCAAGGTCTTGCACACACTATATATATATATATATATATATATATATATATATATATATATATATATATATATATATATATATATATATATATATATATATATATATATATATATATATATATATATATATATATATATATATATATATATATATATATATATGTGTGTGTGTATACCACAATGAGCCAGCCAAGGCACCAGGTACTACATAGGGGACATTACTTGTATTTACTAATTGCACTAACCAAATGAAAAACTAATGGAAATGAAAGTGCATGAAGCAACGACTTACCGCAGGTGGCGAACGATCCCACGTCTTCGCATTACGCGTGCGATGCTCTAACCAATTGAGCTACCGAAGTGGCGTTCGCCCATCCACTTTCTTGGGTATTTATGGTTTACTACTACAACTAACCTTGAGAGTGTTCGCCAGTGCCACCACTCACAAAGCTTGGCGGCGGATGTGGAGTATCCTTTCTGCCACGGGCGTCAGGAGTACGTGATCTTTTTGGGTGAAAGTAACTGGTCAATAAACCTACATATACTACCTGAAGGCATCAATGTTGCCGGATTCGAGACTTTGGTTGTGTAATGAACGAGAAGAAAGGGGGTAACTGAGGGCTCGATTTTTATTAATCCTACTATGAAAAGCCAGCAAACCAAGACGCGCCGGCGCACTTTCCTCCGAGTTCGATCGTGAAACTTTTATCTCCTTGCAGCCACGCCAGGCTTTCAGAGAACTTGTGGTCACGTCTGCCCGTGATGACTACTTACAACAGACTGACGTGACCTACGAACTTGTCCCCACCAGTCCTTCCACGCGATCGTCAGTATCAAGGGAGGTTGGCCATGCAGCCGCGCATGAAGCATGAAGCCCTCGTTCAAGCACAAGTGTTAAATATGCACAGGGACTTCTACTGTTGAGGGTCGTAACCCGGAACGACAGCAGATGAAGGCGGCTTCAAACTGGGTGCTGCGAAGACAATGGACAAAACAGGCTTCTACAGATTTCTGTCGATCGGCATTTCGGCTGTTTTCGTACAAGCCTTGTCAATACACCTCGCAAAAATGTTTCGCTTGGGGTATCTTATGCCTAAATCAAAGAGCACTGTGTTCTCTTGCTACGAAACTAATTGATGAAAACTAACACTTTGCACGCTATATACAGTAGTGGTTTACTATTTGCAATAAATATGTATTATAATTTCTGTTATATGGAATTGTGATTAAAATAAAATATCTTGGGCCATGTAGCGTTATCACAATGACGAACCACATATAAAACGTGGTAAGTAAGTGTTGTTGCACCTGGCATTTCTACTACCCCAAGTTCATCTTCCTGATGCAATATTATATGCCGATATCTTGTTATCTTAATTTATCAGAACAAAACAAACAATTCAGTCTTCATTCATCAGAGGGACTTATCTTTATTTTATGGTTATTCTATCTTAACTCATGTAACAATAAGGTGGACTGCTTACGTAGAAAATACATCTG
The DNA here is from genome assembly GCF_038994185.2 of Dermacentor albipictus. Classification (NCBI taxonomy): domain Eukaryota; kingdom Metazoa; phylum Arthropoda; class Arachnida; order Ixodida; family Ixodidae; genus Dermacentor; species Dermacentor albipictus. The sequence continues at coordinate 444,623,050 of NC_091821.1, forward strand.
CATGTTTGCAACACAGTTGATCCAGTGTGCTAGCAAAATAATGAACAGCCATGGTCGCCTTCAATAATTCACATAGCTTGGTTCACTGCTTCCGTTATTGGCCAAACCACGCGCCCTATACAGCAGACTACCCGGGACGCAGCGAACTAAATAGTGAAATTTAGACTGCATGGTCTATTATATATAAGAAAGTTCCTTGTATTGAAGCCTTGGCTAGCCTTTCTAAGGCACCTTATCCCTGTTTATAACCCTGTGGTATTCCGTCTTTCGGTCCAAATGTTTTATTTTGGACTACATTTTGTAAGAATAAATGACAAAAATTACTTTACGGTTCCTTGGAAAAAATATGATTTGATTCTTCTGTACGACTCGTAACTTCCATTTGCACACATACTTTCTTTATTAAAGACATAATCAACATTCGCACTGCTTACCTAAGCGTACGTATTGCATTGTGATTTATAATGTATTCCATGCATAGTGCGCTATTTGCAGCTGCATTTCCCGCTGCTGGAGCTACACCAGACGTAAGCGCTGCAACTCGCAATGCAATATGTCATGCGCAAGAAAGCTTCTGATTACAAATAACGTACGATTCTAGTTGCATCCATGAATAACGTTTCTTGCTTTTTTACATTGCATACTCTAACTAGGGAGCAGCTTTTCTCTTCCTTTTAGTTTTTTTTATGTGTGCTGCTACTGCTAATTTAGCAGCTGGGTCCAACGAGCAAGATGCTAGACACTGTGGCAGCCTGGGCTTGTCAGCACATACTTGACACGCGAACAGCATGAACAGACCAAGGACAAGGATAACACATGCCAGCGCTAGTGTGTTACCAGTCTTTTCCTTCGTATTTCCCGTTGTTCCCCAGTCATGTATAACTCACTTATGCCATGAAACAAGGAATTAAAGCGATAAAATTTTGTTTCGGTGGCGTGAAAGCAGGACGGCCTTATGTATAAGCGATACGGTAATAAGGATAAAAAGAACTCGCACAAGCAAGTTACTGTAATGGTGGTCATATATAGAATGCCAAAGCGAGCTGTAATATTAGAGCTGTCGAAGTGGGTAGAGGAAAATGATATACTGAGGGTTCAGCAGAGATTCTTACACAATAATACATTGCTGCTAAATCAGTCCACATAAATTTCAATAGGTCAAGGAGGAAGAGGATGAGGAGGTGGAAAGAACTTTATTCATGTCCTGTACAAGGCTTTGCCACCTGCTTGGCTAGTGCTATGTTGGGACCGAGATGTCAAGCCCTCTGGCCCTATCACGGGCGTACTTGACAGCCAGGACTAGAGGGATATGATCGTGGGAAACAATCATTCTTGAAGCGGATTCCGGGGAATGCCAGGGCCGAGTGACCCACACTCCGAGAGCGTATGTTCAAGCGTTCATATCTCCTTGCCAATATAACTCACGGAGCAGCGACGAATCTAGGTATTAGGTTTAACACAGGGAAATAGAGAAATATCATACATAAGAGACGCGTAATGACATGGTATCAGTTCCGCAGGAGGTCGTACCCATTTTCAAGCAATATACATACCTGTGTGCATACATTAACGAAAGAACCACATTGGTGAATTGCGTTGCAGATATGCACAAGCACAGAAGAAATGACACGACATACGAGCGCTAAATTCCAGTATAATAGCGTTATTTTCGGTGACCAGTGTTTATACACATCACTCACCATACTGCACATGCACAATTCAAACACGTTTGTTGGTAGTCCACTCTCGTTTGTCATCTCGTTCCATCTGTCCTAGTGTATATTTGCGCTGTAATTGACCAATACCTTGTGCCAACAAGCTAATAGCGACATTACTGAAGGATACATTTATTCAAGTTACCACGCAGGTAATTTAAATGTGAAAGGGAAGCAGAATACAGCAGTTGTGAAAGACAGCTTACTTTGAGCCTACATTAAATGCGAGGTGCTGGGAGGTACTTGGAAAAGTGCAATGACACCAGTGCTAACGTTCACAAAAGCAATCATTTCTTATAAATCACAAATCGTGTCAGGAGTGGAGATTAACGAGGAGGCAATAGGCCGGCTGGCTTTTGGGTCCATGGTAAAAGTACAAATAAGCAGTACAAGGTGACATAGGTTGGGCTCCTTTTAAAATTTCAGAAGCAGAGAAAGATTGCGCTTAAAGAAATACTAAGAAACATGAATGAAAAGACAGGATCGGTTTAAGTGCACATATATTCTGAAAAGTGAACAAAAGCATACAGACGAAATAGAGGACAAGATCAAGAAAGTTGGTGACCAAGAACAGGGCTATTGAAGGTGTTCATAGACAACCAGGTGTCAAAAAAATAACATGACAGAAACAAAGACGTTAAATTCAATAAAAAGGATGGAAACGAAAAAGAGCTGGAACATTTACAAATCGGTAAGTAAGAAATAGGATAGAAAGTCAGTATGACACGTAAAGTGGAGTGCCTTGCTATTTGAGGCGCGAGCTGGCTGCCTGAGAACAAAAACATAACGGAGCAAATATGCGCCACCGGATCAGGCATGTCAGCGTAGCGGCGACATTTATAGTATGTAACACCGTATATTGAATATGGCACGCGGCTACATTTTTATCGCTATTGGACTTTATGCGGAACCTCACGGCGATGGCGACTGTGACACCGGTGACATATATGCGCCTGGAGTGTCCTTATAATTGCTATCATAATAAAATACGATGTGCGGCTCAGGCGCATCAGATTTTGTACGTGGTGAACTGAAGGCCCGGCGTAATCGCTGGTGTTCGCGGGCCTTCCAGAAGGCGCAAAACTATTCGCGTTGCGCATACAGTGTGATTACAGAAGGTACGGTGAGGATACAGGCCATAGATAGAATGAACAATAATTTTCGAGTAAGTTCCAGATCACGCAGCGGCCACTTGCACTGAGCGGTAACATTAAGCTGTTAGCGGGTGAAAAAAAGTATAAATGTGTAAAGTAGAAACAAGTACGCCTGTGAAATATTTACACAGTGAGACCTGAAGGTTTCGTCCGCCATCAAGAATCATTGGGATTCAAATAAGCTGGAACGATTAGCTGATAGGCAGTAGAGAAAACTAAGAGGCGATTAGATTATTGGTGGGAAAAGACCAAGGAAGAAATTGATAGAACCGAAGTCATTGCAAATGTAAAGTTTGCAAATAAAAGTTTTAAATAACAACTTTAAGATCTAGATCAGGTAGGGAAAAGATAGACAGCGATACACGTAGTGAAAGGCGATTAAATCAAGCAGGATAGGAGACTATTTCTCCCCAGACCTTCACGAATAAAAATGCCAATTAACGTCATCATCATCTTCACTGGCAGCATACAGAACTTCAAAACCATTCCTTGGTATATCCAAATCTCTATTCAGTCAGTATTCGCTAAACAGCCACGCCGTGTAGCTAGGACCACGAGCTTAGACTAGATGTTATCTTCACCAGACAATGCTTTCGTGGCACCAACTTGCGCAAACTCAGCCAACGGTGATGTGTCAAATGGACATGGGACAGTGGAACACCGACTTTCCGGTCACAAATATGAGCGTGAGCAACAGGCATTAACCCCTTCCTTAGTGCCAGTTAACAACAGGTTATTGAGCGAAAACGAGCTACTTGCCCTTGGCCGGGCATGCCAAGAAAACAGGCAATGAAAGCTGTCTTCAACTTTCTTATTAACAGACGCCCAGATTGTAGAACTGTGAACGGGACCTTCGGACGGAAACCTAATTGTATATAATCCCATTTTACTGTCTATGATCAATATCACTCCTCGTGCTGCTGTATTACTCCTCTTTCCCTTTATCTTGTGAAAACTGTCAGGATAGACGATACTTTTCTCTGGATAACCTCTAGTTTCTGATTTGGCTCAAACATATATGTTTCCTTATTTGTATGTTAGCGTGTAGTCAGGCCTTGAGCAAGGGTGTTTTACAGAATACAATACAGTTGATTACAATAAAATAGAGTATAAATTGCAAAGATACATAATAGTGCCCAGAGGTATACAAATTGTAGGATGCAATTAACCTTTCTCTCTTTCTTCCGAGTAAAATACGCAGCAATGAAAGTGTCTCATAAGGCTGTAGCCGCGTTTGCGATGCGACCACATTATGCTTAACGGCTTTTGTAGTTGTCGACCCTGGAATGACATTAGCACTTTTTTAATTGGGGGATGGTTAACAGCTATCCTCCTTTCCATCAACCCACACCCTTGCACTTAAGCAAAAGAAAACATACCAATGAATGCACAAAGAGACGAGACAATTGTTCATATTTTTTGATCGGGGTAGGAGGGGGGGGGGGGGCGTTAGCTACACAACAATGGTAAAAGTGCACAAGATCGCTTATAGCAAGGCAATAGTCACATGCACATAGGTTACGACCAATGTCCAAGGCGAAAATGCTAAATATGCGCCAAAATATTGATGTTGCTGGAGAATAAGAGGCATGTAAGATTGCAATATTTTTTTCATATTCATCGAGATCATTCGCGAAGGTTTGCCTCCAGCATATGGTTATGATGTCGAGCTTTCAGCCTGGTGGAATGATAATCGGCTTGAATGTAAATACCTTGGATATGCTCCTCTCTGGCCTCTACACAGCAAGCTTGCCCATTGCCTAGATAACAAAAGCAATGCACATTCGGAGACTCCATCATATATTGTGAGGCTTAATTCGATCAGAAATCTCGAATGGTTTGTAGGTTGGCCTGGTGAACAAAAGCAACGTGTATTTTAAGGTTAATCTAAGGTCACACATTAATTTAGCTGAAACTTATAAAATATCTCACAACCCTGCTTCCATTATTTTGCAGCAGGCGGTTGATTACTAGGATATACACCAACCATGATTCGGCTAGAATTTGATTAGTGATCGGGCATGGTCGCAAAGCTTGCCGAAAGTTTTGCGTTCCAATAAGTTAATCTTGTTTCGGTTGATTGATGGTCAATCTTTCCCAAGCAAATACAGCACTTTTTTCTATTCTGAAGAAAATGATGTAATGAATCCTGTTATTCCGGGACAACTACCATTGTTCTTTTTTTCAAAACAGAAAGCTCCCTATACAGTTTACTCTAATTCCACGCAGTTAGAGATGTCACTATATATTCTATGCTTTGTGCTCACTGATGTAACTTCATTATTCTCACTTAGAAGTGATAAAAAAATATCGAAGATTCTTTGGATTTATTTCGTTCCGGGGTTCGGGAGGGGAAGATCGTATTATTAGTAACGAAGATCCCTAGAACGTTACTTGAACCTTAATGGCTGCTTGAATGACTGTTTGAATATTAAACAAATATACTTGAACTACTAATACGAGCCTAATTCATTATTTGCAGAAACTACTGGGACGAATGATTTAACGTTTTACCCCTCTCTACATATAATTACCTCGTCACTCCCGCATGTTTTAAGGGAGCCTTGTGGTTTTAGGATGATAAAACCATGACCAGTGTGTGCCCTACATGAACGAACATTGCCATCGCGTTACTAACAAAGGGCATGAAATAATGGTTTAATGGCAGCCGGGACATTGTCGCATCGTTGGTAAGCACCTCGTTGCTGATGTTGCTCAGTTAGCCTACGCTGTAGCGTCTGCTCTTTGTACAGTAATCTTGAGCGTACACTACAACATCTTCGTGATTTGGCGCGTGTAATAACGTGGAGCCCTCCGCATAACATCAAACTTCGTTTATCAGACTTGTTCCTTCATTAGAGTTCCTGTTATGAACAAACATTTCAGTACAGGACGCAACGCTACTGCGTTGCCTGTGGGCTGATGTAAGCTTCATGAACTCACACAGCTACGGCATTGGATTGGCTAACTCACCTCGAGCTAAGTGCAGGTGTGAAAATACTATTGATCACGTCTTCTGGTAGTGTTCCTGGTTCCACAAACAGAGCCAAATTGTCCAGTGTGCCTTGAGTAGACTGGATAATAGGCATTTTACTAAACAAGGGTCCTGCGAATCATGCATAAGCGTTCATCAGTCCACAAAGCCACACGAACTCTTCTGCATTGCATCAAGGTGACACATGAGTGCCCGACCTGTAAGTACGCTGCAACCTGCATACTGTGCGTCAATGACCTGTACTAACATCTCCTCTTTCCTTCTCTCTTTCACTCCCCCATCGTCCTCCCCTCGTAGCAAATTGGACAAAGTCTAGTGAACCTCCCAGCCTTGCTTTCATTTCCTCTATCTCCCAAGTACTTGGGAGTTTTAATTTTTCATCCCCTTCTGTACGCGTTGCTGCCCAGGACGGTAATGGGTTCAAAATGACTCGTTTCCCCGGGGTTTCATTACGCGCCGTCGACCAAATTAGCCGGCGCAAAGCGTGTCGTGTTTACAACTTGCAGTACCGCCAACCTGGGAGCTCTTTTCTCTACTTTATTCTGTATTTTTTCACTCTCTTGGGAATAACAAATCTAACGTGGCACTTAATGATGCTTAAAACTACTTTGCTCGCAAACACAAGCCATTTTTCTTACTTGCTTCTTAGCCGTCGTATAAGTGCGCCTTTCGATAAGGTTATTTAATTACCTGATCTGTTGTCCTTTGTTTCATAATTCTTATATCGCTCGTTAAGCGCGCTAATTGTCCGTTTCCCAAGTTGTTCAGACAAAGTTAGTATCAGAAGTTCCCGGAAATCTCACGGCGGGATTAATTCGTTGCCGCTATAAATGCTTCCTTTCTTGAATGCGAGGGTTAATGCCTTAAGGCTAACAGGGGTATGGGTTGCGGGTGAGTAAGGACGAATAAATTAATTGAAAAAGATTTGCGGATCTAATAAAGTCCAGGAGAGATCAATAATGTTGTCTCTGCGTCCATATCCGACGTCCCCTGTAAGTTTGTGATCTGACTATCCCTTACCCAGTTGACGTACCCCGTGTTTTACTATGCCAGCAAACGTGTGTAGATGTAGCTCTATAATGTTACAAATGAATTAATAAATTATACACGCAGAGGTCAGCTGCATAAGCCTGCCTTTTACCAGATACTCAACACTGGGGCAAATTGAAAAGGTAGAGAGAGGAAAGTAGCGGTGAATGAGGAATGTTGATGAAAGAAACCAATAATCATAACAGATACTGTCGAATTCCGTACATAGGACATGTACTAGACAAGTGAACAAGTAGAAATCTGAACGCCCACACACTTTCAAAGTGTACAAAGCAGCAAACTGCCTACAGAATTTTTTGAGCGCGCAACAGACTCAATGAGTGTCTGAAACTCGCGACTCAAGGAACCCAGCGAACGACCTGACAACAGGGTATGCACAACGCTTAACCATAAAGAGACTATCAAAGCTTCTTTCTATTGGCGGACCATGTCGCGGACGCCAGGCGCAAAACCAAAGGAACGAAAAAAAAGAATAATCGCGGAATGTTTTTCCAGCATGTCACCTTTGCGAGCCATTAACTTAGTAAGGCGCGGACAAAGGAGTACTACAGAATGAACCAAAACAAATTTGTCAGGTATTATTAATGTTTTTGGTTGCATCCTTCTTATGTTATCAAGTCAATTACAGTTTCAATGAAATTTCCTCAACCTTCTTTTTTTCTAGAAAACAGAGACAAACACAAACGCGTTAATCAACTCTGAATTCTCTTTCTTTTACTTCTCCATCTTCCTTCTCAGGTCTACGATAACGAACAGTATAGTTAAGCGTCCTGCCTTTCGTTTCTTGCCACGTGTTATATAGTCATTTCTTTATTACATTAGGTAGAACTGCGCATTTTAGCAGCTTCTGTAGGTCGACATGCAGAAGCAATATTAGCCAGCTTGGCGGTCCTTGCATTCAGCGCACTTATAAACTTCATATATACATATATATATATATATATATATAGTCTATAATGAGAAGCCAACAAACACTGACACAAAGTACAACATAGGGGAAATTGCATGTGCTTAATAAATGAAATAAAGTAATGATAAATTAATGCAAATTGAAGTGGATGAAAAAACAACTTGCCGTGGGTTCGGTTCCCACCTGCGGCAAGTTGTATTTTCATCCACTTTAATTTCCATTAATTTATCATTACTTTATTTCATTTATTAAGCACATGCAATTTCCCCTATGTTGTACTTGGTGTCAGTGTTTGTTTGCTTCTCATTATAGACTAATAAATATCGGGTCCCTCGGTTAACCCCCTTTCTTCTCGTTTATATATATATATATATATATATATATATATATATATATATATATATATATATATATATATATATATATATATATATGTTATTTCTTTAATGAACCGCAAATAAGCCACTGCAGGATATTACATGAGGAGGTCGGCGAACAAGACTTACTGGAAGAAATGGGTGATGCTGTCCTTGAATTTGCTGGACGCAGTAGTGTGCTCAGCGTCGGTTGCCAGACCCTTCCAATCTCACGCTGGGCATCTTCGATTTGCGGAAGTCGTCGCAGCACGCTGGCAGCCAGACGGCAGCCAGCGAGTTCCGGTCCTGAAAGAAAGTCACGTGTTCTGGGATCCCGAGAAAATCTCAAGCAGTCCGAAGTTTGCAAAATGATACATCGGAATAGCTGGCCGTGGGTTAAGAGAAAGAGAGAGAGAGAGGAAAGGGGAAAGGCAGGGAGGTTAACCAGAGAAAAAAAATCCGGTTGGCTACCCTACGCTGGGGTGAGAGGGGAGGGGGAGGTAAAGTGGAAACAAAGTAGAGATAAGGAAAGGAAGGAGCATAGACACACAATCACAATCGGTCACTGTCACCGAACACTGTCATCGCACAGCACACTGACACTTGTAGCACTATCAACATCTGTTCAGGCTACAGTCGCCTGTCCAGTTCTGTCGCCCTCAAGAACCGCAACAGTGCCCTCGTCGCCCTCTGCTGCGATGGCTTATGATGGCGGTATCTGAAAATGAGTTCCTCTGTGAGAGGTCTTTGGTCAAAACGCGCTATCGCGGTTGCAAGTGATTGTCTCTGTAAATTATATCGAGGACAGTCACAAAGAAGGTGTTGAAAAGTCTCCTCGTTACCGCAGTCCTCACACGAGGCGTCGTCGGCCCATCCAATTCGGTAAGCGAAAGACTTGGTGAAAGCCACCCCTAGCCATAGGCGACAAAGCAGGGTAGCTTCGCGACGACAGAGCCCAGCTGGAATACAAAGGCGTAGGGAGGAGTCAAGATGGTGGAGTCGGTAGTTGTGAAAACTTCCAGCGTTCCACAAGGATAACGTGATGTGACGGCTGATCATGCGAAGTTTTCGAGCGGCATCGGTCCTTGATAACGGTATCGGCTCCTCTTCGTCCCCTTGAAGAGCCGACCGAGCAGCGTTATCAGCGTGTTCGTTCCCTATGACTCCGCAGTGACTTGGAAGCCACTGAAATGTCACGTGGTGTCCTTTCTCAGTTAATGTATGAATGAGTTCTCTAATCTCAAATACCAGTTGTTCGTGTGGTCCGCGCCGCAGGGCCGATAGCAAAGATTGCAGTGCAGCCTTGGAGTCGCTAAATATTGACCACCTTCGAGGTTGTTCTTGGTTGACGAGACGAAGTGCAGCGCGAAGGGCTGCAAGTTCCGCGGCCATCGGTGTCGTTGGCCGTGGGTTAACGTAAACATGCATCCAGTATGGCCGAGCGCGCGTGCTAACGCCGGCGCGTGCTCGGCGTAGTTTGCCCATTTATGCATTGCCAGCTTGAAGATGTGTAGTTGCATACGGGAATACGATAACTTTCGCAAGATTTCGCGCATTGGGCACCTCCTTTGCCCAGCGCAACAAACTGCCACCTACGCGTCCGATCTGAAGAAGCTAAATCGCGTGTAAGTGATCCTATCTGCGAAAGCGATCGCTCGAGGATGCCTACTCACAGATATCACGTAGCCCGCCGGATACGATGATGAAATGACCGTTTGTCATCACTTCACAAGACACTTAAACGCAGGATAAACGGTATGCCTTATACGCCAAAAATTAGTTTCTGCAAACCAGTTTAGGCTTTGATTTCAGAAATTTTCTATCGGCTGTGGTGCTTCTCTTCTAACCCTGTGCTGAAGGAGCTGGGCTGCGGCTGGCGCATGAAAAATGCACACCACGTTTGACCAGCGAAATGTATCACGCGAAAAGTAATGTTGGTTGATAATGAGCGCCGTAAGGTCATGCTCGTGTGGCCATTGCACAACAGGGGCATTCTTTCAACATCGAAGGCCTAGTTAAAACACAATGGCTTTGAGCCACCACCAAAACATGGACCTAGAGATGGAGCGAACATTACGAGGTCGTGGTATCGAATTCTGGCCGCGGTGGCTGCATTTGGATGGGGCGAAATGCGAAAACGCTCTTGTTCTGTACATTGGGGGCAAGTTAAAGATCCCTTGGTGATCAAAATTAATCCGGAATGCCCCACTACGGTGCACCTCATAATAAAATCGCTGTTTTTTGCCTCTTAGAAATCCCTTAATTTAGACGTAGCGAACACTTACTAGTTGCGATGACTTCGCTAACTACAGAAACGGATGTATCACCACATGTACGCGAGAAATGTGAAAGGGCACACTGCCAGAGAAAGAAGATCGGAAAGGTCCCGCACCTCAATATAAGTTTCGCGGCACACGATGCTGATACCATGCATGCGTGAGAGCGCATCGCACTTGCTTGCTCGCAAGCCTTTATTGAAAACAAAACGAGAGGTGGAGCTCTTAGGGGGTTCCGCAATGGGTGGAGTCCCTATTCCGGGACCCGATCGGTTCGAGCTGCTAGCTCAGCCCTCCGGGCCCAGGCCTTCTGGGCCTGCAGGTCCAAGCAGCCGAGCAGCGTCGCCTCTCACTCCTCTCGGGTTGCGCTTGGAGTTGGAGGAGAGAGCTGAAGTGAGCTGAAAAGCCCAAACCATGTGGTAAGTGTCAGTTACATCCCCATAGTATCGGCACTTGCCAGTGAAGGAACAATCGAAATATTTCAAGATTGCCGGGCACATTAAGGTGTTAGCCGGATCAAGATGCGTTCATTAGCCTTGCCAAGCCCCTTTCCTTGAGTTGGATATTGTTGATGACATCTTTGTAATTGATCATGATATATTTGAATGCAAGAAAATAGTTGACTTTGGGTTCCAGGTACTCATGGTCTAACTGGGACGCCAGGCGGATGAGTACTCGAGCCACCGGGTTCGCGGCTTCATTCCGTACTAGGCCCTAGTGGCTCGGAGTCCAGACTAGGCAACGGCGGGAAGGATCGATTCCCCCATTGCTATAGTTATGCAATATTCGTTTCGCTATTGGGGTGACCCAACCAGCATCATAATTTCGACAAGCTCCATGCCAATCGGTTATGATATATATAGACCGAGGTTGGAGACAGCTAGGGAAATAGTTACTTGTTCTGCACGTGTTGAGTCCGAGGCTTTGAAAGGGAGCCCATCTTCTTGCTTTTCCTTGTGGATGACCGCTGCCGTATACCACCCCCCGCGACATGGACCGGTCACATCCACGTAGAAGACTCCACGTTTGTTGCCATGCTGGCGTTGCAAGGCATCCGCCCTTGCCTGGCGACGATCACTGTGGTCTTCCCTGTCCATCATTGGAGGGAGCCGAAATGTGAAAGCCGTGTTTCAAATGGAGCCGATCCAGCAAATGCCATCCCAACTTTGTCTGAGCTAGACGTGTGCATTGGCTGATAAAGTAGGCGTCCTTGAGCTCCTCAAGTATGTTCGCTACTCTCAAAGCGAGAAGTCTTGCGTTCGAAGTTGGGACAGGAAGGTCAAGTACCCTCGTCATCACTTTGCGGAGGATAACCTTGAGTTTGGCTTCATCATGCTTCTGCAGATGGAGATAGGGGACCGAATATAGAATTCGACTGGTTGCGACTGCATGAGCTTTGCGCACAGCGTCCATACTTCATAATCCGCTTCTCTTGTTGGAGACATGCCAGATTATTCGGCCAAATTGGCCCCCAACCTAGCGGACCTTTTCTAGTGTTGTGTCGACTCTTCTTTGATTGTGAATAAAAAGTACGGGCATTCGGAGCTCCTTGGTCTTGTGTATGGGACCACTAGCCAAACAAGGACATATTTGTGTAGTGTCCTTAGGTAATGGTCTAAGATGCAAAAATTCTGATTTGTTTGGTGCACCCTCGAGTCCACAGCGCTCTGCGTAGCTACCCACTAGGTGGGCGGCTGCTTGCAGGCTTCCTTCCATATGCCATCTGTTTCCCTCTGTGGCCCAGACGATGATATCGCCGGCGTACAGCGCGTACCGCACGCCTTCAATACCGTTTAGCCGGGCCAGGAGATGCACCATCGCAAGGTTAAATAGTAGCCGGGAAAGCACAGCGCCTTGTGGCGTCCCCTTGGACCCCATTTCGTAAGGTCCATATTCAGTGTCTTGAGTTCTGACGAGTGCGGCTCGATTAATCGAGAAATCCTTGATATACTGGAATGTGTTTGCGCCACAGTGGGCGGAAATTAGGTGTGCTAGGATAGTGCTTTGTTTATATTGCTGAACGCTCAATTTAGATATAAGGTCAGGACAAATTTGTCATTGTGGGGGTGTTCCGTTGGCTGTACTGTTGAAACATTACGTCTTGTGCCGACTTGTGTGTGGAAGCCGAACATGGTGTCTGCAAAAGTGTTACACGTTTCCTAATATTTGGAGAGCCTATCTCGCACCATCGTCTCCATTAGTTTACCCACACACGATGTGAGCGTAGTCTCAGGTTGTCCGTATTACATTCCTTTCCTGCTTTAAGAATGAATGTGACAAGTGACCTTTTCCAATCAAGGGGGATGAGAGTCTCGCCTTTCCATATGACACAAATGTAGTCAAGAAGGGCTTCATATGCGCGAGCCGGGAGATTGGCCAGCAGTTTCGCCATGGCCATGTCATCTGTGATCGTCCCCTTGCCGTGCGCCTCCCTGTTGTATGTTTTTTTCTGCCATCTGAATTTTTTCCCGTCACTGAATGGTCCCCCCACCATTTTCTGTGCTTGATTTCCGTGCTAGAGCCACTTCCATGTGTGGTTCTAGCCCGACATCACTCCCGCTTCATTTGCTACGCCACGAGTCCCTCGGGCGTGCTGAGCCGGTGCACTTACTTTTAAACACGTATGGAGACCAAAGTGCCGTTAAGGCCGCCGCTGTGGAAATTGTGCCTTGGTGCTATTCACCGCATCCCTTTACTGCATCGGTCCACCGCAATTTTACTCTGATGCAGCATGACGATCTCCTTCGCCTCCTTCATCAATGAAACGCTTCATATCAGTGCCACATTGCTCCTTCGGGTAGGTAGAGCTACAGATATCTCTTGCGCCATCGACTCTGTCTCTCATGCAGCTCTGCGGCAGTGACCTTACCGAGTTTCGGCCCCAGAGAGGCGTGTTATTGACGAGCAGGTGAGCGACATGCTTCGCTAGCTGCTTCGCATTGCTATCACGATCGCCTTATCAATAATGATGTGGTTCGGATGCCTTCTTTTAGCTTTGTCTGAATTGAAACGTATGCTGATCTGCATGTTATAAACATGATTCGAAAAAAATTATGCATCGTTCGCTTCATTTTGCTGATTGTTTGGAGCCTCTGCCTTACGGGGGTATGAGCCAAAAATGATGATTATTATTTTTGAGGACAGAGAACAAAAATACACGGAACCAAGGCCATATACAGCTTCACTGTAAAACTCCCGATACATCTGTCTGTTGCTTATTACATGCTCCTTAAAAGGGCTTTTTGCGAGCATGAAAGCTGCTGGCGAATACACGCAAAATACCGCTAGCGGCCATTCGAGCGGTTTTTTGAGTGTATTCGTGGCTTTGTGTGTATATCCGGAGTTTTTCAGGCTGCTCTATAATTTTCTCACTGACACTTTTCATATAATAAATTGTACGAGAAGTTGACTAAATTATTAGCACTAATAGGATATTCAGAGTATCTCCAGCGCCAGCAAACAGCATTACCTTTGTTCTGGCCAGCTAGATGACATTTGGATGTTTCAATATCTTGGTGCATGATAGTTGGGACACCCTGTATGTGTTTCGTGTAGTGTATTGGTCCCATTTAGCCCTATTGAAACTATTACGCTTCTTACTATTGATAATTAGGACGTTATCACGTGTAACATGTCAATAGGTCAACCCGTGATGACTTTTCTCTTCACCTTTTTTCTCCTCCTGCTAACCTTTATTACTCTTTTCGGTGTTTTACAATAGATTCCTGATGTAACTACGGCTTGACGAGAAACAGTTAAGTGGATAACAGTACATGAAGGCCATGCTTGTGTCGACTGTCCAATTTTAACTGTTTAAAGGTTGCGCATAAGGTAAATTCCTACAATGTAGGACCATATCCAATGATGTCTAAGGAAAGAATGTTGCAGCACTGGAAGCTTGTGACGTTTAGGTTACTCCCGCACATTAAGTAATCCAGTAGCATAGACATATCGCGAGTACGTAGTTTTATGCGTGCTTCACTTGCTACTTCCTTTCACAGAGTAGAGCGTATATATTTTAGGGACGGTGACTGCATGGCTGCGGCACTGTGCCACCATCACCAACACTTGGGCCCGGCTCATTCGTCTGTGCTACCCGCAGCCAGCCTGGGCTGGCTGCGGGTAGCGGGCTCTTTAACGCAATAGCATTCGAGCTATCCAAAAATTTGACACTGCAGCAGTTCCTTCATTTAGAGCGTTAGAACTGTACAGAATATTATTTCTTGAGCGCCTGCAATATAGCATGCCAATCCTGTGCAATCTTGGCGAAACTATGACGTACAATCTAAAGCGTTCAAGTGCAGGTGATCGACATTTGGCTGAAATTCCCCGGGTATACGCTAACAGCGCAAAACAAGCTTTCAAGCCAATCCAGTCATACTGTTACGTAGGTCGCTACGCTGTTGCGACCTACGTCGCTACGTTGTTGCAAACGAGCAAGTTGAAGGCGTCATCGTCAATGCCTTTGAGGATGTGGGCGACCTTGTCGGACTCAGTCAGGTGGGTGTCAACATTGCGGCACAGAGCCAAGACATCCTGCATGTACGTGACATAGGGCTCTGTTGACGTCTGCACACGGCCGGAAAGCGCCTTCTGCACGGCAAGTTGGTGACCGTAGGGGTAGCCGAACAGGTCTCGAAGCTGTGCCTTAAGTGAATCCCAACTGGTGAGCTCATCTTCGTGCGTGCGATACCAAACTCTAGGTGTGCCACCGAGGTAAAAGACAACGTTGGCGAGCATAATAGTAGGGTCCCACCAGTTATTGCGGCTGACGTGTACATACAGGCTGATCGAGTCATCGACGTCTTCCCCATCTTTGCCCGATAATACGCCAGGATCATGGGGAGTGGGGAGAGTGATGTAGGTTGTCGAGATGGCAGCAGGTGTCGGAGCCGGCGGAGTCGGGTTGTCGTCGCCGGCAGCCATGAAGGAAGGCGCGACATACCATCCACTGCGAAGCTCCGTGACGAGGTACAGGGAACGTTCACCTCCACCAGATGTGTTACATAGGAAGACGCAGACGAAAACCTAAGTACAAGTGTATTTACAAGAAAATACGCGGTGCTTGGCAAAGAGGCAACAGCCCGCGCTAGCTTCTACACGTCGTCGTCCTCTTCTTACTGTTCGGCTCTTCGTCAGTGGAAATACTATCCCGTAGCACTACCTTCAATGGTTTTTGAACTGCTGAGACCCCACATCAGTCACCTTGGCATCGATACTTCCCACCAGATCGTATCATTTCCAGACGCACTTCTGTCAAATGCTCCTGGCCTATCGCGTCTTTCATTCTGCAAGTATATATAGCTCCGTAGAAGCATCTGTTTATATCAGCCACCACTTTGCCTTTCAGCATCAGAAATTCAGGCGAAAATTAGCATCGATATCGCAAGGTCAAAAGTAGCCTTGTCCATTCATGAAAAGTGAGGCCTAAAAAGAAAGTTTACTCTGATGTTTGGAGAGCAGTGGGTGCATCTGAAGGATCTCTGAAGTTGCAAATGCAACTGTCATCATACAATGTTGAAGACCTCTCATCCGTGTATACCTGCAACTAAAGAATTTGCTGCTCTTCATAGCCTTTTTTTGCGTGATTCGTCAAGATCTGTCATTGCCATCAAGCACCATGAGGTATACAACAGCGGAACCATAAAGCCCTTGCTATACGGACTGTGACACGTAGCAAATCACCAACTGTACCCACGCATATTGCCCCATGGTAAGGAAGGCAAAGCTAAAGCAGTCGTACATCTACATATGTATTTCGGTGCCAAGTAGTCGTGCTGTGTTTGACAGCTCCTTGTTTCGGTTTCCCGCAACAGGTACTGATTCAGCGTAAGCTGCCTCACAATGGTTGCGCTTTCGCCAAAGCATGGAAAACTAAACGAAAAGAAAAAAAATTAAAATAAGCACTGTGTGGTGTATTTTATGTCCTCTTTTTATGTACCACTGCAGTGTCTAAGGTGTTTGATATTAATTTTTTAGGTTTACACAATTGGTTTTTAAGACTTTAGGACAATTTTCAGGAGTGCTGTCACAAGGGTCCTTAAACTGTGTTGTTTTTTTTTTTACTATCACAGAAATATGCTTGCGAGTATACTGCAAGAAATGTATTCTTAATTATTTCACCAGTCAAGAGTACGTCTTAACTCTTCGATGGCTTGCAGAAGCTGTGGTATCATGGGTAACAAACCTGCCGATGACGCTCCTCGCTCTGCTTATGAAAACTACTTGCAGCATTCCAAAAAAGGTGCCTGTAGCAGCATAACATGCGCTTGTGAAGCGAGGTGCCCATTTGTCCATGAAGAAAACAATACGTTTTGAGCACACACGCCTATATAGCGCGGACGCCCGTCCCCGCCTTCGTGTTACGTGTGTACTACACCAACAGGAACGGCTCTTTGCTGGCAGTCTTTGGTGTCTCCCTATAAGAAATCATTTTCTTTAACTCATCGAAATAGCTTACAGTTTTGCTGAGCAAAGATTCCTGTTTGCACTGCCCGTTAAAATGAAAGAGAAAAAAACAACAAGGGTTGCAGCATTCATGTATTCAACGCGAGAGGTAAGCTTCTTGATAAATAAAAACTACTCCCGAAGTTTTATTGCAATCGAATATATATCAGATCAGTTACGGAATCCCACTTGGCAAGATAGCTCGCACAAACAACAACCCAATACCACCGTCCCTCTTATACGTCTGTCTCCCTTTTAGAACGCGCGCAAAAATGATGTTCACAAACACACTGCGCCACTTCCAGACATTCGAGCCTCTTTTTCAACTGCATCGCAATGCAAAACATAAGTGACCATGCCGAACAACAAAAGTTTCGCTGCACGGATACGGAAATGGCCGGGTTTTTTTCGTTTTCTAGCTGCTGAGGGCAATCCTAATAAAAGAAGTGTACAAGAATACCGCAGCAATAGCTGCTTCCCCCAAAAGTTATCAAGGAAGCTGAAAGGGTACAAGATATCACAGACTATACAAGATACCCGAGACTCTATGAATCACAGTCAGCATGCCAGCGTGTAATGGAAACCTACTAGTGAAAAAAACAATCACGCGCACAAGCAAAATCTTGAACAAGGATGGAGAGTGAAACGTGACAGAAGCAAGCAAATGCATGGGCGCCAAAACACCGGATCGTGGAGGCATGGCATTAGTCCAGCCGTATAGCCTGTGTGAACGACGGGAACCTAACGTCTATGTTGCTTTGTTTATCAGCCCTTTCGTGGCGTCCCCGCTGCAGCCCTGCGTTCCAGAAGTCCCGCATCCGTGATGTCCCTTAGCCATTGTGTAGCGCGAGTTCGCAAGAGCAAACTTAAGGAATGCACGCTGGCCGACAAAGGATGTTCATACTAAGAATGCGGAAATGCTTTCCGCATTCTACCCCAACCTCTCCACCCAGAAACCGTGGAACGTCGAGATGCGTGTGCACTCTGAGCCACTGCCTCGCTGACATCTCGCCCCTCCAAATATTGCACTTCTTAGATGGCTCCCATATTTTTTCTCAGAAACTGTGGCTGCCTGACTCAATTTGTCAGACTCAAGCAGGCGTATCGGTGGAAAGAGCTTCTCGGACATCCTTGGTGCAGCCATCTCCGTGCACTTCCTTGCGTAATATTGCAACGTTTTTAAATGTTCCATTTTTTATTATTTCTTAGGTGGCGCTCGCAGTATGGGGCTTCGGGCTTCCTGCGTCTCCGTAAGATTTAGGGTGAACATTTTTACGACCAGTGGGAAGTACCAAGAGACAGAGGAAAGGCTAGGATTTACTGAAGAAGCTCGTCCTCGGTCAGTCGAATAGTTTAGCAAAAATTTAACGCGTCCAGTCGAGCAGATGTCTTTATAAAATCAGTAATAAAGAAGTAAGTTATGTAAATGAGCGCAGTTGAACAACATTTGAGAGAATCATACAGATTGCCCTGAAGTTAAAACAATCCCTTAAGGAATGACATGGTGCCTTAATTTACTCATGGAAAAGGGGTGCAAATTTGAAGGACATACTCCTCATTTGAAATAGGCAATAATGGTTAATGATGCACATGAACGTTAAATATTTTGCGCAGAAATCAGTGTTGAATATCAGTATTGGGTGTTTCACAAAATTTTTCAACTCCCTTGAGGTATGTGGTGCCTTATCTCTTTTTGCGAAATAAATATATGCTTACACTTCGCCAAATCATCCCACTACATATTGCCTTATACGTAGCTATTGAGAAACAAATATACTTATCAGTAACAAATTTCTGTATATTAAAACGCTAGCTAGTACACTTTTTCTGGCAAGTACAAGGCAGTGGCAGGCACATCGTTCTTCTCCTCATGGGCTGGTTACAACCGGAGCTTTCGCCATTAAATTAGCAAACAAAATGTGACGTCTAAATTCGCCTTTTACCCAGCGGGAGCTTTGATATGTCTTTCGGTTCCCACACAAGCACTCGGCTCCCACACAAGCATTCTTTTCCGCTGTTGACATATGTGTGAGGGCAGGATTTACATGCCAACCTTTGCCAAATATCCGAGAACACCGATGCACTGTTCACCGAAAAACGCTGACTGACAAGATTCCAAAAATGTGAGCAGACTCTAAACATCTCTACTGAAGTTCACGCTTAATGGTATTGTGTCAGCGGATCCCTCACCAGATAGGGTTCTACTCAACTTTCTTCATTATATTAGGAAATAAAAACACTGCATGTTTTTGCACCCTCTGTAATGAATTCACCCTGCTCCATTGTTGGGAGAATATTATGTTCTTATTCCACTGCAGGATGCTTTACCTCTAACGTTTCATTTACCAACTGATGACGTAACAGGAAAGGATATGTTCATTCACTGTTGATATCGCTATGTATGTGCTTTTTTATGTATAAGTACGACCAATCACAGAAATAAAATTTCGTTGTTGATAGTTAGCGCTTGTCTGTGTCCGTTCGTTTCTTTTTGTATTAGTGTGTTGCTGAGCTGTCCAGACACCATACTGTGATGACCGACCAACAAGCCCATATTACCACCAACGTTGTTGTAGCCGCCCCTCTAACAGCAACTTGCCCTAGTGTCTGTTGGAATTTTCAATTTAGAAAGTGGTGTGATTCTCGCTGGGGATTTCAATATTGATATGTCCGAAATGCGAAAAAGAAGATTTACGTATTACCTTGACCTATTTAAATTTCTTCGAATGGTGTCGAACATGTAGTATAGTTTTACTCGCATACATACATCTGGTGCTAGGGTCTCAGAGACGTGCATTGATCATATAGATATCAGCTGCTTCCTTTTTTAAAAAGCAAGATAAATTTTCACAAAAAAAGAAAGTTGCAAAAGACGTTGCAGATAATTATTCGACCTCGCAATGGGTTTTCGAGATGACCACCAGGAAGATAAATGTACAGCCCGAACTGTGTTAATAAGAAATTACAAGACCATTCACTGCTTGATGAATATTTCTCTGGGATGCTCTAGTAAGAGACCATTACATCGTGACCTACGAAGTTTTTCTAAGAAAACCTAATTCTTTAACGCTGCTTCCGGAAATACATTTAAGGTAAAGCTTAGAAATCAGGATAAACAGTGCATCAGTATCAATATTTTGCAACCGTCTTATAAAAAGAATAACTATGGAATCCCGGTAAGTCCAATACTTTTTTAACTTCGTTCTAAAATGGTAGTACCGCATAATATGCAAAAACCTTACAGCAATGTTACGGCTGAGAAAAGAATTTTTCTGCGTAGTTTAAGAAGTGGAATGTCAGTATGAAAAAGAAATGCGGCCTCTCGACCTAACTACTGGGAAGGCCTGAAAAATTAATCCACATTACCGGATATGATCGACATTTACAAGTGAAAGTTCCTTGCCTACCGCGAATCCTTTAACGGGAATGTTGTGTTATGAATCGCAGATCTAAAACAGCATTATCGGTTTACTCCGGTAGCGTACCATCGAAGAACGTTTCGCAAATTCTTGTTTTCTGTCATCACCTGATGATTAGAATTATGGAGCATCATTATTTATTTATTTATTTATTTATTTATTTATTTATTTATTTATTTATTTATTTATTTATTTATTTCAACATACTGTCAACTCTTTGACATGATTATTACAGGAGTGGGGTACAGAAACAAACAGTAACAATAGTAATTGTCAGGGGTAGATTGCTAAAGTACATACAAGAAGAAAATTATCTCACTACCGCTAAGCAAGATAACTACGAGAAAATTAAAATGAAGTATTTAATGAATAATCTTCCAAACTAAAAATATCTACTTTTGCACATTTTTATGACGATTTAGGAACACGTAACATACTCAAGATTAGAATATACCCCTAATTAAACCAATATGGGATCCATATTGGTCTAATAACGAAAATTGAGACATTCTCAATAATAAATGGTGCCTCAGTATGGCCTCTGCTGGTGTCTTGGAACGACTAACCTCCCAAAGCATTCCTTTGTCTGGATCAGTGAGCATATAGATGAAAATCAGGTAGTGATTTGCATATTCATAGATGCAAAAACAGTTTGTGATGCTTTGAAGCATACTTTAATGCTACAGAAACTGTGTTTGGTATGCATGTACGTGTGTGCATATGTATGTATGTATGTATGTATGTACGTATGTATGTATGTATGTATGTATGTATGTATGTATTTATGTATGTATGTATGCATGTATGTATGTATGTATGTATGTATGTATGTATGTATGTATGTATGTATGTATGTATGTATGTATGTATGTATGTATGTATGTATGTACGTACGTACGTACGTACGTATGTATGTATGTATGTATGTATGTATGTATGTATGTATGTATGCATGCATGTATGTATGTACGTATGTATGTATGCATGCATGCATGTATGTATGTATGTATGTATGTATGTATGTATGTATGTATGTATGTATGTATGTATGTATGTATGTATGTATGTATGTATGTATGTATGTATGTATGTATGTATGTATGTATGTATGTATGTATGTATGTATGTATGTATGTTCAAATCGATGCCCCCAAATAATGCGTAAAGTGGAACCTATCTACATGTCTCATCGTGCTTTGGAGGGCAACTCGTTATCTTCAAAGCATGAATGGTCATGCAGTAGGTGCTACGTTGGCCAGGTCCAGCAATACCATACATTGCCTCTTCAACCATTTGTTGAACTTCACCGAAATGCACCACGGTAACTTATCAGGCTGCATTTACGAAAAAAGATACATTCAGGAAGATGGTACGAATTTCAAGAGCTTTTAGCTAGAAACGTCAAGGGGGTACTCCCTTCTAAAATATCCACACTTATAGTCCTTGACCATCCTTCTCTGTTACTCCTTGTATTGGTCATGGATAAAACACTGTCATAAGGTAGCCCGGGTGTTATGAATCAGTGCCGTAAAAGCAGTAAGCTATTAAAAGGGAGTAACCACTCGGTTGTGTTAACCGAGTGGTTTAATGTTGGTGCATCATTTGTATTATGATTTTTTAAAGCGGCCCATTAGGATTCCATGGTGCGTTGCAGTGAAATTTAGCGACGGCCAGAGGGGCAGTTTCCAAAGATCCTTTGCATGTGAGCGAATTAGTTCGTAAGAAATCCACACGGTGAAGGGAGTTTTATTTATACTTCGGTACTACTTACAGGTACAGAACAATGCTTCCTTCTTGTCGTTCTGAAGTGGTTCGCGACCGAATATGTTGCACTTAATCCTATCGATCACTCAAATAAAATGCTATAAAGGACAAACAAGCCTACATAAAAGCTACACCCAGATGTTAGTGATAGAGCAGATTTGCTTCACATTTGGGAAAGCCTAGTAACACGTGCAGCTGCAACGGGGTGGTGAGTGAAATTACGGGAACGCCATTAACCGAAAGCTATATCAGGTGTGCACTTTTACAGATACCAAGCGCTGTTTGTTCTGGACTAAGAAAATATTTCACATTCCGCTCCTTTATATACTCTGCGGAGAGTTTCCCAATCACCAGTGAACTACGGAACCAGGACACTGCGTAGAATACCTATGCATTGATGCGCGTCATATATTTTGAATACAAGTTCTTCGAAAGAATTCCAACAAAAAGTCAACAAAATACATCGCAGGACAGTTTTTGACCGCGAACCATAAAACATCCATTAGTTGTCTGTTGATCGACATAAACAAGCGCTGACTGAGCTCCTAACTAGTTGAAGCCAATCGCGTAGACAGGAGCTCCCGAAGCCGGCCAGCATGTCATTCTGTCTGACAGTAAGGCATAGTAGAAAACAGTGTAATACAACAGAAGGTAGAATCACCCGGTGATATAAAGAAAACAGTGCTTCGAACGCTCGCGAAAAAAGGCGCAAGAAAAGACCGGAAGCGAATTGTACCTCCGTTAGGAAAGATGCCGCTAACGGATCCAATTGTAGCCGCAGTAGCCCGAGGAGATGGGCAAGGAACACAGTGCAAGATGGCAAAGACGAAGACATCGCTGCGGTTCCGCATTTCTTTGAACGCGCACACAGGACTTCCTTCCCTTCTGGCTCACCTCTGGCAAGGCACGCTAAATCGACCTCATTCAGAAAGTTTCTGTTTGACAGTGCTCCAAGAGCCTTGGGGTTTTGGGTCACCTACAAAAGAAAGCAGCTCTATCACAACATTGAGACAGGCGATGGAAGAGGAAAAATCAGGGTGTTTCTGAGTATCCCTCGCAGAATTCCCAAATAGAGATGTGCCTTGTAATTATGGTCTACGTGGGGAAGTTGTGCTGCGAAAACTTGTGCTGCCGTGCTTTATATGGCGGGCTTTTGTACTTCCGAGACAGTGAAATGGTGAAAAAAAAACAACGAAGTGTCAGGATGGTCAGGATGGAGAAGGGCGAGCTTGCTGAGGATACAGCACAACTTTTCAAACAAATTATTTAAACAATGTTAACGTTACAGTGGCACTTCACATTTCTTTCAACTACATGTGGACATTGGCCTGGAGCCGATCACGGCTGGTAATTGTTTCTGGCATGAAGTCCACAGAGAAGACACCATCACTCATATACAAATTGAGTCTCCCTCTCAACTAGAAATGCCGTCATGGAGTGTGAAACGTAGGTATTACGAGTGAATTTTACAATGTAGACATGAAATAACGCCTGGTAGAATTCAAGCTCTCTTTTAAATGCCATGTCATATTCTTTGCTTTTGTTCTGCCAACTAACATCTGCGCCAAAGTTATATAAAAATAAAGGTCGCAGTTCCAAAATCAAGGCGAAGCATCAATTGCGATAGCAAACTAGCCATACGAAGTAAGGATATCACATTTATCGGCCGTATCAATATGTAAACATTCGTTTGCTGACTAAATTATTGAGCATGGTGTCAACGCGCCCAGCAAACATGAACTCGTCACATTTCATGACGACGGACACTCGCTGTCGAAATCCTGGCGCCAGGAAGTGCGCCAGCAGCAATGAGCGAAGCGGCCTTCGTGCTGTCTATCGCTTCAACCAAACAGGGTGCCGAGAACACACAGCACCCATAAAGCCACGAGCCGTCGACGCACTAAGGCCTTGTTCCGAACGAAGATCCTCGAGACCACGCGCACCCGTCACATACGCTGTTTCAGCCGGAGTATAATGTCCCCGCCCCGCTCCCACTTCTCCACCCGGTGCCTCGTAAGTTTCGGTGCCTCGCGCATTTTTGAAGGCCAGCGCGCTTCCTACCCACTCTCCTTCCTTTCACGCGAGCGAGATGGAGACGCGATCGTCGGCTCCCCTAGCACGCTTCAACTTGCGCATACAGCGTAGGGCACGCGCCGACGCTGTTATCGCCCTTGGACTTTATACGGAGCAGCACGGCGATGGCGACGACATAAATGTGCCTTAAATATCTTAATATTTGCCATCGCAATAATACCAAAGTAACGGAATGTTTCACGTCAACGTATCTTCCAACGGGTTCTTAAGTGTGATGCAAATAAATACTTAACCAGGTATTTGATTGAGAACCTATTTGAATTTATGGCAGCGGGTGAACATGATTATGGTCACATGCATCTTTATGCTAACACTAGTCATCGATAACTTTCGCAAGAAATCCGTATTTTTTTCTTCAAGAATTTTACTTCATTTTCATTATCATCATCGTCTCTGCCAGTGATGCCCAAGTAATATGCCTTGCACCAGCTGACTCTCTGCTGGAAGGGAGCTTCTGTAGCGTCGCTACATAAATAAATGAAATGAAAGATAAATAAATAAACAAATAAATGAGAGTGAAATATCACACGACTACGCTGCAGGAACAAAAAGGCTGAGAGCTAAAAGTTCATTTATGTCCTGACAACTGACGATAAACATATGCGAGGATTCACAGCGTCGATTTACAATGTATGATGTGAGCCATTACAACAAAGAATATGCATTATTTGCAGTGAAGTGTGGTAGTCAAGATCATGCTATTAGAACTGTGCTGTGCGCGGGGCTCATTTCAGGAGGGCGGCACTGGCTATGGCGTGCGGGTCTAGGTAGTGGTACGGTTTAGCACGGTCCGCTTTCAGGGAGAGACAAGTCGTTTGATGATCTCAACAGCAGCGCAGTGGTAACAGCACTGCACCTAGCTCGAGAGAGGCTGTGTACGTGCTTGTGCAACACCGGTGCGCGTCTAAGTCAAGTGTGAAAAGTGTAGAACGCGGGTGGTATTGAGATGCACGTGTGTTACGCGCGGTGACGGGCGAAATGTGGTCTGTGTGGTGTTGGCGTCGTCGATGCTGGTGTTCTCGCATTTTTGTGGGTGCAGGGGATTAACAAGGTGCAGCCAGCCAGCATTGCACAGTGGGGGTTTATTGCGTATTTTGCAGCCGCAGCATGTGCTAACATAGTGTTTGAAGTGACGGGGCAGGTTAACCCAAAAATACTTGTACTCTATGCATGTGAGCGTTTGTGCGAGGCTTTAATGTCCTTAGCTGGCTCGTCGTAAGAAGCGTGCAGGTTAGAGTTACGAAGTATAAACAGTATCACAAGCAAGTTGGCATTTGGGTTCGACTCGAAACTCAATAGGTGGAGTCCGCTGTGGCGGAGAACAAGATTGCATTATACAGATGAACGTCCAGGAGAGGCTAAAGTTCGCGGCCCCGAAGATAGTGGAAGAGTGCTGCAGTTCGCAAAGGTCGCACTGTTGCTGTGCCAAATCAGGCGTCCTGTTGCCGCATATAGGAAGATACGATCTCCATGGACATCAAGAGGCGGCGCCTTTAGTGACCGCAGCGACAAGCATTCATTGTCGATGTGCTTACACGCGGACTTGGACACAATGGTCCTATCGAGTCCATGTAAGCGAAGACTCCAGCGTGCGATGCGGCGAGATCGGTCCATAAGTCTTTCTAACAAGCATGGAGAATGGTGATCGGTACAGACTCTAAATGTACGGTCGAAAAAAACATGGGCATAACTTGGCGATTGCCCACAGACCCACCAATCTTTCTTTCCCTGTCGCCAAATATTTTCTTTCGGTTGGTGACAAAAGGAGCCTAACATAGAAAGTCCTTCGCTCGGCTCCCTCCTGCCACTGAACGAGGACAGCGCCGAGGCCAATGTTGATGGCATTCATGTGAAGCTGAGTAGCACTTTCTTCGTCAAAGTGGCTTCTTTTTTACGTCTTGTTGGTTGTACTTCCAAACAAATGAGGCTTAGTTCTATGTGCGCCGGTTTAAGTGTTCGGCAATCTTAGAAAAGCTAGCCACGAGGCACCTACAAAACGCGAAAATTTTCGACAATATGCGCAAGTCGCATTTGTTTATCGGCATCATAAATGCGCCAACATATATGCTTTCTTTTGGTTCTGGTTGAATGTGTCACAAGTGGCGCATGGCCTAAAATGTTAGTTCATCAGATCTGAACGGGAATTTTTCATTCTTTAAGGACAATCCGGAATTACATCATGGATTGTATGCAGGGGCTGCGAAAAGGTTGCAGAAAACATGACTATATCGTCTAAATGCACAAAAAATTATTGCTGCTTGAAACCTGAGAAAAGAGTGTCCATCGTGCTCTGAAATGTAAGAAGCACAAAGCATTATTCGAAAGGAGGGGCCTTAATTTCATAGAGTCCGCTTGTGTGTAATACACGGTTTTCCCTCAGTCACGGCAATCATCCTCTGTATCCATTGAGATCCATTGAGGAGAAGAATCGGGTCTGACCGAGCCTGTTTAAGGAGTCGTTAATTCGGGGATGGACATAAACAATTTTGCTTGTGAGGATGTTCAGCATGGGATAGTCAACGCGCAGCCGCAGTATGCAGTCATTCTCAAGTCATCAGCAGGCATTTGTTGGCCTTAATGCTGAATGGTTTCTTGCTCCTTGCGAGAAACGCGGTACATACGCTGTAGCACGGGTCTTTTTTGTGGGGTCTCTAATAAGTCTGTGTTTCGTAATCGACACCTGTCGCACCTTCGACGTCGAGGCGAATCAGTTAGCAAAAGAAAACAAAAGATTGCGACTGCTCTTAATGTGGGTTGCCGATGTTTTAGCCTTCACACCGATTTCGCTAGTCGTTGGAGGGTCACGGTGAAAATTTTTAGAGGTTAGTCTAATTGAGAAACAAGCAGTAAAATCACTGATGAACTTAAAATAGGCATTTGCTGTTCGTCGCGCGAAGCGCGGGTATTTGCAAGCTGAAAGTTGGCGCCATGACTTCTGGTTTTCGTGATGGGGGCTGCAAGACACGACAGGCAATGCTGACCTGCTGAGACAACAGGAGTGATAGATTGGACTCCCTTCAACGGTTCTGACATAGGGGGGGGGGGTGGCATTGCTTTTTGCACTTTATAAGGTAGTTGTCCGTGGTGGTATAGTAATACAATGGTCCACGATAAGTGACACCATGGCGCGTGCGCGGCGGTTGTCTGGATCCGTTGCTGGTTTACCGCAGAAAGTCACGAACCGATCGTATTGGATGATGATAGCGCGGCAATCTCGAAAGAAGTTAATGGTGAGGATAAGCTGCCTGAAATACTCGGTCAAATTGATGAACCAGCCAATGAAGGTGGAGTCGTGGATGCTTCCAATACGTAAATCAAAGATGACCACCTGCAGTATGGAGCTGAGGTTCTTGTCATGGTGTCGTTACTATGCGCAGTTTGGTAACCAGCTTTCTGCTCGTAACAGGGTAGTGAGCCCCAGTATCGACAAGAGCGGCAACCGGATGGTCGTCAACAGAAACAAGCATGTCGGCAGAAACATTTTTTCACGGTCACCGAAAGGCGTTGCCGCTAAGTCGTCGCCATCATGTACTGCGGAGTATGTCTGAAATATTTATCGACAGCGCAGTGACAGAATCGAAGAAGCAACCGAAGTAGTATGTAGTAGTGTGTGGCGCTTTTGCGTAGTAGCCTACAGTTGGTTATCTTGATAAAGAAGCTTCCTTCCTCGTTTAGACGAATATAAAGAGAAACAGTAATTAACACATGGACAGACCGATGTGCCTAGAAACGTAATTCAACAGTACTTGGGATGCAAGGACCGCTTGCAAATTCCGTCCCCGTTAGGTGCAAGTTCCACTTGAAATGAACGATAATCAAATAAGATCACTAAAGCGCTAAAATGGCATCAGTGATCAAGCATACCTTCTACCACGACCCGAATGCGAGATATTTTGTCTTCTTATAACAATTTCACATGTTTTTTGGTGAAATGTCTTGCTGTCTCTTCAAAAATAACTATACAAAATCAGCAACAGTGACCTCCAATGAACCCCACCCCCCTTTGTGCATGTAACAAACCTGCCTTCTAACGCAGCTCGCCGTACCGGTTTATTGAAGGTTTTTCCGTGCTGCTGTACAGATATTTATTGCCTGCAGAGGCTGGGGCATAGTTGCTATCGCCTACGACGCCGTGTCTCATACTGCCTGGAAACAACTTTCTACGCTTAGCCGTGCAACATCAACAATAGAGCATTGAACTTGTTTTCGCTGCTAGCATCCCGCAATCCGTTTTTCTTTTTCTTTTTTGCAGGATAAACAAGCATATACGTTCACCGCGAACGTATATGAGCACTTTCTTCATTGTTCTCCAAGGCCGTTCATCAATCGTCGAGATTTCCGTTTGGACAATTTTTCCAGGAAACTGTTGTGTTCAGACTCAAGATGAAACAGCGATTGCGACTATTGCTTTTCGTATTCTTACTTTGACATAACGGCCTCGGTCCAAAGGAAATGCCGTGCCACATGGGACACCGCCATATTGAAACTCGCCGACAGATGGCGATGTAACACTGTGTCCTAGCAAACCCCACCCTGTAAACGTGGACAAAGCAACTATTCACTTTGTGTGGAGCCGAGAGCAGAAAATGGTTTGAGCGGGTTTTGTGTTTTCTCTCAGCGGGCGGCGTCCTTTCTTAGTTTTTCGGGCTGCCATTAGTTTCACCTCCTCACTGCACGACTGTTTTTGTGGCGCTCTGGTCCTTTCACTTTACGCTCTGCCCTATACACTCAGATGTTACCTCGCGGTGACTGACTGACAGTACAGTCGCATTACCGTCTGAGCGATCTGTGACCCCCTTTGCAAGGTCGTTTTCTGTTCTTTTTGCCAAGCGCTTATATTCTGTCCCTCACCATTCAGACTGGTGCCTTCCAGTTTGAATCATTGCTTCATACATCGTTGTCCAATCACGCGAAAGCGACAGTCACATCGAAAGTGTGCAGTAGAGTATCTTCTGTTGTCGATGCGTCTATATTACCCTTGTGATAACCTTGTTACCGTGGTGGCAGATGTTTGTAGTAACATTGTGAGTTAGAGTTGATAATGAAATACGGCGTATTTCGGGGGGTCAACGTAAAGCGTGAGATTTGAGTGCTTCCGTTAGGGAATGTTGCACTGAATGTGCGTTGCGAAGTGGGCTACGTGTTGCAGGTACCGTACTATTACACTTACCCATAGAAACCAAAGAGACTTCTTTCTAGGAAAGCTTTTTCTTGGTTTTCACCGTTGTGGCTCGTGCCTATTCAAGGAAGCATTCCGTTGAGATGTCGTTTCGATTCATGAACACACTTTCTTTTAGAAAAGAGAATTACAGACGAATACCACGGGCAACAAATAGTGTAAAGTGCCACTGTCGTGCTCAATAATCACTCATCGAAATAAAATTACATAAACCTAATCTAGTTTTCGCCGCAACAGCGGTTTGCATGAAAATGTAATTGGCAATGTGGCAGTGCGTTCTTCCGGTAAAAAAAATTGTGATAAGGTGTTTGCATGCAAAAAAAAATGTTCGTACTGAAAAATCGAGTTAAAGATACTGTTCCACAATGAGTTTTCTGTATGCAGGTGCTCCCGACATAGCATCTCGATTCTTGCTGAAATTCACGGCTGTATGTGCGACAGTTAAATTGTTTTCCTTAAATTTCATTTATTAGCGGCACTTGAAGCACTATTCTGTTAAATCAGCAATTTTAGGCACTCCTCACTGCATTGGCTTAGGTGTCAGCGTTTTCGCGAAGCTTGTCACAACAGATTCTTCAGAGCGAGGAAATTATGTTTTTTTTTATCGGCTGCACTTGCACGAAATCAAACTAACGTCGCTAACTTAGCACTAGAGGGTCTATTTTTATAGCTGTCAGATCACATCCAGTCCTAACGGTAGATGAAGTTCTGCGCTGTGTAAAGTTCGTTAGAGGCTTGCCATACGCAATGAGTAAGTGTTTCGCTAAAGTTTGCGGCACCACCATACACACGCGTGTATAAATATCAGTAAGCAAACATATATATATATATATATATATATATATATATATATATATATATATATATATATATATATATATATATATATATATATATATACATATATATATATATATATATATATATATATATATATATATATATATATATATATATATATATATATATATATATATATATATATATATATATATATATATATATATATATGTTTGCTTACTGATATTTATACACGCGTGTGTATGGTGGTGCCGCAAACTTTAGCGAAACACTTACTCATTGCGTATGGCAAGCCTCTAACGAACTTTACACAGCGCAGAACTTCATCTACCGTTAGGACTGGATGTGATCTGACAGCTATAAAAATAGAGCCTCTAGTGCTAAGTTAGCGACGTTAGTTTGATTTCGTGCAAGTGCAGCCGATAAAAAAAAACATAATTTCCTCGCTCTGAAGAATCTGTTGTGACAAGCTGATATATATATATATATATATATATATATATATATATATATATATATAGGTCTATATTTGAAAGTCACTGCCAATTCTGTTTACTCGCATAACCGATAGAATACTTAGGCCTCGAATTATGGCTCACTCGTCGTAACAGACAGCTCAAGACTCTTCAATTTATCATCCAATCAAAAAAATGCAAGTAGGTTGTTTAGCTATGATCCCTGCAAGCAAATTATGTTTGTTTTCCGGGACAGAACTCCCAAGTGAGGTGTCAAAGTTTGAAGATAACTTTTTGGTTACGTTAGAAATCTATGGTGGGTTTCCTCGCTGTCCCACCATCAATACGTTTTTTTTTCTATAACATTTTAAATCGATTTCTCGTTCTTCATCTTCGCACTTTCATTAAATCGCTGCGTCAACGCCACGGAGGGCTAGTTCTTTGGGGCCAGGTAGAGTGAAACTCTTGCGGCAATTCCATCGTCTTGAAAGTATTGGGGTAGACTTGGGGTTCTCTATGGCGGCGACTCTGCGCAATCCCACACACTCGTGGCAAGATACACATAGGGTCCAAGAACGGGAATTCTTCGTTCTACGAGGACAGCCTGGCTTCATACTATTAACACACTTACCAACGGCGCCAGCATCAGAGAAGACAGCACTACGGAAGGAGTTTCGCAACGGTGACACACAATCATCGAGATCCTAACGACTTCGCAGAAATAAATAAAATATACAAGTAAAGAGAACGGAAGAAAGAAAAAAAAAACGAAAAGCCAGGCGCTGACGTCCAAGCATGACAGCGAGAAGAGATGAATGAGGGCGAAGGAGTGTGTTGTCTAGTTGTGAGTGCCAGGAAAAAAAAAGCGACAAAAAAAAAGAAAGAGATTGAGCTGTCTCGCTGGTGGAGCTGCAAGTGCCGCCGAAGCTTGTAATTTTTCTAAATCACTTCTGAAGTGAGGCGGCGCGGAAATTCCGCCACGATAGATTTGAAATGGACGGTTCCCATTAGCAGCCACTAAAAGTTACAATAAATCTGACAATTTCAACATAACAGCGTGACACGCAAAACGCCTATATAAGTTCTTCCTCTTGCGCATTTGGAGGCACTACGTTTTTTTTTTCACTTCCAACCATTCATCTGTGCGTGCAAGATGCTGTGAAGAAGTCTCTCCATAATCAAGACGTCGACAATGCTTCAAAGATATTGCTGCCTGCATGGTGCACTTTGGCATTTTTACATTTTTTTACCACATTATGTAACGAGCTGCCATCGCCAAGACGTGCTGTCTAACTTTTCTGTGCTTTTGGCATAATCATTCCATTTCTTTTTAGCTTTGAATATCTGTACCCACGTTGACATTTTATTGCGATAGCAATTATATGGACACTCTTGGCGCATTTCTGCTGTCGGCGTCAACGTCACCGCCGGCGTGAGGTTTCGTATGCGTGAAAGCGTGTGAGGGTGACCCGGGGAACGCGGTTCAATCTCGCGTGCACGAGCGAGGAAGGCGGCACGGATGCGTGCCCTTCCCTCTGGTGCGCGAGGGAGTGGATGAGGCGGGGGAGGAGTCGCGTTATTCTCCGGCGACGGCGACGGCGCCTCGATGGGGTCCTCGCCCGCCGCTCCGTACAGTGGAGCCAAGCGCGGCGTCTACCACGGCGTTGGCCAAGCGAATCGCCGACGCCGTAGGGACGCGTTGCCTGCGCACGTGTGCCTTGAAAGCTGTCTGCGACGTCTCATCTTTAAAGCGATCTGCGATGTTCGCATAGTGCAAGTAGTGCCGGCAGCTTCGTATGCGCTGTGCTTTCCACGCTTTGTAAAGGTTGAAGCGACAGATACGCGGCGCTCAATTGGCTCGCGGCTGCTACCGCCATTCCAAACTTCAGCGTTTTCACAGACGAGTTCCGCTGTTATCGAGTGATGTGTGTTCGCGTTTACCTGTGCGTGCGTTAGACCGTGATAGTTATTATAGTTAAAACACGTTTACGTGCTACTTGGTTTAAATCCATGATAGAGTGGTTATGCGTGATAGAGTGGTTACGCCGTCTTTGTGTGTCTGCTTGAAGCAGACACACAAAGACGGCGCTGTTTCCTTGTGTCTGTTTCTTTCTATGTCATCGATCAGTTAGCTTACATATTGTATCCGGGTTAATTTAGTTAGTGAGCGAAGTTTGCAACTTAATACGGCCGATAAAACTACCATCTTTACTTCTTACAGCTAACTGGTAATTTGCTATCGCTATCGGTATGTCGCCTTTCGGCCGGAACTGCGAATACTTATCTATGCGACAGCTTATTCTACCGTGTTCTTTTTTTTTCAGAATGGCGCAAATGGTGCCATAGTGAATCAGCAGGCTTTGGCATTGTATGCCTCTCGAACGCTATAGGGTTATGAATAACGTCAAACATATGACGCTTAATACAAGAGGCTGTCTTCTTTTTCCTGTTACCGTGTGAAAATACTGCTGAATGTGTATTGACTTTTTTAAGGTGAAGTCTCATTTTATTGGGTATTTCTGAATATGTAGCACTGATTATAGATGTCCGATTCTTGCAGCTGTGCTTGGAAAGAATGCCAGTTAAGAAATATCATTACAACGTTACTGTGAAAATATATGCATTGTTTTTGCGAGGGTGGCAGAAACAAGGTGCTATCATTTTTGCAATACACTACCAGCAAGTGCAGGCAAATGGCAGGAGCTATCGGTGCGGTACTCAAATCGAGTGCTAGTAACACGCATTTGTATATAATGCTGTGGACGCGGGCATAGTCGTCGTTGTTGTTGGCGAAGAAATTTCGCGACCAGTTCGAGCGCGCGCACTACTTTTGCAAGGTTCATTGTGCACTTTAGGCCTGCATTTGTGTTGTGCAAGGGGCTTCAAGCAAGCACGACTCACATCCCTGCGCCGTAACCTGCCTTCACGTGAAGAAAACTGATACCGCTGCAACGTAAATATACTAGAGCACAGGCTTGGCAGCAATGTTGTTCTCAAAATAGACGCAGCTAAATCTTAGCAACAATTTTATTAAAAAACAACTAAAATCTAGGTGCTTTGCATGAATGTTTGATCCATTTTGTGGTTATTGGTGGTAGCCAGACTTTCATTGCTGATAAACAAGCTGCCCGTGCAAAGAGCGCATCGTCTCGCAGACCCGAGCTGCAGTGGTCTTTCATGGCGGAACTCCAACTATCACAACTTTTTCAGGCGCTCGTGCTATTTAGCGAAAGGTCCAAAATGTCCGAAGATGTGCACGCTGTGGCGTAGTGCTCAGAAGGACCGTCTCCCTCTTCACCCGTCGCACTCTGTCGCTTTGTCAGCGACGGGACAGGCCGGCTGGAACCCTCCTTTCACGCCGGTAGTCGCGTTGCTAGAGACGGTCCATCTATGACATATCGGCCTGTAGGAATATGCATATCGATCTACACTACCGCCTAGGCTCTCTACTGCCCCCCTCTGTGCTGTACGCAATTGTGCAACAAAACGACATACGCTGCCCACATCACGTCTGTGCAACACATATACGCTTTCAACCAAATCATTCGTTTAAAAAAGCAATCAGCTTTCTAGAATCGTTCGCCGATTAGCTTACTTTGACAATCATCATGTTTGATTTCTGCGCAGTTTTTCTGCACGCATGCACCCGCAAATTTCGTGCGCACCAGGCACAGTGTAAATCCACCATTGCTCGTAGAGCGAAAGAAAATCCCGCCGACATTACAGCAGCGTTGGGGCCACCGCATCTTAAAAGGAAGGTATTCTGTGGGGGTTCTGACAGGGCTGTTACCTGCCAAAATAATGATCTGATTATATGAGGCATGCAGTAGCGGGGACACTGAATTTTAAGGCGGAAGCCTTTCTAGGCTCATGGTGAAGTTTGTGTCAGCAGACCTGACCGGCGGAGTGTCCGCCGAAGAGTCATCACGCCTTATGAAGACAGATTAAAGACAGATTAAAGAATGAAAAATGATTGAAAGTGGCAGTTAGTGAATGATAACGTTAATATAGGGATTGGTAGAGGTTAATAATGTCTAGTAATGACTAATAATGACTTGTGATGACTATAATGACTCCGAAACGACCAATATGTCTAAAGACCGCTTGTACTTGCTAAAATTGATATGAAACGACTAGAAATGTCTAGTAATGAGTAGTAATGACTAAAATGACTGCTAATGACTTGTAATGACCACTAATGACTATGAAATGACAAACGTGTCTAACAACGGCTTGTAACGACCACAATTGATTACAAATGACTAAAAACACTTAGTAGTGAGCAGTAATGACTAAAAGAAAGAAGAGAAAGCCAAGAGGCAAAGAGAAAGAGGCGAATGATAAGAGGAGGAAGAGTGGGCTTTCGCCGTTCATCTCTTAAGAGAGTTATAAAGAGACCCTGTAGTGTTTTCTCACTAGACCTGATGTTCTTCAACCTGCACCAAACGCACTGCACATATGTGTTTGTTTTGCATTCCGCGTGCATATAAATGCATCCGCCTCGGGAAGCGTTTGATCCCGCGACCTGCTGCTTAGCGGAGCCACGTCGCAGCCGCTAAGTCAGCGTGGGCGCTGGCATGGCGTCTTCATACACGTTGCGCCAGGGTGCGTGGGATGAGCTCTACGGAAAAAGCGTCCTTGTTTCTCAGCCTCCAGTGGGTAGTGTCTATTAGAACTGTATTGCGCAGCGTCTATGTCGCAGTTGATGGCATACGTAGAGCTTCGGAGACAAATTACTACGGCAAACTCTGGTGCTTGTTTATGCTAGAGCGCCGAGTGTCGACATTCAGCCAACGTGGCAATGATACGATTGGCCCATTGTCCTTCTGGCTTCAACAGGCATTGTGGCAACAAATAGTTCATTTGAATATCACAAATATAGGTTTGTGGTAAATTAGAAAAATAAAACTTAATAATTAACGTCGGAAGAACGTTTGATGCGGCAAGCAGGAAGGTTAGGTAAATCTATGTAAGAAGTTCTATAATATGGAGCATTAGGCAAAATACCTATTTCTTCCTTTGGTTCCTGTCACGCCTATTCTATAGGCATAAAATAGACTGTTTTGGGTAATTTATGCTTCGACTATTTGTGACTAAATGTGCATATTTCAGCGTCTCCACCCAATGTAATTTTTGAGGAACTGCGCATACCCTTTCTCGAATTTAGGGGCTTAAAATGCGTCTTCCGCTGGCAACACTAACGCCTATACCTGTGCTCTGAATCAGCAACGCCTCCTGAAAATGTTTATGAGCCTACGAGTTCCTTCCCCATATTGCGAAGTGACTGTAGTTGCTTTCACGCTGTATTATTCACTTTGTTTAGTGTCTCGCTAATCGTTATTTATCGCTGCATGAAGCACACGAAAGAAAAAAAATGTGCTACTCTGGCAATTTACCTTGTGAATCTCAGTGTTACTCCGTGGACGCAGCGACCGTGTACTTTCGCCTATGGGGGTTGCAGGCGGGAACATCTGCATTCACTGTAATGCTCGTTTCTCTGTGCAATGAAAGTGAATGGTGTAGGTAAATTGCACGCTGTCTAAATACCATTCACACAGAGCAGAGAGGGCTCGCCCCATGAAATTATTAATTTCCCGGCTAACGTTAGCCCAGCTCTACCACGAGAAAAAAATAGATTAAAAAAACACTGTGCAAGATATCAATTTAAGACAAATAGTTTAGGTTGGTAGACGTCTGGTGACCAAACCTCATTAGTTTTATACATAGTCATATCATGAGAAGCCAACGGACAAAGACACCAGTGCGGCAATAGGAAAATTGTACGTAGTCAATCAATTAAAGAAATGATTCATTCAAATAAATGAAAGTTGATTAAAAAAAAACAACTGGCCGCAGGTGGGGCGTGCACACACATCTTCGCATTGCGTGTGCGATGCTCTTACCAGTTGAGCTCCCAAGGCACCATTTTCTCATCTACTTTCTGCGGCATTTATGTTATATTCTAGCACTAGGCGTCATTTGTACGTAGGCGTGCGTGTGTGCGTGCATGTGTGTGTGTGTGTGTGTGTGTGTGTGCGTGTGTGTGTGTGTGTGAGTGTGTGTGTGTGTGTGTGTGTGTGTGTGTGTGTGAGCAAAGGGGAAATTCTTCAGACGGAAACCTGAGCGATGCTTCAAGGTAAACAGGACAAATGTTAATTTCAACAGTTGCGACCAGTGGACCAATCCTTATCAGGGGTATACAAAAAAGGTAGATGGCGCTTCACTTTGTGAACGCGGGTGACGCGAATCCATATAGGTTCTACAGCGCATGCGAAGCTATTGGCCATCGGTGCACCTAGACGCTTCCACTGTCCGCATCGCAGAGCGTATTGAAGACAGGGCTCGCGTGGAGTAAAACACTCCCTCCCCCCCCCCCCCTCCACCCATCACCATTGGTATAGCAATAGCAAAAGAGCCCCGAAGGGAGACAGAAATGCAGCAATGGAAAGGACCGCACTGTCACAATTCACAAATACAAAGCACAAACCGTTCGGGCGATTTGTGATCCAGCTGAGTGCGGGAAAGAAAAGAAAAAAATATATACTGGGGTTGCAAAGCGAGTACGTCAGTGGGCTTACAGTTTTAGTCAATGGACAATTTATGCGGCAATATATTCCGGGACAAACGAGGCCCTTCTTGAATGATAGGTTAAACACGAGAATCAAATATTTCCAACGCCATCAGTGAACATCTTGTTAGACGTTGTTGGCGTAGTTGAAAGCCGGTGTTTCCACAATGTTCTGTCATTAGCAAAAAAATTGCAAGAACGAGGAGAGAAATGTGTCTTCATTTCGCTCTAGCGAAGATGCCTTCTCGTCGCAATTCTTGGTATTGTCTTTCAAGGTGTCGATTTGTTACGCCTAGTTTTTTTTGCATATTACTGCGCAAATTGGAAGGACTGATAATGGAAAAACGGGTTTCAACCGTTGCTCACCCTAATTTTAACAGCATGAAACAAAATATCACAGGTCTGCGTGGCACACGCCAAAGGGTATCAGCGTAAGCAGGAGTAGCGGCTCCATGGGAGTTGCATTTTCACACCATGCACTACAGGGCCTTCGTGGTGAAGTCCCTTTGCGTTGCTTTCGCACGAAAGATATGAACTGTCCGGCTGGCGTCGACTTCGAGTTGCAGTTTGTGCTGTTCTCTGCACAACGGTTTGCTGAGCCCGATGTCTGGTTGTAGCCACACGCGAAGCTCTACGATTCGCTTCTACAGCAGTGGTTGGTTCCTTGCGAGAAGGTGTCACAAAGTGTACTGAAGATTATACACAGGTATCAGGACTAGATGGCGCACTTGTCAATTCCCTTGGCCCGTAGCACGCTGCTTTGATGTTGCTGCTGCTGCTGATAATATTGATTGTTTATTGGCCTCCCCTCGAAACGCGGCGGTGAGAAATAGTAACCTCGGCCCGCGTGAGTTAACCAGGTCCTGCTACATGCAGCATGCAACTGCTATAAACAACTGCTACATGTCGGGACACCTGGTAGAATGTAACTGAAGTGCAATGTAAACTTTGTACGTATCGGCGCTACGCGATGCGCATGCCACATCGCGTGTCAAATGGCACGATACGATGCTGATGATCTTAATGACAATTTCATGACATTTGCTTTGAAACGGGACGGTGGCAAACAGTAACCTAGCCTTTTTCAATTATTCAGGTATGCCATACACATTTTTTCAGTGCGTCGATATTTATACATCTTGATAATCATATATTTTCCCTCAAGACTTTTCTGTCTACTTTCTAATGCTACCTATGCTGGATAGATGGATGTTATGAGCGTCCCCTTTGGAGCGGGGCGATGGGTTGTGGCACGAAGCTCTTGCTATTATACTGCCTAATGTCCTACCTAGGTTCAAAAGAAATACAGAAAAAAAGAGCAATATGAACTCCCACAACCAAATTTTCTGACCACCTATTGCGAAAATTGCTTTCGGACGTCTCCGTTTTTTGTTACTTCCCTACTTTCCTTCCACCAATCTTCCAATCGCCTCTTGCTAATCTCTATTGCGGACATGTTTACTTTTCCCCTGCTCTTGCTGAGCCCAAGGGCTTCAAGGAGACCAGTGGTGCTTAAATCACCCGCTGAGCAGATATCTTACCGCAGCAAGCACATGCTTGCTGCGGTAAGACATTCCTTCTTATATCTCGCTTTATAGGTTCGTGTTCCAAGGTATCCCGATCTCGCTTCGAAAAGTACTAAGCTTCCGTTTGATTTATCATAAATTGTTTCTTTCCTGATTTCGTTTTTTTCCTCTTAAGTAGTTACTCATGGCCGGTTTGTTTTCTATTGTCGCCATCCATGAGATTATTTCAGCCCCTCTGACTTTGCTGCAACTGCTGCACGGCATGCCACCGGGTGCAATAGTATGTCACTTCAATGCACAAGGTGCACATAATGACGCTACGCAGCGCGTCTCAGATCGTAAGGCAGGTGGTACGATACGATGCTAATGATGGTGATGATAACTTCATACCATTACCTTTGAAACAGGGTAGTGAGACAATCATTTAGGCAGCTTGGTTAAATCATGTACACAATAGATATTTTAACAGCGGAGTTAGCTGTTTAAGCATTAGTTCCTCCTTGGAGCGTTACCAAAAAACTGAGTCCAGCTGTGCGCCACCTCGCATTGCCTGGTAACCACCTGTGAGAGCGCCGAGCCACGTAATCTCCTCGCACCCCACGCACGTAGGGCGGAGTCTTGACGTCACAATCAAGTAAAAGCTTGAAACAGCTGGCCCGGCGACACATCTCTCACCTCCTCAACTCCGTGCGTACGTGCTGCTGCCATGGAAAGCCCGAACAAAGTCTGGACGTCCGAAAAAGAACCGGCTTACCAGGAAGAGCGCAGTACTGCCAAATGAGAAGT
This sequence comes from Dermacentor albipictus, assembly GCF_038994185.2. NCBI lineage: Eukaryota > Metazoa > Arthropoda > Arachnida > Ixodida > Ixodidae > Dermacentor > Dermacentor albipictus. The sequence goes on from NC_091821.1 coordinate 444,662,545, forward strand.
CATGTGTCGCCGCTTAGCTGATCCGGTACACCGCGCCGAAGCTGCGGCTTAGAAGTGACGCCTAATCGAGGATACCGAGTTTCATTCCCGGGAAAGCGAGAGTTGGTGCCTAAATGTTCGACGTCACCACGAGAGCAAACCCGGCCTGCGACTGCTGGAAAATTTGTAGCGTCAAGCCCGCAGACGACAATTTAGCAAAACCTAGAAACAACTTAGTCAAGCCTACAATAACCACGCAAAACCTAGAAACGACATAGCCAAGCCTATCAACAACTTAGCAAAGCCTAGCATAACCTCGTAAAACCTACAAACAACTTAGACAAGCCACGTAAAAGCTAGGTGATCACAAGCTCCGCTGTTGACTTCAGCTTTACGCCACTAGTGCAAGCTGCGCCCGTTTTCTTTTTCTATCATTCTTGTATACATCCCCCTAGGCTTCTTTTAACGCGACAGCGTTAAGGAGCTCGTGTCGCAGAAAAGCCGGTGTCGTCGGTGTCGGCGACGTTGGCCGTGAGCGACAAATCTCGGGAGGCACTTCATAACTAAAAAACAACTTGCAAGATGGGCTGCGTGGGAATCAAACCAGGGTCTCCGGAGTGTGAGGCGGGGCGCTACCACTCCGCCGCGAGTTCGATGGTTCAAAGCGGTACAAAAGCGCCTCTATTGAATGCGGTGTTGCCTTAGATACGTGCCGTAGAAAGTTATACTGCGGTGTATATCGGTAATTATGAGCATGTACATTACAGAAGTTGCCGTTACACGAGTAGCGAAGTACGTTTCCGCTACATTTCGTCTGAGCTCTGGGCACACGGAGAGCCATCTTGCGGCAAACGCAGAAGACCCCCTCCTCGCAATGGGCGGTGCTGCCCCGACACATGGCACGCCATTCGCCCCTTCTCCCCTTTGGGCCGTGCGGGGACAAAGGCTTTGGGATGCCCCACAACCCTTGCGTTTAATGTTTGCTTGCTCTCTCCCCTTCCAACTTTCAGCGTGCGTCACTCTTACCCTTGTGTTTAGGCGACGCGACTGCTCTTTCTGCTCCCAGCGCGTTTCCTAGGTGCAGCGTCCAATGTGGGACGCCTCTGACGTGATCGCTGCGCCGTAACGCATCTGGTGGGAAAGCGTCCCCTGCGATGTGTGCCGAGCTGCTTCCGAGGAATCATGCGTCTGCGTAGTGCTCCCAAGCGAGATAGAGCACGATCCCATCGAGGCGACAGCCCCATAATCCCATCGGCCTTCATGGCGCGTCATGGCCCGGCTGTCCATGCCGATCACGACGTTTGGCTCGCGTAGATTGTTTCTCCCTCCGAGACACCGAGCTTTTTGGTACGTTCCGCTTGCTCAGGCGCACGTTTCGTTGCCACGCCGAACGCTGCGTTTCTCGGCGCTCGCCGCATAATTGGTGGGAGCAAAGTCCGGTGCGGGGCGCCGCATAAGTGATCGCTGCGCCGTAGTGCATTAGACAGTTAGTTTTAGCAGAGCGTTTGCTTGCGCTCCGCTCCGCACACGTTCCACGCGCGCCGGTGGCTGCATAGAATGCATTGATTTCGCTTATCTAACAAGCGCGTCTCCCAGAGATGCCACTGACGTGCTCTCAGCTCCGCGGTAAAACGATTACGAAAGCAACTACACGCCTCCTGACGCACCGCTAAATCAGGTTCCTAGCGGAACGTGGTCAGCGTCCCACGTTCCGCTGCCGCTGTGTGTGCTGTGCGCACGCGCGTCAGCGTTCCCGGTAGCGTTTTGCTGAGCGTCTGCGGGTCAATTGTTGCGGTAGGCAAGTCTGAGCGGGGCGGACCGTAAACGCTCTGCTAAAGCTCTCTATTGTCTGACACCCCATGGCGGGTCCATGGGAACGCAATCGCGTTGCACTCTTGAAGGCGAAGCTTAAGCATCCTCCAATTGTTTTCTTCATCAAACCTTCTTTAACTATCCTTGTACCGCCATTTATGTAACGCACGTATCCACGCTACGTGGCGCGCTTGTCACATCGCGTGTCTTATCACGCGCTAGGACGCTTTTACAGGGCATTTTGCCACTGCATGCAAGCAAGCACTGGCGTGGCTCAACCTCCATTGTCTTGTCAGGTGGCGCTTTACATTTAAGCTACAGTTTATGCATTTCGGAAGTTAATGTTATCGCATCCGAAGAGGGAAAGCTGCCTATTGTTTATTTTCTTCTTGTTTCTTTTTCGGCTTGTTTGTTGTATGTGTGCTCCAAATAATGAAAGTTAGCTTATTGCGTCCTTTGAAAAGGTTCATGGCTACCTAAAGTGTGAAAAACATTTTTTTAGGAGACTTCAAGTATGTATGTATGCTGGGAGATAGATAAACAACCGTTTGTGTTCGGGATAAGAATCCGATATATTTAGATGGTTTAATTGAGGATTGCCAATTAGATGATCTTAGCTGGTTGTTACGGCGAGGAGGTAGCCCTATCTTTACATATTTCCAGCGCGGTAGCAGTGCTAGGACAGACAAAATATATGCTAGTTTAGAGTTTGTGGTAGCATGCAATTCTAGTCAAACATGTGTCTTTTAGTGTCCATATCCTAGTGATGATTACACTTGCGAGTAAGCAAAATAAGACGTGACCTAACTGAGATCTTTGGAATGTCAATGTAAAGCTCTTACTAGACAACATATTTGTTGATAAAATTAGAAAAAAATCATAGGGATTGCCACTAATAATTAGTGAAGTCGCAGAAATAAGCGGGAAAACATTAACCAAGCGATCAATATGATCGGGATAAAAAGGGGAACAGTACTCAGTTACACAAAAAAGAAGAAAGCTACTGAACTGCAGTGCCTACTTGATTTTTTGATGTGCAATAAAACTGCGATGCCTGGGTCGAGTGCAAACGACATACGTGAAGTAAAATACAGCTGGAAGCGCTGCAAACACAAAACTACAGGACAGCGATGCGGAAAAACTGTGGATAGGTGAATCACCGAAGAAATACGCTTTGAGTGACGAAAGGAAATCCGCAGCTCAAAATGAAACACGCCCACTCCGGTCTCAAAATTAAATAACGGCCGAAGGCAATAAAATCGAACAGACTTTTGTTGACCGTTACCGAGACATACTCGGAAGTGAAAAAGAAAAAAATCCGAAAAGTGATTGCCGTCCCTTACTTGGCCGCTGGGAATCCCTGTTGTCAACCGGTGGCGTACGCCTGATAACCAGTCAACATGCTATTACTGCCATTTTTCAGGCCACGTAGCACGATTCTCCCACCGTCGCAGCCCCCGCTTGCCTGACAGCCTCAAGCTACAGGCCTGCTTGACTTCCGCGTCAGGACCAATCTAACCCACCTCCGGACTCGTCTTGCGGTCGGCACACATTCGATTCATGCCGGTCGCCTTCCCCCCCGTCGCCGAACCATTTTCCCGGTGGTTCGCCGACCCAGCCCAGCCCGAGAGGAAAACTAACAGTCCAAGTTCCAGAGGCAAGAACTGCATTTACGTCGAACATTTGAAGGCCTCATTCTGCACCGGCGAACGAAATTGAACTGTCCGTAGACGGCGTCACCGTACATGCACTTAACGACACAGGAGCGGACGTTTCTATTATTAGTGAGAAGCTCTGCCGCAATTTGAACAACGTGACCATTCCCCTTACCTCTCTTTCTCTGCGTGCGGCAGCCTCGCATCGCATTCAGCCTTCAGTGCCGTGCACAGCCCGGGTCGTCATTCAAAGACTTATTCATGTTATCGAATTTGTCGTCCTACCTCGTTCCTAGCGTGACGTTATTCTTGGATGGAATTTCCTATCTGTCAATCCAGCTCTTATCGACTGCGCTTGTGCCGAACTAACGTTATCAGTGCCGTGTTTTGACCCTGACGACCATTATTCTCCTAAAGTTGTTGCCGCCTCTGACATCGATATCGCACCTTTCTCCGCCGCCCTGGTTTCTGTGTCCTGTAACTCTGCTGCGAACTCGTCTGTTCTGTTTACGCCGTCGGCCACTTGTGCGCGCCGCCGGAACTTTTTGCTTCCGTTTGCTGTCGTCCCTTTTTGCGACGGTTCTGCTGCCCTTTACGTGTGCAATCCGTCAGCCTGCCCATCATCCCTACTCCGCGGCGAGTGCCTGGGTACCTCCGAAGCTTTCGATTGCGTTCTCCCGGCCACCATTTTTGGTGATACGGCATCACTTCCTATTTGTGCCATCACTCCTCCCGCTTCGACCGATGCCCCTGTAGGCGTCTTCGCTCGTGCCGTCGACGCAGAACTCGCATCTGCGCAGCACACAGAAATCATCAAGCTCCTCCAGCGTTTTCGTGCCTCATTTGACATTGGCCAACCATCCTTGGGCCGAGCGTCCGCAGCCGTTAACCGTATCGACACTGGTCAACAAACACCACTGCGCCAGCGTCCGTGTCGTGTTTCGCCTGCTGAACGCCACGTCATCGACCAGCACGCTGACGACATGCTGGAGCGTGGCATCATCCAGCCCTCTAACAGTCCCTGGGCATCTCCAGTTGTCCTCGTTAAAAAAAGGATGGCTCCATTCGGGTCTGCGTCGACTATCACCGCCATAACCGAATAACGCGCAACGATGTCTATTCTCTGCCGCGGAACGACGATGACGTGGACAGTCTGCCGGGAGGAGAATTATTTTCCTCGCTGGATCTACGGTCCGGGTACTGGCAAGTGCCAGTGGCAGAGGCCGATCGCCAAAGGACAACCTATGTAACTCCTGATGGGCTATATGAATTCACCGTCATGCCGTTCGGCCTCTGCAACGCGCCTGCCAATTTCGAATGAATGATGGACACCATTCTTCGAGGGCTGAAGTGGAAAACGTGCCCCTGTTATTTAGATGACATTGTGGTTTTTTTTCCACTGACTTTGCGTCGCACCTCAGCCGCCTCGAGCAAGTTCTTCCGTGCCTCTCCATTGCAGGACTGCAACTAAACTTGAAGAAATGTCACTTCGGTGCTCGCACGCTTACTATTCTCGGCCATGTAGTTTCATAAGACGATATCCTCCTGGACCTCACAAAACTTAGCGCCGTATCCGAGTTCCCTAAACCAACCACCATGACAGAGCTTCGCAGCTTCATCGGCCTGTCCTCATATTTCCGACGCTTCATCCATAACTTTGCCTCTATCATCGCCCCTTTGACGCAGCATCTCACCGGCAGTTCTGGCCTATCAGGCTGGCCGCGGACATGCGACGACGCATTCCAAGAACTGCGACGCGTTCTCACCTTTTGCCCAGTACTGCGATACTTCGATCGCTCTGCTTCAACTGAGATCGATACGGATGCTAGTGGTGTCAGACTCGGCGCTGTTCCTGCACAACGCAAGGATGGCTTCGAAGAGTACGTCGTCGCGTATGGCAACCGCACGCTTACCAAAGCCGAGGTGAACTACTCGGTTACTGAGAACGAATGTGTGGCCATCATTTGGGCTATCGGAAAATTTCGTCCTGATGTGTACTGGCATCCATTTGACATCATGACCGACCATCATGCCTTATGCTGGTTATCCTCACTAAAAAATCCAACTGGTCGGCTCGCCCGCTGGGCATTGCGCCTGCAAGAGTACAACATCCGCGTTGTCTATCGCTAAGGTCGAAAGCATTCAGACGCAGACGCTCTATCCCGGTCACCCCTTCCCTCTGGTCCTGTCCACTCTTCTATTTCCACTTGTGTACTTGTGTAAAAGTGTGTACTTTGCAATTGTATACATTCATTGTGTTCAATAAACTTTCATACTTTCAAACTTTCAAACTTACGGATCCTTCGCCCTCAACATTTCCGACATGCCATCAAAGCAGCGCAAAGACCCATGGATCTCTTCGCTTATTGATTTCCTGTCTGGCCAGTCGCCAGCGCCGATTTCTCGGACGCTCCGTCGTCAAGCCGCGCACTTCATCATTAAGGATAACCTGTTGTACCGCCGCCACTAGAATTCGAGTGGCCGCTAGTGGTTGCTTGTTATACCCCGACACCTTCGCTCTGACACCTGCGCCACGTTCCACGACGACTCCCAATGCGGCCACGCTGGTGTATTAAAGACACTCTCGCCTCCAGCTTCGGTACTACTGGCGCGGTATGTACCGTTTCGTTCACCAGTATGTGTGGTCATGCCTCATATGCCAACGATAGAAGACACCTCAACATGGCACCGGCAATGGCAACCTTTACCATGCCCGCGCGTGCGTTCGACCGCGTTGGCATTGACCTATATGGTCCGCTTCCCAACACTCCAAGCGGCAACTGCTGGGTTAGTGTTGCTATCGACCACCTCACCCGGTACGCTGAAACTTCAGGCCTAGCATCTGCCACACCAAAAGACGTTGCCGGTTTTATCCTCCAAAACCTGATTTTATGTCATGAAGCACCTCGAGAATTACTGATCGACCGCGGTCGCGTTTACCTCTCAGACATCATTGCAGCATTGCTAAAGGAGTGTAGCATCATTCACCGCACTACCACGGCTATTCATCTTCACAATAATGGGATGACAGAATGTTTCAACCACACCCTTGACGATGTGTTGGCCATGTATGTTTCATCTGAGCACTCGAATTGGGATCGCATTCTGGCTTTCGTCACCAACGCTTACTATACCGCCATGCAAAGCACGACTGGGTTCTCCCCTTTCTTTCTCCTTTGCGGACAATTTTACGGTTCATGCACTACGGACACGATTCTACCTTACCGACCAGATGCTTCGGAGTGCACAACTGTTTCTAGAGTGGCTGCTAACGCCGAAGAATGTCGTCAGCTCGCTCGTTCGTTCACATCCCAGGACCAGTGGCGCCAAAATCGTCGCCACGATTCATCTATTACGGCTACGTGCTTTGCTCCGGGCTCGCAGGTCTGGTTGTGGAAGCCCTCTACTCTTCCAGGCCTTTCCTCTAAGCTGCTCTCCAAGTACCACGGTCCTTATCGGGTGCTGCAACAAACCTCATCTACCTCATCGAGCCAATGGAAGCGCCTTCCGACCAGCATCTTCATAGCCAGGAAATTATGCACATCTCCCAGCTCAAGCAGTGTCATGACTTCCCTGCGTTTTCCTGTCCTTATGTCGCCAGGATGGCTACTCCTTCGGTGGGGAGTGATTGTACTGAAGGCACTGGGCAGTGGGCATGGTGCTAGTGAATGAGAACAAGACGAGCACTGCTTCCTTCCCCGTTTCGATAGAGCGCCGACCTGTTTAAGCCTACCGCTGCGACCTAGAACTAGTGCTGCTTGGCGAACACCCCCGTTGCAATGCGCATACCGGGAAAAAAATGATAGCGCTACACAAAGCAACGTTTTGAGTTATGAGTTACCAAAACTTATAAAAGGACCAAATAGAAAGCGTATCATGCACTCGGCTAAGCAACCTCGCAGGGACCAAACCTCGCCTATCTTGGAATTCAATACAGATTCTTCAGGTTGCGCAATGAAAGATTTGATCGTATGTTCGAAAAGCTCTTTCATATTGCACCATCGCTTCGTTTTTGTGAGTGATGGATTCCTAGCTCTGTATAAGTGAATAAGAAAATAAAGCCATGCAGCACATCATTCAAACCTGCCTAGTTCAAACAAACTTACCCGGCTTAACGAACTTCGCAAACGTAGCAAAGCAACAACTTGATGTCTAGGGAAATAAAATTGAGTATATATGAGTAAGCTGTTCAATTCCACACCGCCTATGTTTTATTAATAAAATTTTCGCAAAACGTATGATCGTTTAGCCTTTCATAATTGAGGTATCCCTTTTGACTAAACGTGACACGGCTGTTTAGGCCTGGGCGCTGAAACAAATCACGCTGCATCGTGCAATGGTTCTGGGCATCGGCATAAAACACAGCAAGTAAATGAGCACTCCTCAAATACCCTCCTTTTAATAACCGGCAGTCTGGTCAGAGGCTCAAAATCGATTTTATCACACTGCGCTCGAAGTCGCGACAACGCGCGTAAGATGAGAAAACAGTAAAACAGTCATCTACCCTCCCGTAATGGCACCTCTGACGTAAGCATAGAGCGCACGTCTTCGTTGAGCGTCTATTTTGGGTACGCGGGAGAGTGTCGCCCAGAGCTTGAGATAGGGGAACATAGAAGGAGTACGCGCACATGTGTGTTTTATTTGAAAGAAAGACATAAGACTCTAGCGGGTAATATGAAAGGCTGGCCACGATGCTCCTATACACAACCGCGAGGGAATCTACGAGGTCATGTGTGGAATGCAGAACTTATCTTCGGACACTTTCGTTGCTTTCACTGTAGTGGCTTCCTGGAAAGGAATATCAAAGCCCGTTTCCGGCTATGGCAGGATTGCTTTCCTATAAAAGAAGACGCTTCATGACATAAACACAAAGAGGAGAACGTCGCCGCCACCTGTTTATGAAGGTCCGTGCCACGGCCTTTTCCATTGCGGTTGTTGTTTTGTTTCAGACTCGGGGGACACTGCCCGCACGACCTATTATATCACTTCACTGAGCTGTCCCATCCAGCCTACAAAAGTGAGGTCCCTTAGGAGACTATATCCGATAGAAACAGACATGCCTGGTGACCCAGAATAAGTAGAGGTTAGAGGAGGCAGTAACAGTAAGGCAGTTCTGGGGCTGTGTTCCGAACTAGTTAGCAGATATTGACAGAAAAAAAAACTTGATGAACCAAGCAACTGAACATTTAGGAAGACGTACGACCATGGCCAGTGTCATAAAATGTGGAGGGTTATAGATGCGAGGCAATTTTAACGGAGGTTGCTGTTGTTTTTTCCTTATGATGGTACACTAGCTCTCGGAAATTGTGCAGATTGCCTCCGATAAGGGCATATATTCTACTGTTACCTGTATTTAGGAAGCTGTCGTTACTAGCGTAACTCGAATGTCCTAGTATTCATATTAGCTTTCTCATAAAAGCTTAGTCGAGTTCCATTGCTTTCTTGATCGCCCGATAGACATATAGTTGTGACAACCTAAGACAGTAAGGCCACCACTCTTGCTAAAAGATAGAAATATATAGCGATTGCACAGCCGAATCGGAGGTGTATAGGGAGTCCCAACTTTTATGCGCCAATATTAAAAATATATGTGCAAATGACACGTAGCTTAACAGAAGCGAGGTAATATTGTTTGCCGTCACTAGGAGATAGTCAGAATACTTTTTGCATTCCGCGTAAGAGCGCTCGTAGTGTTCGTATGTGTCTGGTTCCTATCGAAATTCGCCTAGATATATACTTAGTCTTAATAAATTATTCATCTTCTGGCATATTATAATTAGATCAAAAGTGTGAATGGGAAAATTGTAGCGCAACGGGAGAAATGTCGATACAGCTTTCTGTTGCTCAATACGTGCTATATAAAGGTGTCTTTCCGATCGTGGAGAAAGCCCACAAATATGCGCAAAATTGCCGCGCGACTGGCCACTCGAGGCACTTTGCGGGCATTCGTAGGCTTCTAATGCTACCTAATAACATCAACGCTGTCAGATTCGAGGCTCTCGTTATGAAGAAACGAGAGAATAAGGGAAACTCAGTGGTTTAAGTTTGTTAAGTACGACCACATAAAGTCAACACACAACGAAATCAAGGAAAGCATCGGGAAAATCAGCTGTGGTATAAATTGAACTGTAGAAAATGATACAGGAAGTGGCCAAAAAGATAACCTCTAACTCGAGGGAACCGAACCCACAACCTCTGCATTACGGGTGCATTGCGCTACCAATTGTTCTATGGCGACGGCTATCAATCCGTCCACTAACTTCTCTATTTAAGTTTACTAGATATAGCCTTAGGAGTGCTAAGCAGCGCCACTCACAGCCATGGTGGGCGGATGAGGAACATCTTTTGCCAAAGGTGTCAGCTAACATGCGGTCCTAATCGTGTTACGCAAATCCAGCTGGCCGCGGTAGCTAGAAATAAATGCCTGTCAGCGTAACCCGACACATGATAGCCGCCCTCACGCTCATAAGCCACATGAACAGAGATGCCGCAACGTTTTGTGTCGACGCATTGTGTTTTCAATACATTACACAGCTGCATCTCGTCTTCTCGCAGAACGGTTGCGTTCGAGGCCATTCGATATTCATCGTAAACAAAAGCAGCCTTCACTCTGCTGATGAGCGCGCTATGTCAAGCTTTGGTAGCATTGAAGGGTTTTCCCAGGATTTGTCAAAGCACCTTTCAGCGCATGCGTGCCTCCTAATCGACCTGCCATGTGGTAATGGACAGGACAAAACAACGGCGTGGTAGAGTAGGAACACAGTGTGTGCCGCAGTAATTTGGCATTTGTGATTATGCTTGTTCATCTGTGCGTAGGTCGGTGTGTGCATCTAGCAGCAGTGGTCTCGTGCCAGTTGTCAACTCAGGAACGGTGGCAGATTAGTTTGAATTGCTTTCTCTTTCCCTGTCTCTAACTCTCCTTGACACTTAGAGATGAGCATACCCTAATAGGTGGCAGCGGCATCCGTTCAAAACTACTATGCTTATCAGCTCACCTCTACGCCGACGATATTACGGTGTGGACGGCCTGAGCCGGATCCGATGCCTTGATGGACGAAGTCTTGTAGCGGGCGGCAACGACCGTGCATGAGTACGCAAAGTCGTGCGGACTGAGCTGCGCTCCCCAGAAATCAGAGCTGCTCATGATCCAACCGGGAAAATCCAAGAAGGAGCTGCCGCCGAACGTGACTATCACCATCGCCGGAACTACCATCAAGCCAACACAGCAGATTAGGATTCTTGGCCTACTACTTCAGAGCGACGGGAAGGCACAGGCCGCCATCACAAAGATCAAGACTTCAACCGAACAGATACTTGGTATGATTCGGACGGTATCTAATAGAAACCGAGGCCTTAAAGAGGACGATGCCATGCGCCTGGTACGCGCGTTCGTCGTGTCGCGGGTTACCTACGCCGCACCGTATCTCCAGCTGACGAAGGCGAATAGGGACACCCTAAACACGATGCTTCGTAAGGCAACGAAACAAGCACTGGGCATGCCTATTTACTCGTCCACTCAAAAACTGCTAGACATGGGCGCCCACAACACGGTGGGGGAGCTCATCGAAGCCCACCTCTCTAATCAGAGAATCCGGCTCAGTCAGACGGAACACGGACGAGCCGTCCTACGCAAAATAGGATGGCAGATCGAGCCAGTACCCATCAAGACGGCCCTTCCGCAAGACTGGAAAACGATCATTCAGACGAAACCCCTTCCCCGGAACATGACGCCGGGCAAGGACGACGAGAGGCGCACCGCGCGAGCTAAAGCACTAGCCCGGAAGCTGGAAGAGAACCCCAGGGTCCTCTACGCGGACGCCTCGCTCCGAAAACACAGTGACCGTGCAGCGGTGGTAGTTACATCAAAAGACAGGCTGATCGTCAGCGCGTCCCTGAAGACAACAGACCCCGCAGTAGCCGAAGAAGCGGCCGTGGCCCTCGCATTCGCATTGCCGAGCTTGAACACCGTAGTCACAGACTCAAAGACTGCTTACAGAAGCTTCCGCAGGGGGGTAATCTCCTCCGCAGCCCGAGCCATTCTAGCCAAGCACAAGCCTCCGGGAAGAGCCATAGAGCTCATGTGGGTCCCGGCTCACTCGCAGGTAGCAGGCAACACCATCGCCGACTACCATGCCCGAGAAATGTCAATCCGCGCCGAGCACGAGCCGGAAGAGCTACCGCACCCGGTTACCAGCTTTCGGGACATTACCCGGATATACCGAGAGGAAAGGTGCAGACTGCCAGAACCGCACCCCAAACTCATTAGGCAACAACAGACGATCCTGCGTCGAGCGCAGGCGGGATCGCTTGCGCATCCCGTACTGATGAACCACATGTACATGAATACGATATGTTCTGTCCTTTTTGAAGAAGAGAAAAGGGCACCCTGCCGCACATCTTGGCAGAGTGCACAGAACTCGAGACCACCCTCCTCCCCTTCCCACCAACGCCCCCAATCCCCAACCCCTTGAGCGATGGGAGACCCTGTTATCCAGCCCCACCCTACCGATTCAGCTCGCACTGACGGACAGGGGCCAGGTGCTGCTGGAAACATATGGGTCCCGTAACTAGGGAACCACCCCGTCTGGTGCCTGCGTGCACCACCGATTTATTTCGGGCCCAGCAAATGTTGCTTCATGATCATCATCTACAAACGGTAAAATAGACGATGATTGTATGGTACATGGAATAGTCATCCACCGTTGTCGAGTGCTTTCGTGTCCGCATTCATCTACGTCCTACTGCACACGCGCATTGATTGTAGTATGGATACAGCCATTTCAGTGCGTTCTGTTTTTATGCGAAGCATATTACTAGAGCTCAACCCAGCTCCTCAGGCGCGGCGGTGTCGCCTTAAATACCACGTGACACCGTGACGTCACGACAGAGGAGAAACGGGGCTCCAACTCGCGCCGTCGTTCGCGGCGTCACCTTCAAGGCTGACCACGTGACACCTTGACGTCACGACAGAGGAGAGACGGGGCTCCAACTCGCGCCGTCGCTCGCGGCGTCAGGGTGGTATATAAGCAGCTGCGCTTGCCTCTGCTAGACACTCACGAGGTGAGATGCCTCCTGGAGACAGAGCTGCTCGTTGGAATGAGAAGCGAAGCTTGCGGCGTGCTACAGAGACTGTTGAGCTTTGGCTCAACTCTTGCAAGATGGGCTGGGTGGGAATCGAACCAGGGTCTCCGGAGTGTGAGACGGAGATGCTACCACTGAGCCACGAGTACGATGCTTCAAAGCGGTACACAAGCGCCTCTAGTGAATGCGGTGTTGCCTTAGAAACGAGCTGTTTCTAAGGCTCAGGCGTGCGCTGCTTGCTCAGGCGCACATTTCGTTGCGGCGCCGAACGCTGCGTTGCTCGACGCTCACCGCGTCCAATGCGGGGCGCGTAGTCGCTGCGCCGTAGCCCATTGTCTTACACCCCTTGGCGGGTCGACGGGAACGCTGTCGCGTTCCACTCTTGAAGGCGAAGCAGAGTAATGCGTGAGTTGTTTCTTCGTCTAGCCGAACCAAATATAGCCAAGCAACAGTAGTTCACCAGGCTAAACAGTGGTTCAACAACTAAAATAAAGGCTAGTATGCTTCGCATCCTGGGTTTAACCTTAGCTAAGCCACAGCCATTTTTTTTGTTACCACGTACGGAATATATAATCCATTTGTTAACTCAGTACTGCAAGCTGTCTTTTGGTGGCTAATGTGGGGCTGGAAATTTCATTCAGGAGGATCACAGTCGATTTTATTACAACGCTAATAAAAGATTGTGCTAATAAAAGCGCGCAAGTCCACCACAAAGCAGTAGACAACGCGGAAAGTTGCACCGTAGGAAAAGAAGTCAGTCGGTAGCAAACAGTCTGCACATTAATATGTTAACACACTCAGTGCGAACTCGGAAGATTCACAAATCCCGTACTTTAAAAATAAATTGTATTATTAGAGGAGTCATAGGGTGTACTTTGATCAGACAGAAATGTGTCTTCCGAACTTGCTATAGTAAACCTCAGAATAGTTTTTTTTTTCATGTCATGTGATTTAACTTTTTATTCATGTGTGTGTGTTTGTGCGTGTGTGTGTGTGTGTTTGTGCGTGTGTGTGTGTGTTTGTGCGCGCGTGTGTGTGTGTTTGTGCGCGCGCGTGTGTGTGTGTGTGTGTGTTTGTGTGTGTGTGTGTGTGTGTGTGTGTGTGTGCTAATAAATTGAGGTACTCGTATCTGCTCTAGAGAATAGAAAAGCGAGTGGCTGTGCAGTGAAGCAAGTATTCTCTCTCATCGTGAAAAACTGCGAACGTGTTGTTCGAAATTGGAGTCTCATTGACTGAAACTCAAATTCTAGAAACCAAGTTTTTATTCGCAAAGTGATTGAATCAAACACTAAATGGTTGACAGTATCGCAAGGCACTATTTTTTAAGAAAAACCATAGAATTTTTAGTGCGCGCGCGTATTGATGGGCCCTTTAGCACGCTCACAACATATCTAGGTGTATCAATGTGTACGTATTTATGTTAAAGGCAGCTATCTTACTACAGGCCCGGTATTTTACTGAACATCTCATCGGCCTTTTTTAAGCCTTGATGTTTTTCAATACACGCGTGCATGCATCCATGTCATTGTAGCGGAAGCCATTTCCTGTAAAGATTATACTGATTGCGCCGGGCTGTCACAGATACCGAAGCTTCTAGCCCTAAAGTAGCTTCCAAATGCGTTTCCGTGTAATGTGTTAACGAGGCACGTTTTGTGGAGCTCCTATAAAATTCGCGTAAGAAATGACTCCTTCGCAGTGAATTCACTTCGACATTTGATCAACAATGGATCTGCTCAAAGGATTACTATGTAGCAGAAAAACAGGGAAATACATGTGCACAGCAATCTTTTGCATATTTGTTTTTCGTTCGGCTTAGCAACATAGCGTTTCATCGCGAGTCATTGGGAGCCTCAGCAATAATGATAATCTTATACGTTCGAAAAAAAAAGACGAAGAAAACAATGAGCTTCCGGACGTCTACTAGAGAGAACGCACACTCGAGACAGTTTCTTTTTTCGGCTTAGGAAGGAGCCACCTGGTGGATGACGGCCTACATTCTTTATTTGTATGTGCATTTATATAATATTCTTATGCTTGCTTTGTCAATACTTGACATTTCTCGCTCTTCATTTTTTGATAGGCATTTCTGAAAGCCGCACGCACTATGTCCTTAGCTTTACGCCGCCGGAAAGAATGGGTGTCACGTGCAGGTAAAATCAATGCAGCGCATGGTGTAGGCTCAAGTTTATTTCTTACGCAACGAAATACAAAAGAAAAACGTCAATGCAGCTCGCCAGAGAGCAAGTTGTTTTGACTTGCCGTAGCAAATCGTGGGAGAAAGCTATTTTTCTCTGTGCCCGCGTTTTCAGTTCAGAGTATTGCATAGCTTTCAAACTTTTCCAGGAAAGTAAACCTCCTGGCTTTTCGTTTGTCTGTAGAAGGCTGATATTTCCTCTACTAGTCCCAGCAGTGACGCTGCGCTAGTTCTGTGCTTCGAGACTACGTGAATGTATCCATGCATGCGTTGCATACATTGGTGTTGTCCTCCCGCGAGTAAAAAAAAAATCGTGTATACGGGACCCAGCTTGTCGTTGTTGGGCCGATGGCGCGGTTTAAAAACTGTACTAGTTGAAGTGAAGGTTCCGTTTCCTGTGGAAGCTATTCTTTCCGCGTGCTGAGCTGAAGTAGGAAGAAAGACAACAACACATAGAACCAGCCAAGCAGCTTGAAATATGACGAAACTTTTTGAAAACGTTCTGACAGCACACTTTTCTATGTGCAGTTTTCAACTGTGCGGTTGAGTGCCTAGGTAGTTTCTGTTTACAACAGCTTTCAAACTTTCAAGTACAATCGTTTCCAAAGAGATCTTGCCATACAAATGAGCATGAACGCTTACGAGAAGCGATGATATTGTGAGATAAACAGATTGGTTGTAGGAGCCATGCCCGTGATGCCTTGTCGTTGAAATTTCATTCTTGCACTTGTTTTTAAGGCCGGCGTTTCAGGAATATTTGTACTTATCGTTGCATATATATATATTTTAAACACAACAGAGTTCCTTTTCAGCATGATAATATTTGTACTTTTCTTATTTACTTTTCAGGCAACTACTAGCTGCACTTAGGTGCTACAATTAGGGAATTCAAAACGTGAATTTGTGTGTCTCACGTAAACTCAATATTTTCTTTGGACCACACGTTCGGGCAAACTCTTCGGGTCGCCAGCACATCTCGCGGTTTGGAAAGGATATGAAGATCGGCGCTAGTAAAAAAGTGTTTTGTACTAACCATCTTAATTATATCCTTTTAAATTTGAGTTTTTATTGTTCAGGTACCCGCGGAGCAGATTTAGCTCAGCGTTCCGGTGCGCCCACGTGGCTTTGCCGCTTTTGCAGCAAAGTGCGCTGCCCGTCTCTGAAGACCTCCTAACAATCGAGGTGTGGGCCGCGCATGCGCGTCGATATTGTGACAGCCCGACAACGTCGACAGCGGCACTATACACAATGCCGTGAACGCGCCAGTAAGGTTTGTAAATTCATTTCGCAATAAAAAATTGTTAGCAAATGTTCGCCAGCTCAGAAACTGATATATCATAGAGAGCAAACCTCTTTAAAAGGGTTCTTAAAACTTGTGGGAGAAGTACAGGTATACTTGCTGGTTGCTCATAAGACCGCTTCGGGCCTCGCACGCTGGCTTCTTGGCTGGCTGCTCTTTAAAGTATTTCTAACCATTGAAGCCAGTTGTCTTCCTAATTACGAAAAAACAACATCTCCTGTTACCCTATACAAAAAAAAATTAATATGGTTTTGCAGTTTACCAATATGACTTCTCTGGTGATGAATGTTTGCTTGTGGTGTGCAAACAAGACACAAAGTTTGTTATTTCTATTTATTTGCATGCTAGATTTCGAATGTTCACTTGAGAAGGTCACTCGACTCAAGCGGTAATGACGTTTCAGCGCAAATTGTTGCACTAACACCACGTCCAAGTTGAAGCCATATTCGCAGAAGGCGTCTCACTTATTGTCGCGTTGTAGTGACGATGAAGTAGTCGCTGAACTTTTGAAACACCAAATTCACTCCTTATTGGTGAACTTTCAGCCACAGAAACAAGTTGTACTGTGTAGGAAGGAGGTTTCTCGCCTTCTTTTAAATTGCCTGCATGACACGGATTTGGCCTCCACATGGTGACCTTAGGAGTGACTATGTGTAGTTGTGAGGTCTGTGTCTTATTTATGTGATTTATATATTTTAAGTGTTGCTACGGTGGATCAATTGCCGGCAGCAACTGCAAGGCTAATCCCACCAGTAGCCTACAACCACTCAACTCAACTCAACTTAAGGGGCGATTGTAGAAGCCGAAACCATACCTGTAGGAAGATGAAACACGGTAAAGGCCTTCGGCTTGTGCAGGTAAAATGTCTATTGCAATAATTTCCTGAATCTTGAGATCAGAAGAAGAATCACACTTTGGAAACCTGGTAGGGTCACACGAAGCGTCTGGCGAGAAAGCTGGCACCTAATGGTCATTGAAAGGCTCAAGTTGGGCGAGGCGTATTCCTTGAGGCACAATTTGCTTGGCTTGGCCGAAGTTCATGACGGGAATGCAAGTCCGGTTGGCCGTGACAGTCTGAATTGTGCAAGGTACGCTGACGTTATACTGCAGGGGAATGTCGGGTAGCGCAGTGATGAGATACTCTCCATCCAGAACGCGAGGGCAAGATGACAGTTCGACATATGATAATGATTCGGGTTGCAGATGAACGAAGATGGTGTGACTTGATTGGCTTTGGTTTCTTTCACAAGTATTCGAAATAATAATCATTTCGAGGTGGAGGGTGCTGGTGGTGCAGCCAATCAGAACCGAATGCGCTGAGTGGAAATCAACTCCGAGAATTAGGTTTTGCGCACAATGGGCTATCATGGTAAAGAGGACGGCAGTGTGGCAGCCGTCGGTGCTCACGCGGGCTGTATACATACCGACGACATAAACAGCACCACCAACCGCAACGTGTGCAACATGCGTCGATGCAAGTGTGAGGAACTTTCAATTCGTCGTCGGAAGGCAGCGCATATAATGGAAACGTCGGCACCATTGTCATTTCGCACACTGACAGCAGTGACTTCAACGTCAATTTCAAGAAGGTTGTTTTTCTTAGTAAAGTAAGCAAATAATTTGTGTGGAAATTCAACATCATAGCTTCACCTCCAGAAGCTGCAATTCCTAGTTTTCCGCCCGGGTGTGCTGGGGCATGGACGGCGATGAGTAGCGACGGGGCTGGTGCCAAGGAGACTGAAGACGTCGGAATGGTGGTAACCGACCACAGCGAAGGCTCAGAACAGGGGCGTCAGCAGCAGTATGATCGTGGCGAGAAGCATACGGAGTAGTAGGTGAAAATGTGCGGAAATAGGCACCGCTGTGTCTTGGAGACGGAGATGGTCATCGGTTGTGGCGATTGCGAGCGATGTGGCAATAGTGGAAACAGGTGGACGTGTCGTCAAAAAGGCCCTATTCAGACGGGTTTGGGGATCTGGCGAGAAAGGGCTGCCAGGGACGAGAAGGGCTGCGAGAGAAGTGCTGCATGCTGGTTCGTCGGTCGACGAGCCCACACAGTTGAGAACCATGTTTTTAGAATCTTGTCAGACTGGCCTGAATTACAGTGCTCATGACTCGTCATGGATTGGTGGGCGTCGCAGAATAGGTTGGCGAATGAGCGGCAGCGAGCTCATGGCGAAAGACGCGAGACGCGAAAGGCGCTGACGGGAATGGTCCTCACAAGTCGACGTAGCAGCGCTATTGGGCCGACGCTCAATGTGCGGCGTGGTACAATGGATCTCAGCTTGTCCGAAGCGGCTAGAATCTTTGATGATTGCGTCCATAGTTGAAACCCAGCCGAAAATAAGGAAGTTGAAGGCGCCGTCTGCGATACCCTTTAACATGTGGGTCACATTGTTTCAGATATACTGTCGCCATGCAGCTTTGTGGCAAAGAGCCCATCAGGCGTCTTGGCTTTGTGGGACGTAAGGTGGTGTGGGACTCTCAGCACGCATCGCAAGGGTCTTTTTTGCTGCAACCATCCATCCGAAGGGCTCGCCAAATAGTTCCTCAAGTTTTCCTTTGAAAATATCCCAGATTGTTCATTCATTTTCGTGGGTTTGGTACCACACTCGAGGGGTGCCGTTCAGGTAAATAAAGACGTTAGCGAGCATGATGGTCGAATCCCACTTTTTGTTAGTGCTGATGCGTTCGTAAAGGTCGTTCCACCCTTCGATGTCGGAGCCGTTTAAGCCGGAAAGCAGGCCAGTGTCGCGAGCCTATGAAAGCGTCAGTTCTGGAGCAGTCTGACCAGTCTTGGCCGACGCTGGCGGGGTCTTATCTCCGGGAGTCATGCTAGCGTGCTCTATGTGACAACCACTGCGGAGCTCCGTGGCGAAAACGGAGATTGCAAACCTCCGCCAAAATGTTACGTGAGAAAAGATACAGGCACAAGAGGTTATTTATATCGTATTTACAAGAGCAGCGCAGCCAGAAACCAAGACGGTAGCCAGTTCGTGCCAAGCCCAGGTGCCCGTATTCATCTTCCTTTGCGCCATAATTCAGAAGCGCCTGTTGTAACGTAACAATAACTACCACGCCGCCGCATCCTGCAGGAAGGCGGATGTGGAACTACCCATACCAGATCCGCCGGGAATCTTCAATATGAGAATTTGGGGAATAGGAGATACTTGGACAAGGTTCAAAGTTTAATCAAATCTTAATCAGCAAGAGAAAGTATTTTCCTGACTCATCCATACAAACGTGAAAATAAATGCTTTCTTCTGAAACCTTTAGTAGCGAAGGTAATAAATGTGAGTTGGCCTTGAGAGATAAAAAAGAAGCTCAGAAGCAACCCTAACGAAGCCTGCTTATGTTTCTTTTCGCTAGGTCATTGTCCTTTCTCTGGCGAGAAAAATCATTACTGCGTATAACATGCTATTTTACAATTATCAATGTAATTGTGTAAATTCCAACTAAAGCGCTAAATATACACATCACATATAAAGAAGACACGACAGATGCGGACGATGGCTGTCGTGCACGGGCTCATCCGCGTCTGTCATGTCTTCTTCATGTATCTGTGTATTTTTTGCGCTTTAATTGGAATGTACATTGTTACACCAACTAGCTCGACAGACGGTTCTTATAAATGTAATTCATCACAACCGCTCTCCTGCGTCCTCACTTCTGCCTAATTAAAGAGCTTCTCGTTTCTTGTACTCATGTGCGTGCTGTAGTAACACTGCAGTTTAAGCTTAATAGTCAATCCAAGAATCTAAAGTCATTGCGTCTCCCAATTTTCATTTAACCTCCAGCAGTGGTCGTCGTGCCTGCTTAGTGAAGAGTATGCAGAAGGATAACTGTAACGGAGAAGCTTTGGCTTGCTTGCTTGTATTCCTTGTTACGGTTTTTAAGTGTGAACATTTCTTGTTCTACTCAGTTTGGTGTCGAAGCATTTTCTAGGGCTTGGTCAAGTATAGTAGCATTACCTACACGCTGTTTGCTTTCATAAACGCTCGTGCCTTTGCATGCGGTGTAGCATGTGCACAGAACCGACTTCCAGAGACGAGAGCGGACTTCGTTACCTTGGCCCACGTGAGTCTGCCTTTGAGGCAAGTTAATTAGGTACTTTACTATGAAAAAATGTATAACATTCTATGAAAACGAGGAGATGAAATATATGCAGTTTTTTTTTATATCGAAAGACAGACAAGCACATTTAAAATCTGGTGTTCCAAGGTCATGGTGCTAATCAAGCATTTTGGCACTCATTTCGGAAAATAGGAACTACTTACTGATGACAACTTTCTGTCCCACAGTTTTTAATTGATTAAAGCTGCAATGGCGGTTTGAATTTCCTCGCGCAGTGCGAACTGCTAGGTGACTAAATATTGTACCGCAGTTTGTGCTATAGTGTATTTCGTGCTTTTGGGAGCCCAGGTCATACAGTCTTGAGTCAGATAGTTTCCATTTCTAATATCCGTTCCAGCAGCTCATCAAGCTTAGCGAGAGTTGAGGCTGCACTCCTTGTTCTGGCCATAAGTGATGTTTCCTTATTTATATCGAAACGTTCAAGGTTGGACTTTATGCTCGAGGGTTTTGCTACTTGAACTCACTGGTTGGAAAGGATAAGTACGAAAAATTTCGCAGCACGCTTGAAGGATTAAGGAAGCCCCTTCCAGATAATGTGGACACGCAACGGTGATTTCAGTCAATCTAGAAATAACCTGGCGTTGAGGCACCGAACATAACAAGACGAAGTGCAACTGCATTTGCTGTCGGAATAAGAAAGTTGAAGAGAAAAACAATGCTAAGAAAACACTATAAAAACACTCAACTGGCTTCTTGTCAGCAGTGAAAGTAGAGACCAAACATTAGGCTCGTAAAAAGTCACGCTTTCGAAGCAGCTGAAATAATTACAGTGGATGGTAGCATTCAAGAAGTTTCTTTTTCTTGTGAAAGCGTCTTAGAAAAATGCCTTACGTAAAGGGCACTTCGCAAAAACCAAGTAGTCAGACAAAGCCTTTCCTTTGTTACTGCATCTGTCTCCCAATACACTTCTGCAGCCGTCATAGTTTTGATGCAACAAAGCTGTGTTGCGACAGTAATGGCGTTTACGATTCGCAGTACGTGTGAACAACTGAAACCATCACAGATAACGAAGCGAACACTTAAGAACGCCACTGTCGTGATATAGAAAGCCGCGAAAAAGAATATACATGGTTTGCAATAGCCCGCTGCCTAGCGCCACTCCCAACTTCTAAACAAATGTAACATGATCATTCTACAATTTTGTAGAAGAAAAAAAAAACAAATGCTCATCTATGACAACTTATGTTTCAGACAATACTCGTTCTCCAGTGATGACTTCTAAAATTCTCACTTTTTTACATTTGTTCTTCGCTATCCCCGATGTTGCCTCGAATATCTCCAAACAAAGCGTCAATGTCCTGCGCGTTATCTTAGAGAATTATTTTTTCTGCATCAAATGAGGTCTTGGTTAGGCATTGCCTGCTGCAATACACGCGTTATCTTTTGATAGTCAAATAAGACCTAGCACTCAACTAAGATATTTTACACGTCTTAGAAAGCATGCAGGGTGGCGGGCGATTTTACCACCCTGGGATATTTAGAGAAATTCTCAAAAAGTAGTAAAGTAAAGTAGCCGACCCTAAAAAGATGGAGCACAAAGATCATGACCATGCGTTCGATGAGTTCGTTTGCTTACATATGCATACATAAGACACCATTTCTTTTAAAGAATGCCACAAATATGCTTTACGAGTATGCCAGAACGAATGTATACGAAAGCACTTGTTTTCACTAGTGCTTTCGTATACATTCGTTCTGGCATAGTCGTAAAGCATATTTGTGGCATTCTTTAAAAGAAATGGTGTCTTATGTATGCATATGTAAGCAAACGAACTCATCGAACACATGGTCATGATCTTTGTGCTCCATCTTTTTAGGGTCGGCTACCTTACTTTACTACTTTTTGAGAATTTCTCTAAATATCCCAGGATGGTAAAACCTGCCGATAAAAGCATTCTGAAAAACAGGAAACACACCTCTCTTATATATATTATTTGGCAGCATTCCGTGGTGCCTCTCGGCCTTTTCCTGAGATGCACGGTAGATGAAGTGAGAAACGAAGAAACAAAGAAAAAGAAAGAAAGGAAGGAAGGAAGGGAGGAAGCAAAGGACGGCTGAAAGTAATGAAGACAGGAAAAAAGTTTCGACCGAACCTATCTTACGATGACTTTAATGCGTTTAGCGTTGCATTCATATGGCGGTACTACCACCGTACTAAGAAATTATGTCTGAGGCCATGTACTGCAGCGCCACTCCTCCATCGCGCTTCCTTAACGAGATGCGGCATCATAAAGCGGTACCACCAAGAAGACTGCTCATGGCCTCCGAAACTCATGGCGCGTCGGTGCGTTCGAACACTTAGAAACCCGTCATGCGGCAGCCACGCTCCTCTCTCGTGTTGCTGCAAGCCCTGCGCCATCTATTGTCGCTACCAGGGAGTCCACGCTTAGCCCCCGAGATAAGAAGCGCGGCGCGTATGCGCGTGCGAACAAAGATACTTGTTCCATCTCTTGCCGCGCTCCTGATGGCGCATACAGTAACCCAAAGTGGGGAAAGGTTCATTAAATATTGGCGGACACCCAATGCAATAATGGCGGTTCAATCGGACCTTTTTTTTTCCTGTTTTCATTCCTTTCAGCCGCCCTCTGCATTCTTTCCTTCCTTCCTTTTTATTTCTTTCTGTTTTTTGCTGGCGCTTCATTTACCGTTCAACTCAGAAAATGTCGATAGGTACCACAGAATGCGGTAAATAATACTTATGAAATAAGTGGTACCTTTTATTTTTCAGAGGGGTTTTTTCTGCAGACTTGCCATCCTGTGATATTTAGGAAAATACTTAAAAAGCAGTGAAGTAATGGAGTGAACCTTACAAAGGTGGTGTACATTATAATAAACATCACACCAACACTCGATGAGTTCGTTTGCTTAGGTTTGCGTACCTAGGATACGGTTTCTTTTAAACAAAATTCACAATTATGCTTTACGTGTACGCGAGAACCAGCGTACACGAAGGCGCTTCCCTTCACAAGAGCGTTTGCCAGCCGCATTGCACGCTTTGTAATACGTGTAAAGTAGCCTTATCCTAATACGAAGCCCTATTTGAGTATCCAGAAATAAAGCGGGTATTGCAGCGAACAAGTGCGTAAAAAGACATCATTTAACGCAGAAAAACATAATCCTGTTAGAGTACGCCTAAAATATTGACGATTTATTTATCGACATTTGAAGGAATCTCGTGACTGCGAAGGAGAATTTTATCCAAGCGAAAATTTTAGACGTCATGAATGGAAAGTGAATATTGATTATAAGGTGAGTTATCTTATTAATGATCATTTGTTTTGGTTTTCTACAAATTGTTAGAATGATCATGTTACTTTTGTTCATGCGTTGGGACTGGCGCTAGGCAGCGGGCCATTACAAAACATGTATATTCTTTATCACAGCTTTCTATACCGCGACTGTGGCGTTCGTCAGTGTTGGCTTCGTTCTCTGTGATGGTTTCTGTTGTTCACACGTACTGCGAATTGTAAACGCCAGTGCTGCCACAACACAGCTTCGTTGCGTCAAAACTATGATGGCTGCAGGAGTTTAGTGTGGAACAGATGCAACAACAAAGAGATGGGTTTGTATGGCTACTTGGCTTTTACACAGTGCTCTTTACGTAAGGCGTCTTTCTAAGATGCTTTCATTAGAGAATGAAACTTCTTCAATGCTACCATCCACTGTAATTACTTGAAGTGCTTCGAAAGCCCGACTTTTTCCTAGCCTATTATTTGGCTTCTCCCTCCACAGTTCTCAAGAAGCCTTTTGAGTTCTTTACATCGTTTTCTTAGGATTGTTTTTATCTTCAACTTTCTTATTACGATAGAAAATACAGTTGCACTTTGTCTTGTTAGGTTCGGTGTTTCAACGCCAAGTTGGTTCTTGAACGGGTGAATTCACTCTTGCGTGTCCACATCATCTGGAAGTGGCTTACTGAATCTTTCGAGCGTGCCGTAACACTTCTTTGTACTCGTCCTTCCGAACCAGCGAGTTCAAGTAGCAAAACCATCGCACACTCAGGCCAAGTGTGAACGTTCCGTTAGATACAAGATAACAGCACTTCATGGCCAGAGCCCGAAGTGCCGCCTCAAATCCTCCTGAGAGTGACGAGCGAGTGCAATGAAAGTTAGAAGCGGGAACTCTAAGAGTTAAGACTGGATTACCTCAGTTACCGAGAACATGAAACTGATACAACACAAGATGCCGCACCGGATTTCCGCGTTCAGCAATTCGCACTGTGCACCGAATTTGAACCGGTACTTCAGCATTAATCAAGTAAATACTGGAAGACAGGGCGTCATCATCAGGTAAGTAGTTATTATTTTCTGCAATGAATACCAAAACAGAGACCCATGGCGGTGTATCGCAGTTTTGATCTATCCTGTCGACACCAGGGGCGCTCGGCCTACTAAGTGCTGTGTTTACGGGGAACCTATTGAAAACAGTAACTTTTACAGAGCCTACGCGGATAGTCGGCTCCTTTGTGACTCGTTGCTCGAAGTCAGCCCCCTTTGTCCTTCATATTCCCGGGCGAGCGATCTCCCAGACAAAGGCCAGAGTGCGACTATTTGCCTACAGTGCAAACAAAGCGTAAAAAAGAGAGGGGCACACAAAGCCGGCAGCTCAACGCGTCAGTCGTCGGCTGCGCAATTCTCTTGAACGAACGGCACGCGCGTGTGCAATCGTAGGCTCTTCATCCGAATTCTCGGGGTGCTGATGACGCTCTCTGTACCTAACTGTCATGAATTTACTTATGGGGTGCGACGTTGGCCCCGTTTATTATGGTTATGTAACGCGGGGGAAAGTTCTTTGTTCCACGTACCGCAGCCCTCCTTCGCCTGTTCTCGGCATTCCTTCGTTTCATTTATGCTTGACGTCCGGTTCTAGATATGTGCTTACCGCTCTCTTTATCGTATTGCACAAAATCGCAGGCTTGACGTGTCGTAAACTGAAGCGCAACACCGAGGCAGTGCCTTCTCGCAAGCACTCTTATACATGTTCTGAAATATGCGAGTATGAAGAAGACTGCATGCACAAGCGCGAAAAGCGATTGCTCGCCAAATCCTCCTAATATATGCAGGCTTTCGTCGAAGGCGTTTCTTGCTTTGTAGTGGAAGCTAGCGGACGTCTTCCGACGCAATGCTCGTGTTAGAACCACCACGACTTTTGCCACCTCCCATGCCCCCCCCCCCCTGTCGCGGGGTATCAGGGTCGACCGAAGAACTTGGAGCTGTCTAAAAGGTACATAAACTTAATAAAATGGAAGAGCGGAACAAAAACAGCTGGCGACAGGAAGAGATGTGAACTGTGGAGTCGGCCAGTGCTTGTGGCAGCTTTAGATGAGCAAACTTATAGGCGGGGACGGTTTAGTCGGAAGGCCTTTGAGCGAGATATTGCTTCTCAGTGGTTGCGACAGCACGATGAAAAACAGTTACGAGTCTAGCGAACCTTCTAGGCGTTCGCCTTGCATTGGGATTTTGGAAAAAACAAAAACACGCTGCACAAGCATACATAGGGATACAGCAGCTATCGAACTCTTCGTGCCTAATGGAATTCCTCGTACGCGGAGTGCTGTTTTTCCATTTTCTCGTTTAACTGTGCAAGGTTTGCTTTTTTACTCGGTGGGGAATAGGAACTGCTCTTCAGTATTCCCAGAATTAAAGGCATGGTTATGAGCGGGAACACAGCGTATCGTGCAGCCCATTTCGGTTCATCGCACACCGTGCGGCGAGTGCATGTATATCTTTGCATCTTTTATTCTCTTTGCGAAGTTTATATCCAGCAGGCTTCTTTATATTCTCATGTTTATATATGTATTAGGTAAAATAATTTTCATATTCTTTCGCGAAAGCTTTATCAGGGAGCGTTGAATTCCCCCCCCCCCCTTTTGTATTTCTCACTATTTCTGGGATAACAGAAGCAAAAGCCGCTTTATTTTGTGCGTAAATATGGGGCCTCTGAAACCGACGTCACAGAGTTTAACCGTGATAATATTGCAGCCGCAGGAAGGGTGGTAATTCTCGTGCGGTGAAAAAGCGAATTGGGTCTCATTTCGACAAGTCAGAGCGGATTACTAAAGGACCTGCGTGCGGGGTAACGAGATTGGAAATACTTCATCCCCCGTGTAGAATGTCCCAAGAATTTTGCGAGAGCGATTCTATTTGTAATGAAACAGACGTTACTTCCCTTGGCCCGAGTATTTTTAGGGGGGTATTTCGAACACTTTCCACACTACGATTCAAAATAAAACTATATATATATATATATTTCGGCCGGGGTCCGGCCTTCATCAAAATGAAGTCCAGACCCCGTCCGAAACGTCAATTAACCGCTGCATACGCGCGTCTACTTCACTGTGAATATTTACCCGGACCTAGAACTGCTTTCTTTCTGGTATATATATATATATATATATATATATATATATATATATATATATATATATATATATATATATATATATATATATATATATATATATATATATATATATATATATATATATATATATATATATAGCAACAGCTGCCGACAGCAAAGCATCTTCACAGAGTGAATTCGTTGTCATTTGTTCGTTTCAACATCGCGGGAAAGTTCTTCGTCGGTGGTCGTTTCTCGCCGGTGCCGTTTACATTCGCGTTGCATGCTGTTCCTTCCGGCGCTCCCCTTACGCATGTTGTTCTTCGGGTGCAGAAACTGTACGTGTCCGCCCCATGAATAGCACCACTGTGTTTAGCGCCGATACCTGTGCTGCTTATGTAATGCGATAACCTTGACGTCACACTATTTTTCACTGTGAGTGTCCGAATCTGTACCGAAATTTGACATCTGCGCCGCCGCACTGCACCCGTACGTGATCACACACAAACCAAACAATCAAACCCATTGTTAAAATTAAACTATAAGGTTTAACGTGCCAAAACCACTTTCTGATTATGAGGATTACCGTAGTGGAAGACTCCGGAAATTTCAACCACCTGGAGTTCTTTAACGTGCACCTAAATCTAAGTACAGGGGTGTTTTCGCATTTCGCCCCTATCGAAATGCAGCCGCCGTGGCTGGGATTCGATCCCGCCACCTCGTGCTCAGCAGCCTAAAACTATAGCCACTGACCAACCACGACAGGTCGAACCCATTGTGCATGGATTTGTTAGCAATCGCTAAGTACATTTCTGTAGCCAGACGCCGAAAAAGCACCGAAGGATTAATCATATACAGCTTTCGCTGTAAAAGAAAAGAAAACGTGGTGCGCATAAAGGAAGCAGTGCGAAGAAAGCATTGCAAACTTCTGTCGTGTTAACACAACGAGGCTCACAAGCTTACTACCATTGAAGCGGATACATCACTGTGCGGGACGCGTTCGAAAGCTGTGTGTAGATGCCTAATTACTAAACCACTACAGCAGCGCTGCCTTTCCTGTTTTAAAAGAAGTTGATCGAACAGCCTGCACAAATTTGTACTGCAGCCGCGTCATGAACACGGGGAGACCAAGCTTCATCGCTGAATTTCTCATATTGTGAGATTTATTACAACGTGCTGCCCACTTGACTCAGTTTTTATGGTTGAGCTGTGCGTACCCAAGGCTCCCATTGTTGTCTACAATGTTTACGACGTTACGATGTTAGTTTTACGACGTGATGCTAATTACATTACGACGCTGAAAACACGTGTGCTAGCCTTGATTTTCAGTGGCAACAATATAGCCATAGCTATAGCGCTCATTTAGGTGGGGTTTCTGCGTGGCCGCCCATAGGTGGACCTTCATGTCAAAACCGAAAATATAACCCTTACCGCTTACTTTATTGAGACATTTATTTGGCTCTCTCAACAGTTCATGAGTCCGTGACGAAATTTGTTACGTCGTTGTGATTGGAAACTCTGCAGTAATCGTAATGGCAAGGTACATTGTATGGGTCGCTATTGTGCATCATCATCAGTTGCAGTGCCATTGCCGGCCTTTATGAATTTACTGAAACACAAAATGATCGCAGTTTGACCGGAAGATCAAGAATTGATGGCGATTAAGCAATAGATAACCATTTGAAGTAGGTTCATGGTGTTTTGCCTTATGTATGCCACTAAACGTTCACCTTCTCGTTAAGCTCATAAGCATGGTCTCAGGCGTGCACATGCAAACTTTACCAGTTTTCGCTTGATGACTGCTAAGACTCACTGTCATAATTCTGGCAAGTTGATGTACACATAACAAGGAAACGAATGGTTCGTGCTGCCTCTCGCTACAGGGCCTCCCCGAAATTTCAGATTACACGATATCCAGCACTAGGCGTGTGGGAAGACATTGCACATACAGCCACCTGCCAAGTCGGCTAGGCCAAGCTTTGTACCCGCTGGAGAGAAGCTGTGAGATGCATCTCGTTTCTATCATCCTGCAGACAGCTTGTCAATGACTCGCATCATTGTTCCCGCGTCATCACCCGGCGAACATGAAGCGAGCGAGGTCGCGGATCGATAGATCGCTTGCTTGGTGCTCGTCGGTCGGTGAGGCGTACCCAATAACGTTGTTGGGAGCTCGGTTTAGCCGAGGCAAATAATTGATGCTTTGACAGGTTGCGAACGGAGAGTCAAGCGGCTTTATTCCATCATAAAAGTATGTTTCCGGAGTGGCTGCGGTGGCTGTGATGGTAACCCGGTCGATCAGCCGCCTTACTTCCAAGAAAGAACTGGGGGCAATGAGTCCCACGTGCATGCCAGGCGAGGTAACTGGATTTTCTAGAAGCAGGGACAATGTACACCGACGGACGGTTTCTACAACTTCATCACGTCACCGCGGTTCACACTTCCGCGTCGGCGGGTACTTTCCTGACTCCCTCACAGCAAATATAAACGGGAACAATTGGGTACCAGTTGCTCTATCCAGCATGTTATCACCCGTGGCCTGCTCACGAGCTGCAAGAAATACGTCACCTGCTTTTTGAGGATGCGATTCCTCGCCATGCTTCGTCCCGGCAGCTGTTCATTATTCGCGGCCGCTACTTCATGGCGCCGGTTATCGACGAAACACTTTATTCCTGCTGTACCGAAGACACGCTTCAAATGCTTATGATATGAGCAGTAGTTGTGTTCTTGCTGCACTGAATTTCTTGAGCAAGGAATATAAGCACTATTGAATAATAAATATTTGATAGAATTTTACTGTCACATACTAGTCTCCTGTCATAAGTAGTACTATATTCCGGGGTCGTAACTGTTTCTTTCGTGTCCTACCTCAAAATAAAGGCGCGTGTACTGCTCATTTTATGCATCAATGCGTGACACTGAATATTACTTTTTTGCATTTTTCTTTTTGACTGTGCGGATAGCCATATTCTTCAACAAAATTATGAAAACCCACATAACGCCTCATCTTTTAGTAGGTTGTTGACTGCGAGTTACCACAGCGTTGTGGAGTTGACACGAAATAAATAGGCTCAGCAGTCGTTCGGATGCGTTCAGACACACCCCAGCAAACCTGCCGCTGATGGGTATAATTGCACAAATAACAAAGCTAAGACAATTCGTGCACTTCCACTTTTCCTCGTGTACTAAAAAAGTCATGCACAAAAAGTACTGAGGTTTAATTACAAAGATTTTAGCATTCGCCAGGTAACCGCGCAGAGATCGTTCGCTTGCAGTGAAGATTAGCCCTAGTGTACCTGCCGAGTCCGTATACCTGCTATCGGCCCGCCTGTGCCCGGAACCATGAACCATAAGAAGGATAAATCACTGTTGATTTTAGCATTCGTATCAGTGTTGTAAGTAAGCCTATTCTTTATGTCTACAGTATCAGAGCCAGAAGCGAAGAGCGCCGATGTGACTCGTTATAAACATACACATATGACCTGTTAGCAAAGGCTCTCCTGTTGTGCCGGTCAAGAAAAAACACATCTGGTGATTTTTTCTTGAACACCTAGAGACTTTGTGTTGATTATCGCCACGTCAACACGACCACGAAGAAAGACGTTTATCGCTTCTCCCGCATACACGATGTACTTAGATGCCTTCACGGCGCCTCATGTTTCTCGTCTACCCACCTTAAAAAAGTTTATTACCGAGCATTATAGGTCCAATGCCCGGCCCCTAAAAACAGCGGTGGATTTCGTACTTATTGTTCAAATACCTGTCAGGAATTGGTCTAATAGGAAAGCTTTAAAGATTGCTTACTTCATATACAAAAACCTTAATTTACCCGCCGTGTCACCTGTAAATATTAGTATCAGGCCAACTTGGAATTTTCATAGGTATTTTTATCCTCTTTTTCTCCCACTCTCCTCTGGAATCTTTTATTCCCCTTCCCCATCCCTATACAGAGTAGCATGTCAGCGTTTATATACGCGGCGGCAAAATTCTCTTTTTTTCTAACAAACAATCCCCTCTCTCCCTTTTTGGTGTCACATACTGTGTCAGCGCAAGCTAGTTGTTTGAGATTATGGTCCCATGTCGATGATGATTATAATAAGTATACTATTGAGGGTACTCGCAACGAAATATCGGACAAGAAGCGACCAGTACATTTAAAATAAATACTAAGAAATGAATACCAGCCAATATAAGATTTCTCACATTTCCTAGCACGGTTTTGCCAGAGCCCTGGCGTGCGCCAAGTTACATTACGCCAAAGACACATGAATGAAATGGAAAATTTTATATCATTTCATTAACCGCTTCACTACCGCCACCATTTGGACTCGAACCCATGTTAATTGCAGCAGTGTGCACGTGCGAGTTGGGACAAGTGGAGAGCGCTAGGAACTACGCTATCTCTTGTTTAATCACTAAGAATTAGTAGAAGGTTTAGTGCTCCCCGCGGAATCTGAGAGCGGTGGCGTCAGTGCAGGTCAGAATAAGTGTTATTGTAGCGAGTGAAGATGCCTACTCCAGTCAATGGGCATCTCCTGTTGGGCCGATTAAGAAAAAACGCAACACCTGGAGATTTTTCGTTGAACGCCTAGAGATTTTGTGCTGATTATCGCCACGTCAACAAGACAACGAAGAAAGACGTTTATCCCTTCTTCCGCATACACGATGCACTTGGCTGTCTTCACGGCGCCTCATGTTTCTCGTCTACTGACCTTCAACATGGTCATTGGCATGTGTTGCTGTTGGTCGACAGGAGAACGCAACAACTCACTAACTAACTGCGGATGGCCTGTATCATGCCTTTCGACCTTTGTAATGAGCCGGCCACATTCGAGCGCACGATGGATTTGCTTCTTCGTGGCTTCGAATGGTAAACCTGCTCGCACTACCTTCGTTTTTTTGCCACTATTTAACGGCCATCTTCAGCGTCTCTTCGCCATTCACGAGGTATTCTGCAACGCAGGCCTAGATCTCAACTCCTCAACACGGGTCTTTGGACGTCATGACATAACCGTACTCAGCCATCTCACCAACGTGGCGGGTGCCCAGTCCGATCCTTTGAAAGTTCGTAACCTGAGGAATTTTCCCGTGCATTTTTATACCAAAGAAGTACAACGTCCATTGTATTTTACCATTTCCGCTGTTTAAGCCGTAATTTTGCCGAAATTGTGCGTCCCTTTACTGCGCTCAACAAAAAAGACGTTGCTTTTACATGGTGCTCGCCCGAAGCTGTTGCGTTTTCGGCGCTTATCATGCCTTCACGACTTCTCCTATTTGAGCGCATTTTAGCGCGGTGGCGTTGTGGGGCCTGTGTCACAGAAAATCCGGCGTCAGCTTCCAGCGTACCGATTCACGCATCCAGCGTCAGACGTCACTTGAGCAAAAATAATATTTAATCATGCTTACCCAGCCGCGCAGGCCCTTCACGTGGCGCAATAAATTTAGTGAAATAATTGAGTTTCTTAAGGCAAAATATATGGAAAAATTGTAAAGTACGACTTACAGACAACCTACAGATATGACAGCGTCAGATTGTAATTTGAATGTACGAAGAAACATATTTCTCTTAAGCGAAACACAAACACAAACCCATTTTAACACGGTAGCGTTTTCGAGCTGCTGTTTGACATCTGTCTTAATAGAAGTGGCGTGGCACCCTCGGTTTCTTAGACACCATCAAAACACACACACACGCAAAGCTCGCCTTCAAGCATGGCGTTCGCCGCCAGCGTTTCCCGTTAAGCATTATGGTTTCATAAGCTGCAGTTGCCTGGAAGCGTGAGAAGCACTCACGCTTCCCATCAATGAATCATTGAATGCTACCGCGTTCCACTCTTAGAGGCGAAGTTTAACCATCCTGCAAGTATTTTTCATCCGCCTGCACATACAGAAGATCGCACAGATGCCGGCTGCGTGGAGTCCACGCCGTTCTCCCTCACGGACAAGACTGCGTTATTGCGTACGGTAGCCGCCTCCTGTCCGCACCGGATTCTAATTACTCAGTCATAGAGCAAAACTGCCTTGATCTTCTTTGGGCTGTCGTGAAATTTAATTCCTACCTGCTGGACCGGTCCTTTACTATCGTAACTGATCATAATGCCCTCGGTTGTCTTCCTTCCCTGAAAGACCCTACATGCAACCTTTGTCTTTCAACTCTCCGCCTCGAAGAATACTCGTTGTCGGTAGTGTGCAAGTCTGTTCCGCTCCATCAAGATACCGATTGCTTCTCACGACATCTCGTGGATTCTCTTGAAGTCCTCTAGGAAAACACCGACGCCTGCATCTTGTCTATCTCGGACTTTATTAATATAGGGGACGAACAAGGTGGCGACTCGGCTTTACGTTCTGTTATCGACGTTCTTATCTATGCCACATCCCACCTTTCGCTCCACTTGTTTTGCCTTCATGACAGCACCGCTCCAGTTTGCATCCTGACTGCGCTGAACGCCTTCTCGCCGTGCCTACCTATCTACGGCCGGCTTCACGATGAGCCCGCCGCTGGTCATCTAGGTGTCACCCACATTTATAATCGCAAAAAGCGCCGTTTGTTCTGGCCTGGTCTGTACCTTTGCGCGTAAGTCACTAGCTGCGACACATACCAACGCCGCGAGCCACCAGCTATGCTACTGGCAGGTCTGTTTCATCCTATCAACATTTCAACCGAATCGTTCTTTCGTGTTGTGCTCGACCTTTTTCATCCCTTTCCAACCTCGACATCAACTAAGAACGGAATTGCATTCGTGACCGACTACCTGACGTGATACGCCATTACAGCGCCTCCCCAACTAGCTGTGCTACGAACGTCACCGACTTTGTTCTTTATGATTTCATCTCGCATCATGGTGCTCCTCGAGAGCTTCTGGCCGATCAAGGCCAGCACTTTTTGTTTCCAGTCATCAATGACATCGTTCGTGCTCTACCAGCCACTAGCTCACTACCGCTTATCACCCGCAAACTAAAAGACTGAAAGAGCGCCTGAAGTGAACTCTCATCGATACGATTTCAACGTACGTTCGCGATTCCATAGCATGCGCTGATACAGGTTACCAGATCACTCGTAAACGGTTCACAGCGTCCCACGCTTCTACAAAAGCCCTGTATCACCATCACCACAGAGACTTTTATTGCTCTCCAGGTTCCCTCGTGCAACTGCCCTCTCCGCTGTGCCGTATCAACCTTGCCGAGAAGCTATTATTCCGCTACAACGGTCCTTAGAGGTTTTTACGACAAATCACTGACGGTACATACGAAATTTAAACAGTTGTCGAGTCAACGCCGCCTGATTGACCGCCCTCGCTATCGTGCACGTTGTGAGACATAAACCTTACGTTAGAGTCCTCTATGTTCTGTCCTAACAAGCGCCGAGTCCGGAATCTCGTCTGGGCCGGAAGGGTGGGGGTGGGTAGGGTAGTGCCAGGAGACGGTGAAGAGGCTGCTACTGACGGTCGACGACAGCTACGAAGTGGGCAGAGGCGCGCGAGAGCCTTGCATCCTTCTTCGCTTCTTGTGG
Source organism: Dermacentor albipictus (assembly GCF_038994185.2). NCBI lineage: Eukaryota > Metazoa > Arthropoda > Arachnida > Ixodida > Ixodidae > Dermacentor > Dermacentor albipictus. The sequence continues at coordinate 444,696,549 of NC_091821.1, forward strand.
CTGTTGTAAGCTTATGTGTAGCAATCCTTTGTAAACACACGCCATTCCCCAAACAATATTTTCTGCATTACATAGACGCGGTTTAACAAGATGGCGGTACGTTGCGTGCACTTCTTCGTCGTCGCGTTCGGGAAAGAAGCGTTGCATGCACAAGAGGCATGCACGACAATTTTGATGATAATTTTTCCTCGTGTCAGGCATGCACATTATAGAATACGCCAAGATCAAGGCGTTAGGCAGAGCTAGAAGCCTAAACATTGATAGCGTGTCCGCCAACAGCGACATCACAACGAAACCGCTACACAGCATCTCTTGCACGCCCGGCAAATGCCTGCTATAGCAACACTGCAAATGTAGAGCGGAAGAAGGGCTTTCGTTCAGATCTCGCAGGAAACACTGCGTCATTTCGCTCATGAGATCATTTAGGTTTTAGCACATTACTAGATTATTCACCAGCTGGGACCTTCCAAACGACTTGCCGAAGCGGGAAAGCAACAAGCCAATAATGCCGCAACTGCCTTATTGTCAGGAATAAATATATTATAAATGAAATATTTGAATCCCTTGAAAAGAAAGGCACAAGCCTTTGGTCAAACAACACCAAACATTTAATGAGTAAATACAGCTATACATTCCTGCTAAATATATCTACCCAACTTAAATATTACGGTAATTAGAGGGCTAGAGTCTCTCCGTGAATCAAGATTTCCACAACATGCGTTACTATGCCATAGAGAAATAAGGTTGCCTACATTATAAAGAAGGTGAGCTTGGAGCCCATTTCTTGAGATAAATTCTTTTTGCTCTGATACGACGTACTTATACGCGTAATTTATAGGTACCGGAAATTTTGAATTGTTCTGCTAATAATTTTTTTTAAAGATCGCTATTCTTTTAATCACCTCCCTAATGCCTAACAACCCTATAACCATTGGCTTGTTGGTTACTCCACTGTATAGCGTAGGCGCAATTACTCGAAATAAAGGCAAGCTAGCAAAAACCACATGGTGGTTCTCATTCGGTGACAATGCTATTGTCACAGTGAATGAGTTCAGAGACGAAAGAATTACATTCGACAAAAGCATTTCATTGCGTTTCTGAATTTTTGTGCTACATCAACATCAACATTTCTCTACATGATACCAGACGTATGTTGGCGACCACGTGAGATTTCGCTATCACGTCGTGGTCGCTACCTGCTTTCTGAACCAACTATTTTGGGTGCTGACCTTTTTCAGTCGTAACAACAGGGGGCAACGCAGGCGCTACAACATACGCCGACGAACGCGTTCAGCATAATATCTTGTTAATTAATTTGAGTTCACAGCTCAGCAAGCGTGCGTAGAGTGTCTCTCTCTCTCTCCTCTGTTGAGTTATTATCCTTCCGCCTCGCATTCCCACATCCACCGTAGAGATTAATGGACCCTACTTTACTTTTCTGTTCGACCTCTCTTCTTTTGCCTGCTTTTCACGTATTTCGTTTCGTTTTCACGTAGTCGCTTCGTTAGCGCTTGTCAGATATTTCCTTCTTGATTCGCGCCTGCGGCCCCGAAAAAGAAAACGAGGGAATAGCTTCCATGCACCACTGCTCTGACATGCCGGGTCGCAGTGCCGTGGTTGATGACCGCAAATTAATGGCCTGACCTATCGATATCCGCATTTATCTCCGTTTCCTTGAAGCCTGCGCAATTGGACTGCGGCTTCCGATGTGATATCCCCATCGTGATAGTAGGCGCCAACGATGGTCCATTAATCAGCGTGGCAGGAAGTGAATGGGAATCGGTAGCCGCCGAGTTCCCGGGTGAAGCATGGGTTCTGCAGAGGCTCTCATAAAAAGGAACCATTGTCCTCCCAATAAAACGTCACTGACACCCTGAACTTCAGTTTAAGTTCACGTGTTGTCACGTGCTAGCTCTTTCATCATGCTGTGTTCTCAGCGTCTAGTGAATTGCCGTTATGACTCCTTAAAAACCGGCGGTAGAATAAATGGCTCACCTTAGATTGAGCCTTCCAGTTTGAAAACGACCCTATACGTTGTTCTGAAATTTAGCGTTCTAAATGGGGATGCCATTTAGCTTAACGTATAGCAGCTCTTTTGCTGCAGAACCTAATATAATATATTTACCGCTCGAGTATTAGATAGATCTTAAAGCTTCAGTGTGTCTTTTCTTATGCTCTAGTACGTAGATTATTATTTAAAGTGGCAAGTATATTGAACATATTACTGCCTGGAAACAGAATTTAAAAACTTTTTCCTGCAGAAATGTCGTCCAAGAACAAAATATTCATCACGCTTGGCATAACTTACAAAATGAGAACTTGAAGATTTAATTTTTTTCCGTTAATATGACGTAGTGAGTATTTTAGTATGCTGCGTTGCCATTTTCGTCAGTACAATTGACAATAACAACAACAAATTTGGCACAGTAGTTCCACGTAATTTCAAAGAAGTTACTTTGCAAATGTAGATGCACATCCGAAACTCTATATATAATTTCGTAGGCAATCACAAAAAACAATAAAAGGACTTGTTGAATAAGAACTCGCGATACTAAAATATAACCACATTTGAGAAAGATAAGAATGACGAAAGGTAATTTTAACGTGTTGCTCTTGAGCAAGAGAGAGAGAGAGAGAATTTAGGCAAAGGAAAGACAGGGAGGTTAACCAGAGATTATCTCCGGTTGGCTACCCTGTTCTGCGGGAAGGGAAAGGGGATGCAATAGGTGAGAAAGAAAGAAGGATAAAAAAAGGAAGAAGAAAAGAAAAGAAAAAAAACCTAAGCACACACACGCACGTACACACGAAATATTTCTGTGGGCACTGTGAGCAAACAGGCCTTGTGCAGGTAGAGCATTAGTGTTACGCTACAGTGAGAATCATTCTTTGTCTCTTGCCAAAGCCTTTCTGGTAGGTAAGTATGTAGGGTTTTGTTACACCTCGTTGCGGTCCTTTTGAATAAAAAATGGCACGTCCAATGGTCGCACTTGCACTTATTAGGTTCCTCCAGCACAGCGTCTTGATTATTTTCTCCCCATTATGCCAGGGACATGAAAATCATTTCTCGTTACTACTGCAAATAGTACTTTCAGATGACTGGGGAGTGCATCAGGTCGCATAGCAACAGTTGGTCTCGTAGCAACAGTTACCCTCGCTTAGGAAGCGACCGTAAGGGCATTCGTTCCCGTTTCCACGGGCAGCAATCGCAGAAATGAAGCACGCGAATAGCTTTCCATCTTAGCATAAAGGCTTGTGAAATCGAAAGAGTGCCTGTTTTGCTTATTGTTCCATGTGGTGACTAGAGCTTTGAGGTGCTATGTGAGATTAGAGCACCATCGGGCCAGGTAGCAACGGGACAGGTTGTAGCGTTTCTTCGCCAGAATACACTTAATAAAAAGTCATCCTTATCGCCGTTGGGCCCCTGCTACTGTTATAACCGTCGTGACCCTGTTGTTGTCATTACACAGACGCTCTCGTCAGACACACCACTGCTATCCTTACATTTGGGAACCTGGAAACGCATTGTGGAGATCAAAACATTTCTGGACATCTATTAACTTGTTACATGCATTGCATAAAAATGTTTCCCACAGTGCGTGGGGGAAGACGACTAAGTGTTTTTTCGATACATGGCTGTTCTTTCTAGCTCCGGTTTATTTCTCTCGAAATCTAAGTGCATCCCCTGGTCTTCCCTCCCTGCTCTGTCGTGATGGAAGTGGACCACTCTGCACGTCTGGCGGCGACGGCGGCGTCAACGGCGGCCGCTTCCAGGAAGCGGATCAGTCAAGAGAGCGACAATGACAGCGAGGACACCCATGTTTACTCTCTCGGCAGTGATGAACTTTCCGATGACCACTCATAGCTTGTGCTGAGCCGCAGAGCGAAGGGAAGGATCACCAGGACGTCTTCATTGTCAAACACGCGAACAGTAAAAGACACACACAGGCCAGACGCCAATACCATCATATTTGTGCCCCTGCTGCCCACCGTCAACAACAAGCTACTAGACAGGCAATCTGTGTCGACGATTGGACGAAGAAGGAACGCACACACATACACCGGGCGCCTGTGTGTGTGTGTGTGTGTTTTCCTTCTGCGTCCATTATCGTTTTAGCACATTCACTTCAGATCAGGAAATATCGGACATTCGAGTGAACACGCGAAAAATTCTACTGCCGGTTGATGTCCAGTATGCGGCTGCTATGACCACTCTATGCACGGTAACGGAGCTCGATAGGTGCGCTCTTACATCTCCCTAGGATGTGACGTAGTCACCAGCATTATCTACGACGTAAAAGTCGCCATCCTTAATAAGGACTTGCCGATTCTTATCAAACCAGCAAATCATGAGGTCATTGTTGATGTTAAGCGGCTAGGCAGTTCACGCTGCTTGAAGATTGCAATCAAGGGTAAATATATGCCCTCACATGTCAAGGTGAGACACTTCGGACATTGCGACTCCTCCTTTCATTGCGACTCCTCTTCACTGCCGCAAATGCATGAAACTGGGGCGCATGATCAGTTTCTGCGAAAATCAGGCAGCATGCCCCCACTGCACCGAGCCCCACGCTGCAGATAAATGTGGCGCGACTGTAATGAAGTGTTCGAACTGCGGCAGGTCACATGAAGCTTCATCGAAGAATTGCCCGCATATTAAGAAGGAAATGGCCGTCTTGAAACAGATGGCGAGAGATCATTCATCTCGTCGCCAAACCACCGATAAAATCATCAAGCGACGTTCCCGTCGCCGATGCTCTTCAAGGAAGGCTGTTGCCTCTGTAACACGCATGCCACCTCCTGCAACACCACCTCATCCTATGCCGCTCAGGCCAGGCACTGTGGAAATGGCGTCAAAGAACAAGGCCACTGAGAAGACCACACCTGTCGAATCTTGACCGACCCTACCAAAGCGACAGCATTCCCAAACAAAATCTCAGCAAACTTTTGCTCAGCGACCCCCGACGTCTACTGTCGGAGATTTGTGCGACCAATACAGACAGGTGACTGATATGCTCGCCTCGCTAATTTATACGATTCGCATCATGCTAACAAGCTAGAAACACCAGGAGCTCGAAGTGCTCTGAAAATGCTGGATGCACTAAGTACAGTGCTTCCTAGCATCGTTTAAGCATCACGGGTTGAATTTAAAAGTGCGCCGATCAATGGAATGCCAGAGTTCTAAGGACCACACAGAAGACTTTCACCAATTAATTTTTACAAATCGCTGCCCCATACTGGTCATTTGCGAACACATCAGTAACAGGAACACATCAACTCCACTCACTGTCCGGTTATGAATCTTTCGTCTCGTCTACATGCCGTGCGAGCACGAGAGCAATCATTTACATTCGCATGGACTTTAAATACGTCCCTAACGCGGTAGAGCCTCATGATGATCACCAACATGTCTGTCTGCATGTGAAAAAGACGGCTGTGTCATTTACACTAATTACAGCCTGCATATCTCCAGCGGGTAACTTTATTAATATTCTCTTAAGTCTTTTGTTGTCAAAGACCAAGGGCACCTGGGTCATCACCGGTGAATTTACCGCGCCTTAAGATTGACTCCAAAGCCAGGAGTCTTCCCTCCTTTGCTGCCGACAATGATATGTGCTTTGTGAATGACGGCAGCCCTACATTTCCTCGACGCACGACCTATAGCAGCTGCTTGGACTTTGGTGTCACGGCGCTTTGCCTCAAGCGTTCAGTGGTTTACGGACATAGAAACACACAGAAACGACCATATTCCATCATACATAAAGATTAGATGAGTTGAGCGACGCTCCTCTACTGTCTTGCGCGCAGTCGATTGGTCAAAGTTTAAGAAACATACAGACGACGCATGTCGCCAAGGCCTTTCACACACTATCCAAGATGCAATCGCAGAAGCATTGAAAACATCCATCTGCTTGCTTACAAAGTCACCAACGCGAACAGACTTGGACATCGAACTGGAGAGGCTGAGCGCGGCACGCCGACAGGTGGAGGGAAGGTATCGGCGCGCGAAGTCCGTCTTGGATCTGAGGACTTCACGACGCATTAAAAAGAAAGTCTAGCATCGTATGGATAAATTGGAAGACAAGCGATAGAAAACTTTCTGTCAGTCGCTTGATCCCGGAAAGTCGCTCTCGCACATATGGATGACCGTTAGGGGTCTTCGCTCAACTTGTCATCAAAGGAAGCCCTTTGCTACTGTGGCCCTCAACCAGCTCCGCTCGGCACTTGAAGTGGCTGAAGAGTTCTGTGTATGGGTTGCTGGGTCCGTGGTCACCATTAGTAGCGCAGCGCTGAAAGGCATCCCTGAGGCACGTGTACTGTAAATGAGCATGATATTTTCACTCGAAGAGCTCCACGCGGCATTGGCGAACTGCAGGCGTTCTTCGTCACCAGGACCACATGGCATCACGTATGCTGCATTGTGCCACCTTGAACAGGGCGCACGTGGTGAGCTGCTCAACTACTACAATGACTCTTGACACAACGCCGTCACTGCTAAACAATGGAAATCGAGCCGCTTGATCTGTCATCATATCGTCCGATTGCGCTTTCCAGCTATGTCGGCAAAGTGATGGAAAGAATGATTCTTGCTCACTGGGAATGGTACCTAGAGCGATTCAAAATCTATTAGGACGCCATAACAGGCTTTCGTCGAGGTCGCTCGTTCATCGTCAACGTCATTGACATCGTAACGTTGGTTCAAACTCAAAAAAGCCTGAAGCGCCTATCAGTGGCACATTTTCTTGATTTAAGAGGAGCATACAACAGCGTCGCCCTTGAGGCCATACTGAACTCCCTAAGGCTTTGGGAGTTGGTGGCCGCATGTATCAATGGATTCGGCACTATTTGACTTAGAGTTGTTTTGTTTCTTACAGACCGAAGATGGCCCAACTGCGGAACAATACATCTGCCGTGCTGTGCCGAAGGGTGGAGTGTTGAACCACATATTGTTCAATTTCGTCCTGGTAGGACTAGCGGAGTACTTACCGCGGACAGTTTGTCTCAATATACGCTGACGGCATTTGCATCTGGGCCTCTGCAGTGACTCGTCCTCAGGTACGAGCCAGGCTTCAGCGGGGTGCAACCATGACGGCGTCTTATCTCCGAGAATAAGACCTCAGTGTCTTTACTGGAAAATGCACATTGGTTGGCTTTACGTGCAAACAAATGTCAATGTATCCCGTTTCAATCAATGGTGAAGCTGTGCCCTATGCTAAGAGGCATCGCCTTCTGGGTGTCTTGATTGACCGCCACCTGTCATGGAACATTCACTGCGTCTATGTGAAGAAGTTACTTTCCATTGCTCAGAAATTCAAATTTCTATGCGCGAAAACTGGCGTACGCCAGTCCATCCATTATTGCAGTTTTACAGAGTACTGTTCCTCGGAGTCTTACGTTAAAGTCTGCCAGTTTTTTTTTTCAAATATATGCAAGATGAACCTTCGTGCTTTGGACAGTATGCAAGGCACGTGTTTAGGGCTGCCTCGGTGCACCTCAACAACAGCAACGATTGCCATCGCGGGAGACCATTTGATCTAGATGCACGTAGCTATCGACTCTTCAAGAGTGCACATTCGCCGTCTGACAATGATCCCAGACCATCATTTGGCCTCCCTACCGGCCGAGAGACCTCAAGCAATATTTTCACGAGTGATTAGCGCTGATCAAGAGTACTTGCCATCCTCTTATACAATGGCGGCAAAGCCTTCGCCTCCGCTGTGGTGCCTGTGACAGCATGAAGTGAATTTCCCTATTCCCAGAGATACAAAGAAGGCCAAGGCCCATCGCCGGCTCTCAAGCAACTGACACTGCTATTACTGCACCAGACGTATCATGACCGCATACATATATATAAATATATATATATATATATATATATATATATATATATATATATATATATATATATATATATATATATATATATATATATATATATATATATATATATATATATACCGATGGTTCAACCTCACCTACCAGCTTAACTGCTGCGTTAGTCGTCCCAGCTAAGTAGGTTACAATTTGATTCAAATTGTCACACATGACTGCATCTACGTCGGCAGAATTTGCAGCTCTCCACGCCGCTGTGACGTACGTCACCGAAGAGTCGACAGAGAAATCGGTCATATTTTGTGACTGTAAGCCTGCTCTTCACAGTGTGCATTGCAAGTATGCATTGCATCAAAGAACTTTTGAGCAGATGATATGTAACATCACGGAAGTGCACCACCATGCTCTGGAAAGACGGCACAAGATTGTCTTTCAAAGGATTCCAGCTCACTGTGGCACCATCCGCAACGAGCTTGCTGACAAGGCTGCCCAGCATGCCTACGAACACACCCAGATACGTCCAATACGTTTGGCGAGGTCGAATGCTGCCAGGAAACTTCGCTTACTTGCAACACAAAAACTCACAAGTTCTCTGGAGTTCCAGTGCCATGAATTGCCGATTGCATAAACTGGATCCCATGCTACGGCTACAGTTGCCGTTTGTTCTTTGCCGCAGCGAAACCACCTTGCTGTACCGCTTGTGGTTTGGAGTCGTGTTGACGAACGACTACTCTTATCGTATGGGAATGGTCGAGAGCCTGTTGTGTGACTTCTGTGGGTGCGAGGAAGCCATCGAGCACCTATTGTGTACCTACCCTCGCTACGATGTACAACGCCTCTCTCTGCTGGCAGTTCTAAACCGACTAGACCCAAGACCGTTCTCCGAGTCAAAGATACTCGAACCGCGGCCATACCAGTCACTGGCACGGAAAGCGATTTGCGTCCTAGTACAATACTTGAAGTGCACCTACTTAAGAGACCGTTTATAGTGTCCATGTGCATCCTCTTACACACACTCAATGCTCGCTCTCTCGCTCTTTTCCTCTTTCTGTTCTCCTTTCCCTTACCCCCAGTTTAGGGCAGCAAACCGGGAGCTCGTCTGGTTGACCTCCCGGCCTTTCCTTTCTTTGCTCTCTCTCTTTCTCTGTTCATACCACTGTGCGTGATATTCGCATAATTTTCACCCTCTAGAAAATCACCTACGTATTTTGGCAAACAAAAACAACTGTGTTTAACGACATTCTTTTCAATTTAAGCGGCAGGCAGCATCTACAACGATAAGTGTTTCTTCATCCGGCATCCTAACCGTATTAATCGAAGCCGGGGCAATATTCTTCAAGAAAAAGGCTACATAGTTAAGTAAGCGTTTGATTCTCTTTACTCGGCACACAGAGCAACTTGAACGCATAATATAATTTACCGAGCTGTATTTCTTCTAATATTCGTCTTTACACCGATCACTGCGTTATGCTTGTGTATCGAGAAAGTTGCAGTGAGCTTGACGAATATATCAATCAGACTTCTACGTTGTGTTGGTGCCGTAAGTGGCTCCAACTTTAATAAATGCAAATTATTGCGCGTTTCTCACACAAACGTCTATTACCCAGTACATACCTTAAAGGTACTGCGCTTGAACAGGTTTTGTACTATCGATATCTTGGAACCATTATGACCATTGATGATGATGATGATTCATTGATGATGTCTTATCTAACATTCAGAACTTACGAAGCAGTAATAACCAATAACGCTCATCGTGTGGTTGGACACTTACGTCCGAATTTAGGTAAGCCTCCAACGGAGGAGAAATTTCTTCTTTATAAAACCTCCATGCGCCCTAATCTGGAGTGTGCCGCTGCTGTTTGGAATCCTGACCATGACAACCTTATTAATGCACTTGAAATGGTTCTGAATAGTGTCATTCGTTTAATACTAGCCAATTATCTTTCTATACCCAGCGTAACAGCAATGCCTCATTTATCACTACGCAGACACGTGTTTCGCTTGTGTTTATTTCCCAGACATTACTCTCATCATCATCTACGCACTGAGCTGATTCCTGCGCCTACGTTGCTTTCATGGTGGTTTGACACAATTAGTAAAGTTGAGAGTGCAACCTCTCGCACAAACAAATTGGCACTCTCTTTCATCCCCTCTTTCATCTCGTACACCTCACGAGACTGGAGCCACCTTACCGCCAATGTTGTTTCTAGCACGGATCATGCTTTGTTCACACAAACCTTATTTGCATTATTTCAATGCAGGTAATTGTGCCCTATAGCGAGTCACTTCGTTTGTATAACGCAGCTTTAGTTTTATCTTCCTTATTTTGTGTTTCATTCTGCCTTAAGGTTTCTGCATTACCGTTTCTTTGTGTACAACTTTGAATAATTTACCATTTCATTGCAACTTGCTGCTCTCTACAACGCATATGTGTTTGAGGATTTTTGGAATAAATATATACTTTGAAAGTTCTCGACGTGCAAGAGATCCCAGCAACTCCAGCAACCCTCAGGAATGTCGTCCGTATGGAGACGTTCGACCCATTTTTTTCTCCGAACGGCCGCCGTATTTTGAAGCTTCTGCCACTACACCACTTTCGCTTTCATAGTAGGCATCGCCGGCTGTGCTCCTAAAGAATGCCTCCAAAAACCTGCGTGCCGAAGCCTTTTTCCCTGCTTGTTACTAGCGGCCCATCTCTGCTATTGGGATCGGGTGCATGGTGGCCGCATAACGGATGTTTTATGCAAACGCATCAACGAACACTTTCAGAGTGCTTACTAGCATGAATCCTGACTTCACATTGAACTTAGATACAGTGTTTAGTCTACAATTTACTTCTTTACAGCCTAATATCTTGTAAAACAAGTGTGCAGAACAGATAAATGGAGTTGGACTGGGCCGTTTATGTCAAAAGCGTTACGACCTTCTGCTTGAAGGGGAATGCATTAGTTTCAGAGAACGATCTGCCGGACGGATGGACGAATGCAAGGGTGGCACGGAAGGAGATGAGATATGTGTCACGGGTGAGGACGCGGATAGCCCATAGCCTCCCTCCCACGTTCAGTCAAAAGTTAAATATGGTTGCTAATTTTATGATCGAATATAAATAAAACAATCCCAACTGGAAATACGAATCACTCTGCTTAAAGTTTGTCGCTAACGCACAGCAACATTTTATATAGAAAGAATATTATTGAAAATACATGGGTCACATTGCTCGCAGTTAGACGAGTGCATGTGAGCGATTTGAAAGGGGATCCGATCCACAACCGTTTCATGTATTCGCTGTTTTGCTATCTTTCCTACGTCATGTCTCACCTTGATGTGAAAAAAGTGGTGTCCTTGTTGCATCCACAATGTTACGGCCTGCAGAGCAATTGCAGTCAATCAGAGGTGGTTTCGAATGCGGGAAAATTGAATGCAAGTACCATATCGCATTACGCCAGGCCTTACTCGTGATGGTGAAAACGGTCCGGAAGTGTTAGCGTCGAATAAGCGTTAGCGTCGTCGTCTTTCCTTTAAGCAAACTTTATTACGCAATGACTTCATTATAAAACAACGTCCTAACACCTCGGTAACTCTATGTACGCCATGAATTTTGGTTGGCATCTGTGATATGATGTGTACGTCCCTGCCAACGCGGCGTATTCCGCGATGACAAAAAACTGCATTACTGTAATGTATGCGCTTCACTTTAGATAAGCTTTACCCCACAAACTATGTGCGTGAGTTTAACTGTCTCGCTGAAATAGAATTCCGTCTACTTCACACAATTCAGTGGATTAAATATGTCAGTTGGGAAAAGCAAGGTCCCCGAACTTATTGATATCAATTTATCAGGAATTTGATACGACACGGCGGGTGTCCAAGAGAGTTTGGTATAAAATGTCCGGTTAATTTCCAACGTACCACTATTCAATCAGTGCTAAGATACAGCTGATCAAGCGTGTATCACGTAGCGAGTTTGGAATGTGTATTACTTTGTGAAAGAAGAGATGATGGCCGTATTCCTCTGGAGAACAGAAATGAAAATCGGCTTCTAATATGGGGTAAAATTTTCATATTTACTCCGGAGATCCACTTTTCCGGGCATCCGACAATGAAAAGAGAAATAAACAAGAAACGCAACCTGGTATGATAACAGGCTATGTTGAAGCAGTGGTCGTGACATCTACACTGAAAATTACGGTGAATGGAAAGTACTCAAAATGAACCTGTCCTACTTGCGTTCTCAGCCTTGCGTGCCGATGCATTGCTGTCATTGCAATGCAATGCATTGATGCATTGCTTGTCGCTAACTTTCGCTTTCAGAGTTAGTAAGCAACAGAAACAAATCACTGCTCTCGAAAGCGTGTTCCCACATAGGCGGCATTGGCTGCCGATTTCATCATCATCATCATCATCAGCCTGGTTACGCCCACTGCAGGGCAAAGGCCTCTCCCATACTTCTCCAACAACCCCGGTCATGTACTAATTGTCTCCATGTCGTCCCTGCAAGCTTCTTAACCTCATCCGCCCACCTAACTTTCTGCCGCCCCCTGCTACGCTTCCCTTGCCTTGGAATCCAGTCCATAACCCTTAATGACCATCGGTTATCTTCCCTCCTCATTACATGTCTTGCCCATGCCCATTTCTTTTTCTTTATTTCAACTAATATGTCATTAACTCGCGTTTGTTCCGTCACCCAATCTGCTCTTTTCTTATCCCTTAACGTTACACCTATCATTCTTCTTTCCATAGCTCGTTGCGTCGTCCTCAATTTGAGTAGAGCCCTTTTCGTAAGCCTCCAGATTTCTGCCCCTTAGGTGAGTACTGGTAAGACGCAGCTATTATGCACTTTTCTCTTGAGGCATAACGGCAACCGACTCTTCATGATCTGAGAATGCCTGCCAAACGCACCCCAGCCCATTCTTTTTCTTCTGATTATTTCCGTCTCATAATACGGATCCGCCGTCACTACCTTCCCTAAGTAAATGTATTCCCTTACCACTTCCAATGCCTCGCTACCTATTGTAAATTTCTGTTCTCTTCCGAGACTGTTAAGCATTACTTTAGTTTTCTGCAGATTAATTTTTAGACCCACTCTTCTTCTTTGCCTCTCCAGGTCAGTGAGCATGCATTGAAATTGGTCCCCTGAGTTACTAAGCAAGGCAATATCATCAGCGAATCGCAAGCTACTAAGGTATTCTCCATTAACATTTATCCCCAATTCTTCCCAATCCATGTCTCTGAATACCTCCTGTAAACACGCTGTGAATAGCATTGGAGAGGTCGTATCTCCCTGCCTGACGCCTTTCTTTATTGGGATTTTGTTGCTTTTTTTTATGGAGGACTACGGTGGCTGTGGAGCCGCTATAGATATCTTTCAGTATTTTTGCATATGGCTTGTCTAGTCTACACCCTGGTTCCGTAAGGCCTCCATGACTGCTGTGGTTTCGACAGAATAAAACGCTTTCTCATAACCAATGAAAGCTATATATAAGGGTTGGTTATATTCCGCACATTACTCTATCACCTGATCGATAGTGTGAATATGATCTATTGTTGAGTAGCCTTTACGGAACCCTGCCTGGCCCTTTGCTTGATAGAAGTCTAAGGTGTTCCTGATTCTATTTGTGATTACCTTAGTAAATAGTTTGTAGGCAACTGACACTAAGCTGATCGGTCTATAATTTTTCAAATCTTTGGCGTCCCCTTTCTTATGCATTAGGATTATGTTAGCATTCTTCCAAGATTCCGGTACGCTCGAGCTCATGAGGCATTGCGTATACAGGGTGGCCAGTGTCTCTACAACAATCTGTCCACCATACCTCAACAAATCTGCTCTTACCTGATCCTCCCCAGCTGCCGTCCCCCCTTTGCATATCTCCCAAGGTTTTCTTTACTTCGTCCGGCGTTACCTGTGGGATTTCAAATTCCTCTAGACTATTTTCGCTTCCATTATCGTCGTCGATGTCACTGGTACTGTATAACTCTCTACAGAACTCCTAAGCCACTTGAACTATCTCATCCATATTAGTAATGATATTGCCGGCTTTGTCTCTTAACGCATACATCGGATTCTTGACAATTCCTAGTTTCTTCTTCACTGCTTTAGGCTTCCTCCGTTCCTGAGAGCATGCTCAATTCTTTGTATATTATACTTCCTTATGTCAGCTGTCTTACACTTGTTGATTAACTTCAAAAGTTCTGCCAGTTCTATTCTACCTATAGGGTTAGAGGCTTTCATACATTGGCGTTCCTTGATCAGATCTTTCGTCTCCTGCAATGGTTTACTGGTATCCTGCCTGACGGAGTTACCACCGGCTTCCATTGCGCACTCCTTAATGATGCCCACAAGATTGTCGTTCATTGTTGCCGATTTAAACGCAGATAAAACTGGCAACTTTGATCCCAGCCGCCTTCTAAAGAGTGGCCACGCTCGGTCTGGTAGCTGTTTGCTTTTGCAGCCGTTATCGTGAACAACGTGCTTCTGCCCATCTATTGACAAAAACTACAGGGACAAAATTTTCAGGTGCCCGGTTTATTCCGCGTGACACGTTATATACAAAACTACGAAAGCACTGGTCGTAGTAGACGGCGCTGTTGTCGCACATCGTAAAGACTTTCTCTTTTGCTCTTAGTGGAAAAAGCGGTGCCTGTTTTGTTTTTTGCCTGTTTCTTTTGTGACACTTTTTACTTCCACTGAAGACGACCTGAAACGTGATTGCCATAATCTACGAACCAGTACCGCCAGTAATTTTTAACGCCGGTAGAAACGCGTTCGGCATCTTTGTGACTCACTGATACATTTTTGTTGTATTGAAATATGACAAGAAACACAAAATCCACTTCTTGATGCTGCGTTTACATCTGCCGCTTACAATCTTTACTCCGTTTCATGCATTTGCAGCAAGGGGCTTAGCGAAATCATGTAAAATTTAGGGCGTGGCAGTGTAATATATGCTCTGATCTTCCCAAGGACAGTGATGTTGTGTCGTAGCGATACGACTCAAATTTCGTAAGCTCCAAAAAACTGAATACCTTCTAGCATTCTAGACTACCTTAACACATTGAGACACGTACATCTTTGATGTTCTTCCTATGACCGATTTTTAGTGACTAAACGCTGTTGTTATGTCATTGTTCAGCACAAGATGCCGCCCCGTGTTATATGCCAATATCCTCAAATGTTGTCGTCGCGTCTTTTGTAATGATAGTGCATGCGTTACGTGAATGGTGTTGTACATTCTTAACGTACGTGAGCACCAGAGAATACGCTGGAATGTATGACGAATCAAGTATAGATAGCCAACACGCCTGCCTCGTAGTTAAACTTTCACAACACACGACTGTGCTCGGTGCTAATTTTTTGCTCTCAGTGCCACTCCTTCTTGTGGCCACAAGCTTGCCCACAAAAAATTCGCGACTCACACTTCTGGCGCCGTGCTTTTCTTCACCGTCACTGTAACTTGGCAATATAATCACAGCAGACTAATATATGAGGGAAAGCACCAAATCAAGAAAAAGGAAGAACAACATTGGACGGTAAATAAAGTATGCGAGATGAATATATTCGTAAATCTTTTATAGAAATTGTTTTTTATTGATAAGTGATCGAATCCATGCTTCCTGACAAGGGACGAAATAACGTATTGCAATCTTTGCACCTAATTTCTCCAATTCTCATACCATCTAGCATAATGCATCTGTTTGTGTTCTGTAGTGAGCTGTAGTCACCTCCAAGGTGGTTGTTTCGGATGTTGAAACGCCTATGTGAAATTTGCGACGTGCAACATCAGAGAAAAGTGTAGAATACACAGGTTTTGAGGGTAACAGCAATGTTTTATATTTATTTATTGCGTCAATAATAATTTATGTGCGTATTTTGGTTAGTATATTGAGATTTTTTTCATTTCTTTATATATAGAGAGGGAAAACAAGCAATACGCATTTCTTTGCAGGTACATATCCTTCTACGGCATACTTACATGCTGCCTCGGCTCTTTTCTTTCGCGCCAAACAATACCATCAAATACTCATATTCGTCTTCATACTTTACAATGACCATATTAAAGGCAAAGAATACAGGTGTTTTTCCATGGCCATGGACTTAATTCCACTTTCTGACACCGTTTAGTTATACCTTACAGTATATCTGGTCACAGGCCTTGGTGGTTGATCACCTTGCTTTCCGATGGTGACGCACTGTACGGTTTCGGTCGCAAATCTTGAGCACATCCCGTATCTATGCGACAGTGTACACGAGAACGAGGAAATGATGGTGGCTTCTCTTGCTGTAAAAAGTACATTTGGCTTTCGCTGTAATTGTTTTAGCTTGTCTGAAAACCTGAGTCCCAAAAATGCAGTGAAAAGTGACGTACTTCAATGTTTGTTCTTGTGTTTCGCCTCTTTTGGTGCATGGAACGACCAGCAAACACGCTAGATTGAGTTATTAGTTCTTTCAAAACTGAAATTAGTTTGTTTGTTTACGAATAAATCCCTAAGAAAGGAAAACTAGACGCTAGTCTCTCCATTTAAATCGCGGCGCATTACGTAAAGTCCAGGGCGGCTTCATGAACTGCATTTACTTCACCACCGCACATACCCCCCCCCCCCCCCCCTTTCAAATCGGAAGACTGATCGCGTCGCTCTCGCAGAACCGTAATTTATTAAAAACCAACGTTGCCTAAGTTTTCTTTTCAGTGCGTGTTTAACTTCTCCACATTCCTCGACTCTCGGTATACTGCCGAAGGCTAAAAAAGAATGACACGCAAAATACGCAAATACGCAAATGCGCAACTACGCAAATGCGCAAGAACGCCATATAAGCGTAGCGGTTGGGTGAAACTTTCGCACCGGCTCATAACTTCAAAATGTTTTGCACCTCTGCCATAACTACCGACGCGTCTGATATGTTGAAAATGATCAAGATTTAGAAGGTCGTTGACCGTCTGAGGATTCTTAGCCAAGAGCATTTGGATGGCGTCATCTTCTATGACTTTCAATATGTTCTTGGCCTTGTCATCTTCGGTCATGTCTGGGTTGCTACGCCGGCAAATGTCAACTACATCTTCAATGTAGCTCGTAAAAGTTTCGCCCTTTTGTTCGGCCCGACAACGAATCTGTTGTTCAGCGCGAAGATTGCGCACCGCAGGGCGACCGAAGACTTCTTGAAGTGTTATTTCGAATGCTGTCCAGGTGGAAAAGTCGACCTCATGGTTTCGGAACCAAAGATAGGCGACCCCGGAAAGGTAGAATGGTACGTAACCAAGCTTGTCTGCTTCAGACCATTTGTTGTGGGCACTCACTCGGTCGTACGATGATAGCCAGTCCTCTACGTCATGATCGTCAGTGCGATTGAATATGGGAGGATCCCGTTGGTGTGGCGCACCAGGACAGACGACCGGAGGCTTTGCCATGGGAGGCTGAGTAGGAATAGTCTCCTCAGGCATGGGAGATGTGACAGGGATCGTCCGGCTTCGGAGTTCCAGGTTTACAAAAGATCCAGCACCTTACACCAAATGTCGCAAAGCTCTTAGGGCAGTAATTGATAATTATTTGATTGGCAACCGTTATTTATAGCCGTTTATTGATAGCCGTTAATTGATAATTAACGGGGAGCGTTCATTAGGCGCGCATTTAGCAAACGATTTTAATAATTATCTTGTGTTCCTTGTAAATATTTTGCACGATCCACGCGCCGCAGAGTACCCCAATTCCAGAAATTGTGATAGTGCTTTTTTACTTCCGACTAGCGCCGAAGATACTTATCTCACGTTCTCCGCTCAGCGAAATAGTAAAAGCTGCGATATTGATGACCTGCAAATACGCCCTGTAAAGCACATTTTAGATCTGATATGGCCAGTTCTTGAGCATGTGTATAATTTGTGCTTTGTAAACGGTATATTTCCGAAGCGCATGCAGCTCGCAGAGGTTACAGTGCTCTTCAAAGCCGGTGATAAAAACAACCTGCCTAACTACAAAAAAATATCCATTTTGCCTGTATTTTCAAAATGCCTAGAAAAAGTTATAACACTGAGAATGACCACTTTCTGCGAAAATAACAATAATATTACTGACTGTGAGTTCGGTTTCCAAAAGGGTCTCTCGGCAGAGTTAGCTCTACTAACACAAAAGGAACTAATACTACAAGCATTTGAGCAAAATTTAGTGACACTGGGAGCTTTCATCGATTTTTCCATGGCCTTTGACACAATTAATCACACCACTCTGCTAACAAAACTTGAAATTTACGGTTTCAGGGGCCCATTCCTTGGCCTAATCTAAAGCTATCTGCAGTTCAGGTATCAGACGATTTCAATAAATAACTGTATTTCCGATAACTTACCCATTCATTCTGGTGTACCTCAAGGAAGCATTCTTGGACCTTTGTTATTTAATATTTACGTAAACTACATACTCAATATTGACACCACTGCCCGATTCATCATATATGCTGATGACACTAGTCTGTGCAAGGGACCTGTTGGCTCTTGCGAACGCTGCTTTAAGTGAACTTAATCGATGTAGTTCATTGAATTCACTGTCTATAAATAAAAACAAGACAAAGGCTGTACTTTTTCAGCCATTTGCAAATGGGTTCCTCGATTATCAACTTTGTGCCATCCATTAAATGCCTCGGCGTCGTATTTCAAGAAAACTTACTTTGGAATCTTTATTCAGACTCAGTTGCTAACAAAACCGCTCGTGTTCTCGGAATACTAACGCAACTTCGATTTTTTGTTCCCTTGAGCGTCAAAAAACTCTCTCTTCCTGTCCCTTCTGAGTTACTGTCATTTACTCTGGGGAAACATCACGATGTCTAGCATCACAAAACTTCTTCTATTGCAGAAGAAAGCAGTACGCGCTATCGCCAATTCTTCATATGACGCTCTTACGCAGCCTCTTTTCAGCACCCTTTATTTACAACTGGTTACCTCCATATATCGTAGTACTTTACTCAAGCGTTTCACTACTGCGGAAAAACAGAACACGAAATTCTTAGAGCTTTTATCTTTATTGACAATGAATTCTAACGTTTACAACACACGTCACACAGAAACATGGCACGTTCCTAAAGCGCGCACTATCTACGGTCAACAAATGTGCGCCACGCACCGCCATGTTTGTTAAGGTCATTAGAAACTCAATAGACAACTATCTCTCCTTTTAATGGACTCATTGTGGATTCCTTTTTTTTTGCTCTAGTATACACTGACGCCATGAATGCTTCACCAATTTTCTCTGCTTGTAAATAACTTATTATTTATAGATGTGAATTTCAAGGCTGTATTATTTGTATCATTTTATACTATTCGCTTTCTGTAACATAATTTCTTGCAGCATTCTATTGTTGATCTTTCTTACCCGTATGCACTTCTCTTATACAATGTTCATTAATGTTACCTTTTTTTTCGTTTATACATCATTGTATGTTTGTGTTCTCTTTATTGCGCACAGTGCCATTTCTATAGGGGGTACAGACGCCGTCAAGCCGAATTCATTTGGCTTTTTGTCTGTACTCCCGTCATTTGTACATGTATAGATGCAAGTAAACTTGAATTGAATTGAATTAAGCGTTCGCGACTAGAACGACAGAGCGGCGAAAGATAGTATAGCCGATCGAGCACCGAAAGAAGGTTTTCTCTCTCGTCGTCATTGTCTCTCTCTTACATTGCCACAGCCCCACCGCTCCTTATTTTACAGTACAGTATGAGCATTACCAATACTTGACTGATTACCGTGTACATAATCAGTTGTGGTTAACGGCAAAGCTGTTCAATCAGCACTCCATATCCGGTTGCTGGAAACATTCTGCCGCAGAATATTCGCAAGAACACATACTGCAGATATGCCATAAAATGTATTGCTGTGCCTGTTGAGATGTTTATGTACAGAGTGTTGCTGCAGAGCCTGTAGAAAATCACTAAAACAGCAACGCACTTCATTGCAGATGCCGACTTCCAATTTCTGGAAAGTCTTGCCAGGCACCATTTATGGCAGATTGGTACGTTTTCAGTACTGGCTGCCTTGAATATGCTATGACATGTCCCGTAAAAAAATGAAAAAAAAAATCTAATTTGTAAGCTTCTGTCCCTGAATAATTGTATTTTCTATCGCGCATATTCTGATTTCTTTCGCCGCTATGAAGCTTTCAAAGCAATAAAATGTCATTTTGTCTTAAGACCTGCATATTTATTCAATTTAGACAGAGTCGTGCCTAAGAGCCTTGGATGTAGCCCCTCCGGCTATTTTTATGAACATTTTTGTGATGTTTCGTATAGGCGTGGAGTCTTGCACGTATTCACAAACTCGTCCTTCTGCGCATACCCGTGCATTCTCTACATGGCTCCTTCCACCATTCACTCAACTTCCCTGCAGTGCACTAACGTAATCCATTGAGCAACGCTTTCAAAAAATGGTATTTCAGAAGGTCAGCCAAAGTTCAAGAAATTTTCGTTACCAACGTTGAAAGGATACTTTTTTCTGATAACGTTGGCTTTTACGGCACATTGTCGTATCTACCACTATGAGCCCTAAGTGCCCAAATTTTCAGAAAAGTATCTTCCTGATGTCGTTAACTGAAAGTCATTGAAATTCGACCGAACTTTTCAAATAGAATGTTTAAAACTCCGGCTTAGTGAGTTAGCTAGTGCACTGCGGTTAAGCTTGATGGAGGGCCGAAGAGCCAGTTTTCCTTTATTAATGGGCATGCGCAGAATGACGCGGGGGTGAAAAGTTGTAAGACTGTATGCTTATACGAAACGTTACAATACAAAAATATTACGTGTACCTATACAAAAGGTTTCTATATCCGTTTTAATTTACAGGCGCACGAGATTGTTCGAAAATGACCATGTATGAAACGTTACTTGAGTAAACGTTAAAATTTTATTTCTAGTTTATAGGTGCACAAATGTGCTCTTTATTAAAGGTTACTTGAGTAAAAGTTACTGTGTAATTTCTCTACATGAGTGCATACATTTGTGAGAATATTCCGCTTAATTAAATAATACCATGCTAAGAGTGTAGCAGTGTTAACGAGAACGCTATAAAACATCCTTTATAGTGAAGTGTTATTGTGAGGTGCCGTCGAACCCTTAAGTGATTCGGCGAGCTCATGATTAGGAACGAGAAAGCATATTCAACAACAGCTAATGCCTAGACGTTCACGTTAGGCACTCGGGAACGTCCTGCGAGATTTTGAAAGCAAAGCTTTCTTCTGCTGCATTTCCATGGTTTCGCCTGGGTCGGTTTCGCCTGGCGTCATTTGGTTAATCGGTCGGTCAGTCGCTAGCCAGGTTCTCGCTAAGTAGATTTGTATTCACCTACAATAATGATATGCCTAAGGCATTGTAACATGACATCAACAGTGTTGTTCAGCTTTGGTTGTGGAAAAGAGAACAACCAAAACGTTGGTCTTATAGCGTTAAGAGCTAACAATTTCTGATGGCGACGCATTTGGAGTCGTGCAGTTAGAGGCTTTAGATGTTGTCAAGGTCTCGTTGGGCCAGTTGTTTTTTCATCCGCTATCATTTCCATCTATTTATCATTTCTTTATTCAATTAGAAACTTCAGATAATTTGCCCTTTCATCATTCGTTGTCTCCTTATGATATCAGTAATAAAAATTGGGCCGCTCCGTTTCCTTCCATCTCGTTCATTAGACAGCGAGGATCTCGAATCCAGCACCTTTGATGCCTTCAGGTAGCATGTGTGGGTTCATTGACCAGTTGCCTTGACCCAAAAAGCTCATGTTATATGTCACGCTTGCGGCAAAAAATAAAAAAACTGTTCCTCATCCACCGCCAAGGCCGTGAGTGGTGGCTTTGGCTAGCACTCCCAGGGTAAGTTCTAGTAAATAAACATAAATACCGCAGTAAGTGAATGACAATTGGTGCCTCGGTAGCTCAGTTCGTAAGAGCATCGCAATAATAATGCTCAGACGTAGGCTCGTATTTCACGTGCTGTCAGTTGTTTTACAACGAAGCTGTTAACCTTTCAGCAGTCGCCATTATTGGTGTGTGCGTTCATTAGCAAAAATATGGGCCGATCCCGGCGGCCGAGCAGGGAAAGTGCAGCCGCTCGTTCTCCCGTAAGGCAAAGGCCTCAAGCACTCAGCAAACTGAAACGAAAAGGGCATACATACTATTGGAATCCCACGTACAACTTGCAGAACAGCATTCGTTTCAACAAAAAACAAGCACAAAACCAGCATCCGAACCACATATCTGGTAAGGCGCTCCTTATAACAGTGCGGGGCAAAGCCTTCAAGGACCGCAAAGTCTTCAAGAGGCCAGTGCAGAAGCTACATTTTCTAGAACTAGATGTCACCCCATCTGAGGCCCCAGAGAGTGTCGGAGGAAATCAGACAACGGAGAAAATCATGTATTGTAGGCTGCTGCCTCCGCTCCTGGCGCCAAGAATAGCGCGCACTGTTATTATCATAATCATCATCTTCTCGTTTGTGTTCTTTCTCTTGCATTAAATGCTTTTGGGGGTGTCTCGCGGGTCCGTTTATTATGGCGGCGCTACCTATAAGGGATGGCGTTCCGCACTAACAGCTTGATGCACAGCAATCTCATTTAATGTGGACGTTGTCAGAAAAGGTTGCACTGCCGATATAATCTGGTAATAATTTATTTTAGTCAAAATGAGTTTGCTCACATTTATTTGCTATCTTGTTGTAGGCAATGTAATAAATATAGGCTACGAAGCATTTTCTAAGACTTTGACCTAATAATTCAGAAGAGAAATATTTCATTCTCAATGTACCAACGATGTTAGCGCATTTCTTACTTTGGTTGGGACGATTCATTTACTGCATGGAGATCATTGTTTATTGCAGATTCTTCTTTATTTGAAGAGCTATAAAGAGCAAAGCGAAAAAAAATAGATCCAAGCTCTAATAAAGTTCCATATTTTTTAGGTATTTTCAATGTTACAAAAAGTTTAAAAATGTCTTTTCTTTAGGTATTTGCTGGTATCTATGCTTCTTGCGCCCGCGAGCTACGACACCATTTCCTTCTCGTTTCCTCGGCTGAAGCTGGCGCTGACACTTCGAATTGAGTTCCCACGAACGAATCATCCTGCAGCCTAACTTCACACGCATGAGCAATTTTCCTGCAGCAGTGCCAAGGACGTTGACATTTCGAAGCTTTATAGCCTTCACTTGAGTCCACCCAATGCCAAAGGCATTTATCCTTCTGAGCCGCAAAAATGAAATGTTGCTCAATCGGCCCGTGCTATTTCTAGCGCATCCTGCCGCCGGTTGATACTGTATGCTCAAGACAGTCGTCGTTTCGTAAACGAGCCAGCATGCGTCGTTGGATACGGAGCCATGGTTGGGGAGTTTCTAAGCCAGCTTATCTCGTCCTCCTCTGGAGCTCCGACGATATTGCGTGTAACACGGCCGGTTCATCCGGAATACTGAGCGACCACACAATGAACGACTGTTTAAGTCGGTGTCAAAGCAGTAGCAAGCGCGCCTCAAAGTTTGGAGCTTCGTGCTTCGTATGCAGTAGCGCACCATTACTGAAACAACGACGTCCGCAAAGCCTCAAGTGTCCAGCGCTCCAAAAATAGCTATATGTTTGGGTCGATGAAACAATGTCATGGCGGTAGTTATTCGCAGGTAAGTGCTAAAGAGCAGAATTCAAGTAGACCTGGCTTGCAAGTAGAGCTCGTTAGAGTGTATCATAACAAGTACAATGGTCAGGAGAGCGGTAGCACGCAGTCTATGAGGACGATGCTGGCGTCTTCCCATTTTTGTTTTCTAGCCTTTAATTTTGGTCTGTCAGATGTAGTGTTATTTTGACGGACTACCTAACCCTGCTTCAAGTTTTCTTCAGAGACACGACATCTTTTTCACTACGCATCTGTCACGGTAGCAATTTTTATCACTCTACAACATGCACAAGATGAAAAGTTGGCAGCGAGCTTGCCATGTACTCCCTGCATACAACTCTTAAGATACAGCGTACTGTATTCTTCAGGCCACATGAAAAATTGAAAAAAAAAAACTCTCAGAGCTCTTGCATGATAGCAACAGTCGAATATCTTCACTGAGGTACCCGCTTCGCGTATGCTGAAAAGTTCGTCAGGCGGCAAACAGACTCTCACAAGTTTGCGCTTCTGTCCGGACACGCTGCGCCATCTAGTGGCGGTGACGAAAAATCCTCGCGTGACCTGCGAGACAAGAAGCGTAGCCCGCTTGTGGATGCGAACACTGAGAATTGATCCCTCACTTGCTGTGCAACCAGTGGCACATACTCTGCGACCCAATTTACGAGAGGTTCATTGAAGAGCGGCCCATACCCAGGATGTTTGTGGCTCAAACTGCTATAGCTCCAGGTTACTTTCCTTGCAGAATCCTGCTGACGTGTGTTCGATTCATCCAACAGCGGAGAAATTTAAAGGTCGTTTTTCGTCATTGTGGAGTGGCACATTTTCAGTGGCACATCCGTAGTCAGCCAAATTGGCAACAAATGCGTTTATTGAAGAGCGGCACACATCTACTGGCACATATTGAGTGACCAATCAAAGAGGTTCATTGAAGACCGGAGCAGACCGAGTCGTACACACCCAGTGCTTCAAGGCAGTGTAAAAGAGTTTCTTCGCATAGTGGTACATATGCAGTCCTGCGTCTTACAGTGACCCATGTCGATGTGAAAGAGGTGCGTTGAAGAGCGGCTCATACGTAAGCCTTGCCACGTACTTCAAGACACAACTTGGCCCGAGGGTTGGTTGGGAACCCTGTACCCTCAGCGCTGCAGCCCGATGTGTTTCTCATTCCACCATAGACTACCCGGTGACCCAGGTAGTAGAACATCAACTAGAGAAAAACATATATAGATATACATACAGGCAGCCCCTGAAAAGTATGTGAACTATCACAAAAAAGCTAAAGCATTAACATAACCTTTGTGCGCACATCCCTAACATTAATCTACTCATACTAATACCTCACCTACTCTTTCATTTCGGAGGAAAAAAGGGGAGAGGGGGAGAAAGGAAAAAAAAAGGAAAAAAAATTTCCTGCCTACTACTCAATTTAATGTACTCTTTCAGGATTGTACGTCTATACCAAGTGTACGATCCCCTTCTTCCATGTACACTTGCCCGCGCCCGCTTCTGCACGCGTCACCCTCCTGTTTGCTATACCGATTTCGCTCCCCCCTTTTCCCCCTGCCCCCTTTTTTAGTCTTTTTTTTTTGAAACCCCCTCGACAACACATTCCGAAGTCAATATGCCTTTTTCGGCGCCTCAACCCGAGTATCGCCTTCTGGATGCCGCCGTAACGACACCTACGTTAAGCGCGTGGGGCAGTGCCCCTTGAAAGACCATGCCGCTGCCTTTCAGTCACCCCACACAATGCACCGCAGACTACACGTCGCCACCTTAACTATTTCAAAATTACTCGACCTATTGCTTGACCGGCCGTTCTAATGCCTCAAAAACATGCCGCCAACGACTCCCCTGAATACCTCCTAAGCTTTCGCATCCCCAACACGCTCCCAAGCCCCCGTATTTCTTAAAGATTTCATTTTTCTCTTTCTTTTTCTTTCACCCCCCCCCCCTTTGTTGTGTCTTGGTACGGCCCTGGCTCCCCTCTGCTTTTTTTGTTTTTTTCCTTTTTCCCCCTTTTTTCTGCTTCTATTTCTTTTCTTTCCTCCCCGCGTGCCCACTCTCACGCTCTTGTCCCTTCGTCTTGAGAATGAGGCTCACAGACGTCAGACGACAGCGCCTGTTCCCTCTTGTAATCTCTCTCTTTAAAACCAGCCGCCAGCGACAACACCCGCACGTGACGTCACTGCACTAACCCTTTAAAACTAACACGCCGAGGATGACGAGGCCGCCTTTGACGAAGATAGGTCCACCTATCGAAACGTTGGCCAGCCTGTCTGAGGTACTTCAACCCTGTTTAAAAAAGTTTATACCACAATGCATGTACAAGTTATTTTTGCAAGTTACATTCATAAGATTTCCGTTGTTAGCCGTGGGATGTCATGTTTCAGTCTTGTCGCTGAAGGTAGGTACATTGTATTGTTTGGCTGTGTGTTTGTTTCACGTGTCTTTCTGTGTGCCTGTCATTTCGCCTGCGCTGTAACAAGACAGAATATAGCTTGTCATTAAGCCCGTATTCGATGCTTTTGTGTGCGTCATGCAACTACGCCACAATTTGATCTAGTCAATATTCTACCCCACAGGTATTGCATTTGGTCTGCGTTTTATTTACCCGCTATTTTGGTAAAAGTACAATTTCAACGTCTACATTCTTTTGTAGCGGGGGGGAGGGGGGAGCCTTGCTGCCTGATGGAAGCTACCTTCTTGTTGTCTTTCACTTATAAGACTTATGAAGGTTATATGCTCTTACTTTATATATTCACAAATATTCTTTAACCTGCCTAAAAAGTGACTTTCAAGATATTAGGCTTTCTTTCATAGGGAATCTTTTGCCCCACGAACGTAATACAATAGGACAATATAAAAAATTAGATAAGTGCATTGTTAGCAGTCACCCAATCAATCATACAGGCGAATTTAAGGCCAGAAAATGAGCCCAAGAACTGCTACAGGCTAAATAAAAGAAGTATGCGAATTGAATAATAACAAAGCATTCGGTGCATCTTCTATCATAAAGCCTTTCACGAGCTTAAATGAAAACTGCATAGATGAACATCATTGACATCCGGAGATGTTCTCACATCTCACAGCTGCCCACTCCATCCTGCAAGCCCTTGAACGGCATGCCGTGTTAATACCTGCTCAATAACGTATAGTGTGGTCCGCAAGCTTCTTCCCATATTGCGCCTTTCAATTGCGTGGAGCGATGCTATCGTGCATACATGCTTGTGTAAGTCCGAGTTTTTGTTACCTCCGACCAGCAAGCAATAAACAGTTAGTGAGGCCACGTGAATGTTTTATTTTGCATGTTTTCGAGGTGTATCGTATTTTTCTTAGTGGTAGGCAACTCTTCTTGCCAATCAATATACACAAGTATTTTTAAACGACGTGGCAGTGGGAATACGTATCTCATAATCGACTTATTTAAATGGTAGGGGCATATTTAAATTAGACCAGGAATAATTTAGATGGGTGTGCAGCGTGAGTAACAATGTAGTAAGTTACAACAGGAGTGATGAAGTATGCGACGAGTTATGCCATTAATATTTCTGAAACAGCCTGCTGAGGCGAAGTGCAAGTATAAGATCTTTCAAAAAACTCTGTACGAAATAGAAGTTTGACAGAAAGCATGTGACACCGTACTGGAAGTATTAAGGGGTACTAAAGAATATAAGCTATTTGGCAATTCGCCTGAAAGCGCGCTATGTTTGCTCATAACATCATAGGAGATTTTTAGCTTAGAAAAGGGGCCGTTTGGGCTAGTTGGCATTGCATAGTGTAGTAAGCTTAAAGCAAGAATGAAGATATATTAGCCCTGATGCAATCTTTAAGAAGTTGAATGCAGTACAGAAGCACCACCCGTGCTACAGGAAGGCAAATGGTTCAATTTATTCAGAAGCGCTCCACTACAGAGTCTCTCATAGTCATTGCATATACTTTCGATCGTAAGCAATGAAACAATCAATCACTCAATCAATGTGCTCGCTTTATCGCTACCGCTTTCGGAAAGCTGCTCTCCCATGACACTTGCAAACATGACACATGACATTTGCAAAATGAGGACAAATTTAAAAGAATGTTCTCGAGAAACACCACGTGCTCGCTAGAGTTATCTTGCCTAGATGAATTGAGATGCGTTCAAAAGCTTGCTAATCGCACGATCCTGAATGGAAAAAAAGTAGACACAATTATGCTTTTAAATATTGTGTGTTTGCCAGGGTCGGTTAGAAATGTGAACTGCTGCACGCGTCACTCAATGTTTCCACTTTGTTTTCTTTTTCTGGAGAATATTCACAGCATCATGAATATTCTGAACCGAAAGGACATAACCAAATTCTTGCTCTTTGAAGTGCCTTGTGTACATTCTGTGTGATCAGTTGGCGTGAGGACAAAAAACATTTTCAGTGAATGAAAGCTTTCCACAGGGTGCCCAGGGTGTTTGTCCTGGTAGGGCATGCAGTTGGGTTGAAGAAAAGCACAATACCAAAAAAAATTGCCTTTGATGTAATTCACGTATGGGCCCAGCCACATGCAGTGCCTCAAAGCAGCGACGTTGGTATTGCTACAGGTAGGCTTCGCATTAAAAAAAGTTTTGGTCTAATTTATGAGAGTGTTAGAGTTGTGCCCTTCTTTGGCTGAAGTTTGCAGAATGCGAACAGTTGTGCGTTGCTTTTGCACAGACTGAAATGTATTGCACTGGTAGACAAAGCTCTACTTTTCTGGCGAAGAACTCGTTTCCTTTAGACGCCTTCATCTTATTGCACTTCTGAGATAGGCATATCGCGTGAGCTTCTTCTCCGACCGTGCATCAAAGGGCTGCATTGTACTACTTGCATTGCGACGCACGACCAACTAAGTGGTGCTAGTGTTACTAAGCAGATGAGCGACGCCTTGGTCCTTAAGCTAACTGGGTCAACTCCACTATGCTTCTTCAAGTGGGCTGCATTGTTTATGTGCGTCCCAGTAACTGGGTGATCATTCTATTTGGAACGTTTTCTCGTTACTCTTTGCTTCTCGACTGTAGAGTAATTCAACCATGCTTGGAAAGACAAGCACTGCTAGCATCTGTCTATTATTTCCGCAATATTCTTCTGTCTTGTCTGTAAGCTGCATCGATTCTTTTTGTCATGCGCTTTAACCGTATCACATTATAAAGAGAGAGGCGCTTTTAATTGCAAGACAGTGTTTTTTTTTCCTCTGTGAATGCGACCGTTCACATACTACTTTAGATAGGGACAGGGAAGGGGACTAAACAAATTCCAGCGGGAATCGAAAAACTAGCAAAAAAAACAAGTATAAAAGAGTGAGCATCATTATATCGTAGACTCTCGAAAGAAAGGTTACTCGAAATCACTAGAATATAACTGTAAAATAGAACTAGGAAAAGCCAGAAAACAAAATAAGTATGAAAATTGTGAGCATCATTATATTGTAGACTCTTGAAAGAAAGGTCAATCGCCATGAACGTGTGAGCCGCATCCTCTGACCCGTTAACTGCCCTGACGAACTTCAAAACATTTATGACAAACGGGCACTTTTTAAAAAGCTATCTTTATCTTGCCTTTTCTTTTCCAAACGATAATGATATACGAGGAATGCCCATAGCGTTTTTAGAGATATTGTTGGAGAATTGCAAAAGACGTCTTATATATGAGTCAAAATCAAAAGGCAAAGCAACCTTCGTCATGATGAGTTCACTCGTCGTCGGTTGTTATGTGATAACCACCGTTCTTCTGTGGGGCACTTGACCTTGTCTCTTGTTTTAGTTGTTGCACTCTTTTACATCCCGCAAATACTGTTTTAGTACGCCTTGCCTCGCCCTTTTTGCGGCTAAAAATGATTCGCCAGTTGAAGATTCCGCTACCCATTTTTTTACACGGGACCCTTAGCACAACACCTGATTAGCAGTGTGCCACGTCGCATAGCACCAACTTGTTTTGAAACAGCGAGAGCACAGGGGCGCATGCTAGTTTCCAGTCGGACATAGGTGCTGCAATAGGCGTTGTATCGTCTATGCGTAATCGGCCAAGGTTACACCACAGCAGGTAGTAATGTCTCTTAGGAGAATTACAATCAATCACTTGTCATCCAGTTTTCCAAAATGAAGAAAAGAAATTATTCCTTCATTTTATGGGTATGTTTGATGCAGGACAGGAGGGATCAAAATATTTTGGAACGGACAGTCCTGCGTAGTGAGCTTAGCCTCACCATGAAACTCTGTGAGATTCGGCCTTGATTTCACTATGAGGCCGAGCACACGTTAAAGAAAAAATTTGCAGAACCTATCTCATGGTCGCTTTCGACAGTAATGCGTTAGCATTAAATTAATATAGCCACGCAGCGTATTGTCGTAGTTGAACCGAGCTCTCTGTGAGCCGTCTGCTGTAGTGCTACTCTTTCGCGCTTCCGTAAGAACAGTCAGCGCCACCTAACGCCACCACCGCAAAACCTGCCGGTAGCCTCTGAGATACATGGCCCACCGGTGTGTGTGAACGCGCAGAAACGCGTCATGCCGCAACTGGGCCCCTCTCTCGCACTTCTGGACACGCTGCACACATCTATGGGCGCTGCCGAGAACTCCGTGCGTGGCGCCCGAAGGCGAAGTGTGTTGTGCCGGTGTCTGCGAACGCTGAGAATTGTTGCCTCCCTTGCTGTAAACTCACTGGCACATACGCAGCGGCCCATTTCTGAGATATGCTCACTGAAGGGTGGTACCCAGCCAGCGCATTCATGGCTAAAGCGTCGGCGTTAAAGGGGTTCATCGAAAAGTGGCACCTACGCAGTTCATTCGGGACGCAGTATGCTAGTGCATCGTGTTAGTATCCTTGAAGAACGGCTGTGGCGTCGGTTCGATTTTGCTTAGCACTGAAGAAACTTCAGGGATGTTTTCTTATTGCAGAGCGGCACATTCTCTGTGGCATATATCTAGTTGCCTATGTTAGTATCAAATGCTTTCATTGAAGAACGGCACACACCTACTTGCACATACGCAGCTACACAAGTCGCCATCAAAGAGGTTCATAAAAGACGAGCACAGATCAAGTGGCACATACCCAGTATTCGAAGTCGGCATCAAATAGTTTTTCGAGCAGCGCTTTAAATCGAACAGTGGTTTGATCTTACAGAATTTGCTGGCAGCTATAAGTAAGCGTCACAGAATTACCCTCAAGCAGGGAACAAAATGTAGCATTAGTTATGCTGGGCACACTTGGTAGTCTAGAAGTTCATTTGGCAACGGGAAAAGGACATTTCGCCAAGGTCACTACTACTCTGAAGTTGGAAGCCACATTCTCAGCAGCCAGATTGGCACTAGTGCAGTATAAAGTCTGCAACACAAACAACACTAGTAACATTTATGCCATAACATCAACAGCACACAGTGCTCGCTCTAGTTAACAATAACTTGAAATGCCGATTGTTGAGGTAATTCAACGTCTCGTGCCCAAACTATAACAAACATAAACACCTAAGCTGCGATTTCATTGTCTACCAGCACATGTAAGAGCAATAGGAAATTATTGTGTGTGCAGCAAGGCATCAGAAGCCGGATAGACGACTGTTCATACCGAACACAATAAGCACAGCCTGTCTTTCTTCACCATCCGATAATAAAGCTGTCAACCAAGCTGCGATTCGCAGAGCAACGGAGCAGGTATAATCGGATTGCGATCTCCCTTCCCTGGAAATGGCGAGCTAACCTGTGCAAGGAACACACGTGTTCGTGGGAAGGCAAATATATATATATACAATGATGTCACCGCAAAAGAGCTATCTCTTCTTTTATGCCAAGAAAACGAACACATCATGCTACGAACAAGATACTGCAAAACATACGATGTGGGGTTCTTCGATCAGGACGCAATGTGGAAACGCATCAAGGACGGAATACCTAGAAAAATCCAGCCAGTCGCATTGAGTGAGGGGACTAGATCTCGCCGCAGCTATCAGGAGGAAGCTTTTTTGGTGGATAAGCCTCACCGAATTTTACTACGACAAAGGTGGACCAGGCCATCACCTCCATGGGAACCGCCCGGGAAAACAAGAACAACCGAGGTCTCTCTAAGGAGTTTTCGCACACGCCTCTTTTTCTTAAGGTAATTGGGACTTATTCAATTTTTAATGAGTTAACATTCTTGAAATATATCGCGCACGTTCCAGGGGCTGTGTTTTTTATGTATGTATGTATGTATGTATGTATGCATGTATGTATGTATGTATGTATGTATGTATGTATGTATGTATGTATGTATGTATGTATGTATGTATGTATGTATGTATGTATGTATGTATGTATGTATGTATGTATCTATGTATGTATGTATGTATGTATGTATGTATGTATGTATGTATGTATGTATGTATGTATGTATGTACGTACGTACGTGTGCGCTTATGTGTGTGTGCATTGTGGCACTTCATGAGCTTTCCGGGAGCTATCTGTCTTTTTATACCTATGTATCTATGTGACTATCCATCTGACGTTTTTCCCTCTTCCTGTTTGGTATCAATGAGGAGTGCGACGAGACGTTACTGGGCCCAGACAGGCGCTCCCCACGTCCGCCTTAAAAGGCTTGATCCCGCTAAGCATTCTTCTGTTTCGCGTGTAATTCCACGCCCTCATGCCTGCCTGATAAACAGAATACGTTTAGGCGTCGCTTTCAAGCGCAGGCACTTGTAGATCATTGTGCTGACGGACTCCCCAGACTGTTCAGCGTGTGGCGTTGTTAAAAATATGCTGTGCCCTGTGTATGCGCGCGAAAGACTGACACTGGCAGCTACCTTGAGGCCTTTAGACAGCAGACCACTATAGCAGGACCTCCTGCTAGGCACATGGCCGGAGCGTTCGCAAACGATAGAGGCAATACATGCTTTTTCACGTTTCATAGGCGATACGGGCCTGGACTCGTGCTTGTGATGGTAGCAATCATGTGATGTGTTATTTCATCTAGTTTCTCCCACCATCATCCGACATTTTGACCCTCTTTCTTCACATCTTCGCCTTCCAATGCGCGGAGTAGCAAGCCAGATACTTCACATTCCGGTCCACCTCTCTGCCCTTTAAAGTCAATAAAGTTCTTTTTGCCGCCTGCGTGGGCCACTGGCAAGTTTGCGGTCAAATGGGAGGTGCATCGGGTTGGAATGTTGAGATAATAGGATTCGAAAACAGCCACGGACCAACTTCGGTCACTGAGTATGTGACAATATGCAGATACATGCCGCGCTCTTCTACGGAACTCTTTCTCGCCGACATGCATCACTGTAAGATGCGAGACACCATAGGTTCCGTTGTTCGAGGAAACGTTTTGACGCCTACTTGAAGCACTGGGTATGTGCCAGTCGGTCTGTGCTGGTCTTCAATGAACCCCTTTGGTGCCAACTTGGGTCACTGGGTATATTATAGTAGGTGTGTGCCACTCTCGAATGAACGAATATAATCCCAACTTGGGCAACTAAGCATGTGCCACTGAGAATGTGCGGCTCTAGATGATGGAGCAGACGCCTTAAATTTATCCGGTGTTGAGTGGAATCAAACTAGCGCAACAAGGGTTGCTCAAGGAGAGCAACCAGACGCATTAGCAGGCTGCGTCAAAAATGCACTGTATATGCGTGCTTCTCAGAGAGTCAAGGCTTCAGAAGCTGCGCCATAATGTCAATGGGTATGTGCCTGTCTTGAATGAACTTCTCGCCAACTGAATAACTGAGTATGCACCACGGAGTGTGCGGCAAGCAAGGGATGAATTCCAAATGTTCGCAGGCACAGGCGGGAACGGTTCTCGTCTCAGAGGTCCCCCGTGTAATTCTCCGTAACCCCACTAGATGGCCCAGTGTGTCCGGACAAAATGCGTGAGAGGGTTGACCGGTTACCACATAACGCGTTTCTGAGCATTCCCTCGCACCGGCGCGCCATGCATTGTGGCATGCTTCGCGGCGACGGCGCTATAGATCGGGGCGAGTGCTCCTGCGGAAGCGGCGACAGAAGGGTCCCGTCCAGTACACGACTCATATGTAACTCGTGTCGGTGGTGGCAATGAGCTATATCGCTTTTTTTTCTCAATGCTAACGCTTTACCACCGACAGTCATTGTGAGATGCGTCTTTTTCGCGATTCTTAAGGTACGAACGTTACGAATCAAATCACTCAATCAATCAAAATAAACGTCAGCTCGATTCCCAAAAGGCGTAAGAGGCGGTGGTTGCGGTTTGGCGTACAGATTAAGCATCTAGGCTATAAATAAAATGCACTATTTGTTGGCTCGAATACTAAATGCCTTTTGGCAAGCATTCTGCTAAATGAGCTCTACTCATGAGATGAATGGTCTCTTGGAACTGCGGGGCAATACTACGGACAAACCACGCTTAAGCATATGGGCATTTCAGATTTCCTTCCTCCTGCTTCTTATCAGTATATGCAGGGACCCTCGTCCGTGCGACATTTAGGATTACCGATCATGCATTGACACCCAGTGTACCCTTACCTTATTACAGGACGTAAAAACAATCCTAATTTATCTGCGATAAATTTAACGTAGTGCAAAAAGAATTAGTACTCTTAAGTTAATAAAGGACCAAGTTTTGTGCTCGTAAAAGGTTCAATGTACTGCTTGATGAGCACGAATATCGCAATATAGCGTGTGCTGAAAGTTTCTTTTCCTATATATTGTTGACGCTGTCATTTTTTATTTCTCCGCGCATTGCTTGTGGTGTCGGCTGCTTGCCTAATTGCATTAGTAGCTGCTGGGCGTAGAGTAATCATAGCGAAAAGTTTCCTTAAGATTCACATTAAAATAATTTAGGTTATATAAATTATCATATATGTTTTGCGAAGACCTATACTCTAGCCACCAAAATTACATTTCATTAAATGCTCTACGACCCCCACAATGCCAATGGTAAATGATTGTACGTGCTATTCTTCGATTGCCACATTCACCACAAGCCAGTAAGATGAGTTTATGTGCATGAAAGTTAGTATAGACAAGGTTTTTACATATAGGAAGGAGCCTATATCTGTCGACGCCTAGAAGCAAATCATTAATATTTTTAATACCCTGTTATAAACTTATCCGTCATATTGTTTGCCATTACAAGAAGGTTTGCAGCTGTATAGAAAGCACTGATTGTTTAATTTGGTTTATGTCACAGGAAAAAATGAAGAAAGGCAACACCGCTTTTCAAGAAAGGACGACGAATCGCGTTTGACTTTTGTAAGTAAACATCAACAAAAGCTGACATTCGCAAAATAAGGCATACTTTTACCGGGCGTTGGGACGACCAAATTAAAATGCGAATTCCTAAATGTACACGTAAGTCGTCCAAATCCTAGATGCTAAAATAAATGCCCCTTGTCCCCAGTTCGCATGCAACCGATCTTTCTACGACGCTGAAATAGAAGACAAAAAGAACACACTTGCTTTGCTTATGGTCGTTTACCATGTGTAAACCAAATATGTGGCACATGGTATAGCACACCATTTGAAACCATAATGAAACTTATAATTCGCAGAAAGGGCCTTCCAAAAAATAATAGCCTCAGTGCATTCAGCTATGTGGGAGTCACGTGTGCTACCATCCACCCAGCAGAGCCGTCGGAAGGGGAGCTGCTTTGTCTGTACGCGAGGAAGAGGACAGATTGTGATGGATGACCCGGCTAATGTTTCTTGCTCAGACGTCTCTACTACGGCAGCTTCTTTTGTTGTCGATAGGGTTTCCTCCGTTGAGAACACAGCCCAAATCGATAGAAGGGCGCAGCGCGCTGTTCTATTTCCCAATTGGCTGCTTACTACACTGCTCCATTTTGCTGTTATCTTCTTTAGAACACTTTTGCCGTAGCATCAAGTGGATTTTTATTGGCATGCTTTCTTGCCCTCCCCTTTAAATCGCCGGCAAATGTACGCGCACCTCCCATCAATTAAGCATTCCTTGGGCAGTGTTTCTCAAGTTAGTGTCAAATTATTGATTGGATATTAGTTGCACATCCATACTGTTTACTTATCGTGTTGATTTCTAGCTGAAAGAAAGTTGACTCACTAATGAACCGTATTCCTTGTGTGAAGTGCCTCCGCACTTTGTAAAGCATCCAATCTTGTTGCTGTGTTTTACGGTGTTTAATTCAATTATCCAGTGATCACGAATGTCTTGTTCGAAATGGGGCACTCATCAGGTGCGTCGCTTGCACATGGAAAATGTCATTTGTATTTTGTGAACTTCAGAGCCGCGAGTGTGCTGACAGTTTGCTTTCTGCACCTTTGGTTTGGCTGCTACGTCACAAAGTAGGCCGCCCGCAAAATTTGAGAGAACGGAATGAAGAGCACAGCCAATAGGTGAGCGAGTCTAGTTGCTTACGTCGAGAACTAGGGCTTCAATCGAGGATGATACACAAACAGTAGAATGCTCATGTCGCCTTAAAGAATACAAATGCTACACTGGAAACTTTCTTTTCCTCTCACAACATGTAATTTTTGGAGCTCAAGTTATGCTTGCATGTTACGACCATTGATCCTCATTATCTTTTCCTTTGGATGCTAGGTGGTATCGAACGTGGACAGGGTCGTTTGTCGACTGCTGCATGTCGTTTTCAACTGCATGCTCAGGGACCGATTCCATTCGCCCTGCACTTCGCGAGAAGGAGTTTCCGCCAGTTCAGCGCCAGTACTTCCTCGTGTGGAACCGATGAGGCGCCACCTGTACGACTGGTGCATCACATTTCTCACGAAGCCTACGCTGAGAAACAAATGACGGTGTGCACGTGCCATGATGTCGAACTGGTGAAGCGATTAGCGAATCGCAGCACCCCATGCAAAACTTCAGGAAGCGCAGGCGAATCGGATGGACCTCACATTTATTCCATTATTCCGTCATGTCACCATATGAGGAAGTTCACTTGGGCCCTTGCATGTATCTCAATGTCAGCCAGCTTGTTTTTTTTTGTTTTTCTAATGCAATAACAATCATCTCAAGAAATCGGTGGGCTGGGCTCAGTCCTTGAGGTAGGCGTGACTGGAATATGGCTAAGGCATGAAAATTCTTCCTTAGCACTTACCATGCCATCACTTGTAAACGGAAAACTCTGCTGCTCGCCTACCAATACTATAACTTCTCCGCCACTTCTTGCAAAGCATCGCTTACGAAAGACTTTTCCACTTATTGTGCCATGTGGTCCTGAAGGTGGAACTCGTTCCCAGAAAGACAAGCAACGCTCCAATCACAGTGAATGCAGCCACTACTGTAGTCGGTAGCGGAATGTAATAAAGGGCACTTTCGTCTGGCCGCTTATGCATAGATGCCTCAGGGAATCTTCCTGATGCACTCACGGTGACGAAGTAAATTCTACAACGTGCCAAGATAGTCTACTAGGGAACATACAAACTGCGGCCCGAACTTTCAGCTGGCCCAACTTTCAAGGAAGCACTGCGGTAATGCTGCGTTCAAGACCTATGCGCTGCTCAATAGCGCGAGCGCACTGTCGAGCGACTAAAGAAACACGTTAAAGCCACGTAGCGAATGCTAATGGCGAGAACGTTGAAGAAACTTCGTGCACTGCAAGCACGTCTTGCAGCAAGTGACAATGATAAAAACATGCCATTGCAAAAATTAAAACAACGGTGAGACGTTTAATGACTTCTAACACTGCCAGTTGAGAAGAATTGAAAAGCAGAAAGAACCTTCTTTTTCTTGAGACCACTGGCTCACTGTTTGCCTAGAATGTCCGCCAATCGGCCACAGAAGTTGCGGTGGAACGCTTCTTCACATCGAAAAACGATCCTCACAACACCCATCCAGGCTGGGCGAGCAACCATAAAACGACGATAGGAGCGGACATTACCAGCCGACGCCAAGCGCATTGTCTTCTATGAGTGCAACGGCCATTGATTCTGAATTGGACAGCAAAGCGAACGACACCGTCGCCCATTCCACTCCCATGAGGCAACCCCATTCGGTTTTCGAATGATTAACAGGAGCGTGAGGTGTGCGCATTTTGTGGTCTCGCCCCGCCTCAAAGGCAGCCGCTGACCAAAGAGCGGCGCCGGCGAATTACGAGAGGGCAACTTAACGCTCGGTGAAACGAGCTCCTTATGCAATCGCGCCGCATAGTTGACGTCATTGCATTTCTTTTTCGTCAGTTCTTGCTTGTAACAATTACAGGAATTTCCTTGGATATTATGTCGGCGGAGTAGCTAGCGCTTCTTAAAGACACTAACATCATAAATGATAAATATTAAGGGAGATATCATTCGTCATAATTACATGCGTCATGCGAAGTTACTCAGAATGGTTTAGACGACTAAAATGCTTGCGAAGAGTGACAACAGTGGTGTGACTACGATTGCATAACGACTACGGTATGATGACGCTAGAGTAACGATAACCGTGTGGCGAAGGAGATGTGACGATGGTGGTCTGAAGGCTCTAGTGGGACGACGATGTTGTGATGATGACATACGATGGCCATTAGATTTCGGCACTGGAGTGAAGACGTTGGTATGACGGTGATAGTCTGAAGACGATGGCTTGATGAAAACGTGATGCCGATGCTAGAGTGATTCATGGCATAACGACAGTGGCATAAAACAAAGGCGTGTCAGCGATTGCATGTCGACAAAGAGATGAGGTAAGTGGAATCACGGCGACTGCATTAGGTGAAAGTTATGGCGACATTATTTTGACGGTGGTGCATTTGCCACGACAAAATGACGACTATGGAATGGCCGCAGCGACATCAAATCGAAGTAGTGATGAGGTCGCAATGTTGACAATGGCATGGTGAGGCTATGATGATGATATGACGAGGATATTACAAAGCAGTGACAGGAACAATGCAAAAGCGGCAGAAAGACGATGATGGCAAGACATGGAAAGAATGACAACAATATCATGAATGTAATGAAATGACGATGACGGACGCACGTTGACAGCACTACGACGACGGAATGTTGGTGCGGGAGCACACGTCTGAGCGTACGTGCATTACCTGCCACCGCAGGCCGCTTTAATTTGCACAGTGTCTCATATTGACGGGTTCTATCTCCGGTGATATTCCGATGTGCAGCAGCTTCATGATCGGCCCGCATTTTCGGAGACCGAATTGGCGCATCCTTGTACCTGAGCTGGCTCGAACCTTGCCGCCTACGACGTAAATAAATGCATCGCATTTAAAGAAATTATGTAAGCCCAATGAAGGGAGCGAATAAAAACGCGCATGGACCATTGTGGAATGAATTCAAGGAGCATTTTTTTATTTAGTTTTTGTTCCTGTGTTTCTATAGCAAATAAATGAATGCGGACGAAAGGTTTTCAGCCGCAGAGGTCGACTGCATTAAACCCACTGACAGGTTTCTTTTTGGCAAATACCTGAGAAGTGCCCCACCATTACCCTGAACGCAAATTTCTGTCTCAGCCTGTACCAACGAAACCAGCCTTCTTCGCGTCTCACTTCGCTTAAAGAAAGGGTTGTCGCCTGCGTCAACATGGAATACGCGGTACACATTTTTTTTTCAATCACTCAATCAATGAAACTTTATTCTTGAAGAACATGAGAAAATATCTGTAAACGATTGTTTCGACCGATAGTCTAAAATGGCTAGTTGCTGGTCCAGTCCAATATACAACAATATATGCACAGGTCAGCTAGAGGAAAGAGAAGCACGCCAAAAAAAAAACGCTGCTCCAGTGTGATTGGCATTTTATCAGCAGAAGCGAAAAACAAGGCACTTCAGCGCTGTGCTGAGAAGACAGCGAACTGTCGCCTCTAGTAATACCCAACAAAGATTTGGGTACTTGGGAGCACAATGTCTCACAATAAAAAAAAACAAAGAAAAATGCTTAGACATGGAGCCACGACAGTGCTGTTACCTGGGCGGGTTATCTATGCTCTGCTGTTTGTTCACAAAGAGGTTTAGGTCCGTGCATGTTAGTTGTATTATCTGAGATAAACTTCAAGTAAATGTACGCAAATTTGAATGGTCAAGGCATATTGCTGTCGATAACTGAGCAACTCTTGTATGTTGTGCCGGAACTCTGGTGACCCGCACCCTACAATAAAGTGCATGCAAAGCCCTGTAATATTGCTACGGAATAGTATTACCGATGACGAAGAGGCGAGCAGTAAGAAGACGACGACAACGATTGGAGGCTAGCGCGGGCTGTTGCCTCTTGGCCAAGTGCGGCGTATTACGTTGTAAATATACTTGTATATAGCTTTTCATTTGCGTCTTCTTACGTAACATATCTGGTGGAGGTGGACGTTCCCTGTACCTCGTCACGGAGCTTCGCAGTGGACGGTACGTCGAGCCTAGCTTCATGGCTCCCGGCGATGACAATTCCACTCAGCCGCCTCCGACCCCTCCTGCCACTTCAACGACCTACATCTCTCTCCCTGCTCCTCGTGATCCTGGCGTATTCTCGGGCAAAGATGGGGAAGACGTCGATGACTGGATCCGCCTGTATTAACACGTCAGCCGCAATAACCGGTGGGACCCTACTATTATGCTCGCCAACGTAGTCTTTTACCTCGGTGGCACACCTCGAGTTTGGTTTCGGACGCACGAAGAGGAGCTCACCAGTTGGGATTCGTTCAAGCAAAAGCTCCGAGACTTGTTCGGCAACCCCTACGGTCACAAACTTGCCGCGCAGAAGGCGCTTTCCGGCCGTGTGCAGACGTCAACAGAGCCCTATGTCACGTACATTCAGGACGTCCTGGCTCTGTGCCGCAAAGTTGATGCACACATGCCTGAGTCAGACAAGGTATCCCACATCCTCAAAGGCATTGCCGATAACGCCTTCAACTTGCTCGTGTTCAACAACGTCGCGACGGTGGATGCTGTTATCAAAGAGTGCCGCCGCCTCGAACTCGCTAAAAGCAGACGTATCGATCAGCAGTTTGCCCGTTTGCCCAACACCCCAGCGACTTCTTCCTGTGCCGACGCTCCTCGTCCCAACAACACCGGCGATATTACCAAGATCGTTCGGCGTGAGATTGAGGCCACCTATCCGGCTGCCTTCGACTCCAGCCCCACCAACGCACCGGCAGTCACGGTTTCCCTGATCCAGGCAGTTGTCCGCCAGGAGTTCGAAAACATGGGCCTTCACACCATCTGCTCGGCCCATCACCCTGATACCCATCCGGCTTCTTCGGTTCCGCCCCGTCCCGCATCGTCTTACCCACGACGTTTCCGCAACCCAGCTGAATGGCGCACTGCTGACGACAAGCCCATTTGTTTTCACTGCCGTCGCATCGGGCACATTTCTCGGCACTGTCGAAGTCGCTGGACTTCCCCGACCCGGTCTGCTTATACTGCCTATTCTCGCCCCTCGGGTGGCCCTTCTCGTCCTTATGCCGCACGCTCCGATAATGCCGCCACTGACTCTCCTGCGCCGAACCGCCCCTATTCTCGTTCACCTTCGCCCCAAGGACGACAATCTCGCTCTCCCCAGCCCCGTCGCTCCTTTTCGCCGACTCCCTTCGGACGCCGCTCCCAGCCGGAAAACTGAATGATGCAGCGCCTCGAGGTGACGCTGCATTGCTCCCTACGCCGCCAAATCCTCCACTGACGTTGCCCACTCATCTGAACCTTCTTGACGTGCAAGTCGACGTTGTTCCTGTAGACACTGGGGCACATTTGTCGGTAATGAGCGCGGACTTTCGTACCCGCCTGAAAAAAATAATCACGCCCGCCACGACGCTTGTTGTCCGTGTCGCCGATGGCGGAACAGCCCCCGTAATTGGTATGTGTGCCGCCCGCGTCTCCTTCACCGATCGCTCAACAGTCGTGCTATTCACGGTCATCGCCCACTGTCCCCATGACATCATCCTCGGCTTAGACTTCCTCTCCGCACATTCTGCTCTAATTGATTGTTCCGCCAGTACTGTCCGCCTTGACCTGCCTGTTCTGGATCCCGCTGAACCACACACCAGTCGCCTCAGTTCCGTCGACTTTGTTCGCTTGCCACCTACGGCACTGACTTACATTGACCTAGTGTCATCCCCACCAGTGCCCGACGGTCACTATATCGCGGCTCCTATACAAGACGTCCTCCTTACACACGGGATCAGGGTACCTCATACCGTTTTATCCTTTACGGCTAATTGCGTCTGCCTGCCAGTGGTCAATTTTGGCTTGACGACACAAGTGCTGCCACGCGGGATGTCTCTGGACCAGCTTTGCTCATTCGAAGTTCACTCAATAGCATCTATTGAGGTAGACAGCCATTCAGCCGATCCTCCTCTACCATCTCAGTCGACAACTTGCACCATCGCCGACTTACA
The DNA here is from genome assembly GCF_038994185.2 of Dermacentor albipictus. Lineage (NCBI taxonomy): Eukaryota > Metazoa > Arthropoda > Arachnida > Ixodida > Ixodidae > Dermacentor > Dermacentor albipictus. The sequence continues at coordinate 444,738,251 of NC_091821.1, forward strand.
GAAAATGATTGCGCCCGACATGCCATCCGAGCACGCTCGTGAGCTCTACCGCGTTCTGTTTTCCTACAACGATATTTTTGACTTTCACGATCGTCCTTTGGCCCAAACTACAACTGTTAAACATCGCATTAATACCGGCGAAGCCCCTCGTATTCATCGCCGTCCGTATCGAGTGTCACCGGTTGAGCGTCAAGTTATTCACGCTGAAGTTCGCAAAATGCTTGCCAATAACATCATAGAACCGTCATGTAGTCCATGGGCGTCACCGGTTGTACTGGTAAAAAAGAAGGATGGCTCATGGCGCTTTTGCGTGGATTATCGGCACCTTAACAGGGTTACCAAAAAGGACGTGTATCCCCTACCTCGGATCGATGACGCCCTTGACTGCCTCCATGGTGCTCGCTACTTCTCTTCTATTGACCTCCGCTCCGGCTACTGGCAGATTGCTGTGGACGATCTCGACCGCGAGAAGACTGCTTTTGTAACTCCGGACGGTCTTTATCAATTCAAAGTGATGCCGTTTGGTCTATGTAACGCTCCTGCCACTTTTGAACGCATGATGGACTCCCTTCTTCACGGTTTCAAATGGTCCATATGCCTGTGCTACTTGGACGACGTCATAGTATTCTCCCCAACGTTCGCTACGCACCTCGAGCGCCTCAAGGCAGTCCTGGACGTTTTTCGTCGCGCCGGTCTGCAACTGAACGCATCGAAGTGCCAATTCGGCCGTCGCCAGATTACCGTCCTTGGGCATCTCGGTGACGCGAACGGAGTGCAACCGGACCCAGGCAAGATCCATGCTGTTACGCACTTTCCTGTTCCGAAGTGTGTCAAGGATGTGCGCAGCTTCATCGGCCTTTGTTCCTACTTCCGCCGTTTCATGAAAAATTTCGCGGCCATAGCACGACCACTAACCGAGCTTTTGAGAAAAGACGCCCCTTTCCAGTGGGGTGATAACGAGGCCTCTGCATTCTCGCATCTAATCGACGTTCTCACAACGCCTCCCGTTCTGGCCCATTTCGATCCTTCTGCGCCTACCGAAGTTCGTACTGATGCCAGCGGTCACGGAATTGGTGCAGTACTGGCACAACGCCAGCGCGGCAACGACCGTGTTATCGCTTACGCCAGCAGGCTCCTCTCACCCGCGGAGCGCAACTATTCCATCACTGAGCGTGAGTGTCTGGCCCTAGTTTGGGCGGTTGCGAAGTTCCGCCCATACTTATATGGCCGACCCTTTTCCGTTATCACAGACCATCACGCGCTTTGTAGGTTATGCTCATTGAAAGACCCTTCAGGAAGACTTGGTCGCTGGGCCTTACGCCTCCAAGAATATTCGTTCTCTGTCACCTACAAATCTGGCCGACTACACAAGGACGCTGACTGCCTGTCTCGCTACCCGGTAGACGAGCCTGACGACGCCGACAGTAGTACCGCCGACGGCATTTTCTCTGTGTCTGCCTTCGCTAACATCGCCGATGAGCAGTACCGAGACCTATCGCTGCGAGTACTCATCGAGCGTCTGCGCTCTACACCTACCGACGCATCCGTTCGCCGATATGTCCTCCAGGGCGGCATTCTGTACCGAAGGAACTTCCTCCCTGACGGATCTGATCTTCTTCTTGTCGTGCCAAAACATCTACGACGGACTGTGCTCTTTGAGATGCATGACGCACCTACTGCAGGACATCTTGGCGTAACCCGCACGTACGACCGCGTCCGCCGCCGCTTCTATTGGCCTGGTCTCGCTCGCTCCGTCCGACAGTATGTTGCTGCCTGCGATACCTGCCAGCGTCGGAAAACACCTCAGGTGCTACCTGCCGGTCATCTCCAGCCGATCACTGTCCCTGTGGAACCGTTCTTTCGTGTTGGATTAGACCTCCTCGGTCCCTTTCCCACGTCATCCTCTGGGAACAAATGGGTAGCCGTCGCAACTGATTACGCCACCCGATACGCTATCACGCGGGCTCTCCCTACCAGTTGCGCCACTGACGTCGCGGACTTTCTCTTGCGTGACATTATCTTACTTCATGGCGCCCCGCGACAGCTGCTCACTGACCGTGGTCGTAACTTCCTCTCGAAAGTTATCGCCGACATTGTACGTTCCTGCTCCACTCAACACAAGCTGACTACCTCATACCATCCTCAAACCAATGGCCTGACAGAGCGGTTAAACCGTACTCTTACCGATATGCTGTCAAAGTACGTTTCCAAGGACCACCGCAACTGGGACATTGCCCTTCCTTACGTCACATTCGCTTATAATTCTTCCCAGCACGACACCGCCGGATTTTCTCCCTTTTATCTGCTCTATGGTCGCGAACCGACCTTGCCCCTTGACACGGCACTTCCTCCTGCTTCGATCTCAACAAGCGAGTATGCGCGCGACGCCATCGCTGTCGCCGACCATGCACGCCAGCTTGCCCGTGCTCGACTGACGGACTCGCAAACCACTCAGCAGCGTCAGTACAACGCCCGCCACCGTGACGTACAGTTTTTGGCTGGTGCGCTCGTGCTCTTGTGGTCGCCCTCTCGTCACGTCGGACTTTCACAAAAGCTCCTTTCGCGATACACAGGGCCCTACCGCGTGCTGCGCCAGGTGACGCCTGTGACGTACGAAATTGCCCCTGTGAGCTCAACCTCGTCATCTACTGTGGCACCTAGTGATGTCGTGCACGTCAGTAGGCTCAAGGCCTACTACACTATTTCCAAGTCCGGCCTTTAGTCGCTCCGGGACGGCGCTTTTGCCGCCGGGGGTAGTGCTACGGAATAGTATTACCGATGACGAAGAGGCGAGCAGTAAGAAGACGACGACAACGATTGGAGGCTAGCGCGGGCTGTTGCCTCTTGGCCAAGTGCGGCGTATTACGTTGTAAATATACTTGTATATAGCTTTTCATTTGCGTCTTCTTACGTAACAATATAATTACATAACATTAACATGCATCCTGCCATCTTATCGAAGTGTTGTCATTAATTGCTGTTGCACACATGGAGCATTCTTTTTATGAACCTAAGAACTTCCGACACTTGGCAGGAGAAGCATTTCTTCAGTTACCTCTGCCATAGAGTACAATTCAAAGCATACTCACTAGTGTAAGTGCTATTAATGGAATCGTCTGGTATTTGTAGTTGAAAGAACATATTGATGTATGCGCGTTGTTCTTTATTGTTTCACTCTGCAAGATTGGCATATTAGCGATACCTTAGTTTCTCAGTTAACGAAGTCTGTATAAGCCGTAACGCAATTACTTAAAACCGCAATTCTTGGAATTAAGTATTTATTCAATTAACCATTTCGAGTTCTTGTGCAAAACTATCCGCCTATCTGAGCAATCTAGCTCATGCACTGTATTTGAGCTATGTAGCACAGCTGATCTTTTTAAATGCACAGTCTTCGCACGAACACCTAGTATAAGGTAGCCATTTCGGTTATGTGTAGAGGTGATTGCGTTTCGTTACTTTGTTTCTTTCTCTCCACATTGTGTTTCCGCTTATTTATCTGTAATATACCAATATAAGTAAGATGGGATGGGATAATCACGATTGGAGCTGTCACACATTTCTTTGCCGTCCATGCTACATATTTTGAAACAAAACGAAGGCACTAATTACTCGTCTACTCACTCCAAGCGCTGAATTGTTTATTAGGAAACATAAAAGTTACGTTAATGAAAAAGAGAGGGTTCACCAAGGGTGGATGACTATGCGGACTATCGGTGTCAAATGAAATGCGAACAGCGGAGAACATGGCCGAACATAAGTGGGGTGGTGGGGGGGGGGGGGGGGGGCGGGGTGGGGAGTATGACTTGTGTCTTCCAGTCATCACCACTTACAGGCGCCCACAATCGGGCTGATCGCACTGCGATGTGATGCCTCCCTTATACGGTGATATTTTCATTTTGTTTTTTTTTTCTTTATTTTAGAAAGTGAGGAAAGATATAATAAAGAATGCAGGCGCTCAAATATCGCAGTAGGCCGAGCATCTTCAACCCCTGTAGAAAAGCCAGATGAGTGAACCACTCTCTAATGATGATTCTTAGATGGTGCATGCTTTACAATGCGTATCGCTTCTCACGTTTCAAATGGCACCGATATATCGTCCGGTTTCGCCGCATGCTGGGATGATACCCTTCTTATATATATTGCGGTTTTTTGGGTTATATTTAAGTTTTCATTCCATGCTTTCAAACAAAATAGAACTAGAAACGGAACAAGAAATTTACCGCATAGAGGCAGTATCAAAGTGGCAGTGCGGCCAAACGGGATGTCCGTGCTTGATCAATGGTGATTACTGGTTGGCGCTTACTATACATACCTTCAGTCATGCTTCAGCCACGCGCTCCACTGATCGCCTTTCATTTGATGCCGATAAAACGTGTGGTCGTGATGATTCGATCAATATGCGAGGGACTTTCCGAAACTAACTTTGGCCATTTATTTTCATACGGTAACATTAGAGCATGAGAAAAAAAGATACGCTATGTCATCATGAACTGTACAGCTTGCACTATTTTTTTTTTCACTCGATCGCCACTGACAGTGAGGTATTTCTGTTAGCGTGCAATCAGTGTGAAGAAACCGCTCTGGTCCAAATCAGTGCCCTGTTACGCAAGCCCCGAAACATGACCTCTTAACCATAGATGATCTGTAGGCGTTCATGGATGGTGGACACGTTAGTTCCCCGTGCATATTCATACCAGATAACAGTACGCACTTCCATTGGCGACCACGTTGTGAGCATACGTCTGCCTGTCATCGTGATTTGTTCTAGAATAAACACGGGAACGCCAGTCTGCTGGTACTCTCTCTCTTCGGCGCTCTCCGCATGCGTTATTCCTCCTCCGCTGATGCTCCTTCCGCCGTGGTACCAGCAACGGGCATGCATTCTTGTGGCCCCGATTGTTTTATTTCACCATCATCTCTTTCAAAAATATCACGAAGCTTACTTTCCGAACGTCCCTCGTGTATTGACTATGTCTCTCTATTCTGTCTCTTTCTTTGTCCTTCTTATGTTAATTACGCATTCGTTTCGTATCTTATTCGCATAGTCTTTTTTCAACGTGGACCCTTATTTGACCCTTTATGTGGCTTTCTCTTTATCTTTTTTACTCAAAGGTCCGTGTACTGTGAAATATGGTTAATTTCCGACTATACTGGCGCTATTTACGCCTGTACCATTTTTTTACCTACTATTCAAGAATTTCTGCTTTCTTCTGGGTTATTGCCAAGACTCCTTACTTACACCATTGCCTAGCACTAGCCTTGACTAGTGCAAGCCAGTTCGATCCATTTCCCAACAGAGTGCTTTGTGGATGCTTTGCCTTAACAGCCTTTGTATGGAGCTTAATGCAATGCCTTTAATTTCGACTATATTAAGCGCCGATTGCAGCCGTAGTGTTGTTTGCCTACCCTGCCAGTAATAATCCCTTGTTGTGAGCGTCATCGGAACCTCCTTCCAGGTGCGTTGCTCGAAACCAGCCCTGCTTAGTACGAGCCAGATCACTCCATTTCACAAAAGTGTGTGCTCTGTGGCAGCTTTGTCTTAACATGAGTACATCCACGGCCGTGCACCCTTTACAGAAGTATAGCGCCATGTATTTTATTTCGACTATATTGGTGCTAATTACGCGTGTACCAATAATTTTCCCTACTATGCAACTAATTCTGCTTTCTTCTGGGCTCCACCCAAGACACTTTTCAAACACTATTCCCTAGCGCTAGCCTTGTCAAGTGCAAGCGAACTAGTTGCATTTCCCAAAAATGTGCTGCGTGCCAGCTTTCCTTTAACATGTCTATGTCTACGGTGGTGCATCCTTTCCAGGTGTAAAGTACAATGTCCTTAATTTTGACTATATTGGGCGTTAATGGCCGGTGTACTGTTAAGGTTGCCTATTATGCGAATAATGATCCTTGTTGTGAGCGCCAACGAAACTTACTTCAATGCGATTGCCTCACACGAGGGCTGCTTCGTCCCTGCCAACTCGCTCCATTTCCTATGTGGCAGCTTTGCCTTAACATGTGTCTGTTTACGGCCGTGCACCCTTTACAAAAGTATAATACAATGTCCTTATTTTTGGCTATATTGGGCGCTAATTGCCGGTGTACCGTTAAGGTTGCCGATTATGCAAATATTTATTCCTTGTTGTGAGCGCCACCGAAACAAACTGTGCGACTGCCTCACGCGAGGCCTGCTTCGTCCCTGCCAACTCGCTCCATTTCCTATGTGGCAGCTTTGCCTCAACATGTGTCTGTTTGCGGCGGTTCACACTTTACAGGAGCATAATAAAGTGTGCTTATTTTTGACAATATTGGGCGCTAATGCCGGTGTACTGTTAAGGTTGCCTATTATGCGAATAATTATCCCTTGTGGTGAGCGCCACCGAAACTTACTTCCATGCGACTGCCTCACGCGAGGCCTGCTTCGTCCCTGCCAACTCGCTCCATTTCCTATGTGGCAGCTTTGCCTCAACATGTGTCTGTTTACGGCGGTTCACCCTTTACAGGAGTATAATACAATGTGCTTATTTTTGACTATATTGGGCGCTAATGCCGGTGTACTGTTAAGGTTGCCTATTATGCGAATAATTATCCATTCTTGTGAGCGCCACCGAAACTTACTTCCATGCGCCTGCCTCACGCGAGGCCTGCTTCGTCCCTGCCAACTCGTTCCATTTCCTATGTGGCAGCTTTGCCTTAGCATGTGTCTGTTTACGGAGGTGCACCCTTTACAGGAGTATAATACAATGTCCTTATTTTTGACTATATTGGGCGCTAATGGCCGGTGTACTGTTAAGGTTGCCTATTATGGGAATAATTATCCATTCTTGTGAGCGCCACCGAAACTTACTTCCATGCGCCTGCCTCACGCGAGGCCTGCTTCGTCCCTGCCAACTCGTTTCATTTCCTATGTGGCAGCTTTGCCTTACCATGAGTCTGTTTACGGCGGTGCACCCTTTACAGGAGTAAATACAATGTCCTTATTTTTTACTATATTGGGCGCTAATGGCCGGTGTACTGTTAAGGTTGCCTATTATGCGAATAATTATCCCTTCTTGTGAGCACCACCGAAACTTACCGTGTGACTGCCTCACACGAGGCCTGCTTTGTCCCTGCCAACTTGTTCCATTTCCTATGTGGCAGCTTTGCCTTAGCATGTGTCTCTTTACGGCGGTGCACCCTTTACAGGAGTATAATACAACGTCCTTATTTTTGACTATATTGGGCGCTAATGGCCGGTGTACTGTTAAGGTTGCCTATTATGCGAGCAATTATCCCTTCTTGTGAGCGCCACCGAAACTTACTTCCATGCGACGGCCTCATGCGAGGCCTGCTTCGTCCCTGCCAACTCGTTCCATTTTCTATGTGGCAGCTTTGCCTTAGCATGTGTCTGTTTTCGGCGGTGCACCCTTTACAGGAGTATAATACAATGTCCTTATTTTTGACTATATTGGGCGCTAATGGCCGGTGTAATGTTAAGGTTGCCTATGATGCGAATAATTATCCCTTCTTGTGAGCGCCACCGAAACTTACCGTGCGACTGGCTCACGCGAGGCCTGCTTTGTCCCTGCCAACTTGTTCAATTTCCTATGTGGCAGCTTTGCCTTAGCATGTGTCTGTTTACGGCGGTGCACCCTTTACAGGAGTATAATACAATGTCCTTATTTTTGACTATATTGGGCGCTAATGGCCGGTGTACTGTTAAGGTTGCCTATTATGCGAATATTCATCCCTTCTTGTGAGCGCCACCGAAACTTAACGTGCGACTGCCTCACGCGAGGCCTCCTTCGTCCCGGCCAACTCGCTCCATTTCCAATGTGGCAGCTTTGCCTTAACATGTGTCTGTTTACGGCGGTTCACCCTTTACAGGAGTATAATACAATGTGCTCATTTTTGACTATATTGGGCGCTAATGCCAGTGTACGGTTAATGTTGCCTATTATGCGAATAATTATCCCTTGTGGTGAGCGCCACCGAAAGTTACTTCCATGCGACTGCCTCACGCGAGGCCTGCTTCGTCCCTGCCAACTCGCTCCATATCCTATGTGGCAGCTTTGCCTTAGCACGTGTCTGTTTACGGCGGTGCACCCTTTACAGGAGTCTAATACAATGTCCTTATTTTTGACTATATTGGGAGCTAATGGCCGGTGTACTGTTAAGGTTGCCTATTATGCGAATAATTATCCCTTCTTGTGAGCGCCACCGAAAATTACCGTGCGACTGCCTCACGCGAGGCCTGCTTCGTCCCTGCCAACTCGTTCCATTTCCTATGTGGCAGCTTTGCCTTAGCATGTGTCTGTTTACGGCGGTCCACCCTTTACAGGAGTATAATACAATGTCCTTATTTTTGACTATATTGGACGCTAACTGCCGGTGTACCGTTAAGGTTGCCTATTATGCGAATAATTATCCCTGTTTGTGAGCGCCACCGAAACTTACTTCCATGCCATTGCCTCACGCGAGGCCTGCTTCGTCCCTGCCAACTCGCTCAATTTCCTATGTGGCAGATTTATCTTAACATGTGTATATCTACTACCGTGCACCCTTTAGAGGGGTACATTGTCATGTCTAATTTCGGCTTTATTGCGCACTAATTGCGGCAGTAGCATTAGGATTACTACTCTTGCAATAGTTATTGCTTGTTTAGGACGCCATCGAAAGTTCCTTCCAGGTGCGGTTGCCTCATGCGTGGCCTGCTTAATCTCAGCCAACTCGCTTCTTTTTCGAAAAGTGTGCTGTGTGGCAGCTTAGCCTTAACATGAGTACATCCACGGCCGTGCACCCTTTACAGAAGTATAGCGCCATGTATTTTATTTCGACTATATTGGTGCTAAATACGCGTGTACCAATAATGTTGCCTACTATGCAACTAATTCTGCTTTCTTCTGGGCTCCACCCAAGACACTTTTCAAACACTATTGCCTAGCACTAGCCTTGTCAAGTGCAAGCGAACTGGTTCCATTTCACAAAAATGTGCTGTGTGCCAGCTTTCCTTTAACATGTCTATGTCTACGGTGGTGCATCCTTTCCAGGTGTAAAGTACAATGTCCTTAATTTTGACTATATTGGGCGTTAATGGCTGGTGTACTGTTAAGGTTGGCTATTATGCGAATAATGATCCCTTGTTGTGAGCGCCATCGAAACTTACTTCAATGAGATTGCCTCACGCGAGGGCTGCTTCGTCCCTGCCAACTCGCTCAATTTCCTATGTGGCAGCTTTGCCTTAACATGTGTCTGTTTACGGCCGTGCACCCTTTACAAAAGTATAATACAATGTCCTTATTTTTGGCTATATTGGGCGCTAATTGCCGGTGTGCCGTTAAGGTTGCCGATTATGGAAATAATTATTCCTTGTTGTGAGCGCCACCGAAACACACTGTGCGGCTGCCTCACGCGAGGCCTGCTTCGTCCCTGCAAACTCGCTCCATTTCCTATGTGGCAGCTTTGCCTCAACATGTGTCTGTTTACGGCGGTTCACCCTTTACAGGAGTATAATACAATGTGCTTAATTTTGACTATATTGGGCGCTAATTCAGGTGTACTGTTAAGATTGCCAATTATGCAAATAATTATCCCTTGTGGTGCGCGCCACCGAAACTTACTTCCATGCGACTGCCTCACGCGAGGCCTGCTTCGTCCCTGCCAACTCGCTCCATTTCCTATGTGGCAGCTTTGCCTCAACATGTGTCTGTTTACGGCGGTTCACCCTTTACAGGAGTATAATACAATGTGCTTAATTTTGACTATATTGGGCGCTAATTCAGGTGTACTGTTAAGATTGCCAATTATGCAAATAATTATCCCTTGTGGTGCGCGCCACCGAAACTTACTTCCATGCGACTGCCTCACGCGAGGCCTGCTTCGTCCCTGCCAACTCGCTCCATTTCCTATGTGGCAGCTTTGCCTCAACATGTGTCTGTTTACGGCGGTTCACCCTTTACAGGAGTATAATACAATGTGCTTATTTTTGACTATATTGGGCGCTAATGCCGGTGTACTGTTAAGGTTGCCTATTATGCGAATAATTATCCTTTGTGGTGAGCGCCACCGAAAGTTACTTCCATGCGACTGCCTCACGCGAGGCCTGCTTCGTCCCTGCCAACTCGCTCTATTTCCTATGTGGCAGCTTTGCCTTACCATGTGTCTGTTTACGGAGGTGCACCCTTTACAGGAGTATAATACAATGTCCTTATTTTTGACTATATTGGGCGCTAATGGCCGGTGTACTGTTAAGGTTGCCTATTATGGGAATAATTATCCATTCTTGTGAGCGCCACCGAAACTTACTTCCATGCGCCTGCCTCACGCGAGGCCTGCTTCGTCCCTGCCAACTCGTTCCATTTCCTATGTGGCAGCTTTGCCTTACCATGAGTCTGTTTACGGCGGTGCACCCTTTACAGGAGTAAATACAATGTCCTTATTTTTTACTATATTGGGCGCTAATGGCCGGTGTACTGTTAAGGTTGCCTATTATGCGAATAATTATCCCTTCTTGTGAGCACCACCGAAACTTACCGTGTGACTGCCTCACACGAGGCCTGCTTTGTCCCTGCCAACTTGTTCCATTTCCTATGTGGCAGCTTTGCCTTAGCATGTGTCTCTTTACGGCGGTGCACCCTTTACAGGAGTATAATACAACGTCCTTATTTTTGACTATATTGGGCGCTAATGGCCGGTGTACTGTTAAGGTTGCCTATTATGCGAACAATTATCCCTTCTTGTGAGCGCCACCGAAACTTACTTCCATGCGACGGCCTCATGCGAGGCCTGCTTCGTCCCTGCCAACTCGTTCCATTTTCTATGTGGCAGCTTTGCCTTAGCATGTGTCTGTTTTCGGCGGTGCACCCTTTACAGGAGTATAATACAATGTCCTTATTTTTGACTATATTGGGCGCTAATGGCCGGTGTAATGTTAAGGTTGCCTATGATGCGAATAATTATCCCTTCTTGTGAGCGCCACCGAAACTTACCGTGCGACAGGCTCACGCGAGGCCTGCTTTGTCCCTGCCAACTTGTTCAATTTCCTATGTGGCAGCTTTGCCTTAGCATGTGTCTGTTTACGGCGGTGCACCCTTTACAGGAGTATAATACAATGTCCTTATTTTTGACTATATTGGGCGCTAATGGCCGGTGTACTGTTAAGGTTGCCTATTATGCGAATATTTATCCCTTCTTGTGAGCGCCACCGAAACTTAACGTGCGACTGCCTCACGCGAGGCCTCCTTCGTCCCGGCCAACTCGCTCCATTTCCAATGTGGCAGCTTTGCCTTAACATGTGTCTGTTTACGGCGGTTCACCCTTTACAGGAGTATAATACAATGTGCTCATTTTTGACTATATTGGGCGCTAATGCCGGTGTGCGGTTAATGTTGCCTATTATGCGAATAATTATCCCTTGTGGTGAGCGCCACCGAAAGTTACTTCCATGCGACTGCCTCACGCGAGGCCTGCTTCGTCCCTGCCAACTCGCTCCATATCCTATGTGGCAGCTTTGCCTTAGCACGTGTCTGTTTACGGCGGTGCACCCTTTACAGGAGTCTAATACAATGTCCTTATTTTTGACTATATTGGGAGCTAATGGCCGGTGTACTGTTAAGGTTGCCTATTATGCGAATAATTATCCCTTCTTGTGAGCGCCACCGAAAATTACCGTGCGACTGCCTCACGCGAGGCCTGCTTCGTCCCTGCCAACTCGTTCCATTTCCTATGTGGCAGCTTTGCCTTAGCATGTGTCTGTTTACGGCGGTCCACCCTTTACAGGAGTATAATACAATGTCCTTATTTTTGACTATATTGGACGCTAACTGCCGGTGTACCGTTAAGGTTGCCTATTATGCGAATAATTATCCCTGTTTGTGAGCGCCACCGAAACTTACTTCCATGCCATTGCCTCACGCGAGGCCTGCTTCGTCCCTGCCAACTCGCTCAATTTCCTATGTGGCAGATTTATCTTAACATGTGTATATCTACTACCGTGCACCCTTTAGAGGGGTACATTGTCATGTCTAATTTCGGCTTTATTGCGCACTAATTGCGGCAGTAGCATTAGGATTACTACTCTGGCAATAGTTATTGCTTGTTTAGGACGCCATCGAAAGTTCCTTCCAGGTGCGGTTGCCTCATGCGTGGCCTGCTTAATCTCAGCCAACTCGCTTCTTTTTCGAAAAGTGTGCTGTGTGGCAGCTTATCCTTAACATGAGTACATCCACGGCCGTGCACCCTTTACAGAAGTATAGCGCCATGTATTTTATTTCGACTATATTGGTGCTAAATACGCGTGTACCAATAATGTTGCCTACTATGCAACTAATTCTGCTTTCTTCTGGGCTCCACCCAAGACACTTTTCAAACACTATTGCCTAGCACTAGCCTTGTCAAGTGCAAGCGAACTGGTTCCATTTCACAAAAATGTGCTGTGTGCCAGCTTTCCTTTAACATGTCTATGTCTACGGTGGTGCATCCTTTCCAGGTGTAAAGTACAATGTCCTTAATTTTGACTATATTGGGCGTTAATGGCTGGTGTACTGTTAAGGTTGGCTATTATGCGAATAATGATCCCTTGTTGTGAGCGCCATCGAAACTTACTTCAATGAGATTGCCTCACGCGAGGGCTGCTTCGTCCCTGCCAACTCGCTCAATTTCCTATGTGGCAGCTTTGCCTTAACATGTGTCTGTTTACGGCCGTGCACCCTTTACAAAAGTATAATACAATGTCCTTATTTTTGGCTATATTGGGCGCTAATTGCCGGTGTGCCGTTAAGGTTGCCGATTATGGAAATAATTATTCCTTGTTGTGAGCGCCACCGAAACACACTGTGCGGCTGCCTCACGCGAGGCCTGCTTCGTCCCTGCAAACTCGCTCCATTTCCTATGTGGCAGCTTTGCCTCAACATGTGTCTGTTTACGGCGGTTCACCCTTTACAGGAGTATAATACAATGTGCTTAATTTTGACTATATTGGGCGCTAATTCAGGTGTACTGTTAAGATTGCCAATTATGCAAATAATTATCCCTTGTGGTGCGCGCCACCGAAACTTACTTCCATGCGACTGCCTCACGCGAGGCCTGCTTCGTCCCTGCCAACTCGCTCCATTTCCTATGTGGCAGCTTTGCCTTAGCATGTGTCTGTTTACGGCAGTGCACCCTTTACAGGAGTATAATACAATGTACTTATTTTTGACTATATTGGGCGCTAATGGCCGGTGTACTGTTAAGGTTGGCAATTATGCGAATAATTATCCCTTGTTGTGAGCGCCACCAAAACTTACTTCCATGCGACTGCCTCACGCGAAGCCTGCTTCGTCCCTGCCAACTCGTTCCATTTCCTATGTGGCAGCTTTGCCTTAGCATATGTCTCTTTGCGGCGGTGCACCCTTTACAGGAGTATAATACAAAGTCCTTATTTCTGACTATATTGGGCGCTAATGCCGGTGTACGGTTAAGGTTGCCTATTATGCGAATAATTATCCCTTGTGGTGAGCGCCACCGAAACTTACTTCCATGCGACTGCCTCACGCGAGGCCTGCTTTGTCCCTGCCAACTCGCTCCATTTCATATGTGGCAGCTTTGCCTTAACATGTGTCTGTTTACGGCGGTTCACCCTTTACAGGAGTATAATACAATGTCTTTGGTTTTGACTATATTGGGCGCTAATGGCCGGTGTACTGTTAAGGTTGCCTATTTTGCGAATAATTATCTCTTGTTGTGAGCGCCACCGAAACTTACTTCCATGCGACTGCCTCACGCGAGGCCTGCTTTGTCCCTGCCAACTCGCTCCATTTCATATGTGGCAGCTTTGCCTTAACATGTGTCTGTTTACGGCGGTTCACCCTTTACAGTGGTATAATACAATGTCTTTAGTTTTGACTATATTGGGCGCTAATGGCCGTTGTACTGTTAAGGTTGCCTATTATGCGAATAATTATCCCTTCTTGTGAGCGCCACCGAAACTTACCGTGCGACTGCCTCACGCGACGCCTGGTTCGTCCCTGCCAACTCGCTCCATTTCCTACGTGGCAGCTTTGCCTTAACATGTGTCTGTTTACGGCCGTGCACCCTTTACAGGAGTATAATACAATGTCCTTATTTTTGACTATATTGGGCGCTAACTGCCGGTGTACCGTTACCGTTGTCTATTATGCGAATAATTATCCCTTGTTGTGAGCGCCACCGAAACTTACTTCCATGCCATTGCCTCACGCGAGGCCTGCTTCGTCCCTGCCAACTCGCTCAATTTCCTATGTGGCAGATTTGTGTTAACATGTGTATATCTACGACCGTGTACCCTTTACAGGGGTACATTGTCATGTCTAATTTCGACTTTAATGCGCGCTAATTGCGGCAGTAGCATTAGGTTTACTACTCTGGCAATAGTTATTGCTTGTTTAGGACGCCATCGAAAGTTCCTTCCAGGTGCGGTTGCCTCATGCGTGGCCTGCTTAATCTCAGCCAACTCGCTTCTTTTTCGAAAAGTGTGCTGTGTGGCAGCTTTGCCTTAACATTTCTACAGGGTGCTTTTTCTTTAAATAATACTGATACCTTAAAGAAGCAGTCAGTGCAGCGAACATAGCCTGTTAGAGCAGAGCTCTTAAGAACACGTGCCTGCGGAGATAATCGTCGGCGTAACCGAGCAGACGAGCGCCGTAAAGAATAAAAGCGAACGTGGGACGCAGCGGTAGATGAAAGAAAGGCCATAGCGAAGAGAGGAGAAGGAAGGGGCAGGAGGAGGGTGCAGCGGATCTACGAGGAAGTAAGTGGGGGAAGACGGAGGAATATCAGAGGGGAGACGGCCTGCACATGCGCTGAATTGTCGACGACCATGGAGTTCCCACAGGTGGCCGACTTCATTTGCGCTTCCGACGGGGGGGGAAGCTCAGGTTGCCGTGAGGTGGCCAGGGCTACGATCATTGCTGCTGAGGTCGGTCGGCATGACCAGCGTGTTTGATAGGGATCACTGCTCCTGCAAGAGGTGATGGCTAATGGCTGCGAGTAAAGCTCGATGTGACGCTCCTTTGGGTGTTATCGCCGCTGACACACATGGCGCGATTTCTCCACTGCGAAGGGCCACTCTCCA
This sequence comes from Dermacentor albipictus, assembly GCF_038994185.2. Taxonomy (NCBI): domain Eukaryota; kingdom Metazoa; phylum Arthropoda; class Arachnida; order Ixodida; family Ixodidae; genus Dermacentor; species Dermacentor albipictus. The sequence goes on from NC_091821.1 coordinate 444,753,321, forward strand.
CACTGGTGGAACGAAATGGGGACAAGAAAAGTGTAGTGCCGCGAAAGACGGGCTGTGCGGTGATAATGGCTACGATATGGCGCCAGAGTAGCGCGCATTGTCTCTATGGAAACAAAGCGATGCATAGTGGAGGGCTGTCTGCGACGTCTGCTGTGAATCGCACCCACACGTCAGCCACGCACGGCCTCTCGCGATCTCACGATTCTCGACGCAACTGCGCTAGACTTTGCTCCCTGTGTAACGTGCCGCACGACACAGATTGTCGGCGCGAGCCAACATATCGCGATAATGAAAGCACGTATAGAGCTGCGTTTAAAGTTTGCATTAGGGACTGTCGTAATCGTCCGTGAATTTTTTGCAGGCGAGTGCCTAGAGGAGGCGGCCCTCACTCTGCCTCTACGGATGTGAGGTACAGAACACTCCGAACACAAATTCATTAATTAACTTTTGGGTGTTCTGGGTTCAGTAGCCTAAATGTGGAATTTGGAGGCTGGGGCACTTTCATGCACATCAAAATTTTAAATATATTGAAGAACCAACTCATTCGAGATCGTCAAACTCCAAAGCTCTAATCGAGGCAATATCGAGGCTTAGCACGCCCGGGTGTGCGTCAGAGGGCAACGACCCGTAAAGCAGTAAGGAATGAAGCTTGAACGATAGCATGCCGCAGCAAATCCTGACTCGATACAAAGCCACATATGCTTGCCCATCAAACCATGACGTATCAGTAACTGCCATGACTGACCGAGACGTTGGCCTCGCAACTCTCACGCGCATGTCGTCGAGGCGCGCTTCGGTCTGATATGACAGCAGCGCCGCTTTTCTTCGCTCCCGCGGTGCTCGGGTTTGGTATTGACTGAATTGGACAATGAAATTCGACGATAACGATCCTGAATGAGGTGTGCTTTTTAAGCTTTTCAAAACATAAACGTGCATTTAAATGTGACTGCTTTCAATTTCACTTAAACACGGCCCCCAAGGCTGTAACAGAAGTCATTAACCATTTTTGGTAAATATTCTACTGAACCTCACCTCATTACCGGCAAAGTATGTCAACCTCACGTAGAAACTTGTCCGCACAAATGCTTTGTTCGCTGCGCCTATAGCCATCTTATAAAAAGTATGGATGGTTTTAAAAAAAGCACGCTGTATATTTAGTTTGGAAGCGTGAATTGCTAGACTAGTTGGTTCATGTTTAAGTGAGAAAGGGACGAGCGAAATCCAAGATGCAAGCCCAGAAGGAGGCGCACACGCACACAGTCGCTGTATATCTACAGCGGTTCCTTCTTTGCACGCGTATAGAGCAATGTGGCTAATATCGAATAAATTGGAAGTTAATTACACCCGCAATGTTATGCTTACTTAGGGAATAATTCTCGTTCATTTCTCATTCGGACAACGAGCGAGACAATATGTTACACCTCTTGATACCGCTAAGCCCATACAAAAATGCTTCCTTACTTTCTTTAGAACTTTTATCAACATCCTATCAACTTTAGTAACATCCTATTGACTTTTACTTTTTAGTAACGTTTGTGAAAAGAAAGTTGGTTACTTCTTTTCTAACTTCAGTATGTAAAAAGAAAGTTACTAGAAAGTTAAGACACACTATTTTAACTTTTTAGAAACACGATTCAATAGGAAGTCAATAAAAATAATTATGTTCTTAAAGTACATAACCCAAGTTACAAAACATGCATGAATATTATTCAATAAGGTTATAATTATTCAGTGAACATGGCTGGTGCAAGACAGTCTTGTTTCATGGACAGGTGTAAATTTCCACAATTTTCAATAAACGTTCTAGTAACACTGGTTACTAGAAAGTTGTTAAAAATGATTTAGTGAAAAATGAAAATATAACAGCATCTGAACTATAAATGAATATGCAAAGACTGGCTGCCTTTAAAAAAATGTTTTTTTGCACAGTAACTGTTTTCCTAATTTTTAATCAACTTCCTAGTAACAGGTGATAGTAGAATGTTCATAGAAAAAAATTGCATCTAATACCGGACGCTAAGAGAAAATATAATCTCACCAATTCAAGATGAGGGCACATATTCTCGAAAACACGACAGCTAGTGCCATGGGAAGCGTGTATACGAGCGGTGATCATGAATTTGTGCTCAGTAGGTGTCAAAGAATCCCGTTGGCCATGCACATCGCACTAGACGGAGGTGCACGGACGGCGCGCTGATCGGCTCGTGTTCGCCAACTAAAGTGGGAGACACACGGTCCGATTCGGTGTCCGATCCGGCGTCCGACGCGCCGAAACTGCAGCCCGAATGGAGGTGTTTTGCCGTGCCGAAGCGCCGGATCGGACGTCCGGCGTGCGACAAACCGGGCAGATTTTCATCGTCCGACGTGTCCCACAACTGCACCGTCGTCTGGCCGCAGCCAATGGCAGCGTTGCTGGCACGTGACGTTCCCTCCACGGAGGCGGTGCTGGCTGGCCGGTTTCTCGCAGTTATTATTTTTCCTTGTCTGCTGCAGTTTGTTTCTGACATGAAATAGTTACTAGTTCAGTAAAATTATCTCGAACGTGTGCCTGTTATGCAAACCAGCGCCTTGTACACTAGCACTAAGCTACCGGTGATATCGGGAGCCGCGACGCGCGGGCATTTCGCGAGCAGACATCACACACCGACCGTCTGAGCGAGGCCGCTCGCTTCGCTTGCACGTTTGCTCTTCGCAACGACTGCGTCGAGTAAACCAATTGTATTTTATTACGGCCGACCTAAGTGTACAGTGTTAATTGTTTTGGCAAAATTAAGCAGTCGTCGACGAGCTCGGGCTGGATCCCAAGCGCCGTCGGCTGCAGCGTCCGCCTAGCTATGCCTACCGGCCCTATCGCTGGCTTTAGCGGAGCCGTCAGTGGACAATGCGTCGTCGTGAAGTGTTCTGTCACTCACAGAGGCATAATTTTATCGACAGCGTTCGCGTAAAGCGAAGCAGTGTTGTGCAGAGTTGTTTATATTGCGTTTCTCGACGTGGATATGAACTCAAGCTGGGGAGCTGGATGTGGGCGGAGCTTACGCGCCGCTCATGCCGTAACATGCAGCGCCGCACGTCGGATCGGAAACCGAATCGTACCGCGTGTGTCTGTAGAGCTCGCTCATGGTTCGGCTGAAGTCCCCGTATATTCTTTATAAATAAGGAAGCCTAGCTAGGCACTGTGAACTCAGCGATTGGGGCCTAAATGCCTCTCCGCCTCCCACTACGGTTTCCTTTGAGTGACAAAATCTGATCTCGAAGGCCGTGCTTTTGCAACCTGCATGCACCTGAAGAAATTGCGAATCTTGAAGGCAACATCCGCTTACTCTTTATTATATATACATTTCCTTAAACTTCGTATCACAAAGTACAAAGTACGCACTTTTGGACCAAGCAAATCTATTAAAGGACTCTATCAAATGTTATTAGGGAAAAACACGCGATTTTTTCATTTAAGAAACATTTTTCTAAAAAACCGCTGAGTGACGCTACTGCAGTATTTGTTTGGTCGGCACACCACGTTGGTTGTAGTGGATGCTCCTAGAAGTAAGGTGGTATTTGAGTTATATTTTAGAAGTGCCTAGATAAAACGTGCTCCTTGTCGTGTGCAGTAACCATCCCAAACACTCCGGACTCGTGTAACGCCATTAGGTCGCCGTGTGTTTCGAGCGATCCACCAGTGTCGTCAGTGAGTGCCCTAGTACAGCGCCCGTCCGAGCTGCCTTTGTTCTGCCGAGCTGCCTGCCCGCGCTCTCGTGAAAAGTCTGGTACTGGGACTTCGAATTGTAGTGTTTGGAATACTGTTGAAGGTTGTGCTTTTGTGGAGCTGGAGTTCATCGGAAGTTCTACAGTGCTTGCGCCAGAGAAACGTTGGTGCCTCTGTACCTGTTAGACGAAGGAGCGTTTGCCAAGTCTTGAAAGGTAAGCAAGTTTGGCGTTTGCGCGCATTCTTGAAGCTTATGATTTACGTAATGAGGGTTGTGTAACTAGCTAGAGCAAAGCGCTTTCCTATCGTATGTTAGCCATGTTGCTGTGCACATTTAGCAAGAAATTTCACGAAAGCTTCCTCTGATGTTACAGCCTACTTGCATTCTGCTACCCGCCTTGATTGCTATGCCTTAATGGGCACACAATTATGAAAACACATTGAAAGTTGGTGTTTGTTCGGTAGTTTCCTGGCAAGAAGTTATTCGCTATATAGGCATTCCCGCAAGTACAGTACATGTGTAATGTATACGTTGATGTATCATGGGCTTCGCGCGTTGACATACGATTGCTATGTTTGACGCTTAAGCAGATAGAAGCTTGTATGAAGATTTTTGTATGTATAGACGAGGCAACCTAAAGTTTGCCCGCGCGGCACCAGCGCTGAATGCTCCCCTAGCGGACCGATGGAAGTTTCGAGGGTCATCGCTGCGCTGGCGCGCGCCCGTGTTCTTTACGGCGGGAGCGCTCGCGCGCGTGGTTTTTGCGATGCCGAGTGCGACCTCATCAGCCAGGAAAGGTGGCACGCAATACTGATGTGTTGTCGATTGCCACAGGAGCCTCGAAAACACGAAAGGTCCTACGCCACCTGTGAAATTCTACAGATGTCCTGGGAAGTGGTACGAGATGGACAGACGACAAGCATGGATAACTGAAGTACGCGGCCGAGTCAAGTAAGACTCATACTTTCGCATTCGCGTGGAATATCTTGAAAGCGGAATAGTCATATGCCTGTTTTTAGTGCACGGCCGTTCGTTTAGTCGTGTCGCGTTGTTGAATTGTGGTGACATCCGCCGTTTGTTAACGGTAAATGCATGCGTGTTGCGTTGCTAAGCTCTACGGCGCGTGCTCGATTCCCAGCCACGGCGGCCGCATTTCGAAAGGGGCAAAATGCAAGAACACCCTTGTTACCGTGTGCTTTGATTTTTGTGAACGTTAAAGGACCCCCAGAGGTTAAAATTATTCCTGAGACTTCCCATTACAGCGGGCCTCATAATGATTTCGTGGTTTTGGCATGGTTTTGGCACTTAGAACCCCCGAATTTATTTTATTGCACTGTGCCTTCCCTCGCGATCGGCATGGACGAGCTCAAGAGAATTATTTCCCTTTTCCAAACGCTGCAACCTAAATTACTAGTTGTGCAGGTAACGAAAGGGCCCGCGCGCTACTTTTGTGTGATAGCAGACCGTATTTAATGCAAGCCGCGATCGTCGCGGGCGTCGGGAAGTGGCAGATTGGAAAGCAGCCGCTCGAGACGTGCGCGTTATGTTTGTTGTTTGCCCATGCTTTCTAAGTATCTAAGTGTGCAAGTATAACTTGTAGTGGTACCACTCTTGTAGAATAATATATGCACACAATCACATGAACGTTACCTTTGAGGAAGACGACGACGACGGTGCAGTGCGGACGTGCGTCGCATGGGCTCCGCCGAGTTTTGACCAACCCGGACCTTTTCGACCCACTGGACCTCCAAAATTTTGTTTGGAGCCTAAAGAGGACCAGAAGCGAACCACTAGGACACCAAATTCAAGACGGTGGGACCATTTTTCGGTTTTTTACCGGACTTTGAATTTGCCAGGTGGTCGGGCGAGCGCTAAGCCTCGTTGTGCCTAGCACGACTACGGGCGCTCGTGGGCACCCCGGCCTCGTCCCGTGGGACGATGCAGCCTGGAACGGACCACTGCCCCGACAACCAACCCGATTCTAGACAAACAATGGATGGACAACCCAGGGACTTATTAGACGCTCAAGAAATGGAGGAAGATTACCTCGACGCCGCCGAAACCGAGCTTCTAGCGGGCAGGGGCAACGAGGAGGCCGCCATGCAAGACCTACAAAGCGGACCACAACGCGAAGAAAACCAAAACTGGGAATTAGCCATGAGTAAACGCCAGAGGAAACGCCAGAGGAAACGCCAGAGAGAAAACGAACGGAACAACCCCGGAAATTCTCCACCGGCAGCTCAGGGTAACCTCGGCGGAAAAAACCTGGCCAACGCTCCGATAAAAGCTGGCACGCCAGCTGCGTCAAAGCAGCGCGAGAAGGAGACGATGCGGCGGCCCAGACTGAGGCTGCCTCCGCTCCCGAAAGACGACATTAAGATAATTTTGAGACCGAAAGGACTCATTGTGAGATCGCTGCAAACCTACCAAGTCGCCCGGGCCGTAGTGGCGGCAACCAACTCGAAATGTAAAGGTGAAGACTTGATTATCAGACTTCGCAACGGCTCGAACATCATTATTGTAAGCACAGATAACGAGGAAGCGGCCCAATACGTGAGACGCATCACCCATCTCACGTTCGGGGAACGCACCCATGAAGTAAACGCTTACGTGGCAGTCCCCGAGGACACCCAACGAGGGGTAATCCACGGCGTAGACCCCGGAACATCGCCGGAGGAACTCAAGGCCAACCTACGGGTGCGGACTCAAGGAGTCACGATCCACAGCGCCCGTATGCTGGGAAAATCAAAATCTGCCGTCATCACCTTCGACGGCCCCATAACCCCAAGGCAAGTCCTATACTACGGAGGAGAGATGTGGTGCTACCCATACCGTCCGACGCGGCAGATTTGCTACATTTGCTGCCAGCAAGGCCATCGATCGGACGTTTGTCCGCACCCGGAGACCAAGGCCTGCAAACTATGCGGGACGCAGAATCCGGCAGAAGGACACCAATGCATACTCAGGTGCCTGGTTTGCGACGGCGATCACGCAACCGGCACGAAAGATTGCAAGCTGCGACTCAAGACGGCCGGAGAGCTGCGAGGGCGACGCCCTCAGAAAGGCCAGCGGCAGAGCCGGAGCCGGAGCCGATGGCGACGCCCGAGATGGTTCAGCTCGGAGGGCGACAGGGGCCGATCCCAGAGCCACAACGGGGCCGGGTACGAGGACCAGTCGCGGAGCCGAAGCAGGGGCCGGAGCCGAGGACGGAGTCGAAGCCGTGGCGGACCCAGGGACGAGTCCTTCCCACCCCTGGGGAAGCAGAACGGCAGCCCGGGGCAGCAGAAGCAACAACAACAGAAGAAAGGCGGAGTCCAGGTGAGCTGGGTAGCAGGCCCTCCCAAGTCATTGTTTCCGCACTCGGGTCAAAACAATCAAACAAACAACGAAAAGAAACTAGCTGAGGAAAATAGAGCGCTCAAAAAAGAACTTGAGCTCTGCCGAGAAGAAACGCGGCAGCTAAAAAAGAGAATAGACGACCTAATAAGGGAAATGCAATTGCAGAGGCAAGGCGGGAACTCACCGGGGCGAACGCCGAGCCCACCAGTAGAGCTGACCACACAACAATCAGAAGAACAGAGTCTTAGAAACGAACTAAAAAGCTTCATGCATACAATGCAGAATCAAATGTTACAAATGCAACAGAAAATAGCCTTGCAAGACCAAAACTTCCGCAGTTACGTAAAAAACCAAAACACACAGAGAACCACTAATGACGCCAGAGACAGGCTCTTTAACGAGAGAAGATTCGGACCAGAAAGCCAAAGTAACAACAACAATAATACATCATGACAGGACAAAACAACCTAGAAATATGGCAGTGGAACTGTAGGGGATACCGGCGAAAGCAGGGACTCCTACAGCAGTACATAAACACTAGAGACAAACCACCAGACATTATTATGTTACAAGAAACTAATACAACACCCACCCTAAAAGGATACACGTGCCAGGAGAGCGGACGCACCGCAACCCTCATTAGCAACAAGATAGTCACCATAGCACACAAAGGAATTGAGAACACGAAAATCGAACACATAATAACCGAGATAATACCCAAAAAGAAGCACAAAGCTAAAAGCACATTTATAGTCAATCTATACAGTCCCCCCAGGCAGAAAGACGGCGACTTCGGCAAACTCTTTGCAGAAGCAAACGTGCTAGCCAAGTCGAACACCCTAATAATTGCAGGGGATTTCAATGCTAAAAGCCCGAGCTGGGGATACCAGAAATTCGAAAAGAAGGGGCAGCAAATATGCATTGCGGCAGAAAACACAGGCTGCGACCTCTTAACGGACGAAAATCAGCCAACGCGCCAGGGTAATAGCGTTAGCCCAGACACCTGCCCAGATCTAACATTTGTTAAAGGAGCAAAGCAGACCGAGTGGGAGAACCTGCTGGAGAACCTAGGCAGCGATCATTATGTACTGAAAACCACAATCGAAGCGGAGAATGTAAAAAGAAAAATCGGCACAGCCCATATCACAGATTGGGACGCCTTCCGTAAGCACAGCGAACAACTAAAAAGGGAAATCACCTCTATAGAGGAATGGAGCCAACAGCTAAAACAGATACAAGAACTCTATACGCAGGAAATAGATAGAACAGAACAAACACCGGAGGTGGACCGGCGGCTACTCGGGCTATGGGAGGCAAGACGCGGGCTCACAAAACGCTGGAAAAGACAAAAGCTAAACAGGAAACTCAAGAAGAAGATAGCAGAGATCACAAAGAAGGCAGAAGAGTACGCAACACAGCTGGCCAGGCAAGGGTGGCAGCAGTTCTGCAGCTCACTGCACGGCACGCTCAGCACAGCCAAGACGTGGCGCATACTAAAAGCCCTCATGAACCCAACCAAAACGAAAACAGAAAGCGGCAAAGCAATCCAGAAACTGGTCCACCAGCACGAAGGCTCCGACGAGGAACTATTGGAGGCAGTGCGTGTAAAATGTTACGGCAAAGACAATCCCAAAGGCTACGACGGGGAGTATCCGGGGACAGAGAACCCCCACATGGACAGACCGATTACAAGAGAGGAAGTTTACGCAGCAATTAGAGCGACAACCAAAAACACAGCCGCGGGCGCCGACAAGATCAGAAACTCCCTAATACGCAACCTCAGCGACGAGGCGATAGATCAGCTCACAGCATACCTCAACACACTGTGGGCAGAGGGCACGATACCGAAGGAATGGAAGCACGCTGTCGTGGTGATGATACCTAAACCCGGCAAAAAGCTTCAGATTGAAAACCTGAGGCCCATCTCCCTCACCTCGTGCCTCGGTAAACTCTACGAAAGGATCGTCATAAGAAGAATCCAACACCACCTGGAGGACAAGGAGCTATACCCGCACAGCATGTTTGGCTTCCGGGCGCACCTGTCAACACAGGACGTCCTGCTACAGATAAAAGAAGAAATCATAAACACCTCACCCAGAGCAGGCGAAAACGTTATCATGGCCCTAGATATCAAAGGGGCCTTCGACAACGTTAGCCACGAAGCCATCATGGAAGGACTGAACAACGCCAACTGCGGCAAGAGAATCCACGACTACGTGAGGGCCTTTCTGACCAAACGCACGGCAACGGTGGGATTGGGGGACCTGCGAAGCGACATCTTTACCACCCCACGCAAAGGCACGCCGCAGGGCTCCGTGATCTCACCAATACTCTTCAACATCGCAATGATCGGACTGGCTCGAAGACTCAGCAAGATTGATGGCATCCAGCATGCAATATATGCTGACGACATCACGGTCTGGGTCAATCGAGGCTCCCTGGGACAGAAGCAAGAAAAATTGCAGGAAGCGGCCGAGTGCGTGGCAGAATACGTCAGAGAAAGGGGCCTGGCGTGCTCTACCGAAAAATCAGAAATCCTGAGAGTGGGAAGAAACCCCACCAAGGAAGAACTAATAGTAAAGCTAGAGGGACAAAACATACCTGAAAGGAGCATGATACGCGTCCTAGGCATGTGGATTCAAGGAAGCAAGAAATGCAGCCACACAATCAGCTTACTACAAAAATCGACAGAACAAGTAAGCCGAATGATAACGAGGGTGTCTCAAAGAAGAAGCGGAATGAGAGAAGAAGACACAATCAAGCTGGTCAGAAGCCTAATGGTCAGCAGAGTCACGTACTCGCTCCCGTACCACAACATGACCAAGCACGAAAAAGAACAGACGGAAACGCTACTAAGGAAAGCGTATAAGACGGCGCTACATCTGCCTAGAAACACGCCCAACGATAAACTGTTACAGATGGGCCTGAGCAACACCTTCGAAGAACTCGCGGAAGCGCAGCTCGTTGTACAGATCGCCAGGCTCCAGCAGACTGCCACCGGCCGCAAGCTCCTAAAAAGAATAGGGCATAACACAGACGGAATAGAGGATCGGGCTGCTAGCATCCCAGACAGCGTTCGCCAGACACTGCAGGTTAGCCCCCTACCGAGAAACATGGACCCGAATCTCCACGCCGCCAGAAGGCAGGCACGAGCAGATTTCGTGGAACGAAACCTAGCCGCACTAGAAAACACCGTATACACAGACGCGGCCGTATACCCATGGGACCGCAACACTAGAATGTTTAGAGTTGCGGCAGCAGTGGTAAACCACACGGGAGAACCAATTAGCTGCGCGAGCATGAGAAACTGCACTGTAACGGAGGGGGAGGAAGTCGCCGTAGCTCTAGCGGCGGCTGAAGGTTACCGCAGGAACAAATCTCTGATAATTCTAACGGACTCCAAAGCAACATGCAGGAACTACACACAAGGCAGAGTTAGTAAGGAAGCACTGAGAATCCTCCTCAAAACAGAGCCTCCTAACAAAAAGATAAAACATAGGATCTTCTGGATACCGGCACACACCGGTATAGAGGGCAACTCAAGGGTGGACCGCCTAGTTCGCGAACTCACGCACCGAGCAGGGCAGTCGGAAACCCTAGAGGCCCCCTTAACGGTGGAGCCGACGTATGCAGAAATACTTAACCATTACAGAGGAAGGAGACTTAAATACCCCCCACCCCACACATCGCTCACACAACATGAGGCAGTAAGCTGGCGAAGACTGCAAGCAGGTACGTTCTTCAACCTGCACACATTACACAAAATGTTCCCTACCCAGTACAGGGATACATGTCCGTGGTGCGGAACAACCCCCACGTTATATCACATCACGTGGGAATGCAAGCGTAATTTCGCATTCCATAAAGTAAATAACCCAAGTGCGGAACAATGGGAGGGTCTGCTCACCAGCAGCGAGCTCGCAGCCCAACGGGCAATTGTGCAGCACGCTTGCGAGGCAGCAAGACTCAGCGGTGCCCTGGAATAGGGGCGCCGACCTTGTGAAGCGGCCAGGACTCAAAACATGAAGACACCGGCCCACCGCCAATCTCTCTGAGATATAGAGAATTAAAGTTTTTCCATTCCATACCTTTGCAAACATATTATTGGGAGTAATTTAATCCCCACAACAAATAGGCACACATACTGTTTCATTTATATGCGATGCAGATGGAAGCGGCGCCAAACAGACCAATGGCAATCACAACAGTCTTCTCAGCAGTCAGCACCACCGGGACATGTGCTTTCGTACTGCAGCGACGCAGCTCTTGAGCAGCAGCAAAACACATGTGAAACAGACTCCAGGGCCGGTATTTTGTAGCGATGCCTTATGCCTTATTCTATGCTATTCTTATCATCCACCACACACGGCCGCCTGATCCCGTTGATAATGTGGGCAGACCGTCGCTCTGACCACTGGCCAAGCGCGAAAAGCCTGAAAAAGCATGGAATCGAAAAAGGCATCGCTACAGAATACCGGCCCTGAACATGCCTTTGTGAAGTGACGGAACCGTCAAGAAGCAGCCCAATGGATCTGCAGTGATCGAGTAGTATGACAACAAAAGTTCCTGCTGCCAGTGTGACTTATGTTGTAATTGAAATAAAAGTGGCTAAATTTCTGAACATGGTGCGTACCTCTAACTCGACGTCGTCTACGATCTTCTCAGACACCTGTGACACGCACTTGGCTTTCACTCTCACATCACCGTCCGCAATTTGTTCAACGCCGTACACGTTCAGAAGCAGACGCTCCTCTATCGTGAGGTTGCCGCCACGAAAAAAAGCTGTCGGCGTCGGCAACCTTCTTGAAACCGCACGGCAATCTTTTCATCGCTGTTGCGCAAGCAGGCGATCTGCCGCTGTCGAAAACGGAGCGCCGTGAGAACGAGCAGCGAAGAAAAGCGCGGACGGCACAACGTAAACGAAGCGGAGACTACGCCACGACGCGACCGCGCTGCTTGGCGTTTCCACATTAGGGCGCTGTCAGGAGAGGCGCAGTAGCGCCGCCTGGCCATGGTTTTCTCGTCTATATAGTTCGGTTTGGAGGTCCGCGTCGCGAGAACCCGTATGTATTGTTTATGTTCTTGAGTGTCTTCGCGTATTTGTCTTCTATGTTACAGAGCGGATATAGGCCGATATTACAATAACGAGGTGCATTTTTAATCTAGACATTTCAATCAGACGCCGGCCTTTAAGAAAGATAGACCAACCAAATCTTAAGAACGAGACGTCAGCTCTTGCAATCGTAGGTTACGGCAGTGCGTAATAATTTAAAGACTGCGATTTTGTAGCGATACTTACCCCTCGATTCTATATCACTCTTCTCGCCCACCGCTAACGGCCGGCAACTGCAGTACGTAGCATGGGCCGAGGCGTCGGTCAGCCTACTCACGAATAGCGAAAAGGAATACGATCGCTACAAAATCGCGGTCTTTAAATTATTACGCAAATTTTGTGCACAATGAGATGTTATAAACACACCTTGCATGTACATGAAAAAAAAGGTTTACAACAGAGATGACATATATGCATGGGCACATATATGTGTCAATAAAATACTCGAGCCTCTTTCTGCCTACAGGAAAAGAAGTTATGTCTCCTCGAAGGCATGGCTGCTTGTACTAATGAACCTCTAAGGGAAGGTTTTCTCTAATCCCTATTTTTGGTATCTAAATGCTTATGTGGCATGTACAAACTGCTTGCATCAATTTCTCATTGGGATGAGCTGTGTAAAATTTAATTTTCAGTATAATTGCAATAATTAACTCCTTCCACCTGTCTTCTAATGACTAAAGTTCTATGCTTCTACCTTGACAAACCTTTCGTGAAATCAGTTTGATGAGGCCCAATATACAGGGCTTTCTAAATTGAAGGTATCAGTACCTATTAAAGACTATGCTAACTATGAAAATGCTGCTTGTGTATGTGGTTTATTCACTCTGCCAGACAAAATCTTTACACCCAAGTACAGTCAGTAAATTGAAAACTGCATGTCCGCAAGGGGAAGTCAGAATTGTATTGGAAGACAATTGCATCTTGTTTGATAATTCTCGAGCACTTGTGCGTCACTAATCGAGCACAGCTTGGCCCAATACTCGATGAGGCTTGAAGATTTTAATGTCTGCTAATCACTAAAACAGAACCAGATCTCACTCTGTGTCAAGGGGTGGCACACATTTGCTTAGTTCTAGGCAGATGCATGTCTTTCTTTCGCATTGAAGTTCCCAATACTTTCTAGTCTTAAGTAAAAGTACACAGCTCAGTGCAATGCATGTATCGTATACGTAAGGCTGCTTTGTTCTTTAAACCGAATCAACAAGAAGCAGCGACTTCAATTTTTGCAAACCTTACCCTACTTCCTAACCATTCCTTGATCAAACGTGTATAAAATGAATCTGTGGTTGTTGTATTCTTTCACAGGCAGACGTCGGTGACGGTGTATACGTCGAAAAGGGCCTGCTGAAGAGGCTGTGCCTGGATGCTAACAACTCAGGCTTTCACTTCGCGGAGGGCCTCCTTAAAGCTCCTTTTTCAATTGAAGACGTTGAAGGGAGGTCCTTCTTTGGGTGGCTGTCAAATGTCTTCCACAGAAGGATCCGTTGGATTCCAAGAAGGTCAACATCATAGTAGGTATGTGTGTCACAAAGAAGCATCTTAATATTCTTTGTGCAGTTTTCAACAAAACTCCTTTCATGGCAATTTCAGTGCTATCTTAGGGTATACTCCTTTCTTTCCTGCTAAAATAGCTATTAACCTGATTATAATAGCATATTATAATGCAAGCTTTGCCGCCATAACAAGAAAATTGTCATTACTGTTGGCATATGTATTTATGTGATAGAGGCCCTGGTCATATGAATGCACTGATAATACAATATCCTGTCTTGTGGAAAGCTAACATGTTTAGTAACAAGCTCACTTTGACAATGTCTGCCTGCACAGCAAAGGCATTTTCTAATCTTGCTCTAAAACGTCTGTAATGCCTGTTCAACTGCTTACATGTTGCTTGTATCATTTCGTGGTTCTTAAGTGCAACACAAAAGTCAACTCTTCTATGTACCTGGGCCCAAGCAAAGCTGCAGCACAGTTATGACTAGCACCTTGCCTTTCTTAAGATAATTCACGCATGAAACTTCCATGTACTGGTCACAATACGAATATCGAAGTTCATTAAACTGAAGTTGATTTACAGCTTTTGTTTGTAGATGACAATTGGTATGATAGAGTTTGTGTAGCGCATCTGTTGGTGTTATGCACATCCATCACGCTCCCAGCTTTAATGCACTAATTCAGTAATTTCATGCATTTTTAGGACTTTGCACAAAAAAGGTGGAGATGTTTAGAGCTCACAGGGTTGAAAGCCTGTCTCTTGTGCACTTCCTTTTTAAGAAACAGATGCATGGTGTGTTGCAATTTCACTGTAGCAAAACTAATATATTGCCTTTTTTCTTCTCTTTTCTAGACTACACAACGCAACATTTCAGCCTACTTCCAGGGCAGCTGGAGAACTCGTCCTCCTTATAGCCCGGGGATATTAAATGGATGTGTTCAAGCACAAATGGAAACCTGTCTTCTTCTGTTGCATGCCACACCTAGCCACTTGGCAATCACTATTCGCCACAGACAGATAGTTGACAGGATGTTACTAGCAAGTCGTTAAGATATATAAAGGTGGTTAATAAACAGTCGCTGCACAGTTTTTAGGAAGCAAATAAAAATTTTATTCAGAGATACTCAAAGCTTATTTTTGCAATATATAATTGCAAAAGTAATTACCTCTGAATAAAATTTTATGTACTTCCTAAAAACTGTGAAGCGACTATCTATTAACCACCTTTATACATCCTAACGACTTCATAGTAACATCCTGTCGACTAGTTGACACTTTCTAAAGACATAAGATAATAAGCAGTCGGTAAGAATTCTATCGACATTTTATATCTATACTTTCTATTCAATATCGGTGGCCAGTAGTCGGTAGGAGGTTACTAGGAAGTTGTTACGGAGTCTAAAGACGGTTTATGGAATGTCGATAGGTTCTAGTAACATTTGTCTAAAGACGGTTTATAAAATGTAACTAAAAATTTTTGTAAGGGAGGCGCTCTGGGAGCGTAAAACAGCCGTTTTGGTTTCTTCTTTTTTCTTGCAAGTCAAGCACTTCGCAAGTAAGCTCAGGAGACCTTGTGTACGGAACGTTCGTGTCTCTCCTGGTAACACAGACTTCGGTAGTCCTACAGATGCCACTGAAGCGGGGGATCTAACTCAATCCCTGTTAGTCCTAATCTCATAAATTACTTCAAAAACGCATAAAAACAGAGCTACATCAATTCTGAAAAAAAGCATCTCATTTTCTTGTTGTCGATACACGCAAATGGCACGTGGTTGCGGCTATCTTTATTTGCAATTATTTACGAACTTTTGATATGATGCACTCGTTAAGCTTTGTTTAGAAGGGATGCGCACTTTTGAACCACCTCAGAAGTCGTTTTCAGCGTTGATTGAGGTCCCCTCGGCAGACAACCTGCAAGGTCAGATGGTCACGGTAAAGTAATGACAGCTTAGCTTGGTGACTTACTTTCACCCCCCCCCCTTCTATCTTTAATTGTTATGGGGGAATAATTGCATCTTACATAACTTGAAAGCTACCATTGGAATACAAGTTTGCATTAGCGGTACCTACACGCTATAGATCGCCATTAGAAATGAAAACATTTACTCGGTTTTACTCGATGACGGGAAACGTTACTGCCTGGGACTAGAAGCTTCTTTCACTCACACTTACCCATTCCAAATTAGAATGGCGATGGGTGCCAGTTACAACACATAGGGTGCAGATAAGGAAGCATAAAATATCTCTTGTGTGACTGCAGGCTTGCATTCATATATATAACATTATTTTTGAACTTCTTTTCTGTACAAAAGAAAATAAACGAAATTGAGCAGATTATCCTTCGGACAGGTATATGATCCTGACCTAGTGCATCTGCGATGTGCAAAAGATCTAAGAGCTACACCAGCCAATATGAGAGTTTGAGATGAAGAGAATGGCGAACGCTTCATTGTGCGTGTGGGCGGGTCAAATGTTAATTTCTCCTTCTCATCTTTTAGTTCGCTTTCTCCATTCCCCAGTGTAAGGCAGACTTCTGGGCTCAATCAGGCTATGCCTTTACCTGGTAACCTGGTGACGGAGGAATGATTATTTGATTAACTTATGCCTTTACCTGGTAGCCTGGTGACGGAGGAATGATTCTTTGATTACCTTACTGCCTGCTCTTGCCCTTGCTCTTATTACGAGAAATTACCCTGCATGAACCTTTCATTTCAAACTGAATGAAAAGTCCTAATGAGTCAACAGAATTCTCATCATTATATTCTTTTCTGTGTTGACGCATTTCGATGTTGCGTACAAAAAGGTTATGGTGCAGGCCGTGGCAAACTGTAGGTCTTCAGCTTCTACCCATGTTCTGAATGCACGGTTAAATCGTCGTTCATCATGTCGACGCCATTAAGACAGACGCGCCTTGCTTGCTTGTTCAAAAAAATATATTCGTATTACTGGAACTTATACCTGCTCACCAGGTCATGTCATCGGCATTGTTTTGATCCAATTTTGCGACACCTCATGGTCTTGCTTTAACACGATTAGCCTCGCAGTACACATCTCAGCGACGGCGCGCTTCAAGAGTGTCGCGCAAAAGGCAGCGCACAAGCGCACTCTCTGCTCCCACGATCAGCCAGCCACATCTCGAGTAGTTCATCACACTGACTAAAGGGCCCTAATGTACAATTATCCCCGGCACACTCTTAGAAGTAGTGCTTTTAGAATTTCGGTTTCAAGAGTTTGCGTGCACTTCCCTCTCTGTATCAGAGCACGAAGATGGGTGTGAAACCCACAGAGCAAGTTCTCCTCTCCTTCTTTAACCATCCTCAAGGTTATTTTCGTCGCATGCGCACCACATTATTATTGCTTAGGTCGTCCTTGCTTCCACAGCGAGAGACGAAAATCCGCACTCGAGGCGTCTTCCACAATGGTGCAGCTAATGACTCGGAATTGCCTGCGGCTCGCATCCGCGCGGAAGTCGTCAGTCAGGCGCGCCATCTCTTGTGCTCGTTCTGTGGAGTTACTTTTTCCTACGCCATATAGGTTTACGCTGCCAAAAGCTACCACGCAGTGTTTCCCTCATTTATGTGCTTGTTTCTGCCCAACCGAATGTACTGATCTGGCAAAGCTTGAAAGTTATTTCGTTAAAACCGGGTGCTCGTCAAAAAATTTATATATTAAAAAACACAAGCAAGCTCAACTGCCATTGACGTCTAGGCAAAAGGAAGCACTCTCGGTGTGATTCGCTCATGGGCGATGTGTGTACAGCCTTATAAAATATGGTTTTCGACATATAAATATTAGCAATAGGTAGCAGCGTGCTATACCAAACAAGTTACCTTATCCGCAGTGAATTAGAGGCAGGATGTTTAATACATACACATATTTACATGCAGTACATTTTACATACATAATTTTTTTACATTTTGAGTGGTGGAGTCATATTGTCATGTTCCACTCGTGTTCTTTTGGTGCGTCGGTTTATTCAAGCGCCACTGCGGATCGAAACACGCCAAGCGTCACCCCGAGCTGGCTTTCCCGTGGGAAAGGATGTTCGAGGCCAGTTGTCGAAGCGTGAGTCCTTGGCGTTCGGCGCATCCTTGGCGTTCCCCGTTTTTTTCTTTAATGTTTTGGGCTTGCAAGTGTGTTATAATATTGTATTCCACAATGCAACTCTCTCTGTGCCTGGCGAAGGCACGTCCCGTTGTCAAAACATTTATTCCAACCTGAATGCTTCCCTGGTTTGTCCGATTTTAATCAGTATGGTAATTATAGTAATGTGGTATGAACAGAGTAACTCATTTCTGAACTGACTGAATGAGAACAATTAGATTAAGTAGCGTGACTGAAATATATAAGAACCATACACTAGTTTACCACCAATTAGGATTTACACCATGAGCGTTACAAAAGAGGGTGCGAGGGTGTGTACGTGACAATACAATAATACAACGTAAGCAGCCGAGGATGCGGTTAGGGGATCTCATAAACCTATTAATAAGATACAACAAGGCACTATATGTATGCACTGGTATGTATGAACATTTATTTATTGGTGTTACTGACTCTTATAGCTTGGTAAGTAAGGTAAAGGAAGGGGAAGAGGATTCCCTAAAAGCGATGACAGTATAAGAGGATTATTGCTGTTTTACTAAATCTGATAGACATACTCCACCTGTTACAGTTCTTTCATTTTGTTTTTGTTTATGTCGCAGTTTTGCAGGGACTTTAGCTGCACTGGTTAGTAATGTTG
Organism: Dermacentor albipictus; assembly: GCF_038994185.2. Lineage (NCBI taxonomy): Eukaryota > Metazoa > Arthropoda > Arachnida > Ixodida > Ixodidae > Dermacentor > Dermacentor albipictus. Next base: position 444,771,713 of record NC_091821.1, read on the forward strand.
TAGTTATGAGCCTAATGGGCGACGAAAACACGCAGATTAGAAGAATTATTGTCGAAGAAGTCAGTAACCTACATAAGCTAAAGCAAATATCTAAGGACTGTGCTCCAAGAAACACCAAATCCAATGGACAAGTGTTGACAAATATAAATTAGGATATACAAGGTGCTGTCTATGTTTAAGGAACGATTCACCTAATTACGTAAAGACATCGTGTAGATTTGGGTATGAACTTGTTTCGGAAAGACGAGAACATTTGAAACATTACCAAAAGTTTTATTTTATTATTGTTGTTGTTGTTGTTTGTTCTGCCTCAAATTGCACTTTCATATTAATATTGTGCATAAAACGCTTTAAAGGGTACTTACTGTATGCGATGCACTAATTCTACCAATAGCTGCGTTCACGTCTCCTGGCAGGGCTGGCATGTTTGCAGCATGGCAGTATGCCCTTCGTGCACACGTATGCCTATTGATCACCTGTGCTGTGTCATATTACTTGTCAGTTCAACACTCCCTTGCGGATCAAAGCAAGCACGGGGTTTTCCACATTTTCTTTCCCTCTTATGTACACATTCATTCATTCATTCATTCATTCATTCATTCATTCATTCATTCATTCATTCATCGATAGCCATCACTTTTATGAAAATTGCAGTAGTATTGCTACATTTGGCGGGTACAGTGCGAGGCTCGCGGAAAGAGTCTTATATGTGCCCACATTTCACCTATACAAGGTCGCTTGGTTGTACAGCTATCTAATAATACCAAAACTGAATGTTCTTTATGATTTTCTTGTGCCTATTCAACGCCATTCATCTAAAGATTCAATAGATTTTTTTGTCCTACGATCGTACGAATACTAGCGTGTATGTAAGAACGCCAAGATTCATCACGGTCAACCTAATACATTCTGTAGCACCATCCCTACTATATTACCATGCATCAGCCAATATTTTCGGAAATGAGCATGAAAAGGAACAATCAGTTGTTATGACTGCAGTAGACAGCATGCTGTTGGTCACGAGCAAGAATACAATGCGACAGCCACACTGGGAAAATAGTCGCAGGACAGTTCCCACGCGATGCTGGGTGCTGCTAATTTTCCCATAACGAGCTCCCCTCGTTAGGGAAGAAGCGCGTCGAAAGGAAGAGTTGCCACTCCAAGGGAGGCTGAGACGACACAAATGACTCGTGGACGTTTCCCGGTAGAAAACCGCCACGAACCCTACTGAAGAGCAGCGGAGAAGACCAATTGGGATTAAAAGATGCGCTCTCCCATTCCTGCGACCGCTGGAACTTGATGGGGCCGCGGTCCTATATTCGGCGAACAACAGTGTTGCTTGTGCTTCTTGATTGGCTATCATCCTGGTGAAATGTGATCTGTGTGTGACTGGTTACCACCAGGAAGGAGGGTTGCGACAGAACATAATGACGGTGCGGAGAGAAAACAAGCTGCTCTGGGCCACAGAAACGAGGCTCATCCAGACGCCCTTTGCTAAACACTGACTTTTTATCTGTTTTACCTATTCAACGATGGAAATAGGTTTTCTTCAAGTGCCAGTGAACCTGATGGTTGCCGTTCTCCCGGTTTCCAGGATTCTATTTTCATCGACCCAAACCCTCCTCCAAACTACCATGTGATGCCAGGTTCGAGAAATAACCTAGCGCCGGAACACAGTTTTGTGATTCCTCGAAATCAGTAAAGATAAAACATCCGCCCCAACCTTAGGAGCATTTCCACTCCAGATGTGGCACGTTCTAAACCTCTTAATGTCATGTAACGCTGTAACGACAGAACATACAGAATTGTAACCCGTTGTCGGCGGCTCATTACAGCAAAATTCATATAGCCTATGTCACTAAGAATTAACTTTTCATTTCTCTGTTTGCATCCGACTCCTCGAGGGGCCGGATGTCTGTAGAAAATGGTTCTGCATCTCCAAAGAAGGCTCTCATTTATGGGCCAGATACGCTGAATGCAACACGCTTCATAGCTCTAACCATTTAATAGCCCGTTGCGAAGTTTACATTCCTTAAAAAGATACTTTGGAGCCAGCCATTCCTCCCGGATTGGTCATTTGTAAAGGTGCAGCGAAAATTAGCACCCCCGTATCTTCTAGTCCGCAGCGCAGTTTCAGTACACGCCCGCTATTACGGCCTCTGGACAAGAACGCCCGGAACACGAATGTGAAAGACGCGAAGCCGTTGCGCGTTTATTCCGCTTGAGTTGGCAGCAATGGTGGGGCGTGAAAGGAAGTGGGAAACGACGAGAAAAGGCTCCTCTTCTTCGTTTTCTTTCTTCTTCTTAGCAAGTATTTACCATTTTTTAAGCGCCTTCACGTAGTCTTCACGCTCTTATGTCGCGGTGCCTGCAGCTGCACCGCTAAACGGAGCAGCGTGTGCAGTAGAAAGCATGACAAACGAGCCCGGTTGCATACACGTTGATGCGTTGGCAATGCAGTGTGCTTCAGTATTGCTTCAATGCTAATAGCTTAACGTCGACGTTCATCGTAAGATTGGTTCTGATTGATTTTTTTTCATACTTTGTTTTTGCTGTTGGGTAATGCTGTTGGGGCTTTGCTGTTGTTAGTCTGGCCCACTTGTTGCTCACGCTAGTGCAAAATTTGTAGCTAAATTTATTGCATGGGTGTACAGTGGTCGTGGTTGAATAGAGCTCCACATATTATTTTGCAACATTGCACAAGAAATATAGTAAAGCCATACCGGTTGTTTCTTAGGCACCTACAATCAAACCATTCACCCCTACCGCTTTCCTTAAACAATACATTCAGGAAAATGGGAACTTGCATATCTTCCCTAGGCGCAAGAAAATTTCTGGGGAACAGACATATTCGTAACGTCGCAATCACATCAGATGGCTATCCATAAAAAGCGTGTTGTTCTTTCTGATTTCACTCATTAAGCTTTGAAAATTTGGTTCTAGAACGCCGAATAGGTCTGTAAGAAACAAAAGACGATAGCCTTCAGATAAAGAAGAAGGCTAGTCATATATCTTAGTTGTTTCTAACGATTTTCCTGCACCCAGCTCAACATTGCAACCACTTTACAGGTACCACTACTTGATCTCTGCTTTATCTTGGTCCTTCTCTGATGTCTCCCTAACTGGGCAACTCATCACTCGCCCCTAATTGTTACAACCCGCCGAGTAAGAAAAGCGAAAATATTTGAACGCACCTAAAGCAGAATACAGTATTGTTAATAGCCAGCGTGGAGTCCACTGCATAAAAAAATCACAATTATTTATGTTATCTGGATTATTCGTTCAAACGACTACCACGTTTTGTATTCACTACGGTAGCTCTACGTTTTTTGCTTCACTTGGCGTCATATGGTATGCAGATAATGTAAAAGGTTCGCAGTTTAGACCAATGTGCACAGTAGGCAGGCAAAGTGGTGATGATAACAATGCGGCAACGCTATCAAACTTTTAAAGAGCTATCTGACGAAAAGAAGTCAGACAGTATTAGAAGGAAAATCGGACTTCTTATTTGACAATTAAGACCTGCGTATTGAAAGGCAGCGTTTAAGGCCCCTTTTTATTTAATGCACCGCCAAATGACATTCCCGATATAGACGCTTCACTTATTCGTTATTTATGCTGACCATACCACCGTTTTATCTTCTGGAAAAGATGCAGACGTTTTCTCTGGAAAATGCAGCATTTTCTTGAGAAGTTCTTTTACTGTCCACAACAAAATAAACTTGAAATGAATCCAACAAAACCAATACCATTGTTTTTCGTATAAGAAACAAATCTTTGAGGATCAAACGCGGCATTTATTTGGCCACGTAAAATCAAATTCATTGACCAACAAAAAATTTTTGGTGCGACTTTCGAGGCCTGTCTATCTTGGGATACACGCGTAAACGTAATCTGCAGAAAGCTATCTTATGTATCTGGTCTGATGGTACGTTATCGCAGAACTTTTCCGCCCTCTGTCAAAATTAAAATACATCACGCACTCTTGCAAGCAGCACATATAAACTACTGCAGTCTAGCATGCTTCCCAACTATTCGGACAAACAGTATGAATATTCACGTGTTACAAAAAAAGATGGGTGCACTGCAAACATTTCGTACTTCTCACACCCTGGCGTTGCACTTCAGACCTTTATGAATGTGGCCTCTCCTAACATGTACAACTTTCGTATTTTCCACTCGTTCTATTTTTTCGGCAGCTCGTTTTACGATTTCTTTAAACAAACAGCATCATTAAAAGTCGCACTAAGTAACATTTGCATGAAAAAGATGGATTTGTGCTTTATACCGCGTTTTAACTGTAACTACAAGTTACAAACCCTTGAACATAATTTACCTGGATATTAAACAGTTATATGCATACCAAGGGCTCTACTTTGAAATAGCTAAAAGAATATTTTCCGAACTCCCCAATAGCCTTATAATAATGTTAACTTTCACGATGCTATGCAAACTGCACAAGCTGTTCTATTTTAGACCTGAGCTGGACTTCGAACCTCTACAATTGTTGAAAATGAATGTGCTATAACTTTTTGCTGTAGGTAACTCTGTGGGCTATACAAAGTCTAATCAGTCTGTGTATATATGATATATGCGCGCTTTACTATAAATGTGAATATATATGCAACAATATGTGCACGTCACCTGCATGTCTGATTAATGGCTATGCTTTATCATTATTCTGTTTATTCTACCGAGTGTCACGACTGCTAAATGTTTCCAAGTTGCCCAGGCCCAGTCAAGCTGTTTACAAACAGCATTTTCGCCCAGGTATCCCTACCAAAAAAATGAATATTTCATTCTTGAAAATGAAACCAAAATAAAGGATTAAAATTAATGTCTCGGCAAAAGTATGTTGTCTACATATTATATATATATTGTCTATATATAATATTTTAAATTATATTGTCTATATATGTCTAGTACATTGGCACGTCAAGCCATGCCGTGCACTGTTCGGCAAATCTTCGCGAACATTTCCGCTGAATACAAATGAGCTCATTACCACGTGGGACCATCATATACGTAGTTTTATTTTAAGCGCTTGAATAAGCACTGCACTAGAAACCAAGAAAGAATTTAGTACAGCTAGAGATCAACGGCTGCCGCACCATGGTCCAGAATAGCTCTCACTCTGAAAATTGCGTCATTCATTTGTTCTGCCGCAGCTAGCATGCACCTTCCCGCAGTATTTACATCTGCTCTTAACCACTCGTCTCTCCAGGACCTCTCCTTAGTGAGTTCTTGCGCAGTTCTGTTTCTTTAATGCACGGTTTACAGTTCTTGACTTCTAAATACCGGTTCACAGACTATATGCCTGCAATAACCTATTGCGCTAGTTTCTGCTCCAAATGAGTCAAGTTTCTTCTCCAAAGCAGGAAAGATACTAATTTTGGTATCATCGTCAGACACAAGAGACAGTGGTGCATGGTGATACGGAAATCGTGCGTGGTACTATATTAAAAACGAGAACATATTTTCTCCACACTCTCTCAGCGGAAGTTTCGAGAAAATGTGAAGAACGGCTGGAGGGAACCACAAATGAGTTGTGTTTTCCTTCTTTCCCTTAATCGAAATTATGCCTTTAGAAAGAATTGTGTTTCAACATCATTAACCTTCCAATCATATATTAATTCCTTTTTGTCTTGATACTAGCATTTTAGTTTCTGCAATTTTCACAACGAAAATGCCCCACGCTTTAAGTACAGCGACCTCGAGAAAAAGAAAACCACCGCGGTCTTTTGAGCAGCAGCATTTTCACGCGGTTCTGTTTCTCCAATGAAAAAGCGCACAGATTATGTGTGTACATTTGTCTGACACGCGTGATTTAAAAAAAAAAACACTGGCAGACAATTACGCTTCTTGGTAATGCGATCTTTGAACGCAGCTGCTGCCTTGTTTCAACAGCAGGCAACCGCATACAGAAGACGCAGTGCCTAACGGAGGTGGTTCTGCGTTTCGGATTGGGCAGCGCACACCGCGATCAGCCACTATCGAGCCGGAGCTCTGGCGGCGCACCATCACGCCATCTTATAGCGGATCACCGCCGCCGAGAAGGGGGGGGGGGGGGGGTGGAGAGATTGGCAATTATTTTATTCAATGTGTCTTCTGAGGTGGGATAAGCAAATGGGTGGAGAACAGGTGTATTGAGTAAAGGTCACACACTCATTCACTCACAGATAGGCCTCAATGTGGTCGCACAAGGTTGGGGTGGGAAGTAGAAGTAAGGGGCCGAAACGGCGTAACTGCCTTTCGAGTCACCGAAACGGCGCTGCACCATGTAAGGGAGGTATAGGGCAAAAGCGGAAGCGGGAGAAGGACAGCCACGTGCAAGCACTGCTAGAAGCGACAAATGCCACTGACGAACGCACCCCGCAAGCGGGGAAGCGAGAGACATGGCTGAGAGCCGTACAGCCACGCGACATGGAGACGGAGGAGCGGAGAGCCCATGGATCACGCGTGAGGCGGCAAGGAGCACCCGCCAGCGGCACCGCGGCAGCATTGGGACCGTGGGAGAAGGAATAGCGAGTGCGGAGTGTACGGGAGCGGCGAGAGTTACCGCAACGGCAATGCGCGGAGGAAGGGGGTAAGAGGATAGGCGAGAACCCGGGATCCGGCTTTGAAGAACAACAAGAGAGCAAGGCTCGCGTTGCACGCGAGATATGATAGCAGAAGCGTGCGATGCTAGAGCAGGGTGCGTGTGATGGCCTTTGTTACGGCGAGGCGGACGGCGACGCGAAACGCGGGAACGTGCGCCAAAGAGCTGTGATCTAAAAGAAAACGTTGCAATTCTGCAAGAGCCGTTTGGTCATGCTTACAAGAATTGAAATGACGTGAGATGACATATGGAGCCCTTGCCTGCAAGTTGACTAAGCAGCCTGTGTAGAATCTGCACGTCTTGGAGAATGAGGCTTTCAATATTGTAACGGGACTACTGTACCACGTCCAAATGGATGACCTGCGCTGTTATGCCCAGTGCTCTCCGCTAGAGCATATAATAGAGCTCCGCCACTGCGTACACGAACTTCATCTTCAGCCAACATGGTAGGGCTGTGAGCTACTACTGGTCCTTGCGGCGGCAGCGGACCTGCAGCTAGAACCTACACCACTGACACCGCCATGGCAAAAATGCCCGCGGCTGCTGAAATTGTGACCTTTACCAAGACGCATGGTATCCCGTCGCCATTGTGAGCGCAGATGGCACTTCGAGAACCAACACGTGGGGGGCTTTGCTCGCTACGGTGGTGCTCTTATTCGCACTGACAGTGGAATTCAAGCAGCGCCTGACGCCACGCGAACCACAGCTGGGTTTCGCCGCTTCCATTTTGTTAACATGCGCCCAGAAATGCGACCTTGGCGATCAAGCATCACCGATACTCCTGACAGTTGAAGCAATAGCTGTCTGCGGCGCCCTCATTTGTGCCCTCGAGAAACCTCTGGACCCCGCTGAGCATATCAGTGTCTACGCGGAGAGCCAAGCGGTGATGCGCGCATATTGTGCGACACTCATCAACCGTACTGGCGCAAGGTTGCAGAGACCCGCTAGCTGCTGCGCATGGCTCACGTTGCCGACACCCGTGTGTTGTGGATTCCTGGTCATGGCTGTGTACTTGGCAATGAAACGGCGCCCATCGAGGGGAGCGAGATCTTAGCTTTCAACTGCCGCAGCGACGTAGTAATCTTCGCGTGCCACGATGGCAGCGCAGTAAATAGCTCCTTTGAACAACGGAATAGGTATTCTTCGCTTTTTAAACGAAAGATGAAAATCTAGGGACTTAAGTCGTTAATTCCATTAACTCCTGAAACATTGCGCACCTGATACGAGCACTGGCGCGGCACTAACGCTCCACGTATTAGCACCACTGGCATGGGCCAAAAAAATTCAGATACAACAAACGTCTCGGAAGCTATGTGAAATTATTCTTGAGTTAAGCGGATAATTAAATGCTTTAGCGCTAACCACAAAACGATACAATTTAATAATGACCTTTGTATGCACAGAAACATGCGATATGTATAAAGCCAAACATGGATATTGTACCCTTTGTTTCGCAATGGTGCGCACTCGTTCTGGGGCATCGGCCGAAAACGGACACACTTCTAGTAGCACATACCCACTCTGGGGGATTCGCCAAGAACGGACTCACACCCAATTGCACACACCGCGTTTGAGTCATGTCTCGCACGAACTGAGCCATGTCGTGGTTGGTATAACGCCACATGAACAAGATGACATTATACTTAATAAGGCGTCTCACTTACGAACAATACTGCGAATATTAGTGTTGTTGTGTCACACTTCTTTCAAGATTTCATCGCGGTGACGTGCGCTTCCCTCCATTCTTTAAAGGTTGTCATTCATTAAGCTTTCTTATCATTAAAGCCAAGACCTACATATTTATCGCAGGTTGAGCTACTATCTTATCGACGACAATGCCCTGGCAAGAACGCTTCCAATTTTCCGAGCATTTCACATCTGAAGCATTCTTCTACTCTCCAAGTAAATAATCGCTGCCAATTTTCCATCTCCTGAGGCACTACGAAAATGTCCTGCGTTTCATATAACGCAAGCAATAAACACGTAAAAAAACGAGTGCATAGCTATTTTCACTTAGCCGCTAATCACTTCAGAATGCTTTTTTTCTACGCGTCTCTCCTAGTCCGGCGCAAATGTCAATTATATATAACCTCTGAGTATCGCGCACATCTCTCAGTACGCCGCGAAAACTTGAATGTTACGTTTTAATGAGATAGCAATTAGAAAGACACCAAACGCACATTCGTTTCGTAGACGTTGACGTCGGCTTTGTCATGCATTTTCTATCGATGTCGCATGTACGCACGTGGAGGGTCATATGGTCTTCAGAGACCCGGAGCGCATTTGGCCGCAAAAACGACGAAGCGACGTGGACACACAGTCGAGGCTATGCTGAATCGCATCAGTGGCAGATATATGACAGTGCATGGCAGCCTTCTGTTGCAGAGGTATGGTAGCCTTCTGCTGCTGGTATGTTTGGTGAGAGTCGAGCACACAACCAGTGGCGTTAAAAAAGGCGAATTTAATTAAGACGCGCGACCTTTCGTGGGAATCCAACCCTTGACCTCTGGCAGGAGTTGAACCCAGGACCTTTTGTGGTAATTAAGGAGAAATGGGCTATCAATTAATGAAAAAGCGTGAAACCAAGGCGAATAAGTAGCCTAATCACTGCCTGTGGTGTTAAGACAAATTTATTTAGGCACAGCTAATTAAGAAAGTTCATCAAGGAACTAGAACCCAGGACCTTTGGTGGGAGTGAAACCAACTTGGAGATACGGGCGAACCGGCCATATCTCCAAGTTGGATTCCAATTGACATTGTGAAGGACGAGAGTCGACCCTGTGATCTTTGGTGTTAATTAGGGTGACGTTAATTACGGCACAGTTAATTAAGACAGAGTTAGGTATTACCCTACAAGCCACGACCTTTGATGGGAGAAAACGAATAAAAGGAAAATAACAGCGCATTAGTACGAAAATATCAATAGTGTGGTGGTGTATAATGTCTCGTGGGCGGGAAAGCCTTGATCTTCTTTATCATATACTAAGCTCATTATTAGCTTTTTACACACTGCAGCCCTATTTAGGCCAATCGAAGGAGAGGTGAATTAAACAACTATGCAAAATACAAACGCTACAAGTATACGCAACACAAGTGAGAAAAACATGAAAAAATAAGGTCAATAGCACTCAAGTTCGAGCAACAAATTCTCAATGGAAGATAACGAATGGATCCAGGCAGCAAAGCCCAATATTAAATGGTGAGATGGGGAAACTATGTGGAAACGCGTAAGTTTGTCATCAATAAGATTCAATATTAAGACAGTGACAGCTTCTAGATTACAAAGGTACCGCAAATTTTATCTATGAGCTCAGAGAAGAGAGGTTCGCTGAATGAATTGAGGTGTGCAAAATGTTTCTTAATGATGACCCGCAATACCTAAGTGTTGATGTAGAGTTAGCTTTGTACGTTATGCGCAATATTTACTCAACGTTATGTGAACGGAAAACCAGCAGAAATGTGCTAATTAAGTAATAAGCAAGGCTCCCCGTGGCTATCCACACGAATGCGGCGACGAGGTGCCCTCATATACAACGATCGCGCTGGGAAAACAGAAAGTAGAAGCATATATTAGCGACGGCGTCTTCAACAAATTCTTTGGCATTTTACGGCCCATGTGATAGTATTTTTCCAGCACTATTTTCTTTTTTTTTTCAAGTTCATATAACAACGTTGTGTCGAGGGACCCTTAACGGATGGGACGGGCGGCGCTTCTTACGGCAACCAGTTTACGAAGTGCAAAAGGGTTTGAAGATTGAAAGTTTCGTTGCGAAATGCAACACCACCAGCGGTGTTCTTGCACGATTCTTCAAATTTGCAGTGCATTTTGCCTATGGAGGCGTCCGCGCAGGAGCCCTTCCCATAGACGCTGAACTAAGAAGATGGGCCTGCACAATAATATCCGCAGTACCCAAAGATTGGAAAACATGCCGATATTTTGGTGGACAAACAACGAGGATGCGCGCGGCTGCTCAAAAGCGAAACATGGCAGATGGTATAGTAAAGTAATAATAATAAATAGTATTAATAGTAATAATACTAAATATTAATAATAATAAAAAATGGTAGTCGTGAGATAGAAAATCTGCAGGCCGTATTGGTCCAGGTCGTCTTATTTAGGAATGTATTACTCGTTCCGTAGTTTGAGGACAGTCATGTAAGGACTGACTACTATTCTGATATGCTGTGTATACGTGCTGTAACTTCCAGGTTGCTGTTAGAACATCGGAATGGCGTTGTAAAGAGAATTGGTGTGTGATTGCAACTTTTTTTTGTGTGTGTGTGCTTTATAAGATGCCGTTGAGCTTGGACAACGATATGGCGTTATTATTATCATATCATTGTCGTTACAAGCCTTGTCTTTTTTGCCTAAATTACCATGAAAGGAACCAACAAATGTATAATAAGGAAGTGCTGACGCGTCCCAATTCTCTTGGAAAACAGACCGTCAAACATTTGACATGTATGAGGAGGAGCTCTGCTTTCGCTCGGTGCTTTAAGCAGACAGCATTTTACGCTCACCCAAGCACTAAATAATGCAAGCAGTTCCAATAATGTCTGCTGAAGTGTTATTTCGCTGTTTGGCTTTTCGTCTTGTATATCCCGCTTTCCTGCCCTACCCTCCCCCTGTAGCCCCGAAGACGTACATACTCCCCCGAGTAGCTCTTCAATAAAGAGCTGTGCAGTTTGTATGCAAAGGAAAGGCGCAAATTATTTCATGTTAAGTGATTTGCCATCATAAGCACTGTATTTGTCTTGTCGTATCGGCAATACAAAGCACTGATACTTTTTTATTGTGCCCTGCTTTTTTTTTCTGAAAATGAAAAGCCTGAAGATGTAAAACTTAGCGGAGAAAAATATACGTTCTTCAAGCAATACCAAACGCCCCCTACCGGCACAACCGTATAAGAGAACCGAATTCCATTCAACGCAGCGGCTCCACATAAAGGTAAAGAAACGAAGTGGCGACAATTTGAACAGAAGAGCAAATAAAGTTCTTGACGGTAGAATTTCAAAGGGAATTGACCGCGACAAGAAACTAGTATGTTGTCTTGCTCACAGACGGAGGTAGAGAAAACGAAATTCTGGACACTCCAGAATGGGATGCGTGGAAGTAGGTTTCGAAAGAGCCTTCGATGTCGAGTTTCGATCACATCCTGCCTTCCGGCTGGAAGACTGGCATGTTGCTTGTTTGTCAAAGTCAAAAACGATTTCTCGGTTGAGCATTTCGAAACACCAAACTATAAAAAAACATTTCATTCTTTGCTAGGTTCTCATTCTTTTCCATTCACTGCCCCGTCGCTGTAAAGAAACAAACGGAGCTGGTTGTATTGCTAAACTTCTCCGAGAAATATTGAAGCTTTCCGGTTAACAGAAAACAAATTTTGACGTAGAAATTTAGATCACAATGCCCTAGTTTTGTTGTCTTGAAACATTTGCCTTTCTTTTTATTTAGTTGCGGTAGCCAGAGTCCCAAAAGAGAAAAGTCTGTCAGTTTTACCTCCAATTGACACTAGTTACTACGTATTGAAACTGAACTGCTGGAAAATCTTGCGCACTAATTGTTGTGTTCCAAGGTAAATGTAGCTTGTTACTCGCGTACAACATATGTTTCGCCATGACAGTCATCCTTGAAAGGATCTCTTTCATTCCCAGCGCTGTGCGTAGGAATGATTCGTTGAAAGAAACAATGCTTGTAGCTTTCCAAATCCGCTAAAAATGAAGGTTACTTTAATAGTATCAGTAGCTCAATGTGTGAACGACGTAACTATACTGAAAAACGAAGTTGTCGTTCCAGTGCAAGAAAACCATCTGCAATTTTCAAAGTAACATAATAACGGGACCCGCAACATTCCATTGTGTGTCTTCTCTTTTTTACTTTAATGACCAGCGTGCTGCTCACAACTGTAAATACTCACAGCGTTTTCTTGTCACATTTCCAGCTATGGGCCAGAGCCGACACAGTCGTGACCGAATGAAACTATTAGTAGAAGGTGAATCAATGACGGCACAGACGAAACGCTTTATTTCGCAGCTCGCATAAGCTTACTGAGGTCAGTATGAGCGGTGTAATTAGGCACTTGAACCTAACTACAAAGAGAGAAATAAAACTATTGTTCCGACAGTACGAATTCACCTTCGGCTGCGCCTCATGCCCTAAGTGATGTTTAACGCATGGTATTGAAGGTGGGGAGGGGAGGGGGGGGGGGGGGTATTCACCTCGTCGTTTCCGACGTCTGCAATGTGGCAAAGCATGGCCTCCAAGGTTGGTTTCGACTATTAGCTAGGGTGTGGTGCTATGTGGCCAATCACGAGTGGTTCAGCCGAAAGCGAATTCTGATATTTTTCTTGCCAAACTAGACACGTAAGGGGAAGCCACATAATGTATAGGTCGGGGCTATCGAATCTTACGGATGTTGACAGACGAGCTGGTTCAGATTCATAACAGGGTTGTGCAGCGCGAGAGGAAAGAAACAAAAAAGACAAATTATTATGAGCACTTTGTGCGCATTGTCGTCTTTCTCTGTCTCTGCCTTCATCAATTTACACTTCCGATATTAAGATTACAGGCGATATGTCTGCGAAACTTGAACAAGATAAGAAGAGCTGTACGGTCCAAATTTATTCTTTTTTTTCAATTTTAAGGAACAAAAATAAGTCCTAAGTATCGTGCACGAGAAGTGCCGTCTGATTATGAGCCAAACCAAAGTGAAACACTTCGGATAATTGTATGACCATCTTTTCTTCTTTACCCAAATCTATCTACATAAGACACTTGGCTGATACCGTGCATGAATTTCAGGTAGTGTGCGGACATCAGATCAAGCATAAGGATAAGTTAGTGCTCTTTATCACTCGTAAATGTGCCTTGCATTTTCGTTCCCTATCACGCATCTTTTCAGCTAGCTCTTCCATACCAACTATCCGGCCTAAGGATCCCACATGGACGTCTTTCATTTAGGTTCCCTAATCTAGCCAGATAAACGGTGAGGTTTTTCATGTGCGGGCAACTGTATCCCAGGTCGCAATAGTACGCACATGAGCATAGGCCTCCTCACCCGCCAACGCTTTTAGTCTCCCCACAGCACATTTCTACAAATGGTTCCTTTAGGCAAGACGCTGGGGAACCATTCACACGTGAGTTCGACGTGTAAGTATATTTTAGGGTGCTTCAGCGAGCACTTTGATAAATCTTTAAAACTTCAATGGGGCAGATGGCAATTCAAGTCCATGAGCTGGTCTACTAGAAGAGGCGAACCTTACTTGCGCTTAAATTTGAAATGCATAATCTACAAATAAAAAATGACTTGTATTTTAACTAATGCCATTAAGAGACATATTGAAATTGACCACTTCTAATGGGTTCGACCGCAAGGCATCACCACTTATAAAGAGTATTGTTGATGACACCATTTATGAGATATGCGCTGCCTAACTTGCGTTAGAAGCGCGTTGCCGGTTTTCTTACTCTCTTAACATGAAAGCCATTTTATGCTTTGAAGCACCAAACTGAAACGCCAATCCATTTCTCCCTGAAGCTCCGGAATTATTATCCCTAAACTGGTGTCATCCTGAGAATTCCTTTCAAGTGGATCCGCCTTACGAACTCCCCGGTTGTAATTTGTGAATTGCGGTATGTGTCACAAGGTAATTAGATGAAAACATAATTAGTGACTTCTCATAGTTAGTCGATTAGGCGTTTCAATTTTATGAGCCCCTGGTCAATCGGATGAACTCATGGACTCGAATTGTGCTATCTGCCACAGCCATATTTAAATATAATTTTGAAAGTATTCGCTGAAACATTCGTTATATATATTATTAACTTATGAATCTAAACTCTGAAACATCACAGTGAAATGTCGGTGTCTCAAAGTCACTTTTTTAAGGGAGCAGGGTGGTTTCTGACACGACCGTGGAGCATTGACACAACGCTTCCTATGCGCTGAGTGGCTACCTAACTTTTACAAGCACAAGAATTCGGCAACCATGCCATAATCCACTCATTTCAGCTCATTAAAACAGCAAAGAACTGTGTCAGTTGTCACGAACGGTGTCGTGAAACTGTTGTCATGCATTTACGCTTTCAGCTATTTCGTCGGCAAACGTCATTATCCATTAGCCATTATCCCTCAAGAGAAAAGTTTATAACAGCTGTGTCTTACCAGTACTCACGTACAGGGCAAAAACCTGGAGGCTTACGAAAAGGGTTCTACTTAAATTGAGAACGACGCAACGGGCTATGGAAAGAAGAATGGTGGGTGTAACGTTAAGGGATAAGAAAAGAGCAGATTGGGTGAGGGAACAAACGCGAGGTAAAGACATCTTAGTTAAAATCAAGAAAAAGAAATGGGCATGGGCAGGACATGTATTGAGGAGCCCATAACCCTTAAGGAACATCGGTTATCTCCCCTCCTCATTACATGCCCAGCCCTTGCCCATTTCTTTTTCTTGATTGCAACCAAGATGTCAGTTACTCGCGTTTGTTCCCTGAGCCAATCTGCTCGCTTCTTATCCCTTAACGTTACAGCCATTATTCTTCTTTCCATAGCTTGTTGCGCCGGCCTCAGAACCCTTTACGTAAGCCTCCAGGTTTCTGCCCCGTAGGTGAGTACTGGTAAGACACAGCTGTTATACAGTTTTCTTCTTGAGGGATAATGTCAACCTGCTGTTCATGATCTGAGAATTCCTGCCAAATGCACTCCAGCCCATTCTTGTTCTTCTGATTATTTCAATCTCATGATCCGGATTCACGGTCACTACCGGCCCTAAGTAGATGTATTCCCTAACCACTTTCAGTGCCTCGACACCTAACGTAAACTGCTGTTCTCATCTGAGACTGTTAAAGATTACTTTAGTTTTCTGCAGGTAAATTTTTAGACCCACCCTTCTGCTTTGCCTGTCCAGGTCAGTGAGCATGCATTGCGATTGGTCCCCTGAGTTACAAAGCAATGCAATATCAACAGCGCATCGCAAGTTGCAACGGTATTCTCCATTAACTCTTATCCCCAATTCTTCCTAATCCAAGTCTCTGAATGCCTCCTGCAAACATGTGACTAGCATTGGAGAGATCGTATCGCCCTGCCTGACACCCTTCCTTATTGGGAGTTTGTTACTTTATTTATGCAGGGCTACAGTGGCTGGTGGAGCGACTATTGATATATTTCAGTATTTTTACATACGACTCGCCTACACCCTGATTCCGTAATGCCTGCATGACTGCTGAGGTTCCGACTGAATCAAACGCTTTCTCGTAATCAATGAAAGCTACATATAAGGGTTGGTTATATTTTCCACATTTCTCTGTCACCTAATTGATAGTGTGAATATTGTTTAGTAGCCTTTACGAAATCCTGCCTGGTCCTTTGGTTGACAGAAGCCTGAGGTGTTACTGATCATATTGGTGATTACCTAAGTAAATACTTTGTACGCAACGGGCAGTAGGCTGATCGGTTTATAATTTTTCGAGTCTTTAGCGTCCCCTTTCTTATGGATCATGATTATGTTGGCGTTCTGCAAAGATTCCGGTACGCTCGAGGTCATGATGCATTTCGTATACAGGGTGGGCAGTTTTTCTAGAATAATCTGCCCAGCATTCGTCAACAAATCCACTGTTACCTGACTTTCCCCAGCTGTCTCCCCCCTTTGCATAGCTCCCAAAGCTTTCTTTACTTCTTCCGGCGTTGCTTGTGGGATGTCAAATCCCTCTAGACTATTCCCTCTTCCATTATCGTCGTGGGTGCCACTGGTACTGTACATATCTCTACAGAACTCCTCAGCCACTTGAACTATCTCATCCATATTAGTATTGATATTGCTGGCTTTGTCTCTTAACGCATACACCTGATTCTTGCCTATTCCTAGTTTATTCTTCACTGCTTTTAGGCTTCCTCTGTTCCATAGAGCGTGCACAATTATATCCATATTATACTTCTTTACTTGTTGATTAACTTGGAAAGTTCTGCTCGTTCTGTTCTAGCTTTAGGGTTAGAGGCTTCCATGCGTTGGCGTTTTTTATTCAGATCTTTCGTCCCCTGCGATAGCTTACCGGTTACCTGTTTAACGATGTTGCCACTGACTTCTATTGCACACTCCTTAATGTTGCCCATAAGATTGTCGTTCATTGCTTTAACTCTAAGGTCCTCTTCCTGAGCTAAAACGGCATACCTGTTCTGTAGCTCGATCCGAAATTCCTCTATTTTCCCTCTTATTGCTAACTCATTGAACGGTTCCTTATGCACCAATTTCTACCGTACCCTCCTCAAGTCTAGGCTAATTCGACATCTTACCATGCTATGGTCACCACCGCGCACCTTGCCGAGCACGTGCGCATCTGGTATGATGCCAGGGTTAGCGCAGACTATGAAGTTTATTTCATTTCTAGTCTCGCCATTCGGGTTCCTCAACGTCCCCTGCGGTTATTGCGCTTGCAGAAGAAGGTATTCAATATCCGCAAATTATTCCGTTCTGCAAACTCTACTAATAACTCTCCCCTGCTATTCCTACAACCTATGCCATATTCCCCCAATGACTTCTCTCCAGCCTGCTTCTTGCCTACCCTGGCATTGAGGTCGCCCATCAGTATAGTGCATTTTGTTTTTACTTTACCCATCTCCAATTACACGTCTTCATAGAAGGTATGGGCTTCCTGGTCATCTTGACAAGGTAGGCGTGTCTACCTGTACGACCTTCAATTCGTACCTCTGAGTTCCGCAACAAGACCTGCCTCCCTCTCGTTAATGCTATAGAATTCCGGTATGTTACCAGCTATAAACAATAAATAAACAATAAACAACAATATCCTCATTAATCAGAAATGTCTTTCCGCTAAGCCCCGGTAGCACAGGACGTGCCTACTTTTTAGCAGTGTATATGCTTCATTTTTCCTCCTCACCTAACTGAGCCCAATTATATCCCATTTATTGCCCGCTAATTCCTCCAATTACCATAGAGTAAATGAAGGAACTCGAACCCACGACGTTTGGTGTTAATTAAGGTGAGGTTGCCTAAGGCACAGTTAATTAAGACATAGTTAAGGCACTCGAACCCACAATCTTTGTGTTAATTAATAAGGAATTAACTAAGACCATATTATTTAAGACAGAGGTAATGAAGACACTCGAACCCACGACCTTTGGTGGAAATCGAACTCACGACTTTACGTTGTGGCATGATGTCTAAGCATCGCGTGCAGGTATTGATGCCTTTGCATTCATCCACGTAAGGGTAGCTGTTATATAACTTACGAAATGATGTCTTGAAAGTTGTGTCACTCTGAAAATTTATGACAAGTGCATACCAACATTCCAACAAATTCCAACATGTGCTGTATACTAAATATTTGAGACATTAGCTAGTAAATTATGGTTAATATTTGCCAAATAATGCTTAGGTGTTAAGTTCGCCTAAGTAATGTTCGCCTCTTGTAATAATACAGCACAAAGAAAAGAATACTGCTACCTACCGTAGGCGTTTTTAAAACTACCGTAAAACTTGGAAACGAACATCTCATACACGCTTCTATATCACCGAAATATTTCTTTGACACAGACCACAGCAGGCACAGATCTCTAGCCCCGATTTGTGAGCCGGCACAACTTGCCTAGTTTGCCTGATTCAATCACGCGATTCATGAACTTATTGCGGTGGTGCACCGGCTTGCGGAAGTAGTAGGAAGCACTCGCATTTCCCTCAGTAGATACCGGATCATATATACTATACTTCATGTATTGTTCTCAAACCTTCTTTATTCAAGAATCCGCCTGCGGCAGATCCCTGCAAAGCCTGCGGTTAGCCAGCCGAGAACGAATGGTCAGACTGCGTTTGCAGGCTTTTCTACATTTCGATTTCCCACTTCGTTTCCATGAAAAGGTGGCCGGCGTGGCAGGTAATCAAACCCGCAACCTTGTGCTGAGTGGCAGAACGCCATAACCTCTGAGTCTGCTTGGTGGATTCAGCAGCAGAATCAGACACAATGCCGCTGCAAAGTTTTGTTTCTTGAAATGGAAAAACGCCGCCTTCAGCACTACGGCTCAGTGGTCTGAGCACTCCGTTTGTAACTAGTTAGACGCGTGGGCAAACACTGTCCGATTGCGGTATATTCTTCTTTTAAAAACGAATCCTCCTTTGCCACTTCCTTCGATTTTTCCACTGCTGCTGCTTTCGTTGTCTGGCACGCCGCGTGGAGAAGTGGTTCAGAGCGCGGATATGCATGGCTTGGGCATGGCAGAGAGGAAAGCCGACGCGGGAGATTCAGCTGAGCATTTCCATCGAAAGTCGGCACAGCGACCTCTGGAGTTTCCTGAGTGTCGCCACAATACCGTCCCGGTGGCTGTAGTTATCCATGACCTTCCGCAAAAGCATTTCCGAAATTGCAGCACTTATTACTAGCGGGCAACAGTCGAGAAGGAAGCTATATAGAATGCTCGAGAGGAGCTAGGGGAAGCAGGCAGAGATAGGGTAGAACCTACGCAATCAGAAAACGAGTCAATAAAAGCCTGGCCGCTCTTCTTCCGTGCCTCACATACATGGCGGGAGAGAGAAAAGCTGATGCATGATGGCACGGAAACGCCACTACTAGACACGGCAGCGGTTGCGGATAAACTGGATAAATTGCGGTATGGTGCGCTTCTGGTATTTCAATTAAAAAAGAAAACAGAAACACCGTGAAAATTTGTCAAAAGTACAACAGACACAGGGCTCGCAGACGCAACACCGCATTAAAGCTCTGTAGCGTCTAGGCGACACTGCGGATCGGCCGCACGTAAAATCAACACTTCTATTCCCGCCACCGCAGTTGCACGGCTACTGCGTTGTTCGAGGCCACTGGTTATATCCTGACCGCGGCAGCTGCAGTTCGACGGGGCAGAAAGATAAACTATGCGGAGCCAACACTCTGTTAGAATCAACGTAAACGAAGCTCTCTATTTGCAGTTTGCTTTTATTGACAAGAATTAGCGATGATGTTGAAATTCCTTCAACATTCAGTTCAATACGAGAGTAGAACGTTCACGTTAAACGTTACCTTACGTGTACCGCTGCTGCTTGCCTGCGTACTACACAGAGCACACTGTGACACCTGTTTGCCTGACACGTCGTTGGGCACCATGCAGTGTTCATAACCGCGAGAAAGTTAGCATTGTCATTGTCTCACATGTCCTATCGCATCGCAGCAGAAGTGTTAAACTTTCATTGAATTAGGAAGTTCTACGAGCCAAAACTGCAAACTGATTGTCAGGCAAAGCGTAGTGTTGGGCAACGGTTCAATTTTGACCCACGTAGGTTAGTTCACGAGCACCTAAGTCTAAGTCAACAAATGTTGTTGAGTTCGTCCCTGTCTAAATATGGCTGCCGTGGATTGGGATAGGACGTGCGGTCTCGAGCAATGACATAGCCGCGAAGCTACCACGGTGGGAACACAAGTGTTCATATGAGGTGGGATCGCTTCCGTAGTGTTGCCCCGACGCTGTAGTATACGATGCTTTATAGTGCATGTGCGTCTGCAAACCGCGCGTCAATTGTCCGCTTGACAAATCTGCAAGGTGTTCATTTATCAGAAGTAGCAGAAACCGAACCTTAAACCTAAATTCAATCACTTTGTTCACGACCGCAGTCGTGTCTAGTAGTAGTGCTTCCTCCTCCCGTCAACTTTCTCTTCTTCCACACTCGCCCTGCTTGTGGGAACTCCAAGTAAAAGGGGGCAAAGCTGTCGTTCGCTCGTTTCGTGCCTGCGTCGCTTCCACCCAATCTGCGACTGCTCTGCTAGCCTCCCCTCTAGCAATATTCACCATGCTTTTGCGAAGGGTCACGGATAATTACAGCTGTCAATAGGACATTGTGACGACGCCCAGTAAGCTACAGAGCTCACTGTGCACATGAAACGCGACGGAAAGGTCCAAACGATTTTCTCGTGTCGTGTATCCTCTGCCACGCTCCTGGAATATATATGCCCACTCTGAACCACCTGCCCATGTGGCGTGCAAGACAGCGGCAGCATCAGCAGTGGTAAAGTCGAAGGAAGAGGCACAGAAAGGTTCGCTTCGAAACGTTCGCGTACTTAAATCTTGGGACAGGCGCGGGCTTAAAATTAATCCAGAGTCCGCTGCTATGGTGTTCCTCATAATCCGTTTGTGATTTTGGCCAAATACCCCTCCATCATTGAGATAAAGTTTAACGCTTCAGAGACGATGCGACGTGCCATGTTTGGCAATGACAATGTTAACCTTCTCGGAGGCTATGAACAATTGTGCACAACAACACCTCAAGCAACACGTCTCGCCGTGTGTTCTGTATACTACGCCAGCGAACAGTGGTGCTGCACGAAAGGTAACGTTTAATATCAGCTCGACACTCTAGTATTGCGCTAAACGTTGGATAATGGAAAAATTGGCCTCCAACATCACCGCTGACAATCGTCAGTCAAAGCAAACAGCACAAGGCGCTAAGATTACTTCGATTCCCACAGTGCGTGAAATCCCCGTAATTTTTTTACTAGGACTTATCTGACAGCTTTTGCCAGGAAGTGCACTTCCTTTTAAATGAAAAGGTTTAAGAAAATACATGTGTGCATTGCTTTCATTTTCATTCCACAACTTTGCAAGAGTTCTTAACGATGGTCGTTCCTTGCTCCGTTAAAAGTGAGAAGTAAATATGCGCAGCAAGGAGTCATAAAAACAACTTAAGTCTCACCGTTTTTTTTTTCTATCTTCTCTTTAAATGGGGGTGGCTTAGTGGCAGCCTGAAAGCAATACGATGTATGGTGGAAAAGAAATGTAATGTTGCTTGCGAAAAGTAATTTTAGAGAATATTTCAGGTTATAGCTAACGCCGCAATTCCTAATATAATGATGACATCAACACGGAATATAACGTCCACGTGTAAGCCAGAGATCGATGTTCCCATCTTTCCTGTCGCATTGAGGACGCAAAGTAATGCGGGTCTTTCAAGCCCTGCCGAGAATTTCTTGTCTCTTATAGTCAGGGCCAAAATTTATGCAGCAGAGGTTGCCCAAACAGACCATCATCCAGGAACGCAAATGCGTTTGAGCTTAAGTGGATGCATTCCTTCTACGAGAAACGAAGGTGCACCTCACAGAGGGACCACGCACTTGTTCACGTTCTTCGAAACCGGTGGCGCCGACGAGTGGATGTGTCAGGAACTATGGAGGGGAAATATGTGTCCCATGCTAAGTGTTCCGCTGCTGCGCCGTAGTTCGATTCTCACGTCCCGACATTAAAGCCACGGAACCTGGACTTCCAGCGCCATCTGCGGACGATGCGCCGAGCAAGTTATTGATTATTCTTGCCGCTCACGTGATCCATTTCTTTGACCGCTGTTTCGCACCATTGCCGCCAGGTGGGGTTATAAGGTGGCACTTCGGCACAATTGGACTTGATGGCGGTCACAAGAAGGCGGAAAGTTTATGCGACCTAATTGAGAACCTAGAATGGACGTGAAGTCAAAGCGTTTTGGTAAACATTTAGGGACTGATACAAGAAGTTACGGAATTACACGAAATTTTAAAACAACACGAGGGTGTACTTGTATACATGGGCGCAAGATGCCGCAAGGAATATCAAGCGTTGCCGAAGCTACATATATAATACATTAGGGCGTATATATAGACATTTTATTAAATTTTAAATTATGCAGCCAAGTAGATATATCGAAATCTGATGTGTTAGGGGTGTAAAAAGCGTTTTGTACACTCAGTTGCCTTATTTCTACATAAATTTATCTTATGGTAGCTTCTTACCTTGCTTCTGTTTCCTACCAGTGATGCGAAGAGCACACCATACATTCATTGATTGCGACATCATCCTATAACATTCTGAAACCGATCGCAACGTCCCCGCGTTTACTGAGTATTATGATTTAGGTACAGTGGTTGAATTGAAATTGTTATAACAAGATACGCGGTAGATGAAAATTTGGACATACCGACATGTAAATTGTGAAAATTTTGCATAATTTCTAGAACATTAACATGCCCTTTGTATTCTCTGTTGGTTTGCATTTTGACCTAAATACACTACCTCATGTTATTGCTGTAGCCACTATTTGGACACAGCAATAGAATTTTTGCTGTCTTTGTCGATGTTGGCGCCGCTGTGGGGTTCTGGATACATTTAGCCATAGGTATGCGATATGCTTATGCATGTCATACATACAGGTTATATTTCTACATTATTTAAAAATCACTAACGCTGCTCATGACAGGTGCTACATTCCTGACTTAATAATTCCTCGCAAATTTAAGAATGGCCACCTCAAACAAACTTCATGAGAGAACGTAAGTAGCGCACGCTTTTTATCTGAAATATTTTCAGAGCGTTATGTGTTAAAAGTTCACTGCCATATTAGTACTAAAATCTGAAAAAGATGTAAAGACGGGCCGCGTAGTGGCGCCTATGTGATCTCACTATAGGCCCGAAACGGCGTGGTAAAGCTTTTAGGTGTGCCAGAAATATTAGCGCACCGACGTATGTCGCGTCCGCGTTAGTTAAACCCGGGTACTGGTCAGACACCGTCCGAGAAGCTTATGCGCAACGCCAAACCTTGCTATCGAAATCAGTGCATTGCCATATGGGGCAAAACTGCCAGTTTTTTACGCAGAAAACGGCTGGAAAACATTGTGTACTTACGCACGCTGCTGTCATGTTGACGACGGGATGGGACGGTTGACAGGTTTTAATACACAGAATGGTTTGCGAACTGCAGGCACTATGAGCGTATCTGTGAGCCTAAAGGCTAAACCCCATTGGCGCGATTTTGTGCGCGACAGCGACGAGCGACGGGTTCGCGCGACGGATCGGGCCGTCGCTTGAACAGATCGCTCGGTCTTGTCGCGCGATCGCTCGGTTTTGCAAATCTAGAATTCGTCGTTCGTCGCCCGGAAGTGCTATGAGCGACTAGCCAATAGCGCAAAGCCGGAACTGGATGTACATAACTCCAGTACTTTCGATTGTCGCACGGAACGAGCAAACGATTGAATTTTTATAGCTGCAAGGATAAGAACCTACTGCAAGACTTTCAGAAATATTTTATGCTGCTTTTTACAGTAAAATACATCAACTTAAGTTAATAAAGCACGCGTCACGCTAGTTTTGGCGCCTATATTGCTGCCCTCATACCGGCAACACTGGGGAGACGTCGCTCGAAGTCGTCGATCGCATGGGGTGCAACTTGTAGGCGACGAGCGAACGCGACAGCCATCTCCATCGCGTCGCTTGTCGCTGTCGCGTGCAAGATCGCTTGCATGGGGTTTATACTTAAAAGTGCAGTCGTAGTCGTTTTTTGATCTTGATATATATGAAAGTAGGCATAGGGGGGGGGGCACAACATGAATGGCATGTCGTGAAATCAATCCCATGAAATATTTTTCGTGTATGTCATGGCATACACCTCTTTAACGCGATATATATCAGGACAGAAATGACTTGCATGCAGACTTGAATGGATGGCATGACATGAATGGCATGGGTTTCATAACATGGGTGTCATAACATGGGTGTTATGATAGCATAGCAATAAACTTTATTTTTACAACGGTTTTTGACGTTGGTGCCCGGGGCTAGGCTGCCAGGGGTCCATCGCCCGAGGAAAATCTTCCCAGATGCTCGGCAACAGTCCTGGCCCGCTGGACGGCCCACTCCTGGTCTTCGGGTGCCTCGCTTAGGTGGACGGCTTGCCATCTCTAAGCGAAGCGCCCCGCTTCAGAGGGTCAAATTGAAATTCAAATTCTTTATTTTTCCATGAAAATACAATAAAAGTGTGTCCAGTACTGTTTGGACCCGTAGCCGTAGGCTAGTTATGGGTCCAAACAGTTGTCTTGCCCCCTCCTTCTTGTCCTTCTTACTCATGGCGTTGGCATTCCCAAAGCACATGGGCCATATCGGGCCGTTCGTGCTCGCACCACGGGCAGTCAGGCGACGGGTGCAGCGCGAGCCACAGGCGTTGCAGGTGGTATGGGTTGGTGAAAGTGCCCGTATGCAGCCCTCTCAGGTCGACCACCTGGGACCTGTCTAGGCACCCGAGAGGTTGTGAATATTTTCTTAGTTCCTTCCTATAGTGAGCAAGCACCTCTCTGTATGTTGCCAGAAACTCCTCGACATCGCAGTCGGCGTCCCCGTGATACCCAGCTCCGTCCGCCGTGACTTGGGTTGTGCTGGTAACGACAGCGTCGGCACGGGCCGGGGTGGCCACCGCCATCGCCGTCACTCCTCCGCTGGGGTCCCGCACAACAACGGCAGTGGATGCCCTCTGGGTGACCGCGCCGCGGCGGGTAAGCTACCTGGCGAGAAGGTGGGCGCGCTCGTTGTGGTTGGGTGGGGTGTCGGTGCCTCTTCGGCCGTTAGCATTGTTGTCATTGTTGTCGCGACTGTTGTTGTTACTGCCAAGCTCCCCGACATGCGCGGGGAACCACTTCAGGGACTTGTTTGTAATCATGCTGGATCCAAAGTCCCCGGCCCAGAAGTTGAGCATGCGCCCCACATCCGCGGACGCCCAACCTGTGGTGTAGTTCCGAGTCGCTGATTTGGAGTCGCTCTTGATCAGGTTATCCTACGCACCTCTGTGGAGTGCCGCGAGGGCTATGGCCATCTCTTCCGCTACTTCGGCCGACGTCAGCCTCGCTGATGCCGTGACTCGGATCGTTCCCTTTGTATCTACGACTGCCATGGAGAACGCCGTCGGCCGGCCGTGTCGTTGCCGCTGTTGGTGCTGCCGTTTTTGTCGTAGTGGTAGTGATGGTGGTGCTGGTAACTGCGGTTCATCTCGCACATTCCCTTGCGGCAGCGGTGGTGGTCGACGTCCGTCGTCGCCATAAGAGTCACCGACTGGCCGCCGGTACCCGGCTGTGTCGACGAAGAGGACGCCTTCTCATCTTCCATGCTTCTCGAGGATTGCTACCGTCCTGCGTATATGTCTTTCCACGTCATGCACTGGGTGCACATTCTTCGCCATGTTTTACGTCTGTATGGCGTCCCTGATTTCCGGTAGCAGTGATTCCTTCAGTTCACGAGCCTCGTGACATCAAATCCCGAGCAACTCTAGGATTCGTCTTCCCGTTACGGTGCTCGACAGCCTCTCCAGCTGCGCGATTCTCTGCGCCTCGGCAATCCCCTCGAGCGTGTCGTGTACGCCCAACTCGAGGAGCCTGTGGGTTGGCGTGTACTGGGGTACTCCCAGGGCGGTCTTGAACACCCTGAGGTTTCCTTCCTGTGCCAGTCGGCTGAGTCCGTACGCCTGTATCCGCCTCATAACGTTGTGTTCCGTTATTCCCTTCCTCTTGTTCGCGAATTGCGAACAAGAGGATATACATACGTACATATATATATATATATATATATATATATATATATATATATATATATATATATATATATATATATATATATATATATATATATATGTATGTATATATATATATATATATATATAAGCATGGATTTATGTTAAGAAGGTTGACTATCTATAATGTGGTTAACTGCAACGAAGCTGCGTAAAATCTCGTGTAATTCCGAATTCTGGCTTTTTACGTCCCAAATTGCGAGTTGATGATGAGGCACGCCATATGAGGAGACTCCAGATTAAGTTTGACATCCGGGAGATCCTTAACGTGCCCCCAATGCACGGGACACTGATGTTTTTGCATTTCGGCCCCATCAAAATACGGCCGCCGCGGCCCTGATTTGATCCCGTGGCCTCGCGCTTAGCAGCGCAACACCAAAGCCGGTATGTCACCGCTGCGGGTTCTTCTGTAATTCAATTAGATGCTTCAACAAACACGTTTCAATGCGATTAGTAATATTAAAGCACTCCACACAATTTGCGGGGGTGTGTATCTGTCGGTCTGCTTGTTTGTCTACCTGTCTCTCGATGTCCCTAACCGTTTTCCTGCCACCTTGGGTGACTATATACGTCGTGTATTGTCTAACGTTTAGAAAATCGCCCTACTCTATTGAGCTAACTCGGCCCGCAGACAGTGCTCAGGCCAACTTGGGTCATGGGTAGATGGTATCGAGTATGCGCCGCTAATGAGTTAACAGTTTCACGTCAACTTGCGTTAGTGGGTATGTGCCACTGTTTATGCTCGCGTGTCGCCAAAATCCCGCGTCGCTTGTCGTTTCAGGCTTGTTCGGTTCTTCTGATGCTGTCTTTTGTTTTTGTTTTTCTGTACGTTGCCCTGCTATGGCTGCAACTCTGCCTGCTTGTTGTCCACGAGGGTCTTTTCTCTCAGCAGAATTTCATCACTAGTTGCAAGACGGAAAGAGCGCAAAGATGAGACACTTCAATGAACGCTTCATTGGACTTTTTTCAACCCTACTTCAATCACTAGGCAAGGGAAACTAGCTGTGTGCCACACTTAAATGAAACTCTTTGCCGCAAATTTGGGCCGTTGGGCATTTGGCATTGGTTATGTTCTACCAAGTATAACCGAAAATATATGTTCCGCGGTTCAGTGAACCTCTTTGACACCAACTTGGGTCACTGAGTATGTGGTACTTGATATGTGCCTGTTTTCAATAACAAAAAACAATCATTGAAATTTCTTCCTTGCTGGGAAAAACCGAACACATATTTTATATGTTCCGGAAATCTTGTCTGTATATATTGCCACAATTCACAAGGAGCAGGAACTGATAAAAAAAAGGGCAGGACACTTTAATTGCAGGTCAACTGAAAAACGATCGCGCAGGGGCCTCTTCTTCTCTTCCACAGTGCGCGAGATCTTCGTCTTCTTCTCTACGCGCCGCGTACTGGATGTGTCATTTGCGTCCCTCCAGAGGGAGCATCGTCCCGATGCGCACCGAGCGGCAGGAAGATGTGTCAGACGAGACGTGGGCACTTCATTCCGAATAGGGCTTCATTCCCACAATGTGCACAACTTCTGGTGGACGCTGCATCGCCCTGGGGGAAGGAGGACCGTCAGGGATGACGTCATAACTCAGGTCGCTAAGGCGCCATAAAACCTTGTACGGACCAACGGACAGCCTGA
The DNA here is from genome assembly GCF_038994185.2 of Dermacentor albipictus. NCBI lineage: Eukaryota > Metazoa > Arthropoda > Arachnida > Ixodida > Ixodidae > Dermacentor > Dermacentor albipictus. Next base: position 444,799,309 of record NC_091821.1, read on the forward strand.
GTAGCTTTTCTGAAAGTCCTCGCCGACGGATGGGACTCAAGACCGACACTTTGTCGCCTGGCTGATATGTGATGCAGCGGTGCCCTAGATTGCAGCGTCGAGAACCGTAGTCCTGTTGTCGGGCGATTCTGACGCGGGCGAGTTGTCTCACTTCTTCAGCACGTTGAGCGAAAGCTTCAGCGTCCGGGCCTGTATCACCGCAGTCATGTGGCAACATCGCATCGAGCATCGTCGTCACTCCACGGCCATGAATAAGGCTAAATGGTGTCTTTCGCGTTGTTTCCTGCTGAGCAGTGTTGTAAGCGAATGTGATGTATGGTAGAATTTCATCCTAATGTTTCTGCTCCACGTCTACGTACCGGTGCTCCCAGAATAATTCGGAACGCTGGACGCGCAGCTGCCCGTCGGCGGAGTGCGCCGGCGGATAAATACAGGCAAGAGTTGTGCATGCGCGGTCTCCCTAGCGAGCAAGTTTCGCTCCCTGGTGCATCTAGATTGGCGTTGCCTTGCTCCAAGAAGGTAGCGCTAGGTGCCCTTTAGCATTGTGCAATGGGGGCTGGGCGAATGAATGCCTGTAGCACAGCATGCATGCACCGTTATCTACAAATAAAGGCTCCTGCATTCCTTGCAGCGCATTCTCGCCATGGTCTGCATCCCGTCTTAGAGATAGCAATGCTTTGCGTAATTACGTGCTAGTGGGGCGGCTTGGCTACAACGGCAACGCTGCCTTATGGTACGTCCACACTAGCGACAAAAACGCGCGCGACACAACGCGCGCGGCGAGCGGTGCTGTCGCGCGCGGCAAGATTCACGAAAAGCGGCAGCAACGCGCGGCAAACGCGCGAATGGGTGCGAGACCCATTTTTCGCGGCAGACGCGAAACGTCCACCAATCAGAAGCGAGTCGCTTTACGAGCCGCGCTGTTGTGGCGCCACCTGTCGCATAAGCAAAGAATCATAATCTATGGGCTCTGAGACTGAACAGTGACACGCGCGCCGTAAAATCTCAGAGGCCATTTCCAGTCAAGGGGGCTGTTTTTGTTAAGCCTTACCACACCGCCACTGAGGCGTCGACGAAGAATTCGCCTCGCAATGGAGGCGTTTTTGGAAACCGTTCGCGGATATGCGTACCTCTATGATAAATCGAGCGTCGGACAAGGAGCTGCGCGCCAACCGCTGGCACATTATGGACAGCAGTTTGGCATGACAGGTGAGTAATTGGTGAAGGTGGGGAAGCAGAGTGTGCGCCTGGCCCTCAGTGTCCCTGTACCGCACTCAAAACTTTCTTGTCCGCTGTCTGGCACGTCGGCGTCGCACAAGTAAACAACAAACAAGTATTGTAGTGTTCACAGTCACCAGTAGCTCCTCGTCCGTATCCGACATGCCTGAGCGTGGCCGGCAGTGGCGCAAAAAAACACGGACACTTCCGATGGAAGACGAAATGGGCAGAACGGAGAGCGCGTTGTCGCGAGAAGTATCGAATGGAACGAGACAACGCGGGACTCCACGGGCCGCTGCCGCGTGCCGCAAAACGCGACTGTGGACTTGCCCGCACGCGTCTGCCGCGCGGGCGCTTGCCGCGTGCGGCGTGTCGCGCACGTTTTTGTCGCTAGTGTGGGCGTACCATTATTTTTCCACCGCGTTAGCCTGTGCTGCGAAGTATCAGCTCTTAGTAAAATATCTCCCGATCCGTGTCACTACTAGCTTCGCAATACGAGGACAATTTCCACTATTACATGACCCCTCTTAATGGGTGTGTCTGCGATAGCGGCAATAAAAGAGTTCACAAAATGAAGTAACGCGGCACTTTCATCAAGGCCCATTTCACGCACAGGAAGTCACTTCATGCAAAGGTCACTCTAATGAACTCTACACGACTCTACTCGTTTATTGACACACCACCTTACGTGGTTCGTATATATTGTGCGCCAATAAATCACGGAATCTGGACCACTGGTAGCGAGTATCTTTTCGTATTGATCGCGAGTCGGCGTTTGTTGGCGAAGATACTGATTTTCGTTTGCTCAGAGGAAATATACAATGATAATCCAGGGTAGGCTGTGTGAGCTGAATGCAAAAAAGTAGTAAGGAGAACATAGTAAATCTAAATAATAGGAAGAACACGGGGTTTATTTTTTCCACAGTAAAAAAAAAAAGAATCGAAACGTAACTGTTTCGTCTAAACCGATTGGCGTGTTCGGCTATCAATATCTCGCGAATGCGCCGTCCACGCGAAGCGCAGCTTGTACGCGGCGTGGAATTGACTCGTAGAGCGCATCGACGAAGTCCCTCCTCTCACCAAGGCGCTTCCATTCGCGCGTTATGGCGAGCCAGAGCTCGTCGGCACTGGCCCCTCCCAGATTCAGCTTGGATAAGCTTTCCTTCATGATGCCCCACACGTTCTCCATAACATTGAAGTCTGCACCTTTCGGAGGCCAGTCAAGAACGCGAGCCCCACGTTCTTGAAGAAGTTTTGCCACAACTCTGGCGGTGTGCACCGGGCTCAGGTCTTGCTGGAAGAAGTAGCAGCCATCTTTAAATGGCCCGTCCAGCGTGTATGGCAATAGGTGGTAGTCCAGAATGTCACAGTAAGCTTCAGCTGTGAACGATGGGGACAGTCGGACTAGCGGACCGAGGCACTCTTTGCTAATTGCTCCCCAAACGTTGACAGTACAGCGGCCGCTTCTGTGGATCTCAGAAACATACCCAGGCTCGTATCTGCACGAAAAGAAGGGAATAGATAATGGTCTTTTCAGATGAAATACCTTTTGCGCGTCCGAAGAATTTGTGCTTAAAAGATCAGAAAGAAAATGAAAATACCTGCAGTTATATGGTCTCCATACGCGGCGCTCTCGGTTCCATCTCGATGAAAATGTCGATTCATCTGAAAATATTACTTCCTTCCATTCTTCAGTCATCCAGCGCTCATATGCCCTGCAAAACTCAAGGCGCCGGAGTTTTGGTGCTCCGTAAGGTGTGGCTTTTGTGCCGCGACAAATCCACGAAGACCAGCCTCTCGCATGCGCCTTCTAATTGTTTCCTCACTGGCTTGCAGGTTGAGGGCTGTCTTGATCTGGCGGGCGCTCTGGAAAGGATCAGCAACGGCTGCAGCAACAATAAGAAGATCGGACTCTTCCGATGTGCATCGGTGTCGTCCCGATCGTGCTGCATCTTTGAGTCGGCCATCTTCATCCCTGTATGCTTGGATTATTCGGTTGACCGCACTTATAGACTTTCCTGTGAGGTGGCATATCTCACGTTCAGGTATACCTTGTGAACTGAGCTTAACTATAATTCTCCGCACATTCATCGGCACTCTTTTCGGCATGTTGCCTCGATGGGAATAGGGCGGAATTCGCGTAACTGTCATTGTTTAAATATGTTCGTATCCCTTATCAATCGAGTCGCCGAATCACCACGGTTGAATCATCACGGTTGCATCAGACGAAAGCGCCGCCCTTTGCCAGCGCTAGTCACGGTACCCTACCATAAATATTTTTAGCAAATGATAAATACAGCCCACACGAAAAATGAAAAAAAAAGGGCCAAGCACGCGAACATGCAGACACGAGCGCTCATGCTCCAACTCGAGTGCATGCGCAGACACAGCTTGTCACAGACACCACCGGCCTAGCCCCCCTTGACAAAACGTTAAGGGACACCTAGGGCTACCGTTCTGGAGCAAGGCAACACAAACTAGATGCACTAGGGAGCCAACCTTGCTTGCTAGGGAGACCACGCACGCGCCGACCATGGTACTACTTCTTCCACGGGTGCGCTCCGCCGGCGAGCGGCCGCGTGTGTGGCGTTCCGAATTATTCTGGGAGCGCCTGTACATACTCAGCATGTCGGCGATACTCTTCTTCAAGCGTTCTGTTAGGTCGTTCGCTTGGGGTTGATAGGCCGTGTTCTTTTGGTGAGCCGTGCCGCTGAGGTTAAGCGCTGTCTTTGGAAGTGTGGCCATAAACGCAGTCCCTCTGTCCACTGTTATCCCCGCTGGCGCACCGTTTTCCACGTATTCAATAAAGAATCGCGCTGCTTCGACTTCGGTGCCACTTGGAAGGGCATTGGGTTCTGCATAGCGTGTCAGGTCACTGGTGGCAACTATTACCCCCTTATTTCCAGTATGCGAAATCGGGAGTGGTCCGGGAAGGTCTATCCCGATTTGTGCAAATGGGGTCGTGGGCGCTTGGACGGGTTGTAGCAGCCCAGCTAGTTTCATATATGATGGTATGCGTCGCTGACAATTGCAGTACGTGTGCACGTAATGTTTCACAAGGATGGAAATTCTTGACCAGTAATATTTCCCTTTGACTCGGGCCGGTGTTCGCGTGTAGCTGAGGTGGTCAGGTGTCGGTTTATCCGGGCAGGTTTTCAAAATTTCATGACGGAGGCCCATGGATATGACAAATAGGTGGCGGCCTCCGCTTGCAGAGAAGTTCTTGTAAAGAACATCATTACGGAAGCAGAATGATGGAAATGTTTTGGGCGCTCTTGCAAATGTTTTGGGCACGCTTGTGATCCGGGCTGGACGTGGCATTTAAATTCCACATCCAGTACGCGGCACGTAGAGAAGAAGACGAAGATCTCGCGCACTGCGGAAGAGAAGAAGAGGTCCCTGCGCGATCGTTCTTCAGTTGGCCTGCAATTAAAGTGTCCTGCCCTTCATTTGTTACTTCCTGCTGCTTGTTAATCGTGACAATATATTCACACACGCGCCATGCGAGGGCTTTGCTACGCCATCGCTACATAGCTAAGCGTGTCCAGAGGGAAATGCGAGAATATAGCCAAGCTGCAGGCGCACCTCATACATGACCCTTTTCAATGGTTGGAATGTGGTGTGAACGAATACACTGCCTCAATGCCAATCGCCCTAACGTCGACTTTCATTGCGAGATGAGTTCTGTCGAATCTTTTTTTTTTCGTAGTAGTTGTAATTTATCATAAATCATACAAACGCAAAAAACAAAGTGAAGGAAGACAGGTATCGCTACTGCCTCACTTTGCAATAAACTGCTGGTGGCAACGATTTCAGGAATACCATTGCGTGGTTGCTTTGAACATACGCGACAATGGAGACGGCATCCTATGTGATTTCAATTGGCAAGAGGCATTTAACGCTTCGTACCACATGGGTAAATAAACGAGATGTTTCGCCACGAAATTTTTTTTCGTGCTTGACACCGTCGTAGGCAACGCTGCAGGCAAGGCGACAGGATAATATGTTGCACGTTACAGAGTGCCTGCAAAAGAATGAAAGCCTCTCAGAGAGGTAAGTTAGTATAACAACAAAGAACTGAAAGTATATTGCTACTGGGGACTAAAGCGAAAAAGCTTGAATTATGTCTGGCTTCCCCGAGTTACCTAGGGCTGGTTCATGCGTGTTTGTCTAATCAGTGTCTGTATGGAACAATGGCTCTCATAAAAGTTACACTATTAAGGCTCATAATCCCCGCGAAGATAAAGCAGACCAAGCATGTCGAGGCTATAGGACGAAGAATACTATATTACACCACATCCACTGCATGCAATTCACGGTTACCTTCCCATTTCGAGAGCGCCTGAAAATTCCTCGGAAGACATTCGGATAGTGTTTTTTTTTTAGATTTGCTGCGGGTTATGTTATCAAGGGCTTCGAATAAGTTGGTGCGGCTTATTTTTGTACAGTTTCTACGTTGTTTGTAGAGGGAAATAATTTGGACGATATTGCTGAAAAATCAAGGATGCCGCATGCCCCCGACAACATGGGCGACGAGAGACCGAGGAAGCAGCAGCGGCCACCAAGGCCGGCAGAGGCACGCAGCAGCTGAACCCGGCGGGGGCAGGGGGGGGGGCGAAGGGTAGTAGCGAGAGATACGGAGAGAGCGCCGGCTTTCGAGAGCCACACGTCGGTGCATGCCCGCATGCGCACATCACGCGACTGCCTCGCCGACGACAACGCGTCTCGCCCCGCCGCGTCGCGTCGCCATACCTGCTCCGTCGAGGGGTTCTCGTGACGTGGGGTCGCGGTGATGTCCATTCCTCTAAACGCAACATCTGGCGAGCTAACGCGGCAACAGGTGTCCCACTTCCCCCGCTCTGCACCATCTAGGTTCGCTCATCTCGTGGCTTCACAGGCATGGGAATTTAGGCACCGTTCCGCTGCTACAGACGCCGGTTTGTTGGCAAAATTGGACATTTGATGATTTCGCATGAAGACAGTGCTTTGTCTGTTCTAGAACTGTTAGCCCTTCATTTACTAATGTTGCCTGCAGGCAACATACGAGCAAAAGAAATTTGCTTGTGAATCGGCATTGAGTACGAACTTTCTGGCTAAATGCCGACATTGAATGACAGGCAGCAAGCGCCCTTTATTGGCTTAGAGCAGAACACAGGACGAGGGGAAGAATGTTCGGCACGCGAATCGCTCCCTCTTGAAAGCAAACGCGAGCAGAGGAGACGGACTGCTGCAAGGTCAGCAGCTGCAGCAGTGTGACACACATGATACGAAGCAGATAGCATGTGGTTGATACAAAGCAACAACCTATGGTTTATGTATGGCTAGACCTGTCTGCACAATTTCAAACCAAGCCACAGGTTGCGTGGGTTGAAAACAACTTCCATTTTTACAGCGAAGCTGTATATGGCTATCGTTCCGTGCATGTTTGTTCTACGGGAACAAAAACTATCATCATCACTGGCTGATACCCCCGTAAGCATTCAGCCCACCGTCAGCAAGAAAAAAATTCAAAGGCTCATAGCCCCGTAAACAAGAGGCTACAAGAACTCAGCAAAGTGAAGCGAACAGTGCTTAAATTCTTTCTGATCACTCATACAACATAGAGAACAGCGTGTTGAAAACTGTCATCATCAATGACTCATACGTCCGTGAGCATTAGCTCAAATCCCGGTAAGCAAGCAAAAATAAATGCACTGACTCATTATGCCGTTAGGTTCATGTTTACTCCCTTTCCGTGAATTAGTTGCGATGGCTCTACCGCTGTTGACGTTGCCGGAGATTTACCCACACATCCCACACATACACTTTCATCTAGACTCCAAGCAGAATCTAGATGTGGGGGTACCGAAAAGGGAGCAATTTACGCGTTCTGTGTTCAATACATATCCCTTGGGCTGCCCCACCAATCCGGCCCAACCGGCCACCGAGCAGCTTACGTGCACCGATTTGACATAAAAAATGGGATTGCATGTTGCAGTTGAAATCGGGACAACTTATCAAGGTAATAAATTAGTGTGCGTACCTTTCGTCGCGATGAACACCCATCAAGACAGTAAATGAGATATCTTTGTTCAAAAGTGTGTGTCACCTCCGCGTCGTGTGTCGAAAAGCTTTGCTGGTCAACCAGCTTTTTAGAATGGAATGACTCATGATTTTTTCTACCCTAGTGTTTACTTCTTATTGGTGATAAAGCTTCCGTAAAACATTTTTTGCGTTGTTTATGCTTATTCTCAATGTGCTTTTCGCGTTCACACAAAAAATAAATCTTTTGCAGGTGGTTTTATGTGCTATCTTTAATAGGTGTAAGTGAATCTGCGATTTTTGTTCCTTTTCTCCAATAAAATTAAATACGTGTGTTTTACTCAATTCTATCTCTGGCTCCTTAAAATATAGTAATCCACTTGTCCATATTTATTTTTTTCAGAACTCTGATTAATAAGCTTTATAGTAACACAGTTGTCGCTGCTGAATAACTGCTAAATCGTTCACTTAACTGGTGGCAAAACAGGGGTGCCTCATAGTAAAACGACCCTCTGATTCATCTTTTTCATTCTCGATATCTGAAAGACCCTTTTATCGTGATAATTTTAACTATTGTTCCCTGATTATTAGTTGCACTTTGGAAAGCACACCGAAGTGCTACCTTATTTAGGAGAATCTTGTACGAATCTATGCATTCCGCCTATTGCTCAGTATTTTTGACCAATCTTGTATAGATAATTAAGCTAATCTATAAGTTGAGATGTCATGGCTGCCGAGTACAATGAAAAAAGAAACAGTTGCATTGAACGCACGACAAATACATGGTTGGATCTAAATTTTTCTTGCGCGAAAGAACTCACTCAGAAAACACGCACAAAGCTTTTCTGTGCGTCTGTTAACTGTGAGAGCGTCACAATAAGGCCAAGCATTGCTGAAGCACAAAGAGAGTTATAAGGCCACCAGGGTGCGAGTAGTGTGCTTTTGGACCACTTGTCCGAGTGAGACATCAGTCGCTCTTCTGTCGTATGCGTATTCATCGTATGATTCAAATTTATGTAGAGCAATTCCTATTTAATGAATAAAAGCCCACAGACGGGTATTTGTGTGTAGAGAAAGGATTACACTGCACCAAAACGAATGCTTTAATTTCAAATATTATTCAAGATCAAAACAGGAATGCTGACAGCAAGTTGTATAGGCGTGATAACACTTTACATTACTTGAAAAGACACTTTCCTGGGATTATTTGAACCTTTGTGATTCTTTTTTTAATGAAGGACAACCGCATGCACAAATTAACATACATTTTCCATGCCTTCAGGCAGTGTCGGTGACGGGAAGAGATCACGTGATGGGCGAGCTAGGGGTTATCGAAGATGATGGAGTCTAGTCGATTGAGACAAAAAAAAAAATAGGTAAACGCTTCTACCTACGTCTATACAGCACCGGTAGTCAGTTCGGTAAATTTGTCCATGTATGCATGAAAACATTTGTACACAATACCGAAAAAGTACGTTGACGCCAGCCACGTGACGAGATGGGAAATGCTGGTGCGCAAGTCACGGAAATCCTAATGGCCAAACGCACGTTCTCTGTGAACATGTTCTCTTCAAACGTGAAGCAGTGTTTGACACAATGTCCCTGGGGAATTTTTTTTGTTTTGCTACCTACATTTTGTCTCATAACGCGCACCGCAAAGGGAGAAAGGGTAGATTTGGGAACCAAAGCGCTCGCACCTTACGAAGGTTTTGGTTTCGAGTTTTTTTTTTTTTTCACAGTCTTTCTCCTTCTTTCACACGACACCCATGGCAACACTTCCCTAGAGCACAATTCAGGTCTCTTGAGGCAGCTCCAACAAAGCGATTTCAGTCCTCTTGAAGCTCGGCCTCATTGCAGGCTATTTGAATTGTCTGTCCATTCACACAAACCAACACTTGAACGCAGATGCTTGTTTAGTGCTGTTGTCTTCCGATATGCAATACTAGTTGTGATTTTGTAGATCTGCAAAGAAAATTCGCTGTAGTTCAAAGGTGGCAGCACAATAGAGTGTACACTAACGCAGAAATATATCAAATGCTTATGCTCGCAAGCTAAATCACCTTTTGTCAAAAATGCTATTTTAGCATTACTTATTTTGTGGTTTGTATTGGTCGATATCCCTTTAATTTATAGAGTAAGAGTTTTTTAGGTAAATAACGATATACCCCAAGCAGATCTAGGATTCCTTCTGTGGGACTGGGTAATGTTTGCACCCGTAACTGAATGGTTGTGTGTGCCAAAGTATCGCGTCTTCTTTTACATATTTGATTAATGGTATAAGACAACAAGGTAATGCGGGGGGCTATTCGCTGAAAATTCCTTGAATAAACCGCTAAATTGACTAGAACGAAACAGTGAGGAGTCAGTAGGAAAAAAGGAGATTTGATGCTCTAATCCTGCTGCTCGCGTGGAAAGGAAAGTTGCCAAAAAAAAGAAAAGAAAACTACGAGGCCTGTAACGTTTCGCAATAAAATGTGTGCTTCCATTCACTAGCTTTCATTGAAACTAATGCAAGTATTTTGATTGAACTTCGAAATACGCACTATTGAGAGGACGCAAACAAAGCAGCCAATACAACAAGCATTTGCTTGTGTCTCGTTCGCAGTGTCCTTCTGCAAGTTTAATATGATGCTCCAGCTCACACAAATCCACAGATATAATTGAACTTTGGTTTTGTAGTATCGACATCGTTCGCCACCTTGAAGACATTGTGGTGTTTATGATGCCCACGGATATAACTTCACCAATATTTCGCTGATTTCCTTCCGTTTATTAGCACCAGACAGCTCAACGCGTGGCACCACATCGTGGAACCACGAATAGCCTGCTGCGACCACGGCACGGCGCGAAGTATGTGTCATCAATGTGCACAACGGGTTTTAACAGAATTCGTTTGTGTCGCACGCAAAAAAAAAGTGCAGCGTTCTACGAAGTCCAGGTATGTGCTGTGCCACAGGTTGTACGAACAACCCTGCAAACATGGCGAATGCACCCGAACCTGGATATTTCTACAGATTCCCATCCTTGGCCCACTTTCGTCAGCCCCGCCAAACATGAATCCGCTTGCTCCGTAGCCAGAGGTACGTACACGTCCAACCCTATAGGTTATGATATTCAATGAAAACTAGCGATCGTCTCAATAAGGCTATCAGTAAGATTTCCCTGCTTCGCGATCTTTAGGTGCGAAGTTGACGGCAGGGGTGACTGGGAACCCAGTGCGCACACAGGCTTGTAGCCGCCGGTTGGTCGGTAATTGCAAGTCTGGCGAGTCGTGCAGACCCGGCTACAATGCCAGCACCTTCCCAGCTGTGTACAAGAAAAGAAGTCTACCAAAAATTTGTCTGAATAGTTTATGTCAGCGAGTGTATCGCGGAGGAACTGCAGCGATAGTGACACGCGTACTTTGTTAATCTTTTCCGGTGACTGTTTTGCTAAAAGACATGTGTTTTGCCGCAATTGAACACTCACAAAATGAAGACACATAAAGACAACACGGGCAACCAACCGTCAACCAACACGGGCAACCAACACAACCACCCGTGTTGTCTTTATGTGTCTTCCTTTTGTGTGTGTTCAATTGCGGCAAAAAACATGTCTTTTAGCAAGCACCAACTAGGCCAACAAGCAGTGCTGTTGCGACTGTTTTGCGCCGGCTATCTATAAAGCTGTCATTCGGCAGTAGGCCTCGCTGTAAGTCTCCGAACATTGTTTTAATGTGTCCGCAGATCTTCCGTATTATTGCGAATCGTAAATGGTGTGTATTCCGGAACGTACGCAAAAATCAGCAATTAGGCTGGTCTGCACACTGAGTAATGCACAAATACCATAGACGCACTTTGCCCGTAGATCCGATTTCGACGATCGAGCACTGTGCTCATAGTTATTGTAGTGCTTTGGATGTTACGTCTTTTTCAATGGACACGTTCGGCCCATAAAACGATAATTTGATGACTCGTTGTTTTCCTATTCTGTGGCCCTAGAGCGTCGCTACAACGGGACAATGTGTCTTCTAGGCTTGTCACTTCTGCAGCTGTACTGAAGAGCAAACATAGCAGTCGTCCGTCGTTTAGTGGTTCAATTTTTGCATGTGATTTACAAATATTGTGGTATGACGCTGAATATTTTTTAGGCGTCTATCTTAAAACTTGAAAGCCTTGCTGGCGGCGTTCGTTCCACTTTCATGGGTGCATGTTCGCCTGCGTCTCCGAGGTCGACTCGTCCCAATGCAATTAGGTCATGCGGTAAAGCATAAGGATGATCCACTTGAGTTATGGGTGGCATACCATCCGTGGGGCACCTACTGCTCGCACATTTCGCAGTTGCGCGTATGTCAAAGTCTAAATTCTGATCCTTCGATGCGCCCATTCACTGAAATGTCAATCAACCCGAAGCGGTGACACGCAACATTGCAGAGAACAACTGATTGCTCGTCGCCTTAAGAGAAAGCTAGAGCTCGGGTACAATTACGACGAGGCCTATTCAAATACATGTAAAACGCAAAACGTTTTCCGGAGATTACCCCTGGACAAATTTTAATGACATTTGTTCCATTCGAGAGAGAAAGTTGAATTATAGTGACTGTTGGAAGCGGAATTTCTATTTACGTCCTGAATTATGTTAAAGGGATATTGCAGAACTCTTGTGCACAACGCAACGAATTCAGGTAAGATATAAATCGACATATCGAATTTGTCCGCTTTCAATTATCTAATGGATGCCGTTTACAGAAACACGATATCTGTTTTTGATACAGAGCTAATTATTTGGAAACATTGTGCTTCTATATTTTCCGAACTTTTAAATGTTTGAATTTTTTTTAGAAGATTCTGGCCCTAAATTGATACTTCCCTTCAAATAGACGCTATAATTTACCTTTTCCTCTCAAATGCACCAAATTTCATTAAATCGGTTCAGGGGTTATCTAAGAAAAGTTTTTCTGCGTTTTACATGTATTTGAATAGGCTGCGTCGGAGTTAGGCCTCAGCTAACGCTTCCGCTAAAATTTCTCTCAGAAACAGACTCGGCACTTGTATCGCTTGCTTCGTCGCTTATATACAGTTTTCTCTAGAATCTTCTGCATGGAAATGGGCTCTAAACGTATGCGACTGAGCAGACCATTAATAAAGACTTGAAGCGCGCCTATCTATGGTACGTGTCGTTGGAGACTTCGTGCTTCTCCTTATATTTAAAAGCATACTCGGCCATGTCTGTGAAAGCTTGTACTTTGTTGCTGTTTTGTCTACTTCAGATAATGAATGCTGTAGGTGGATTCTTGCATAATCATGAGAGAGAATGTATGAGTAGTCGCTCGCTTCAATGGCTACCAACCACAGCGCAGCTAAGTGAGCGTTTCTCCGACGGAAGAGGGGTTACAACAGAATTTAGGCAATCAATAAGTTATAGATAAATCGTCGTATGCCCTCTCGTTAATCGTTAATATGCCTAATATTGTGCAGGGTTTAGTCTTCGTAAACAACAAAACAAACAAAAATTGAGCGAGAAGAGCCTCATTATTCACAGAGACTGACAAATACGAGAAATACTGCAGTGAGCTGACATTCCATATTTAGCGTTAGGGGAAAATCTCGAACTGCTACGCAGTACTTGGGTGCAAAACCTCATGAAGGTACCATTTTCGTCGTATATTTTTTAAATTATTAGTATATATATTTAGCTGCTAAGTTGCAACTTGACAGGCTTGATAAAATATTTTTGCCAGTTTCATCTGGCAATTTTTACACCAAATCGCGAGTCCTCACAACTGCCCAAGAGCCATGTTTAGGTACGTTTATTACTCTGTTTCGCTGTTTTTTATCTCCTGTCTTACCCATTGGGTGGTGGCAAGCTATGGGTCATTCATGAACATTTCAGATTAATAACAATTAGTTTTTTCATATGAAAATTTAGGCGGCGCGCTATTACGGTAAAAGATTTTGTGCATGCTTTCTGCAACTTGACTGAACTACAAAATTTTCGACACAGTCATCGTCCAAGCTTAGTGATGCTTATGACACTAAGAACTACAGGTCATATCTATACTTTTAAGATCCATCGTGGCCACACAACCAAGCTTATTCATTTATGCAGTGAAGCATTCTGTCGTACTATCAAAATTTCACAGCGAAAGTAATGCTCTATATTGTGTTAGGCAGCATTGCGGCTATATTCTCATTGATTTGCAGTGTATTTAGGAAGAACAACTCCATGGGTACGTCGGGCACATGCGGAAAAATACACAGGTATTAGAGGATCCTATCGAATCCCACTTCATAAATGTTCCCGATTTCGTCTGACAAACCTTCAGACGCTTCGTTGGAATCAAAACATAGCAACTGGTTAAACTGTGTAACAGTGAATCATCGTAAGCATGTCTGTGAGGAATACCGTCCCACCATGCCGTTATACCTAGAGAATAGACTTTTTCCTTTCGGATTCCAGCTCTCACTTCTGGTTGTGCATGACTGTGTTCTATCTTCATCAGTTACAAAGACCACATCAAGGGCGTGTTTGCAGTGATCCTCGGCCGTGACCTTGCAGGAAAACTTTGCTGATCTCAAGCTATTTGCTTTGGCGAGCTGCAGGAACCTTGTCATATACGCAAAAAACGTCGCCAAATTTAAATAAAAGCTTGCGTTTGGGATGTACACTTCCTACCACGAGTATGTCGTAGTTCTGCACACATATATGAGCTTCGTCTGTGGAACACATTTCCCAATAATTGTGACTGTTTTTTTCCTTCTGCCTCTCACAAAGGTACTAGACATGCCCTGCCTCATATAAATTATTATTTTTCCCAAGTTAGCAGACCTAAAGCACATTTTCCAGTTCAAGAGGTGTTGAAGATCGCAGCCCAGTTTCAGGGGCAATGCCATGAATGTCTTGTAGTCTGCTGGCACAACACCACGTTTCACAACATCGTCGCAACGGCGCTGTTCTCAAGCGCGCTGGTGGCGGCGTAAAACTGCCGCCTGGTGCCAATATCTCTTATGTCTGTATGCATAATTTGTTTTCCGATAGTTATTGTCAGAAGAATCTTAATTACAAAACTCCGCTACTTTACGTAATTCCCGGAATTGGGATTCGTGATCAGACGTACGTTTTGTGCAATTTTTTTTTTCATTGGAATTTGAAGCATTCGCATGATGTCTCGTAACCAACCACTGTGCTATTGTGCTCATTGTTTGCAGACGCTTTCTTGCCTCCTTCCCCGTTCATCGTCACCTTAAAAATAAGATTGCCATGCGCATCCCGCAGGGTAAATGAGTGGTTGGTTTCTGTACACTTTGCTCACCGGCGTTAAAGCAAAGGTATGAGCAAGACTTGCGAGGGATTTGCACTCTTCCAAACAATATTGGCTTGTACACTACTTAGCTCTTCAAATAATTCCTTTTTATGCTATTTAACCCTTCAAGGGAATTGAACGGAATTGTTTTCGCAACGTGTTGAGCTCTAGCGTTATCTTATGGAGCGCCCCACAAAAAGGCTGAAGCGATAACTTCAATGCGCCTATCCAAAATTCACTAAATGCACACAGATCTTGCAGTTGAAGATGTAGTGGGCAGTGCCACTGCCTCAAGAGATAGTTACCCATTTACCTAAATATTATCATTATAACATCTCAAATACTTCAAAACGAAGACTAAGTTGATGCATGAAGACGGAAAGTGAAGTAAGCACGGCAGAGAATGACAATAAGCGCTTACCTTTTTTTTCTTAGCGGGACGCTTCCACTGCGTTTTGCTTTAAAAGGTAACTGTTTAAGGAATCGTCTATGAAGTAGGAAGGGTGCACACAGAAATGGAGCTTGTTGAGCGGCAGTATTTCTTCAGAACAGACGCATAAGGCACCTTTGTTTCTGCAAAGAAAGTAAAGCAGCAGTTTAACACGCAATATGTGTTCTATGACATAAAAAGCATACTTGCAGGCAAGACTTGGAATATTTCGCACATGAAAAGAAATACAGTGCCTGCTCTGCAGTGAAAACAAAAGGAGCAGCCTGATGTATATACAGGCACTAGCAAGTTCTTTATGCTTCAATAGAAAAAAACATATAGACGGAGAAACTACTTCAACTAGACTAAGAAAATCGGTGATGTTATAGAAAGTTATCCGGCTCTTAGTCGTCTGCGGGGAAGAAGCGCTGCAGCGTGACTAATGCTATAGTGCTTGCGAATACGGGGGCTTTTCAAATGCTCACAGGATACGGCTTTTACCTAAGATCACGTGTTATCATTTTGCGGCTATCAAGAGCCATTATAAATATGCAACCAGTTATCACTAACATTGTAGAATCTCTCTTCACAAACACGTCACGCAAAACCATGAGTAAGAGGCGCCGTTTCATTGGCGGGGTGGGCACGCCTTGAGATGATGATAATAAGGCGGCTCTCGTGATTTCCACTGGTAATTCCACCAAATGGCAAGTTAAAAGGTGGTCGTTGAAGATCAATAAATAGGTCAAGACATCCCTGACTAAGAGCGAGCAAATTACAAACGCAGATATACGTGCTTTATGTCAACACATTAAACGTGCGAAGGTGTTGTTCGGCATGCTACCTTAACCTACGAGTCGAAATTTTACAACTTCAAGAGGTGCGACAGGTTGTTAGTTCTCGTCTCGTCGCTGGGACAATTCGTCTTGTGCGCTCACTTGCCCTTTTCACGTTCTTGGTGAAAGGTAGCGACTGTGCTCTTGCGGGGATCTTTTCCCCTCGAAGACATATGTGGTTAAGTACCAAGAGACGCCTGGACGACGATGAACTCGCTTTGAAAACATGGAAGCAGTGCAATTCGATAGCAAGGCCGCTTGCCGATTTGGCGCAAGAAACTGGACCAAGTGTCACGACATACCCGTGGGAGAAAACCTTGCGCGTGGTTGTGCACACCCTCATGCATGAAAAGACGTTAAAAATATGCAAGCGCGTGCCTGGGCCGCGTGCACTATTCATTACAGAATTACTCCTGACTGCACGTGCGCTCGTGATGTAGTAATTGAAAAACCAACAACGCACCTTCGAATAAGCAAGCGCCACGAAAGAGCACACACCGAATAAAAAAATAATGCGTCGCTCAAGCAGCCTACAGAAGGAGCAGAATCCACATTGACGAGGTAGACGGAGCTGCGACGCGGAACAAGGTAGAAGCGTTGGCTTGTGCCAGGCGTCGACATTCGGGAGGCCTACAGCCGTCGGAGGCACGCGGTCAATGGGCAACGCACGAAAGGAACTCTTAACGACACGTTTTCCGCTCCCATCAACCAGCCGACGAACAAGTCTGCGAGAGCTCGCTTGCCGTCTCTGCTCGCGCCCTTCATCGAGCTACGCACAACTCCAGCTTCGTGAGACGCAAGCCGAACTGTGAGTGCGTGGTCACCGGACTGAACGCTTTGTAAGGTCTTGCTTGACCCCATGCCCTCTGTCCGTGTACTTGCACTTTTTCTTTTTGAATATATGTTTGCGTGCTGTGATTGTTGCCATTCCATCCTTGCTACCCTCGGAGGCGTCTCTGGCTTACGGTACGAAGTGCGAAGCCTGCTGTCCGAACCATACCATAACAACATATTTCCGCAATGGCTTCGTACTACCTGTGTGCCCCATGCCTGACATCACTAAGTTCTCTAGTGTAGGGATCTGGGAAAGACGAGCCGTTGAAATAGAGCACTTCTTACGGGTCCTGACTGTGGTGCATAATTCTGTAAATAGAAGTGCTGCCCCCCTACTGTAGCTAAGCAAAATAACCTTTTTTGCGGTCTCTTGTGTCACCCGACTCGAAGGCCCCTTATTCCAGCAAGTACGAGTGCCCCATATTTCTGTACCCTAAACATGACTGCTCCACCATTCTCTTAAGACATGTTTTCCAAAACAGTTGTATAAAAAACGTAAAATAATTTCTAGTCGTTCTAACTACTACTACTGGGACTTACCGTCCTTTCAAATAGTACTAATAATAAGTACTAGAACTTTCTGTTCTCATGTCATTATAGCCCACTTTGCCGAGAAGGAGCTGTGCTTTCTGTGACAGAGCGTATTGTCAAGCGACAGCCAGAACCACAGCGGGAACAACGACAGCTCAGCATAACGGGCGCATTGGCCTCAAGGCACGCGATGGCAACGGCGCTTTCTAGCGCGCCGCTCTTCTTCTGGCTCCTAAACACGCGATGGCAACTGAACTTTCTACAGCCGCTCTTCTTCCTTACTGTCGCCCCCACCAACCCAACCTCTGGTTTAAAGATGAGCCATTCTGGTGACCTACGACGATTACAAAATGATGGGCTCATAATAAAGCTTGAGCCTCTCTACATGAACAATTTCAGGTCCCCGGAAACCGTGGTCACTTGGGGGCGTTCGTGGCTTGGCGATGTAGTTGACGGGCGAGGTTTGGGAAATAACGTGATAAGGACGATGAAATTTTGGAAGTAGATTAGAAGAGAGGCCCGCACTCCTAGCTGGGACCTAGGGCCATAAGAGGGATTCAGGTGGAAAAGTAGCAGCATGTCGGCTGTGGTCACGTCGAAGCTTTTGGCTCGATTGGTCTGTGTAATGAGCCAACGGGCATGCTTTGACATTCCTCGGCATTACTGGCGGCAGTGGAAACTGGAGTGCACTGTGAAGCATCAGGGCGATATGGAAAAATTTTGTCCAAGGTAGAGAAAGGTTCACGGCCATGGAGAAGGAAAAACAGGAAAAAATTCAGTTGTGGCTTGTTTAGCGGTGTTCTATGTTGCGACGGTATGTTACGAATGACCCGAGGTGACATATATAGACAGCATGTCGCCGACAGTACGGTTGATGTGTCCCGTCAGACCATTGGTATGGGGGTGATTGGCGGTGGCGCTGCGATTTATAATTCTGCATTGATGAAGGAGAGACTTACTTCACTACTTCATAAGGAAACGCGTGCCCTCGGTCAATCAAGAGTTCGCAAGGAGCACCGTGACGCAGAGCGAGGTGATGAAGGAGGAAAGAAGAGACGTGGTGCGTGGAGGCCACAGGAAGGGCAGCAGTTCCCGCTTGCCGCGTCATGTGATCGACCTCCACTATGACCCAATGGCTGCCGGAAGGTGCAAGAAACACAGTAGCAGCAACGATGGCCTAGCGGGATCGCGGGAACTGGCCGCGACACATCCGATGGCGGCGACGCTTCCTAGCGTGCCAATCTTCTGACTCTAAGAACGCGATAGCAACGGAACTTTCTAATGCCGTTCTTTATTCCTTACGTTTATTATTAATTTGGCAGAGATAAGGAGAAAGAAAATAATTATTGTTACTATAACGTGAAAATCAGTTGACGTTACCACTATAGGTTGTACAAGTGTGTTTCTGTATTGAAATGAACATTACAAAAAAAGAAATGCGCGCATGTATGACAACCAGAAAAGCTCCTGCGTAGTTCGCAAGCCTATGGTTTGAGAGGAAGAGAGAAACAGAAAGATGAGAAAGTGGGAGGGTGGAATAGCGCAGCGAGTGTGGGAATGCATGCCGTTTCCCTGTCTACTTCAAAGGCGTTCCTACAGTCATGTCGTTCTCAAAAAGCCCCGAAACCACTTTCACTGTCTTCTGTGCTGACGATCTGTGCCGGGCTTCGCATTTTTGCCTGCATGAACAATAGATGACCTTGCGCTATTGCCACTGTATTGTATTGTCATTTTTTGTAAATCAAATGGAGGACAGTACCACTACAAATAGATGACGTCCCCTTCACTACCATAGGCATCTGTAGCACCGTCACTGATTCGAGTTAGTGCTGAAAGAGCCTTTCTCAAGGCAACTTCTATTCAGAAGCAAGATAGAACTGATGCCTAGTGTCGGTGAAGTCCGGATGAAAGCCGGAGTTGCAGCGAGATCAGAAAGATTGTGGACAAGGTAACAGCTCTTTACGTATTTCTTGTGATAATTGGAGACAATAAACTTCTAATTCAGGTCTACCGCAATAACATGTGGGGGATGCTGCAAAGTTGCGCGACACACTGGAGCCAATTCAACAAATAAAAGGTCAAGATATTTCCTGGGCTAACGACTATTTCTAGCACGAATTCTGTGCAAGCTTTACTATTTGATGCAGTAGACCAAGAAAATATATCACATATGTGACGCACTCCATTAAAGAAACCACAGGCCCTCTCACAAGGCTCATGGTACGGAGCATTACGGCCCAGCTTGTCCGCCCAAATTTCTTAATCACACTCTGCTTTTTACTACGTTTTGTGAGTTTTGTAGTCCCAAATTTTGGGACTAGGGGAAGTAAAACCAGAAACAGAATGGGTATCAGTGGTCGCAAAAGGTGCGTAATGTAACGAGCGACAATTTGACACGCGTACGATGAACCGGATAACAGGAACCTGGCTAGGGTAGCACTGATGCCCAAATAGACATGCAAATGGAGTCGCTGCAAAGCCATTACTTCGCCTGACCGCTTACGACGTAAGGGGAGTAGGCAGGCGGGCTGTTCGGCCGGGACTTTTCGGCGGGTCTTGTACTTGCCGCAAGCAGATGCTAATGTGCCCGCTTCTTCTATTAATACCCCGCTGTGAACGAAATTTCGCCTAACCTCCTCCGCCTCTATTTCCGTAGTCCCCTCCACGCGCTCCATCTCTTAGCTTGGCTTCTGTCGCCTTTCTAGTCTCCCCCTGCACAGAAAAGGGGGCATGACACGCGGTTCGTTACAGTGAGGTGTGCTTCCCCTTCACATCTATGCTTGAGAATTCGTTTATACTTTGTGTCTCTCCTGGTTTTATTTTGCCCGACCTCGTTGGCGCAAAAGAGACATGGGCGCGGAAATGAACGCAAACCCCGAGTTAGTGGCTTTTCTGCTTTCTTCATTCTTGTGTGAACAGCTGTGGCAGGGCAGCCCCGACGCACTTCCACTCCGCTAGCTGTGCCCGCACCGTAGGTGACCGCGATTTGTTCCGCGCCTGTACAGGCTGATGAACGTGCTGCCTAACGGGTGAAAGCGGAAGCCTACATGGATTACGTCAGCAGCATCGTTTCTACTGATCCCACATGACTTCTACCTTAGCCTGCTGAGTCCGTTAATGCTGTTATTATGCGGTGGCTTTGCTTTGACGCTTCCTTAAACCAGAGCGAATCACATATAGTTGCTGCATTATGGCTGCGGTCAGAGCCGACAAACAAAAGCCTTCACGGAAAATAAAACGCAACTGGCGACGCGACTTTGCTTTCCTTGCACACCCAGCGCGAAAGACCCCCACTGCCCTAATGGTGGATGCTTCTAGCATTGCAGTCGGCGCACTACTTCAGCGATACATGGCTGGCGTTTGGCATCCACTTGCTTTTTTCTAAACAGATTGTCAGAAATAAAGACAAGATACAGCGTTTTCGAGAGCGAGCTTTTGGCAGCTTACCTATAAGTAAAGCACGTCCGCCAATTCTTCGAGGGCCGTAGTTTAACACTGTTTGTAAACCACAAATGCCTCATAATGCTTTCGGCTCTGTAAGAATGACATACTCCTCTCATGAAATAAGACAAACGACTAACCTCACCGAGTTCTCGGTGCAGTTTCAACACGTCAAATGAGCATTAAATATTCCAGCAGACGCGCTCAGCCTAGTCGAAGGCATTCAAATGGTGGGAGTTTGGCAAGAATTGGCTGTCGCTCAGCAAAACGAGGAACAACTTCAGCGCCTAATATGAGCACCAAACAGCTTGGACCTGCGACATTTTTCGCACAAGGGCGACGCGCTCCTCACTTGTGGCGTGTCCACTGTTCCCGGAAAAAGTGTATGTGGCGTGCAGTTGTTGCCACCGATATTTCAGAATGACCACTATGTATTTTCTGTTAACCTGACTTCAGCAATCGAGTCTATTGTTACATTGCTAGTTTGCTAACCACATTACCGTTGAAAGTCATCCTGATGCGATTTATGCGATAATTTCTTTCTCTCCAGTCTCTTTCGGCCAATCACAGCAGTTTTCGACCCAAGCAATGCGGACAGGTGGTTGCATATTCGGATAAAATATAAAGCCACATATATTTCAATCACTAATTTGCAACCCTGTGGTTGCAAAACGACATGGTTTCATCAGAACCCGAAATCTTCAGATTTACTTCGAACTAACCCATCCCTTCAATTTAAAATGCCATCCACATTAAATATAACGAGACTCTTCGAAAGGCTCATTCACCGTCTGTGGCTCAGTACCGCGTACAAAAAACACTTTCGACATAACATTTTAACAGCTGATAGTCCTGAATCCACTTGTGAGCACGCGGACGAGTATGTACAGCATCTTCTCATAGAATGCCTGCGACACGACACACAGACAACGCTTAGCACGTGATTTAGTGACATAAGACCGCAGGCCCTTCTGCCTCAGGAAGATGTTAGCTACTTGTCCAACATATTAATCGCAAGAACTATGTTAATGGCCCTTCAACGATTTCTAGAAGCGAGAAATATTCTCGGAGACTATTGTGCAGAGCGTTTAAATGTGATAAGAACTAGGAGAAAGGAGGTTAACAGAGTGGCCTGATTTTTAATAATCATATTATAAGAAGTCAAGAAATAAAAACACCAAGGTCAATAGAGGGGAAATTACTTGTATCATATTAACCCGCTTTCATCTAGTTCATTACATAACAAGGGTTTTGAATCGGGTGACATTGATGTCTTCAGGTAGCACGTGTTGGTTTATTGAGCAGTTGCTTTCATCCAAAAAAAAAACCACGTACTCGTGATGCCTGCGGCGGAAAGAATTTTCTACATCCGCCATCAAGGTTTGTGAGTGGTGGCGCTGGGTTACATTCCCAGGGTAGTTCTAGTAGTAACAGATAAATACCGCATGTGGATGGGAAGACGGCGCCACGTTCGCTCAATTGGTAGAGCATCGCACACGTAATGCGAAGGCATGAGATCATTCCCCACCTGCGGCAAGTTGTTTCTTTAGTTCACTTATTAAGTACAAGTAATTTCCCCTGTGTTCTCCTTGGTGCCTTTGTTTTTTGGCTTCTTATGAAAGGTGATAAGCTCATTCTGTGGAATTCTCTCTTACCCGACTTTGGCCTGTTCAATGCCTGGATTTGTGCACCTTTATTTGAATTTAATCCGTGCTTACATGTGGGGCTTGATCTTAGTCTAGTTATGTGACCGGGCTTTGTGTTTACTATAGTGCATCTATAGGACTGGACTTTGCGTTGCTGTATTTCTGAGTTATAGTGTGGAATTAGTGCACATTTGTTACTGGGCCTTGTGTTACTATGATTTGGAGTTGACTTTTATTTTATTGCGCTTAATTTACCTATTTTAAAAATCTTCATGTAAAGAAGAGTAGCCAGTGTCAACTAAAGGCAACAATATCTCCGAAGTACAATATAATACAAAAGAACTTAGACTATCCGGCTTGAATATCTGGCACGGAATACTTGAAGAAAGGCATTTCGCACTGTAACTCATTTAACCCAACCTTATCTTGCCTGTTGTGGCCACCCATCTACATGCGCAGACTCTGCTAATGCGAGAGGGTGCGGGGCTCAAGGCACAGATCAAGATATCGCAGGGTTTACCACGCCTCACTCGGAAGTGCGCATTGTCGCGTTGGCGTCATATCAAATCCCTGTGGCGGAAGTAAGCAAGGTTCCGCTTAAAGCATACACGTTCCTTTTAGATATTGCCGTCGCGCTACCACAAATGGCCTGCTACAGTGTGTGAAATCTTGCGTGGCCTTACATCACAAAGGCACGTATGACACACAGTATGCTTCACAACAAATACTTAGAGACCAATCTTTTGAGCTGTCCAGTGTATGCAGATAACTTCCGATTTTGGGCTGACTTAGTTTGCTTTTCCCCAGTCATTCCTTTACTTTCTCGTATGCTAAATCAGCTTGCTCAGAGCCAAACACGCTATATATAGATACCAGGTTTTCTACAGTAGGACGAAGCATCGCCTCGCCTCGCCCGCACGTTGACGTTCACAATTTATTTATTTATTTATTTATTTATTTATTTATTTATTTATTTATTTATTCATATTGTCAACCCTCTGCTGAGGGTTCTTACAGGGAGGGCTTAAATACAGGCAGACCATATATACAGGTGCATCAAGCGGCAGCGCAATCACAAAAATACATGTTTAACAATTTTTCAAATTCACAAACATCACTGGCTTCTGCCACAAAGCTTGGTATTGCGTTCCAGAGTTCAATCACGGCAGGGAAAAAAGAAAAACGGAACACATCACTGTGAGCAAAGTATGGACGTAAAACATATTGATGATTAACACGACTGCTTCGTTTTCCTGGAAGCTGCACATACTAATCTTTGTTGATCTTTAAATGTCCATGTAGTATTCTGTAAAACACTTTCAGACGATCTTTTAGCCTTCGTACTTCTAGTGTTTCCGGTTCACAAGACTGCAACATCAGTGGAACGGAATCTAAACGGCGGTACTTTGAGCATATGAAGCGCGCGACCCGACGTTGAACTTTTTCTAACTTTGTAGTCATTTCTTTCTGATGAGGGCTACAGATGACTGAGGCGTATTCAAGTAAAGGTCTAACAAAAGTTTTATAAGCTATCAGCTTTACATCTCGCGAAGCTTGGGCTAGTTTTTGCCTTATGAAACCTAATCTCTGATTCGCCTTCGAGCACACATTTTCTATGTGCGTATGCCATGTCAGATTATGCGTAACTGTAACACCTAGATATTTAAACTGGTTAGCACGAACTAACAAATTACCATCGATGTTATAGTTAAAAGGCCGAACGTTTACTTTCTTAGTATGTATGTATGTATGTGTAGTATGTATGTGTATGTATGTGTGTATGTATGTGTGTATGTTGATTTAATGTGGTTTATATTCATACCCCATAATTTACACCACCGGCTGAAATTTTCTAAAAAATTTCTGAAATTTAAAAAGGATATGGGTCTCACATAATACCTTGCCTTCCATGTGGGATAATATAGGGGGCTTTCACATTATCAATGAACGCTGAGAAACACATCATTGCGCTTCCCGAATGGTTTAACGTTGGAAGTAGCTACCCTATTTATTCATCACAAGTAGTCTATTGAGGCATAATTTTCTTGAAGCACGAACTGTAAGGTAGCTTCTTCTGTTTTAATCAAATGCACCTAACCACGAGGAATCGGATATACTGTGACGTTATGCGCCCTATAAAGAGAAGAGCTAAAAAAATTCCTGATCATTTTCCAAAGCAAACTCCTCATAGCTGCCCTAAATTTGGCTGAAAAACACTCTCAAGCCGATGTCATCGAAGAACATGCATGAAAAAATTCAGCCTCTGGTTCACGTGCATTTTGTTGTGATTTAGATTTCTCAGTATTATTACTTTCCGACTGCCTTACAGAAAGAAATATACTGGCAGATGATGTGCACGTATAGCCGCGTGCAATATGACCTGCCACACTCCTGGCCGAGGTAGAAGGGGTTCCAAGATGACACGGCAGCTCTTACATACGAAATATGGATTTAATAAATACCTATGCTATTGGGAAACTGTGTTTACTGTGTTTCCTGTGTTTCCTGTGTTTAATGTTTCCTGTGTCGGTGCCGCCGTGCAGTCTCGGAGACCCTTCGACTACGAACCTCGGTGTGGCAGCTCATATTGCTCGCGACTGTACGTGGCCTGGAATTTTGCGGACAGGAAAGAAAAAAAAAATAATCGCTGTCAAACGTATCACGTACCACGTCTCTTAAAACGTCTTTTCACTTCCGGTTTAGTTCGGTTAGGTTAGACTGAATGGTGGACACCATATAATTTGAATTTCTTCAGGTTAGTGAAGACGTAGCTCTTTTTAGTTCTTGTCTCTTACGACTTGAGTGCACAGGAAACCGGACCTTATTCGGCTTGTGTGTTCTTTGCGACATTTGCCTATGGAGCCAGATAGTCGGTGCAATCATTTAAGCCGTTTCAATTTGCAGAACATCCGACTTATAAAAAAAATATCATATAATGTCTTCCTAGATCAGTGAAACATATAATAAAAATGAAATTCATGCGTTCCAAGCGATTCAATTCGGAAGCATTTTACTCTTTATTGCTATTTCACAAGCAACCATGTTGTCCTAGGCACGGCTTGTGTAAGTTAAACATTTTTCTGGCCATGGCCTTGCTGCGTAATGCCTGCTTTCTTTGTTCGTCTTTTTTTACATATACAGAAATATATCGAAAAAAATATTGCAGTAGCTGCATAAGATTCACGGATGACATTTCACTGCATTCGTTTCTCACGAGATGCTAGGAGGACGATAGTTGCTGTAGAAACAGAAAGCTATATATGACTTACTACCCTACACGTGTATTTATTAGCGCATTTTTACTATTTGGTTATGAAGTGCTATCTATGACAGCGCCACTTCCCCGACGAAGTTATATTGTAAGAATAGCCGACAGCAATTAAAGATTGAAATGATGACGTGATTGCTTAAATAGCTTTTTTCGCTAACGTACGCCCTTTCACAGGCAAAATCATTAAGAATAAATTTTTGGTAATACAGGTAACTGACACTGCTTTCCGATTTTCTGTTTGGAAAACGAAAGTAACAGAAAAATAAAAAGAGTAAACTCTGAATAAACAAGCCCGCAGAATTGGAAATCCCAGCTCATGGCAAAGTCGCAGGAAATTCAAGCATCGCAATGCATATGAAAAGCGATGTTATGGAGTCCGCAGTAAATGTACGCACGAAAAAAAAATGAAAAAAAGAAAAGGCTAGCACAAAGCGGCTAGTTAATGAACACAAGTATATAGGGTTCGTTGCCGCGCGAACTCAACACAATAATGAAGCTGCCAAATGTTTTTCGTATGACGAAACGATGTGTGCACGACATTTTTTTCATTGTGATAACTAGGACCGCAATGATGAGACGCTATTATTCTCATGCTAGTTACTTGGACGCTGTGTCAGCATCCAAGCTTGCACCGCCATCCGCCGGGAAGGAATAGAATCAAGGTAAAGGAATCACTTCGTGACGCCCTCCCAGGTCATATTTAGCGGGTGCACGCCGCTTTCAGCGCTGCAGCCTGATCTGAATGTTAGAATTATATAAACACTAATGCCTTAGACGTGGGAGCAGGGTTAAAGAACACTAGGTGATCGGAATGCGCGGACACATTGCTTGCAGTAGCTGCTTCACGCAGAGCAGAGAGAGTTCATACCAAGCCCTATTCTTAATTGCTTTACATAGGCCGTACTGCCAATGCCACGATTAACAAATAAACAATCGCAACTATGGGCGAAAATCAGATCTGAACTAATTTCGTACTATCAATTTTCTTACGCCTTCTGTTAAGCGCAAGACCATAGTAACCAATAAAGCAAACGAACTTTAAGTGCGATGAATACGTCTCAAACCTCTTAAGATTTATCTCTTAAACTTTAGTTCAATATGTGCACGCACATATTTGCGGCACTATAAAATGTAGTCCTGTAACACATTCACGAATTCAAATTCCAATCATCAACGGAAAACAGGGAATGAAGTATTTGCTTTGTTAGCCCACTACAACTTAAGATGCATCTGAAACGATTCACATTTCTTGTACATGCAGAGCCTATTTATGTATGCAATCAACTACTCTATAGGAACAGCAGTTATAAATACTCTAAAACTATAGAACAATGAACTCGACTGTATATATGGAAAATGTAGCCAGTACAAGTGGATAACAAAAATAAAATCACGGACTTGGGGGCGAACAAGCTGCCAAAACTACACCACGAAACACCTGAGGGCCGCACTGCCATAGCAATATACAGAAATAGTTATGAACAGAAAGACTGGGAGCATAGTAGATCAATGTTTTGTCAGTGACAACCCTATGAAGCCAGTCAATATTGGAGTCTAGGAAACACAGGAGAAAGTAAACTTGGTTTTAAATGCATGCAAGAATATCGAGGTAGGGTGAAATGAAAGAAAGGGAAGCGACAATTTGCCACCGGAGGTAGCCGAACCCAAGTGTACTGCATTAAACGTGCGATGCTCTACTGGTTGAGCTACGCTTGCTGCTATCCTTCTGTCTGCCTTATTAGCTATTTGTTTATATGCATAGTGCATCTGGCTCTGCAACTGTTAGCCAGGGCGAAGTGCCCGTACGTTTGCAAAATGAACCATGCACATTCTTGGCGTCCTCATGATCTGTGGAGTGCTTTCCAACATTAATTTTTTTAGGTAGGTATTGCGCGGTCGATCAGGTTCAAATTACCCACACTTTATTGAATGGGGCATTTTAGTTATCAGAAATACCGCAAATAAATAATATTCATTTACGCAGGATGTAGTAACACTGGTCGTTTCCTGTATTTTTACGACATCGTTGTTCCGAGGCGGTGGTTCGTGAAGAGGCTTAGAGACCGTCACCTCGCGCCTAATTAGGCCTCTCAACAGTCATTATGATCCAGTAATTAAGGAGCAGCGAACTTTACTTCGCGGTTCCGTATTATCGAAAGCACGCAAGCGAGCTTTTCCTGCGTTGAATCTCTCTAGGGGCGGCAATCTTAAGGGGAGTCGTGATTTCTATCCAAAGACTGCGCCGAGGTTCTTTTTGCATACCTGCGCTCCAGAAACAAAAGGCTCATTTGCGCCTGAATTTATGCTTCAAGCTTTTAAACCAACATTTCGTGGCAGTAGAGTAACACATATTGGTTGCGTTCGTAAGAAAGCATGTCGCATGCGAGAGATCTAACGTCCTGTACCAATTCTGCTCATCGAAAGTTAGTATGCATCACAAGCATGCAACTAACGAGGCACCGAGGTAACTACGTGGGCGTTGGATTTCCGCTTTCTACAGCGTAAAAATTAAACTTATTCACGAAAATCCTCACGTTCATTCGCTATAAAGACGGAGTACAAAGCTGGTCGATAGATTTACTGGGGTGGCACCTCAGTGGCAATTGAATTGTACTGCTGAGCACCAGGTATTCGGTTTGATTCTCTACTGCGGCGGCAGCCATCTCGATTACAGTGGAAAACGAAAAAAAAAAGCTCTTCAGCTTGGAGTTAGGTCCACGTTGAATAACCCCGCATGTCCGTTCTCAATTTATCCAAATACACACACTACAGTATCAATCAGAATCCCTGTATTGCAATACGTTGGTAAATATTATAATGCCGGCTGGCCTCGGTGAACGCCATCAACAGCATGGTAGAATCCACGCGCGTGCACGCATCGATTATCACGAGAGCATAGCGCCGATAAAGAGCGTTTTTTTTATTAATAAATGCGGCGAGGCGTTTCCCTGACGGCCATGCCTTTACCATGCTACTCCAAACAACGTACTCTAAACATAGATAGATAGATTATGGGGTTTTACGTGCCAAAACTACTTTCTGATTATGAGGCAGGCCGTAGTAGAGGACTCCGGAAATTTCGACCACCAGGGGTTCTTTAACGTGCACCTAAATCCAAGTACACGGGTGTTTTCGCATTTTGCCCCCATCGAAATGCGGCCGCCGTGGCCGGGATTCGATCCCGCGACCTCGTGCTCAGCAGCCTAACACCATAGCCACTGAGCAACCGCGGTGGGTCGTACTCTAAACATACTACACAACGCACAGACTGAAGACTACTAATCCTGAAGCATTTATATGCCAGACGGATGTGAAGAAAACTAACGCACAGACCAATTAAGAGCACCCTCTGTGTAGAGCAGAAAACGCGAGGAGCCAGAGGGCGTGAGCCGGGTTCTAAATGTTTACCTCTACGGGTGGGTGCGGGTATGAAGCTGCGCAATAGGTATCGCCGTAAACTTTTTACACCATCAAGGTTGTTTTCTTGCCGTTCTGGTAAATACCCTTACCGTTAGGGCCTCACAAAAGTGTATAGAGGCTCACAACGGAGCTCTAGCTAGACGTGAGATATGCAATGACGAAAGATGCGTCAAAAACAATGCAATAATTTTCACAGCCTTGGCCACACAAAATATCTGACAAGAAGATTTCAAAGTGAGAGATATTAAAATCTTCTATCTGATTTTTTTATCTCTGTCTTTTGTAATCGCATGTCTAGTTAGAGCTCCGTTGTCGGCCACTATAAACTTTTGTGAGGCCCTAACGGTGCAGCTGTTACCAGTGCAACAAGAAAACACCCTTAAAGGTGCAAACATTTTTACAGTGCATGTGCACTGATGCTGCAACCGTTGTTCCAATTGTATGTGCCAGTAACATTATTGGCTTACTTCATCTATCTATCTATCTATCTATCTATCTATCTATCTATCTATCTATCTATCTATCTATCTATCTATCTATCTATCTATCTATCTATCTATCTATCTATCTATCTATCTATCTATCTATCTATCTATCTATCTATCTATCTATCTATCTATCTATCTATCTATCTATCTATCTATCTATCTATCTATCTATCTATCTACCTACCAAGCCTCTTACGCTGACCCAGTGGCCCGAGTTGTCTACTAGTTGAGCCAAGAGGTACGTGCTCGCAGTGGCGATCTTGCAGCGATCGTTGCGTTGTCCTCATTCCAGCCTCGCCTTCCGGTTCTCATGTCATTGTCGTCTCACAATTACCGTCATAGAGTTGTCATGCATTTGTTGTGACACCGCCATCGGAAGACCATGGTATTCGTGTCGTCATCTGTCGAGATTCGTCAACCGACTCTCGTAACGCCATCGTCACCAGCCAGGTTTCATGGTTTCGTCGTCACGACCTTGTCGTCATGCACTCGTTTGCATACAAATCTCTTCAAACCGCTGGCATGCTATCGTCCTTAATGCATCGTCTTCATACAGCCACCATCATGCATTCTTCGTCATACTGTCGTCGTGATACTGTTATTCTCACGCCACCATTGTCACTCAGTCGTCATCACGCCATCTCCACTGTGATGGCGTCATCCCGTTGTCGTGAAACCGTCGTTGTAATCGGCGTTCTCTTCGTTATTTCATGCACTTCAATTCTCCTTCGGGATTTTACCATGATTATGCCGCAGTTGTCATGGCACCGTAGTCGTGTAATAGTTCTTGCTCCAGCTACTGATGTTGTAGTTGCGCCACCATCGCCATTACGCGTCGTTGAGATACCGTCGCGGTCGTTCCGTTTTGGTCATCTGACTTTCGTCAAGCCGTCGTCAAGGCATTATTATCATCAACAGTCGTAAGCAAATCATTCTCATCACCCCATCATCGTCTCGCTGTCGTTTCACCACGATCATCACTTCAAGTAGCGCCATCTTTTTGTCGTCTTGCTGTCGTCGTCATTCCACCTTCGTCGATCCATCGACATCAGTGCTTCTTCGTGATTAAATAACAATAATGCGGTAGTCATTCAGTCGCTTACTCTTGCTTTAATTTCTTAAGGTCGAGATGCTTTGGGCATTACACAATAGGTGACAGTAGCACACAAAGATAATTCAAGAGGGTGACCAGGTCGTAGAAAACGTTATGACTGCGTCAATTAAGGTTGATAGATTGATAATAGATTCAATATTTTGCGGAAGGTCCCCCTAGTCAATTGCATCGTGTTTATGGGCTGTTGTCAAGCGATCATCGTCATTATGTCGTCGTGAGACAGTCGCTGTCACGCATCCGTTGTTATACCATCGTCGTCATTGCCAGCTTATCGTCGGGTTTTCGTCATACCGCGCTCGTCACGCCAACTTCGTCAGGCACTCCTCGTCATCCCATTGACGTCCTGTCATTGTCGCGCTGTTGTCCTTCGGTCAGCATCGTCATTTAGGAACAGTTAACAAATTTTCGTCGTGCCGTCGTCAGCATACTCCCTTTGCCGTTCCATAAACGTCATTCCTCGGTCATATCATCGTCGTCAATATGTCGCCTTCACATAATCGTCATCATGCCGTCATGTTCGTGGGTGACTTTGGCAAGTGAATGCCATGGGAAGTGGCATGATGCCAGTGTACTTTATTTTTTTTTTATTTGGAAGATACTGCAGGCCAAGGAATGTTCCAAGCAGAAGTGGGGGTGTTGCAGAAAAATGTCACATATGGCCGACGTCACTGAATACAACCACTACAAATGTTAAATAAAACGACTTCAGGAATACTGCGTGTCACTACATTGTTCGAATGCTAATCGAATTACCATCGGCAGTCATTGTGCGATGAGTTCTGCCTTTAATGTGCTTAGCATTGTCTGCTGCCCCGAATGCTGGTGAGTGGTTTTCCCTCTTCCCCATCTTTCGAATAAATATTCGACTATAATGGATACTCCCCTATTACACTTATAATATTGCTTCGCACATTATTTCTTTCTGTCAGTATGAAGTAAAGGACTAGTTGTGCAGTCGCACCCTTCTTACGCAATAAGTGTTGTTCAAGTTGAAATGTTCTC
The DNA here is from genome assembly GCF_038994185.2 of Dermacentor albipictus. NCBI lineage: Eukaryota > Metazoa > Arthropoda > Arachnida > Ixodida > Ixodidae > Dermacentor > Dermacentor albipictus. Next base: position 444,830,843 of record NC_091821.1, read on the forward strand.
GAAAATTTACGGAGAAATGGGAGGGTGCTACAAAATGCACTGTGTTTTTTCTTATTCAACTTGGAAATAATTATTTTCAGCCATAGATATGAAAGACCTTCACACTTTTGTTTCATGATAGGAGGAGACAAAAAATCAAACACACGCCTCCAAACTATGAAGAAGAAGAAACACGACAGTCTATTTTGTAGACCTAGGTTCAAAGGACATTTTTGGAACTATTCCCGTTGCGGAACCAAACGCTGCCTTTCAGGGTAACTTGAAACGAAAGTTAACGTGATGAAAGCTAATGCAACAATAACAATTTCGCAGAATATGATGCACGACACAGTAAGCGACCAAGCACTAACAAACGAGAACTGGAGAACAAGACCTGACGTTACTGAATGATGTCGTCGGCATGATTGTACTCAGCGCTCAGTTATTCAAACTCTGTACTCGCAGTGCATGTGGGTCGGCCCGTTCTGCATCCCCGTGGACTGTTGGGAAATCGTTCGGGGGCCGAATACAGTGACAGTGCGTCAAAAATGTGACGACTTCCATTGTTTGCTTTCAGGGTGTCGCTGTCGCCCGTGTCCACTCGTGGTGCAAAAAGAGCCGGCCGCCATGAGTTCCCCATTTCGTGTTTGAATCGCTGAGCGCTGTACGTCATGAAACCATCACTGCGTGATGGTGTCACGACTGTGTCGCGAATTTTGACTGAATTTCGACTGTGTCAGCGAATGTTTCGCACACGTATTTCAATTTTTTTGCACGGTTTTTTATACAATTTCCTGAACAAAAATCCTAGCTTGCTTAGCACAAATAACGTTTAACAAATGGTAAGGGATGCACTACTGTCCGATACCTTTGGCTAGGTCGGACGCTGCCAGAGTGCTTCGGCTGCTTGCAGGCAAACAGTCGCAATATTTCTGGAGTTAAAGTGCCTTCAATTGCCGATTGCGTAAACTAGACCAATGCAACGGCCGCAACTGCTATATAGCCTTCCCACGGCGAAACAAACTTGCTGTGCCGCTTGTGGCGGCGAGTGCTGTTCGCGAACGCCTGCTCCTATCGTATCGGAATGGCCGAGAGCCCGATGTGCTACTCCTGTATGTGTGGCGAAACCATCGAGCACCTATTATGTACCTGCCCTCGCTACGACGTACAACGCCTGTCTCTGAGGACAACTTTAAACTGATTGGACTCAAGACCGTTCTGCGAGTCAAAGATACACGGACCATGGCCACATCCGTTACCGGCACGAAAAGCGATTCGTGAACTAGTACGCTACTTGAACTGCACCGGCTTAAGAGTCCGTTCGTAGTGCCCCTGTATACCTCCCACAAGGACTTAGTGCTCACTCTCTCCCTCTTTTCCTCCTTTTATTCCTCTTTCCCCACCCCCAGTGTAGGGTAGCAAACCGTGTGTTCGTCTGGTTGACCGCCCTACCTTTCCTGTCCTTGCTGTCGCTCTCTCTACTGCTCGTCGCTACGCTGCCCAATAACCAGTTTAGTTTGCTATGGCGTACATAAGATTGCGCAACGGTGGTTTGCCGGAGCTTCAATGTACGGCAAACAAAGATAATCTGTGTTTTGAAACGCAGATTATCTTTTGCAACAAAGCCGGTGTTTTACAGACTGTCACAAAAGGGATCACTGGTTCGCTACCAGGCTAATGCTTCATAGCTAACAGTAACTACAGAACGCTGTTTACACTCAAATCGCCAACGACAAGCCTATAAGTGCACGGCAGAAAGCTCACACTATGCTCATTGTTAAACGAGAGCACTAATGTGAAACTCTAAATCCGTTTAGAGGATTAAGTGCTGCTTTAAAACAAACTTTTTTGCAGCATTAGCTTGATTATTAGAAGAGAAGAGCACTTCAATATTTTTTTTTATTTTCCCGCCGTAAACCCAGCGTCGATACCGTTGTGTGGCCTCAGAGGTTTCGGTGTATATTCCCATATTTAGGACACTGTGCATCAGCAAACTTTTTGTCGGCTTACTCAGTTCAGTCTTTGGCTTCTTTATGATCTAGTGTATTGTATCTTTACTGGTCCGAGATTAACTATGCTTGTGAAGATGCTGTCAAGTTTTGTGACGGCATGGCTGTCAAGTTCTGTGATGGCATGGCTGTCACTGTAACGGCAGTAAGGCGGCACGGCCACCCGCCTTTTGGTATTGCTGATTTTCAGGCCTATTGTGTCTGCTCTCGCGGAAAATGTGAGTTTTCAAATTTTTTTTTTGGCAGCGTAATCTACTATTACAGTGGAAATTATTTCTCTCCACAATGACATCTTGTACGCGCACTCCCAACGCATATTACGACAGCGAGCCCTCCGGGTAGACTTTGCCTTTGTGGGTCATGTCCGAACACGCGCCTGGTACTCGTCCATCCGTTACCGAAAAGAATTGCCTTATCATGAAATTGTTTATTATTGCCCAGGAGGATTATTTGGCGCTTATATCCTCGTATCTGGTACTACGAATTGTTGAGCAAATAAAAAGATTGAAAATACGATCCCTCACATGGTTGGCGTTGAAGCTACGTAACATCTATTCCGTGATTCCTCATGACTATCTACAATACCTCAAATTTAGGTCCTCCAGCAAAAAAAAAAAAGGTTGCACATAAAGCCCTTGCATGGGCAGTGCCTCATATGTAAGTGGTGGAAAGAAATATTGCATGCACTGGGTGGCGGTAGATTCCTGAACGAAGCATCCGCAACTTTTCATTCTTTACTTTTCATTTATTCATTATTTTTCTTGGGGGGGGGGAGGGAGACCATAGAAAGCAGAGAGTGGAGTCGAGTCTAGAAACCTAAGTCCAACGAGCAGACTGACAAGCACAAAGCTGCAAATGCATACCACCAATAATTGTCTTTCCTTTTTTTACAATGTTTCTCCTCTTGCATCCTGCGCACGTAATATCAGACTGCTGCATCGATTATATTGTTGCGCCCACAAAAGGCGTTACTTTGAAGCCGGGTAGAGTTAGCAGCGATGGCCTGGATCAGCTGAGCGCCTGGCGAGATTCAGCCAGCCAGCCACACGTCGTCTTCCTCGTTCACCACCCTCCGGTGGCCCCGCATACTGTTTGTTGAGGCGTGAACCCACTATGCTCCTAAGAGCGTCACATTCGTGAATCCACTACACACCTAAGGGCCTAACATTTCCCTCCGCGCAGACGAAGCCCGCCGGGCAAGTCTAACAAGCTATCGAGAAATAAAGGGCTTTAAACGGGCGACATGCGAAAGTTCAGTCTTTGCTGACCGTCGGCCATTTGATGTGAGACGTGCTATGCGGTAGGTTAATTCGCTGATGCGCTCCGTAATAACATAGGGGCCAACATAGTGGGCCAGCAGTTTTTCACATAGTCCACGTTTCCTGGTTGGTTTCCAGAGCAACACTAAATCACCAGGGTCGTATATCACGTGTCGGCGTCGGCGGTCGTAGCGTGCCTTCGAGCGGTCTTGTGAAAGAAGAGTGCGTAAAGAAGCAAGTCGTCGGGCTTCTTCAGCAAGACAGACTGTCTCTGATATACAAAGATTATCGTGGCTGGAGAACGGGAAGATAGTGTCGAGTGTATAACGAGGCGGACGAGCGTAAAGAAGAAAGAAGGGACTGTAACCCGTAACTTCATGCTTTGAGGTGTTAAATGCGTACGTAATGAAAGGTAGCACGCTGTCCCAGTTCTTATGATCTGACTCGACATACATGGACAGCATGTTAGTGAGAGTTCTGTTCGTGCGTTCCGTAAGGCCATTTGTTTGAGGATGATACGGGGTGGAATGTCGAAACCTTGAAGCACATAGACGAAGCATCTCTTCGACCACGTCTGCAGTGAACTGCCGCCCACGATCGCTGATGATGACTCTGGGAGGTCCATGTCGGAGAATGACAAAACGCAGCAGAAAAATACACACTTCGGTTGCAGTAGCCGATGGTATTGCAGCTGTCTCACAGTAGCGTGTCAAGTGATCGGCACACACGATAATCCAGCGGTTCCCATCGGATGAACGCGGGAAAGGACCGAGGAGGTCGATGCCAACTTGCTCAAAGGGAGTGCTGGGGGGTGGCACTGGATGGAGTTGACCAGGAGGAGCACTCGTCGGACGCTTATAACGTTGACACTCGTTGCAGCTGGACACATACTGGGCGGTCGTCTGGCGCATTTTGGGCCAGTAGAACCTTTCTTGAAGGCGGTAGAGAGTGCGCGCAGAACCCAAATGTCCAGATGTTGGATCGTCATGCATAGCGCGCAAGACGGAGACACGGAGACTCTCCGGGACCACCAGAAGATATCGTGGGCCTGTAGTAGAATAGTTCTTTTTGTAAAGAACCCCATCACGAACACAGAAACGAGTTGCTGGTGCTGATTGCCTTGCCGTAATGAACAGTGGTTCTAAAGTTCTGTCTTTTTGTTGCTCGACCTTGAAGGTATTTATATCAGGAAATTCCGGCTCCAGTGAGGCAATATAGCAGTCGAAGTTGTCCGCGTCGCAGTCCGTCGTTGGAAGCGGCATGCGCGAGAGGCAGTCAGCGTCGGCGTGTCGGCGGCCGCTTTTATAAGAAACGGTAAAGTTATATTCCTGTAAACGGAGTGTCCAACGCGCAAGCCGGCCCGACGGATCACGGAGATTAACCAGCCAGCAGAGAGAATGATGGTCTGTCACCACAGTGAAGGGGCGCCCGTACAGGTACGACCGGAAGCGCTGTACTGCGAAAATAACTGCAAGACATTCTTGCTCTGTAACGGTGTAGTTACGCTCGGACTTACTTAAAGAACGACTCGCATAGGCGACGACGTGTTCTTTGGTATCGACGCGTTGGATAAGGACAGCGCCGATGCCAATACCGCTAGCGTCCGTATGAACTTCTGTGGGAGCCGCATGGTCGAAGTGTCGGAGAATGGGGTGAGACGTCAGACGAGACTTCAGCTCACGAAAACTAGCTTCACATTCAGGAGTCCATTCAAAGGGAACGCCCTTCTGGAGGAGGCATGTCAGCGGATACGCGATGTTGGCAAATCCACGAATAAACCGGCGGAAGTACGAGCAAAGCCCTAGGAAACTGCGTAGCTCTTTTACATGGCGAGGTTGCTTGAAGGCTTCCACCGTAGCAGTCTTCGCTGGATCAGGTCGTATACCGTCCTTATCCACTAGGTGTCCCAGAACGAGTGTTTGGCGCTCTCCAAAATGGCACTTCTTCGAGTTGAGGACCAAACCCGCTTTGTCCAAGCAGTCTAGCACAAGATCTAGACGTGCGTTGTGCTCACTGAACGTGCGCCCGAAAATCACTACATCATCTAGATAGCACATGCATACTTCCCACTTCAAACCACGCAGGATGTTGTCCATGAAGCGCTCGAAAGTTGCAGGCGCATTACAGAGCCCGAACGGCATCACATTAAATTCAAAAAGTCCATCTGGTGTTACAAATGCCGTTTTCTCCTTGTCTGCCTCGTGCATCGGAATCTGCCAGTACCCCGACCTCAAGTCAACAGAGGAAAAGTAAGACGCTGATGAGAGGCAGTCGATAGCATCATCAATACGCGGAAGAGGATATACGTCCTTTTTAGTGATGGTGTTGAGGCGGCGGTAGTCAACGCAAAATCGCCATGAACCATCTTTCTTTCTAACCAGTATCACTGGCGCTGCCCACGGACTACAGGATTCTTGGATTACATTCTTATTTAGCATTTCGTGGACTTGGTCATTGATCACCTTGCGTTCCGATGGTGAGACTCTGTATGGTTTCTGTCGCAGTGGTTGGGCAGATCCCGTATCTATGCGATGGTGTATACGAGAAGGAGGAAACAATGGTGACCCCTCTTGCTGGGAGAAGTCAAACAGTCGGGCATGCTTTAGCAGAATATTCGCCACTTCGTGACGCTGCTTAGTGCTGAGCGACTTGTTTACCATAGTCAGAAATGAGGAGTGCGCCGCAGGGCAGACATTAGCGAAATGGCGCTCATCCGCAGAATCAAGGGCCTCTGTAAGAATGGCGAGCGATAGCACGTGATCTTCATGGTAGGCGGCAAGTTTCAGACCCTGTGGCAGTATTGCAGGTTCACTGGAACAGTTTACGGCCCATAAGTTGGTGCGTCCCTGAACAACTGACAGCGTGCAATACGGTATCAGTACATTCCTCTTGATGCAACTCAGGTGAACGGGCTCCACGGTAGCGTCAAACGTTCCGTCGGTGGTTGGAAAACAGGCGACTGAAACGTACGTTGCGGATAACGGAGGCACAACGGTGTCCCGGGATACACAAAGCACACTTTCACGATTCGGTGGGCCTTCCATAAACGCAGCAGAAAAGCTCGTACCTACACTGATTTCACCCGTTTTGCAGTCGACAGTGGCACCACACAGTTTCAAAAAATCAAGGCCCAGGATTACGTCATGCGTAGAATGCGGTAGAACAGCGAACTCCGCGTTAAATATTTGGCCACCCAAGGTTACGTCTACATTACACACGCCCACAGGATACAACAACTCCCCACTCACTCCGCGAAACGTATCGGCACGGTCCCAGCGAAACATCACCTTTCGTCCTAGGAGGCTTTTAAACGCCAGACTCATCACTGAAACGGTTGCTCCCGTGTCCACTAAGGCCATGGATGAAACCCCGTCAATTAATACAAACACCGTATTCTTAAACATACAAATGGTTGGAGGTATCTCTGTCGACAGCGAAGATTGTCCAGCGACCTCACCTCCAACGGCCGCGCTGGCTAGTTTTCCGGAGGTGGCGACGGGTATCGACGCCGCGGAGAGGGCGATCGGCTTACACGAGGAGCGGGTGGTGGTGTCAAGCTGCGATCGGATGCTGGAGAACGGTTCCGCAGCGGCTCCGGGTGCTGGTGAGGCAAGCGTCCTAAGTATGTGTGCGAAGGCGAGTATGTTTCGCCCAGAGGAGCGCGGTACCGCCTAGACATCGTCGATCGGTCGAACCTCGGTGGTTGGCGGCGATTGCAGTACCTGGCAATGTGACCCAAGTCGCCACAGCTATAACACACAGGCAAACGACGATCGATGAACTGCCCGTCGAAGCGCTCAGCCGTGGGGGGTCGTGTAGCAGAGCGAAGCGGCTGAGCCTGCTGCACAGGAGGAACGGTCGGTCTGGGTGCAAACCTGCTGGAGCGAGGGTGTTCTGCAGGTCGGTGTTCGGTCGTAAATGTGTCCTCACGTGGCCATGGAGCACCTCTGCGGTTGACGTCTGTGACACATACCGCCGGTTGCCAGGAAGCGCAGGGTGCGGCAGGCGCCATGTGTTGCGGGTAATAACCGTCAGGTTGTCGTATGACGTCGCGGGCAAGTTCCTGGTGCCGCAGCAGTTCCTCACGCACGATCTGCCGTATAGTAGACGAAAGATCGGCAGACGGGATCTCATCGACGCTGGCAATGGTTGTCACATTCGCCAGGCGTCCAAACTTTGGCACAATGCGACGTGTTTTCAACGTCTCAAACGTACGGCAATGACGCACGACATCTGAGACGGAATCAACGTGTTCCCGACTTATGAGGAAATTGTATACATCTTCTGCGATTCCTTTGAGGAGATGTCCGACTCGGTCTTCCTCGGACATCTGCGGATTTACGATTTTGCACAGCTTGAGGATTTCCTCGATGTATATAGTGCATGTTTCTCCAGGAGCTTGAGCTCTTTGAGCAAGTGTTCTCTCGGCGCGTTTCTGTTTGGCGTGGGTGTCGCCAAAACACTTCTTTATTTCCTCGACAAAGTGCTCCCATGTTGTTAGGGAGTCTTCGTGGTTTTCATACCACATCAGCGCTGTCTCACTCAGAAAGAGCGCGACATATTCAAGCTGAGTGACAGAATCCCAACGGTTGTAGCGGCTCACCCTTGCGTAGTGCATCAGCCACTCGTCGACGTCCTCGCCCACTTTTCCCGCGAACGAGCGTGGCTCCATGTAGTGCCGCAAAGGTCCAACTTGCGTTGACCTTTGAGAAGGTGAAACGAGAGCTGGCATTTGTCCATCACCGTTCTGAGCCATAGGGAAGGTCGTTGGCAAGAGACCGGCAAGACGACGGCTCCGGCGAAGTTCTGGATGTTGCGACTCCGTGGTACGTCCTGTCGTACCCCGCACCTCCACCACTCTGTTGCGCCCACAAAAGGCGTTACTTTGAAGCCGGGTAGAGTTAGCAGCGATGGCCTGGATCAGCTGAGCGCCTGGCGAGATTCAGCCAGCCAGCCACACGTCGTCTTCCTCGTTCACCACCCTCCGGTGGCCCCGCATACTGTTTGTTGAGGCGTGAACCCACTATGCTCCTAAGAGCGTCACATTCGTGAATCCACTACACACCTAAGGGCCTAACAATATGTCTTACTTAACAATCTCTCCAAACTCTGCCAGTTGCTCCGTGTCCCCATCCGACAGGCCCGTAGCTCATCTTCCATCCTTTTCGGACAGTAATCGTGATTCCCATGCTCGCACAGAGCATCACTGCGCGCAGCACCAGATAAGTTTACCGGGCCCGGGCACACATCCCAGATGAACGGTCACAACGCGCGAAGGCTGGCCGGGGAAAAGAGAAGTTTAGAATCATATACACAACCCACTCTCAATGGACCCCCCCTACCATCTGGCGGTCTGCACGGGAGCTCAAACAGGAGGGATCTTGGTACTCCAAAAGTACAAAACAGTATAGAGTCAAAACAAAATTCAGGTACGCAACGGCAGATAAGTGAAAGGAACATTGAAAAAAGAAATGTAGCGTAAGGAACGCTCATCTTCGTAGGAGAAAAATAACGAACCTTGTCCGAGGCTTCGTTAGTGGCGCAAAAACGCCAGGCCTGGCAGATAAGAGCGAGCAGCATCGCACTCGCGCGTCAGACCGCGTTTCATGCTCACCCATTTACATGAGTCCCCGCGGCTTGATAAATGGGACTGCCTCGCCCGGCTCGCAGACCAACAGGGCCCACCGGAGGGGTGCATATTTTGAGTGTGCCACTGTAGTTCGCGAGAAGGGACGTGTTCATGCAAAGCCGTATTAACGGAGCCCGCAAATTTACCGTTGTCGTTCAAGCTCGCTAAGCGCGTGCTGTTCCTCTCCGCCATCTTCGCCGTATGTTATTGCTCTGTTCATTATGATTCCTCGTTCAGCGTGCTCTATCTCCCCGTGTTTATGAATAAAAACATGCGCACAGCTACTGTTTTTTTTTGTTACAGTTATTTTTTGCTAATTTGGTGTCTCGACAAAACTACGTTTTGCATTGCAAAGCGTAGAAACCGAACTAATGTAAAATCTATGCTGGATAACCCACAGTGCTTTTGTACACAGACAGCCTTCGTGCTGATGAGTGCTTAGCGTTTCTTGTATTTTACATACTTTAATTTGCTGAATTTTTCTACTATTACGGTACTTTACATCCGAATTGAGGGGTTCTGATTGTCTGCCAAAGAGATATTGCTAACACGTATAACGGATTTATATAATGAGGCATATTTTATAAAATTTTCAACCTCTAAAATGCTGGTGTCACTTAGACTTGCACTGGCAATGAAATGAAACGTACATTTCATTTACCTAATAGTTCTTTTCTTACTGCGCTTCCTAATGCACCTAGCCGCGCCCCTCTATTCCTTCTTTAGTAAAGTGAGTAATTAACCTAATACTTTACTCAACAAATAATTAGGAACACTTTCAACTAAACAGAGGAAAATCTTCACGTGAAGCGCACTTTCGCACTAAGCAGTGTTTTGACATTTTTGAGGATCAATATGTTCTCGGTGTACTCGGCCAGCACTCCGGCTTCACGAAAGGCGCAATGACAATGTGCGGAGGTTTACATCATCATCATCAGCAGCAACCCAAAGCTGCAGTCTATTTTTATGTTCTGCAAGACGAAGGCATCTAACCACAATCTCCAATTACCCCCGTATTGCACTAACTCATTCCAAACTGGGCCTGCAAACTTGCTAATTTTATCACCCAACCTAAGTAAATGCCGCCCTCGACTGCGCTTTCCTTCCCTTGGCACCCATTCCGTAACTACAATGGTCGACTTTCACCTATGGTTGCCGCACGAAGTAAAAATTTTCTAGTGGAACATTAGAGAGGTAACATATTTTCGGGAAAGGAGGACAAAATGGAAGGGGGCAGGCGGAGCGACTACGCCTAGAGTGAGAGAGGCTACCGTGAGATACTCTTACAAGTATTTCGTCCGTCGATGTTTCAAGAAAGCTGTGTGGGCACATGTTTTTCTTTGCGCGTGCTAAAGAGTGCGAGTGTGTACACGTGCGCATGCACGCGTGTGCGTATAAGATTTTCGGTAATAGCCGGCAGTTCGAAACTTCGGCTGCGTACCTCAGACTCCGTAACCGGTGTCAACGCCCCCGTGTGTTGCCGCCACTCGGGCCGACATCACACAGGCGGCCTGTTGCTGCTGCTGCAGCTGGATCCGCCGACGCAGCTCCTGCTCGTGCGCTGACAGCTGCGGCATGAGGTGCAGGTGCTGCGGTAGCCGACGCTGGGGCGGTGGCTGGCCCGCGTGGAAGGAGGCCAGCGCCACGGCTTCTCGCTCAGGAAGTGCGTGGGCCGGTGTGGCCACCGCAGCGGTGAGCGCGACGTGGCGCGCCGACGTGTCCGACCACCAGCATGGCGGTGCGGACAGGGGCGGTTGTTCGATGCCCCGTTCAGGAGTCGCCGCTGCCGCCGCCGCCGCGTAGGCCACGGCAGCGGGCGACGGTGACTCCGGGCTCTCCCGCTACGTGGTCGTCTCGCGGCTGATCCAGTAGTCGTCCGCCTTGCCATTGCTGTGTGCCCCTTTGCCGCTTCCGGACTTGGAAGATGAATGCTGGTGCGGCTGCGGCTGCGGCTGCGACTGCGACTGGTGGTTGCTGCTCTTGGGCGTCTGCGGGCCCTCTGCGTGTGGTTGTATGAAACTGTTACGTCCGCGAAGTGCGCATGTAGCCGCACTGAATAAGGAATAGAACATCACAAGTTACCGCCTAAATCGCAGAGGTCAACTTTATCATGGCATCTGAGAGACATACACAAAGAAATCAAGGAGAAATAGGTTGTGGACGTTAATTATGAACGACATGACTGATTTCATTTCTCAGCACTAGCAATAAAGAAATGGGGATGAAAAGATCTAAACGTGGATAGGAGAGAGAAGTAGCACATGTAGGCGCATATTAGAGCTTTCTTTTTTTCTTTTCCTTTTTGGTAATGGAATCGTAGAAAGATTGTCGCACGTGTACAGCGCCGTGAATACTCATATTGTCAAAAGGTAGTGTTTTTCACATCTTTTTTTTATACGCGTATGCACACGATTTGGGCATAATAACGACATTACAGCTGGTACTGTCCACATAATCGCATCGCTACATTAAAAACACTATCAGAAAAACATTACAGCAAAAACCACATAATGGTTACCATCGAGGTAATACGATTAGAATTAGAAGTAGCGACAGATTCTATTCCTTAATTTGCGATAATTTAAAATCCGTAGTGGTGACCTTGAAACTACTTTTTTGATGTACTGTCTCCGGTCTCGGCCCACTTTTCTACAGCTCTGGCTTCCCAAGTTCACCATAAGCAAGACGGCATGATGATGACGCACTGACTGACACATTGTATGACGACGACGCAGTGACTTCGATGGGATGACGTCGATAAAACGAGACAACGGCGATGTTATGACGACGGAATGACAATGATGATATAATGCTGAAATAATGCGACGGTGTAAAGACCAGGGCGTGACGAAGGTGGCATGAGGACAATGGGGTGACGACGAGTGTGTGGCAACGATGGCATGACGACAATGGTAGGATAACAACCGGATCGTGAAACTAGAATGTCGATGATGGTACGGCAATGACGCCAAGACGGCGATGGTGTGACAAAGGATGAATGACAGTGACTGTTTTATGACGGCGCCATAACAGAAATCGCATGAGAACGGTGGCACAATCAAGATTGAATGAGGGCCGCAAGATTATGATGGAAGGACTTCGATGAAATGACGAAGCCGCTATTATGACGGAGGCATAACACCAATGAGAATATGTTTCTGATGTGATGACTATGATAAAACGACACCGTTATGAAGACGGCATGATAAAACAGGTATGACGCGACTGTGTGACGACCATGCCAATGGGCTGATACGACTCAGAGGACGAAGTTATAACGATGACGATGGAACTAGCACTGCAACGACATCACAACAGTAGGAGAACGAATGCATGACAACAGCTGTATGGTGACGATGCAATGTCAACGATGGCATTTTAACGGTGTGAAGACAATAGGGCTACAATGTGTGTATTGCAACGATGGCGTGACAACGACTGTTTAACGAAAACTGTATCACCAAGAGACGTCGTCATGATGACGCGACAGCGATGGTAAAGTGACAACGGCATGAAGAGAGTGCAGTTACAGTGCTGTGGTGATGACAATGAGACGGCTATGAAGGCCTCTGACGACGGCGGGACAACTAACGCATGGCGACCGTATGACAACGATAGTCTGACAACAACAGTGTAACGAGTGTCCGATGTCCAAGCTGAAATGACGATGATGGAACGGACACTATTGGCATCACTACCACAAGCACATACCTAGAGGCTCAAACTATTACACAACTTGTGCAGCTCAGTCGGTGTAGAAGGCCTCACGATGATGGCTTTCGAGGAACAGCTCACGAAGTTGGAATGAGGATTGAACGATCAAGACGTCTACAATACCACGAACACTTACCAAGTGGTCGAAGCTGGCAGACGGAGTCACTGGGTCGGCGTAAGCAGATAGATAGATAGATAGATAGATAGATAGATAGATAGATAGATAGATAGATAGATAGATAGATAGATAGATAGATAGATAGATAGATAGATAGATAGATAGATAGATAGATAGATAGATAGATAGATAGATAGATAGATAGATAGATAGATAGATAGATAGATAGATAGATAGATACGTTCAAATGCATAAAGTAGGCAAAGAATGCGTATCATGGTAATAACGCACACGAACATTCATAAAATCAGTAGCAACACTACCACACTAAGCGCTTGAAGCCACTAGACAATCAAACCAAAGAATGCGTGACAGAAAAGTAACTGTTTCTTTCATTCAAATCTAAAATTAGATACGAATGCATCAATATAGATCCACCGATAAGGTTTCTTTTCTATTAATAATAAAGCAAGAGGCAACATAATTGATATAGAAAAGACGACAGGCTCTAAGCGGACGTAGGAGCTAAAGCCACAGCGACGGCATGCGGAAGGTGATGCTCAACTGTATTGAGTTACGATTAAGGCTGTCCAGCCATTCACTTTTCTGGATACATATTGATACGTTGTCAGGATTGGGGGCTCAATCCCGTCGTCCGTGGTCCTTTGCCAAGATTGGAGTACGGCATGAATTCGAAGGTAGCTGGCCCATGCCGTCGTCCAACTTATTTACGCTGAGATCGTTGATGAAGTGAAGAACTGCTTCTCATCGAGAACGAGGAAAAAGGGTTTATTTACAGAAATTAACTCAGTCTAACATGACTGCTTGGGAAAAAGAGTAACAGTTCAACATGACTGCATGAGAGAAGTGACTCAGTCTAACATGACTGCTCAAGAAGAGAGTCCTCAGCATTCGCACAACCACAGTTTTTATACACTCGATCCGCCGGTCCTACGACGCGGCGACTGTTCGTTTACTCATCACCACCTCGCCGCTGCTCTGCTGATCCGTTTACAGACACAAAGGCACACACATTCCGAAGCCCAAGCGACGGCGTCGAAGGGGGTGCCGTTCCGGAAAGTATCGACGCCGATCGAGGGTCGCTCGTTGTTTTGCGTCTGCCGAAACGTGAGAAGCGCAAAAATACGTCGTTCCCGCGGCAGCTTGTCCAGGCGTGTCAAATCAGCTCCGCGTTGGGGAACTCTGGAAACATTGTCCACACACCGAACTCGTCCCGTCACAATGTCGATGGGGCTGGAGGAAGGAAGCGGGTTTTCAGCACAAAGGCCGCTTCTTCGAACGCCTCCTAGCTGCAGTGACGGAGAGGGAGCGGAATGCGCGTCTTGCACCCCTTGTCGTAATCGGGTGGCAAGGTGGCAATCTTGCTTAGCGGCTCGCCATTGTTAACAACGTATAGAACCTCGAAGGAAGGCAACCACTGGTTCGCCGGTGTTGTAGGTGAATTCCCACGCACATGGTCTAAGTACATAATTTTTTATCGAAGTTAGAAGGATGACTTGTTATACAAAGCTGAGGGATGATAACTGATAATGCTTTACGGCGCGGATGCATCTAGACATCTAGACACATGACATAATTTAATGAAGTCATTACCAAAGCAGAGAGATTCAGGCAAAATCGAAAGTTTTCTCAAGAATGGGCAAAGGTGTTTTGATGGTGCTTCTGAAAAAATGTGAAAGCTACATTTTTTACTACCTTGGTAGGATAATCGTCACTATAGAATGCAGACACCTCGTGGAGAACGAGACGAAGTTCGGCGAAATGCTTTGGCTTTAGCACAAGAGGCACAACGTAATGTTGGGTTATTTTGTAGTTCGCTGGGCATCTTACGCGGTAGGTCAAGCTGGCAACGTATTTCAGTGATTATTTTCACGGAAACAAGAAGCACAAAAGCGTAAATGTACATTGTATTATCGAATTAACTAAAGATTAGGATAAATGTAAACACACTCAAGCTCAATTTAGAGCTTAGCCTTACGTGTAGTTTTCAGGTGACTGCATCAATTACATCTGATGCTTCCCAACGAAAAAAAAAACAAAATCACAACTTATTTAACCAAGATTTGTTTGAAAATATCTATTATACTTTGTATCTTCTTGCATGAATGCAATATCTCAGTGTAATGTCATGTGCTATTTAAAATTTTCGTGTACCTTATCACTTTCAAAGACTGTCTCTTTTGCTATAAATTATGGACGGCATTCTACCTCCCTATACGCAATATAATAAATTGCCTACAATATGTGCACTGTCGCGTAGACGCCTATTCAATTACACGGTAAGAACTAATTCCTTAAGCCGTAGTCATCTCACGAGCCCTTCAGTGCTTGACCCACCGGAAAACTTGCTATGGAACTCGTTTCCTCAAACAATCTGCCTAACGTGCTCCTCGGTGCTAAGGCTTTTCTGGCAGGTCAATATAAGTTTCCCGGTGCCCCTATAGAATGGGTGAACAATGTCCCAGTAATACCGTTCGAAAAATGCGCCCCTCTGCTTGCTCGTGTGGGCTGACAAGGTATGCATGTAATATTCAGGGCTCTTACAAACCAGTGCACATCCTAGCCTTTGTCCGCAAAAACGTGTGAAGGAAAATCATTCTATTCAATGTAATATACCTCATTACAGCGAGGCGTGCCATGTTATCCCGCCCTTTGTGTGTGTGTGCGTCCGTGTGTGGGAGTATGTGCGTGTGCGTACGGGTACGTGTTATGTGTGTGTGTGCGGGTGTATGTGCACCGTTTCCTGAGCATTCCAACTAAGAACAATGTCTTGCGACAAAATACAGGCCACCTTTCCCGTCTTCGAGGTTGCAGTTAGTAAATTAAGGTTTATGCAAAGTTCCGCTCACCTAAGCGCATTCAGCTAAGACCAGGGCCCGTCAAGGAGGACAAAGAAATGAAGAAAGCACTAAGCATTTCAAAGGTTAAAAGGCGCTACATGAGCTCTGCGCTGGAGACGAAGAACGTGATACCCAGCGCGCAGAGACACATCACCTTTCCCGTGGGACCACTTCAATTAAAGTAGCGGCGGGCTTCCACGACCTTCCACGAGTCAGCGACCACGACCAAATTAATTTAATGCAAAAGCAGCCACGTAGAAGCAGATTGAGAGAGGAGAGGTCGGCCGCTCAGGATAAACACTGGCTTGGGTCAAAACGTGTGTGCCCGCGACCCGAGTGTGATGATGTTGACCGGGTGTACGAAGTTAGAGAGCAGAACAAAGATAAAATTTCGCGCCTCAAACGGTGATGGAAGGGTCCACGCTCCTACAGACAGAGTTCAAAATGGAGCACAGACTCGACGGGGAAAGAAAAAAAAAGAAAGTATACGGACGGCCTTGCGTATCGGGCTGTCCGTTGGCGCACCGAAGCAGCGTTGAGTCGGGGAACGCGTCTAGCCCCGCGAAATGGCAGATTGGAAAGAAGGGAGGCAGCTAGATACCAAAACGAAGGAGGTGACAAAAGCAACGAGCGTAAGAGAAAAGAAAGCAGTCGTGCTAAGGCGCGTAATTTTCTTTACGAGTTACCCCTGCGGCGCCCGCTCATGGAATGGCACGCACATAGAATCAAAAAAGTGAGTGCAAAGGGGACGGAGAAGGAGGGTTAGAGACCCAGAGTGCTCAACCACCTCGGGTCCCAGGCTGAGGCCTCTTCTCTCGTCGTAAAACGCTCAGTCAGCTTCGTCTAGCTTCTGTGCTTTTCTAGAGGGGGGCGGGGGGGGGGGGGACGTATGAAGGTGGCGTTCACTGAGGATGGGAAGGGGGTTAGGGGAGAGTGGAAGGGGCCATTGTTCTTTCATCTTGTTACGGCACGCTCGGTTTTTATCCCTTTCCTCCCCTTTTTTTTTTCTACTGACTGCGGATCTTGAAGATGGCATTTACTGCAATGTTTGCGAAACTTTCACCGCGCTCCTTGAGCCTCACATTTTTATCTCATTTCCTCTTCCTGTTACCTTTTCTTCTGCCGCTCTGCGCCCTCCTCGGTCGCTGGGATAAAATCTAGTTTTAATCTCGCAATGATACGGTCCTTCGCGGACGCTCCACGGCGCTGCGCCATAAAGAGAGTTCGCTCTTCAAGCCAGAGCACTGTGCTGCACGCACTGCTCAACGTAGCGTTGGTTCGCTCCTTCTATCCGTCTCGACTTGCCACGTCACGTCCGCGAGAAGTCGTCGCTGCCACTCTTAAAAGGGAAGAAACGCCGTGCCATGTATATAATGACGTTGTGGAATGGGCGTTTTAGAGCACTCCAGCTGTGCTCCAACGGTATATGCAAGGTAGCAAACTAGGCTTTCTTGGGAGACTGCGGCTCCATTACGTATAATGAATGCTGCTGACGAGCATATATGCCTCCCAGACCAAGCTTTGGTGCCGCCTGATGCAGCCTTATGGCGCCACTGGTGCGCCCACCAGATGGTACGTTTTCTAGGTGTTCATGCATTCCTGGCAAAGTGTAATCCTAATGTAACCAGCGGAAGTATCTAACAGCAAACCAGCTCGACAATTAATAACCAAGGTGGGTGAATACCTGAATTTTTTTATAATTGCTTTGGCAGGCCTAACTACCCCAAATTGCAGAGTGGCTTATGAGAGCCGGCGTACAGTGGACGGCCCCCAACGAATTTCTTTGCCATCTGGGCTCCTTTATTGTACACTTATTAGCAGACTCAATACACGACATACGAGCGCTTTGGCATACCAGATGAACCGGAATTCAGCTGCAGAAAATATGGAATATCAATTAAGCAGCCTGTCCTTTATTGTGCGTATTCAGTTCGAGAATCATCTATTTCAACTCGTAGAATATATATATATATATATATATATATATATATATATATATATATATATATATATATATATATATATATATATATATATATAAGGTAACGGCACTAATTGGACGCTCCAACAGGGAACATCAAAGCTGGTAGAGAGTGAGCAGAGTGGTTTTGCAGCTGGAGAGCTATGAATGTTTCACAGCAGCACGTTCAATAATTTGCAGTTATTCGGTAAGGATGATAAGGAGTTTTAAGGATAGGCACATCAATTTATTATTTAACCAGACTAGATATGGTCGCATTCCTGCAAAAGATATGGGCGGCGCTAGGTAGTATTACAGTTGGCTGGTTCAATGTACGTACTCTGGACGTCCATCTGATGAGCGCTGTTTCTTTTATTTTTTCACTGGCATTGTCATGGAGCCCTTAAGGTACGACCAGCTGATGTGTTTCTCGTTTACAAGCTCCTAAGTTGGCCGGACATCCAGCTATGAACAAAAACAGATTTACCAAGCAATTTTTACCAAAGGGACTACCATAAAATGTCATATTTCACTTTGATGTGAAATGAGTAAAAACAAAGATAGTTGATTCAATATTGCAGAGACTGTCTTGCTCGAATATTCGCGTTTGACTGGATTCGGAAATATTGGTATTTGAACATCAGTACCTTTTATCATTTTGAAACCAACAGTGTGTAGTTGCAGGGCGCCGCGATCTGAAGTTAGCCACTTTTGGATTTTGGCGTGCCCGTTTCTAGGTGTACACGATTGAGCATGACTCATGAGGCCACGTTCACTACGTTAAACTGAATGTGAGCGCGATAACATTCACGACACGCGAAGGGTAACAGGAATAAATGACAGTGAAAGATCGCTAACTGGGTATATTTTTAGAGTACTACTTTTCTCTTTCAACAGCGTGACAGTCGGGCACTGGCGTATAATAAGAAATATATGTTAGTACACATCGTTTTATTTTAAATCGTGGTTAAAGAAAATCTATGCAGAAGAGTTAACAGAAATGAGGGCAACTATAAAAAAGCAACGGACAATAATAGAAAAGTAGAACACCGGCTTCAGGCACATAAATGCATGTTTGCGCATTACAAATAGCAAAGCTGCATTCAAAAATAGACAAGAAAAAAAAGAGGAACATCGAACCACGCATATCTAATCAGTCATGCGATAATCAGGAGCAGCGGAATGATCCGACTTACCATGTCCCAAAAATTGTGCAATGTTAGGAGGAGGCGGAATGATAACATGTAACATGCAATAAAAAGAAAGAAAGGCGGCAAATGAAAATCTAGGCGAGCACTCAGTGGCGAAAATGGCTGTTAGAGCATTCGTCCCAGAACTGCAAGTAATCCGGAAATTAACATGTGGGAAACAGAGCGTGGTATATGTCCTCATATAAACATGGGTGTATATATAAGCTCGTTTC
This sequence comes from Dermacentor albipictus, assembly GCF_038994185.2. Lineage (NCBI taxonomy): Eukaryota > Metazoa > Arthropoda > Arachnida > Ixodida > Ixodidae > Dermacentor > Dermacentor albipictus. The sequence goes on from NC_091821.1 coordinate 444,849,795, forward strand.
AACAAGGTAAATAAATTCACACATTTTCCTAAGAACTCGGCAACACACGCACAAACAAAAAGAATGCTATTTCAAGTGGAACGAAAAGTGCACTGATGCTCATGTCGTCAAGCTTACGGCTTAATTATTATTTCAGCCAGGGTAACCAGTTTAAGCTAACGAGAGTTTCTGGGCAACCACCGTTCATTAGACGGCCGACCTTATTCGAAACTGTGCGCCGCATCAGGGGGGCAGGATATACTGAGGGTGTTGACAAAGCACAGGGCAGTTTCGCAATAGAGGTCTGTTTCGCAATGTCTGTTGAACGTTTAGTAAGCAAAATACCAGCTGTCAGCAGCGCAAGAAATGCTACTGAAGCTCATTAAGCGAAGGGCACAATCCTAAGAAACTTGAAACCAGTGGCGGGGACCGGTTGGCCATATGGCCCTTTGTGCGCAATGTCCGGCACATATCGGAAATCCTCTGCGGGCGCTCGCACGTGCGGGTGGTTTTCTCGGCTACTGAGAAACTTCAGAAGCTTTAGAAAATTCCGGAACAAACTTTACGGGCGCGTTTCAGTCTGTTCTCGAAGGCATAAGTCGCGTTTGCCTAACTGCACAGTGAGAGTGGCTGAGTGTCATGAAGGTTGATCCCACTGACGTGTCGAAAACGACGCGTCGTGTGGACGAGCCTGTGCCTCGACGACTGGATGCGTGTTGATAAGGGGGATTAGTGCGGTAGCCACTGCGCCGACGGTCGCTACGCTTCTCTTCTTGGCCATTGCAGGATGTTCCAAAATTATGCTGACAATTTAACGAAATTGTCGCAACAATTAGGGGTTTTCTTCTCTGTTTAACGAATTTCTTCATTTTTCTATTCAATGAACGGAGACGTTTTTGGAAACAGGAGAGAGAAATTGGTGACATCTTAGCAATATCGAAGTTAGGAAGCTGGCTTCAATAATAGCTTTCAAGCATGTACTTTATTATTAAATAACTATAAGCACGCGGTCCGAATTGCCTGTACGCAGGTAATTTCTCTTCGCATCGTGCTTGTTCTTCTCACCACAATAATATTAACAGGCTCACAAAATTGTGCTCACAAAACGCAATTTTCTTTGGGCAGAACTTATAGATTCTCAAATATCATTAAACACGTATGATTGGTGAACGTTCGCAACCGCAGCAGTAACCTTATTTACGAGAACTTATCACACTAATGTTTATGGTGAGACTTAAAGCGCAACGGGTTTTCTATTAGAGACGTCGACTGAAGAAAGGCGTACATACAGAAACGACTGGGCTTGTTCACGTCGATCTGAGCGGATCACTTTCGTTTCTGACAGCTTTCGGGCAAATCAATACTGTACAAAGCTCACGGGTGGGTTCAAGGTGGCGGAAGCGTATTCTTGACCTTCATAAAGGTCACGCAGTTGTCATAGCCTTTTCAACAACATACGACCGACTTCTTGTCGAATAATCTTGTTTTCATTCGCAAGCGCCGAGAGCACAAATTTTGCTGGAATAGCGTGGTCTAACTGCCCTAACGCTTGCGGCAAAGAATTTGGTGTACCCATTTCTCTTAATAGTCCTCGATTGTCAACCTTACAATCTCAAGGTAAATGAAATATTGCAGCTTGGCTCATTCGTTGTGATAAAGATATAGCAGTAAATTCAGAGCCCTAAACACGCTGCCAGTAAGTTTATTATGTAGTCCTCACCAGCATGAACAGTAGACAAACGTGAAACCCTTCGGTAAATGACGTACGCTGCGTTACCTTATATTGGAGTTTTCTAAAACACTTCTGCTGTGCAAAAATCTCTCGACATATATAGGGACAATTTTAGCGACATTGAGGCAGAATGTAGCGGAAGCTTAGTTAATTTTTCTGTTAATTTTGTTGACACGCGCCAAAAAATAGGCCAACACCGCACCCAAAACACAAAGGAAAAGGTGTTTGGAGGCTTAAGTCCTAATCAACCTGCGTAGCATGTTCATCAGTGAGCCTTCCGCGGCACTCTTGAAATTTGATTCGGAATATCGTCCACAGAAAAAAGGAAATCGTTAGCACGGGCATGAAAATGAAAGTTAATTACCCATAACTCTGAAAGGTTGATCTTTGTTGTTGTCGCTTTCTAGCTAATTCAACTCTATACACACTGTTCTCCATGCAAGTAAAATTAGTTCAAACGCTGCGTTGTTTCACTCGCTACCTGCCTTTCATTTACTTGAACCTTCTGTGGGAATGCAATTGAAATAAACTACTATCAACGTGCGAGATTTTGCAATGTTGGCTCCTAATAAACTCGTGCACTAGCGTTGCAGCTACACACACACACACACACATATATATATATATATATATATATATATATATATATATATATATATATATATATATATATATATATATATATATATATATATATATATATATATGTGTGTGTGTTCTCTCTGTGTTGCTCTTATATGCTTGTGGAACTAAAATCGAGCGCCCTAAATTTCCTTTCTTCTCCTTCACACACTCACCCAAGCACACAAATATGTATATACGGTGTGATGATCTTTAGGTTTTACAGAATTTTCCAATTACCTTACATCGGTGCCTGCTCGGTGTCTACGTGTTTCTGTTCTGTTCATAAACACTGACTGTCGTTCACAAGTTTGCGTTTCTACAGGCAGTCTAAAATAACCTGACTGCTAGGCACAGTGCCCGTGCTGGCGTTTCACATGGCGCATCGCGACAAAATTACAGCAGCAAGAAAGAGACAAACCTTGGGCAATATGGGATTCGTGTGGCCTATTTTTGCTGCAGTCATTGAATTTCAGTTTCTGCCAATAAGTGCATCCAATGCATCACGCTCGTGAGCTTGATTGAAGTGCGCGCGTAATGAAAATAACTCGTGTACGTTCGTTACCTGTTTTGCTCGTGTACGTTCGTTACCTGTTTTACCTGTTTTGCTATAGCTGGCTGATGCGAGAAAACTTTCGCAATATATTTCTTTTTCAGACAGAAACACTGAGATGGCACAGACACTCAATGGTTGTTTCAGAATGTTTCTCTTTTGGTAACATAATGAAGCACGGAGTGAGAGCAAACACAATTTGCATTTAAAGAAGTGAAGCAAAAAGGTGAAAAAGCAGATTCAATGAGAAAAACGAAAAAGAAGAAGATTACACAACACAGAAGCGAATGAGGCCAACGGTAAACAAGGTTTGTCACAAAACGAAAGAGAATCCCTCTAGAAAGGAAAAGAATTACTAGAGACGGAGACATTCTTGCGCGAGGCAGGCATCAGCCATCAACTATATGATTTTAGTGCTGGCGAGTACGAGTGGCTCGCCGCTTCAGTGTACAGCAGCGAAAGTTACTGGCCCGGTCAAAAATCATATCCGGCACAGATAACGTAGGGTAGCGGGTGGTGCTTTCGCGCGGCTTCTAAAATACAACTCAGCCTAAAGGTACAGTCTAGGTCAAAAAACTTGAAGCCTCTATGAACGGCCGGGGAGTGGCTGCGCAGTGCTATCGCGGCGCTGCTCGCTTGCACCGAGGACAAAGAGGGCGAGGGAAGCATGTATATTGCTCTCAACCATCCTTTGATAACAGCGCGAGTGCAAAACTAGTGCGCCATTCGTTCTGCGAGCTGCGAGGTCGTCTCGCTGCCGCCGTTGTACGGCGCTTCGTGCGAGTAAACGCGGTGTCCTGGGCGAAATCGCGCGGCTTACAGTACAAAAATTGTCCTAATCATCGAAATTTTCTATTAAAGTTTTATCCTACACATTCAAGGGCAACAGGCCTAACAATATGTTTTGAGATATACATTTCGAATGCATTTCTTGCTGCGATGAAAACAAAAAAATATTATATAAAGCTGACATCTCTCAGTGCTGTCTAGCGTTGTTCCAGGTTTTATTGTAATATGCGGGCAATGCACTGATCGTTTGTATAGAAAGGACCAGAGCAGTAATTTGGGCAACAAAGGCTCTCTTCGGAAAGAGCCTGTAACCACCGTTACAATATATGAAATACGTAGACCGCACTTCTCCACCAAGGAACGCCACACGATTGCGTTCGACGTTGCAGTTCTTTAAGTAAGCCCACAGTGAGATTATGAAAACTTTTCGGAACTAGAAGATGTTTCCCCTGAATGAGTAGCCGGTTGAGTTAGACAAATTCCCTCGTCATTTTGGAAAGTGCCCACTACCTGGCCTTTTTTTATACCTTCGTGCATAGTGCCTCATTTTCATTAGGGCCCACTTTCAAGCACACATGAGGCCAGTGTAAGCTCATCCCGTTTGCTTTGGGCATCACGCGTTTGAATCGCGTAAAGCACACCACGGGCACGAGATTATAAGGTTCTCGCACCGGGAAGGTGTCATGCCGGCGGTGCTGTCGCTGTCATGGGTTCACTGGAAGAAGTACTTCGGATATAGTTTACTGAGGTGTCTTTCGTCTCTACGAAAAAGGGCTTTACAGGTAGTTTAAAAAAATTCATACCGAACGGGATTTCAACTAGAGACCTTGGCCAGTTTACAGTCAAACACAAGGGCAAGCTGTAAATGCTCGGGAAAACCACCGACCAAACCACACTCGATGCCTTGAAGGCATGCTCCCCCCTGTGATTTCAACGAAAGATGCAGGTGCCACCCTGAAGCTTATGCTTTCTCGATTAGTTTGCTACTTGCAACATTACTGATGACGAATACGGGATGCCATTGTGGTACATTATTTATTATAGCATTCAGTTGCTGAAGTCAGATCTCAGCTGCAATCTTAGCAAAGTGCCGGTATTCGACCATGCGCAAGACTAGACATAGTGTTGTTCCTTTAATTTTGTCCCGTAAAACATTATCTAATATTACGATACTCGGAATCGCGTAAGCTGAGCGTATCGCGTTTGACAGCGGCCGCCAGAGGCCCCGCCCGCTCATGCAGCATAGGCTGCGAGCGGCATGGTTAGCCGGTCGCGTGGCCATCGCTTACAAGACGTTCATTTGAGGGATCACCAGTCGTCTGTGCGCAGGCGCGAGTAAAAGCGGGCGCGAGAGAGAAAATCTGGGGGCTTTGGTCCTTGAATATTGGCGGCGAGGAGTTACGGAGTCGCCATCTCTCGGAAGCGCCTCCCTTCAGTAGTATGATGGATGACGCGGCGCGCTCCTCATCATTTCGCTTACGGCGTTCAATAAAAACACCATGCGGCAGCCCTCCTGGACATTTATGTAGGTACTTTCAACACGAGGGAAGTTTTTGACTGTTGATATAATAATCTTAGGCAAATTCAAAGCACAGAATTATTTACAGACGCTATCTCTTTACCGAATACGTACAGTGAACGCCACGTTGCGCGGTCGCGATGATGAGTCTCCCGAACCAGCTTCTTGCATGAAAGTTAGGCAAACGCTGAGAGTAAACTAGGTGAAATATGATCTTATAGTGGGCTTTCTGTATAGCCAAATGGAGCATAACAGAATGAAGTCTCAATGCAGCGATCGCAGGTGTTCGCAGCGACCGACGGCGCATCTGCATGCACGTCCGTGCGCAATGTTTTGCTTTCGCTGGGAGCGCGTTTTCGCACCGCACCGGGAGCAGAATATGAACATTTGACAGTACACTAGCAACCATTGTTGCATGGACGCTAACACAACTGTTCAAAAATAATTTCGTTATAAAGACTTTGACGCCTACGGCGACTGTAATGTGCCATCGCGACGATTCAATATTTTTTGTCTTCTAAATTCTTGGACATTTCAATATTATTTCTCAAGTTACGTCGCACTGTATGTTTGTCGGTCTTCTCAGCGTGCGATTTCCCTCTGCTTCTTTTTCATAATCCAGTGCATTAATTCATAACACAAACATGATTATATGCCATGCCTTTTTTTAATGCGCTTGTTACCACTCCCGTTCCATTCTAGTGAACTTGCCAGAATCTAGTACCAACAAGTTCATAGACTTAATAAAGAGTCATGACATTAGCCGGGCCGCGGGCGTGCGTGAGCGTCTCAGTGCGCGTTTTCTGCTATACTACGAACATCGTGCAGTCCCGGCGCCGTAGCAGAAATATTCCTCGCGTCCGTGCTTGCTGCATACCCGAGTTGTGGCCGATGGCCGTCTGCCGGTGCTAAGTTTCGCCAGCCAAGCTTCACGCAGCTCCTTAGGCTCTGGCTACGTCGGAAAAAGGTTGACAGCGGGCTCCGTTGCGTACGTCCGGCACTGCGGCACCAAGCAGTAGCCTACCATGCTACTCGCCTCCAAAGGCAGCCAATACCTATTATAGTACTTTCAAATGTTATCAAGCAGACACCCAAGGCGGTAAAGCCTCACCACTTAATCAGAACCGCGGCGCACGTGCGACTTTAAACTTCCGTTTTCAGCTCACTTCGGCGCTTCCGAAGCAGCCGACGCGGTTAGACGCGGCCGGTGTGTCCACGTGATCCCTCATGTGACGTCACGCCGATGTTGGCGCCAGCTTTTCCAGTGGTGGAGCTCGCCCCCAATGTGACTCTGCCTGTGCACAACGGAGGAGGTTTCTAAGAGCGCGTTGTAGGTCTTTGACCCTAGGCATGACGGCATTGCGGAGTGGGCTCGAGTTTGTTTACGCTCGGTCAGGCACGATAAAATAGGTGAAGCAGCGGGAATTGACACCCGATTTGGCACCCGCTGTCTCGGACAGACTGTCTCACACCTGCGGCGCTCGCGCTATAGTCGGTTGGACGTAATTATTTTTATTCAATCGTGTTTTTACCAACTGTAACAACGTGTCGTTATCTCGCATTATCGGCGGCTCCTCCAAGACACCAGAGTGGCAACGGGGACACCAAAGCTAGAACCCCGACTAACCCGTGGGCTGGGGCTCGCTCAGGCCTGCGCGTGCCATGGGTGTATAATATCGGCTGTCCGCTATTGCGGATAGCCAATTTTTTAAACGAACACCCCTTGGCACGCTTCAGCCTCCACGGCCCCAGCCCACAGGCCGTCCTCCTTCCAGCTTTGATCCCCCCGCTACCCCTTGGGTGCCCTGGAAATCCTGCTCCGCCACCTTTATCATAACCTCAGGTGCTCCCCTAAGGCGTCCGTTTGCCGGTTACATGTGCCCTCCTGGAGCAATGCTTGTAAAAAATCCAATTTGTCGTCGCGACGACAAAAGCGACCCGCGATTTATACAACCCCAGTCAGAACCTGGCTCTTTCAGACACAGTAATCACCAAATGGAGCGTCCCTGCCCACTGCCTCACGGCCAGCCAGCGGCGGATCATAAACAAACTCGACCGCAATCCGCAATGCCGTCATGTCTAGAGGACAAACGCATACAACACGCGCTAATAAACCTCCTCCGTATACATATATATAGTGCCCAGGCAAAATCATATATTCAAGGAGCGAAAAAAAAGCTCCCAGATTTTTTTCTCTCGCACCCGCTCTTACTCGCGCCTGCGCACAAACGGCTGGTGATCCCTCAAATGAACGTCTCGTCTTCCGCTTCGGCACCGTCGTCTTCGCGCCGCACTCTCCGCACTAGTTTTTCACAAGCCCTGTTATAAAACGACGCTTGAGAATAAGACATGCTTCCCTCGCAGCCCTCTTTATTCTCGGCGCAAGCGAGCAGCAGCGCGGGCCGACGGTGGCAGCGCCGCGATATCGGAGAGCAGCCGCTCCCCGGCCGTTGACAGTGGCGTCACCTTTTCGGTCAAGATTGTATGTATTTAAAGCTACGCTGTCCACGCATTCTTTAACTTGGAACGCCAACGAAGGAAGGGTTCGGAAGAAGCTTCGTTCGTCAGGAAAAGCAAGGCGGATAGCATCGCATTTAGCACTATTTGCACTCACCGTTCTTAGCCCAATAAATATTGATACAAGTGCGGACAACTAAGTCGAAAGTAGACATATAGCCGTCACTGACTACGTTTGAAAGTCTGTTTTGAAGCGGTATGAGCCTTGGAATAGAAGATGAAGAAGCGCAGGAGTCTGGGTTCAGGAGAAGAGAAGAAGGAAGTGAGAATAAAATGTAGACAAGATGGACACCAGTTCCACAGCAATGCTTTACGTTTACTGTGTCCTTTAAGTAGGAACGCTACATTATTTTGGCGCAGCCGACAGCGAACTCCAACATGTGGGTGAGATTTTTCCTTGAGGAGACCTCCGCGGACAAGATCATCTTTTCGAGATACCAAGCTGAAGATGAACCAGCGGTGGAACTACCTCGCGAACTCAACTCGGCAGAACTCATGAACCTGGTTTTAGAGAAGGCTTCCATGGACCCTGATGAACTACGTCGGAAGAGTGCTGTGAACGTGAACTTGCCTCTGGTGATCTTCGACGAATTAGTTCTTCAACCGATGCGTCGGAAGGACTCTGGATCACAGTCGTCGACGGAAGAGGTGAGCCTCGTTTTGAAAGCACTTCGGCTACAACAAGAACAGATTTCGCAACAAAACCAGCTGGTGACATCGCTTATAAGCTCTTTAAACGCTGAGAAGCCAGTGACTAAATTTGTAGAACCTGATGCATTCGACGGCATGTCATCAAGTCCAGAAGGTTGGCTTGAATTCTATGAATATGCCGCTGGAAAGAACAACTGGCACTCTAATGAGGACAAGATTACTAACATGCGTAGTTACTTAAGCGGTGTTGCACGGAAGTGGTATGATTGGCACATCATTGAAGACGCTGGCAACTCTTGGAATCAGTGGAAAGAAAAATTCTTGACGACATTCCGAAGCAACCCAGTGCAAAGGTGGGACGCCGCGCTTAATTTCAAATTCAAGCAAGGCTCCCTCGTAGAGTATTTCTTTGACAAATGCCGCCTTTTAAAGCTGGCCGAGCCTATGCTTCCTCCGTCTGCCGTAGTAGCACTAATAATGCACGGACTGCACGCGCAAGTCCTGAAGCGAGTGCAACTACGGTCACCTAAAACTATGGACGGGCTCCTGGAGTGCCTTCACGACATATCATTTACTTCAGAAGAAAATATAAACGCTAGCTCAAGCGGTCACTTCACACGGTCCGGCACGGATTGGTCAAGCCGTAATCAGCGAGAACCGCGCCGCCTTGCAGGCGGCACAGAGAGCTTGGGTTGGCGCGCTCCCAGAGGTCGGGTGCATAACATCGACAGCGACCCTGTTCCCCTACTTTCGGACGCTGAAGAGGCTCCGACGACAAAAAACTGATAAACAAGGGTGATCAGTCCGACCCGATGACCACAACTGAGACTGTTTATTTAACTTGCTCTAGCCTACTTCACATCCCTGTGAAAGTGGGAAACAGACACATGATGGCTTTGGTTGACAGCGGTGCTTCTGTGTCTATAATAAATGCCAAGCTGGTAGATGCAAGTCACCTGCATAGTGGAAGAGTACTACGGGTGCAAGGCTACGATGGAAAGGTGACAATGCATAATCAGTGGGCCTCAGTAAACATCGAGTTCCAAGGTCATGAAATAGCGAGTGAAGTACTGGTGATTGAGGGGGTGACGTATGACTTTCTGCTATCCAGACCAGATATAAAGAAACTAAAAATCAACGTATACTGGGACGATGCGGTTTTAGTGGAAGGACTATCAAGGCAAGAGACACAGCCGGATAGAAAGGATAACCTGCGAGTTGTCAATTGCGCGGAGGATATTGCAACGACCTATCCTGAACTAGTATGCATAGGAAGCTATCCACCGGCGATGACGTCACACAAGGTGCCTTTCGAACTCACCCACAAGACCGTCATCCGAAAATCACCTTACAACATGTCAAGAGAGCGCAAGATATGGTTGAAGAAGGAATTGCAGGAGATGCTAGACGCCAATATAATCCGGCCTTCGGTGTCACCCTTCGCCTCTCCCATAACTATTGCGCCGAAAGAAGATGGAACTTTCAGACTGTGCACAGATTACAGGGTTCTCAACCGACAGACAGAACTTATACCATTTCCCATGCCGAAGATAGACACGATTATAGATGAGACAGGTGGTTGCCGATGTTTTTCACGTATTGACTTGTGCAAAGGTTTCTGGCAGATCCCGCTAACCGAAGAAACAAAAATGTACACTGCTTTTATCACGCCCTTCGACCTGTACGAGTATAACCGGCTTCCTTTCGGCTGGAAAAACTCACCAGCATGGTTCCAGAAGATTATGAACGAAGTCCTGAAGCCTTTCCTAGGTGTCTTTTGTAACGTGTACATAGACGATATTATCGCCTTCTCCAAAACAGAGACGGAGCATCAGGCACACCTGTCCCAGGTATTAAATGCCTTGAGCTTGGCACACCTCAAGGTTAATTTTAAGAAAAGTGCGTTCTTTCAAAGAAAAGTGTTGTTTCTTGGAAGAGTCTTTGATGGGACTACCAAAAGCACGAAACAAGAGTCCGTCGAGAGGATATCCCAACTGGTAAAACCATATGACGTACACTCATTGCGTGTATTTTTGGGATTAGCAGGACATTTCAGGCCCTTCATAAAAGACTTTGCCATCAAAACAAGATGCCTCACGCGCCTAACACAGAAAGAAGTTCCATTTGAGTGGAATGAGGAATGTGAGAGAGTCTACCGTGATCTGGTGCACAGAATATCTGCTGACCCTATTCTACGCATACCAGATTTCACTTTACCCTTTGAACTGAATACCGACGCCTCACACTATGGGACAGGTGCAGTCTTGTACCAGAAATGTCCAGAAGCATCCGGCCGAGAAAAGCGACACGTAGTAGGTTACTACAGCTACACCCTCAAGCCACCTGAAGTCAACTACACCACTACTGAAAAGGAAGCTCTTGCAGTCCTCAAAGCAATTCAGTACTTCCGTACGTACCTAGAAGGTGCGAAGTTTACTTTGTTCACCGATCACCAAGCCCTCACTCATCTCTTGAATATGACCCAACCTAAGGGACGTATCGCCAGATGGGTGAACTATTTGCAGCAGTTCAATTTCACCATCTCCCACAGACCTGGACCCCTTTTGACTGATGCAGATGCATTGTCTAGACTGATGATACAGGCCAACAACGAACAATCGGCAGAAATCAATGAAATTAAATTGTGGGAAGGCACTGAACAATTGATTTTTAGGGAAGGTCGCTATCAAGTCCCGCCAACGCTGGTTTCCAGGGTGCTTTATTTGTACCACGATAGCCCAGAATCTGGAGGACACGACGGATTTTGGCGCACCTACAACAAGCTAGTCAAGAGATTTACGTGGCCTCACATGAAAGACGACGTCAATCGATACGTTCGTTCATGCCACATTTGTCAAATCAACAAAGTGAAATATAAGCAGCCTACGGACGCTATGATAATACCATGCCACTCAAACGTGCCTTTTGAAGTTATACACCTGGATTTCGCCGAGCTAAATAAGAAACGAGAAGGAGTCCGAAAAACGCAAGCTTTTCTTCTGGCCATAGATGAATGCACCAGGATGGTCGCGGCACGGGCAGGAAAAGAAGATGCGAATAGTGTCATCGCCCTTCTCGAACGGGATATGTTTAGGACAACCAAGACAATTGTATGTGACAACGGTCCAGCGTTCAAGAGCGAAAAGCTAACAAGATGGGCTCGAGACCATAATATATCAATCCAGTTCTGTGCGCCATACCATCCCGCAGCGAATGGGCTTGCAGAGCGCGCTATACGAGATGTTAAACAATACATCAGGATGTACGATAGTTTCCCTGGTGGTTGGAAATGCTCTTTACAAGCAGCTGTAAGACATCACAATCGCTCCTACACCAGCGGCTTGGGATGCAGCCCGCAATTCGCTTCTTCAGGAGAAACCCCTATTCTTCAGGCGGACCGTGAACTTGGGCTGTTAGAAAATCTCCAGATCGTCGAGGAAAGGAAACAGAAATCGCAGGAGGAGAGGTACCGTAAACGAATGAAAAAAAATTTTGACAAGAGACATTGCTCAGATATTCCAGACATTCAAGTCACCGACCTCATTCTAGTTAGGAAAGGAGTAAGAGAATCCAATGCCAAATTTTATGGTCCTTACTCTGTGACAAAGACGGCCACTCAGAAAGGAATATTGAAGACTGTGTGGTACATTGGCGAACGTGGCTCAGTTGAATGTGCTTCGATTGGAAACGTTTTCAAGTATTACCCCAGGAGGGGTTAGCAAAAGAAACCTGGAAGGGTGAAGCGGTATGAGCCTTGGAATAGAAGATGAAGAAGCGCAGGAGTCTGGGTTCAGGAGAAGAGAAGAAGGAAGTGAGAATAAAATGTAGACAAGATGGACGCCAGTTCCACAGCAATGCTTTACGTTTACTGTGTCCTTTAAGTAGGAACGCTACATGTTTTACAAGTATTCCTCTTGGTTCATGCACTGTGCAGCTCATTCCATCCTGCAGTTTACGGCTCGCCAAAACACTTCCTTTTGTGATTCTTACGTAATATTTGTTTTCTGTTGCGTGCCTCGTGGCATTGCGCATTGTCGTTATCCTATATTCCCTCCTTCGCAAAAGGCACCCCAGAGATTTCGTACTTTGCGGCTTCCTTGTGTACCGCTGAAAAGGAACGCCCGCTTTTTCTTGGGCGCTACACGAACATGCCCCTTCAAACGAATTCGTGTGAAATCAGTGCCAGACGTGTGGTTTACTATGTCCGCAGCGTAACTATAAGAGCATCACAGGCGAGAAAATTCTTCATTGCGTTTTTTTTTTTCAGGCAACCTCAACAGGGTGACATAGATTCGGCTGTGGAGCGCGCGTCTCGTCAGGCTTGATACGTACACGTGCAAACTAAGCTTGTCTCCGAAACTGGGCCAGTGCTGCGAGCGGGCACAAAGGGCAACATCAGCCAGGGCTGGTGCGTCACAAACGTTCCGTTCACTCGCTCATCTACTCGCGGTAATTGAATTTAGGTTTCGCTTTTTCGACGCGACAAAAAAAAAATGGCCCACATTACCAACGCCCGCTGCTCGCCCGCTTGCACGCCGCCTGCCCACGCACTGGATGGGATGCGTGGGCAGGCGAAAAGTCAGGCCCGTCGGTGGCTGAAGGCGAACGAACGAAGGAGTTATAATTGCAGGGAAAGAGCAGCGACAACCCGCAGGCGTGCGGCAGAGGGAGCTGTGAATCGTCTGCTGGTGGAAAGAACTTGGAAAGCATCCGCGACTTTTTTTATTTTATTTTGCAGCTTTATCGCGGCGCAACTGGTATGTTCTGCGTGTACTTAAATCAAGCCTGCGGCAACCGTTACTGACACTCCTTGTTCACAAAGACAAATGTTTGTCCGCAATTTGAAAGCATGGTTAGGCCTCGCACGCTGATAATTTTTCGAGTCAGGCTCTCTTCCACATCATGCCCTCGGTCCGCTTCGTGTTAAGCTGTTTGACGATGAAGAAAAAAACAAGCAATCTTTTATTTCGCTACCAATTGTTGTTGCTTATTTTTGGTCATTTGATAGCGCAGTGCTATAATATAAAACAAGAAACCCGGCGTCCTTCAAAGGAAAGCAGCTGTAAAAAAAAAGAGCTACGAAAGATTGCGAAGTCGCCGGAATTTAGTGTCCTGAATAATCAGCATGCGAAGGAATATCGATAATCTTCCGTCCTTTCGAGACATGCAATCTAAAACGCACTACATACATACATACATACATACATACATACATACATACATACATACATACATACATACATACATACATACATACATACACACACGCACACACACACACACCACCCCTCATCGGTGTAGCTTTAACTCACGCTGGCTAACTCTCCCAGGCCTATATATATATATATATGTATATATATATATATAGATATATATATATATATATATATATATATATATATATATATATATATGTGTGTGTGTGTGTGTAAAAAAGAGGAAGAGCTATTGTACACGTCGCTTTATACTTAGCATTGCTTGCTGCCCACCATCCTGTCTACCAATATACACATTATCTATAATAGTTGTATATATTATGCGTGTTTTGCTGTCACATATTTGAAAAGAACATGACCTAATCACTGCTGTGATTTTCCTAAAATTTCGCAGGAACATGGCATATTTTACGAGGGTGTACAGTGCAACCGGACAAAAGCGGATAGAAGACACACGCATTACGGTGTTTACGTTGTTTTCTTTTTCTATTTGTGTCTACTCGCGCTGCGGCATTTTCATCATGAATCTGAACAAACTAGTCCAATATCATGGGACCGCGTTTTATAGACCTGATCACTAAACATAGCCAAAGGCCATGTTATTTGCCTAGTTCCGATCGCCCCAGCAAAAAATGAGCAAACTTCTCTTAGAGTGAGCCATTCGTCATTGTCCACATCACCCATGCAACAGCGAGTAACAAACTCATCTCGACGGTCATGCCTGGTCGTAGTGCCGACGCGGGAAGCGACCACGTAGAGCGCAGATACAGGTTAATTCGCACTCTTTTTTTTTCTTTTGGACAAGCCGCTTAAGCAACAGTTCCAAGTGATATACTGAACAATCTCTACCTTGAAATGCAGTCTTGCTGCGAAATCTGCGGGAAAAGAATGCAGCGCTAAGCGTGAAATGAAAAAAAAAGAAAAGAGAAATGTGAACAGATAGCAAAAGAAGGTCGATATTTTATGGGACCTTTGAAGATGGCCCTGCAATTCCGATAGGACCAATTGAAGATGCACATGGTTTATTGTTTCTATCTTGGAGGTTTGTGACTGATGCATCAGCAGCAAAGAAAAATGCATCAAAGCTTGTTTATTTTATGATTTCTGTGTATTGTTTTCTTCCCTACGCGTCCTCTTTTGTCTATCTTTAACCACTGGTCTGGTACATGTAAACTGGACAAATATAACGGAAGAAAAATATAATAAAGGCCACACCCTTGAAAACCGAGGCTCTTCAAACTTTATGAATGAATTAATTCTGGGGTTTTATGTACCAAATGACGATTTCACTATGAGTCACGCCATAGTGGTGGACTCCGGATTAATTTTGACCACCAGGGGATATTTAACGTGCCCCCATGCACGGCACACTGACGTTTTTACATTTGGCCCCGATCTAAATGCGTCCGCTGCGGCCGGGGTTCGATCCCATGACCTCATGCTTAGCACCGCAACACCATAGACGCTAAGCCACCGTGACGGGTACCTAATGATGTCTAAGAAGGTAAAAAAAAGAACAATACATTTGAGCGCCAACTGTGGACTTCATTATTTTCACACGATACTTATCATCGCCTTTCAGCTTCATTTTCACGTCATTCGGTCGCTCATGCTGTTTCAAAATAAAGCGTTCCGTCAGCCTCCATCCAACAAATGGTGGAGGCGCGGAGCAAACGGGGACCTAAATGGAGCTCCCTGGCCGTCCAGAGTGCCCGCCATCGGGTCGTAAAGCTCGGCTTGGTGGTCCCTACGTGGGACTAGCCGGGTGGGGCCTCCCCTGCGTCTTCTCTGGACCTAATAAAGCTATTTCAGTCACTCACTCCCTCTAGGAAGATCCAAAACATTGGAGGGCACCGGGATCAAGGAGCAGCTCCACTACTTGATGCGACACCACTGTGCTGGTGGACGTGCGGCGATATCTATAACTAGCAATAACCTTTAGGTATCTATCAAGGATCTAAACAATCGTGAAGAAAAAGGAAAGAATAGCTGTCGCCCAGACACAGAGAAAACCCACCTTGCTCTAACTATGCATATCTGTTTGGGCAATCCACATCCTATAGCATATATTGACCTTTGTCATATTCTTCACAAAAACAGCAATTGATCTCATTTGACGACCACGCGTGCATTTGAACTGAATAGAGGGGCTACGTTAGAGCCAGTCATCTTAATGTGGGCATTCGGGTAGTGATACTCGACGAACAGTGTCTTATAAGAAAGGAATAACCAGGCCACGACAGGAAGCTGGGAGGTAAAACAGCGACGCGACAGTAGGAAAAGATACAGAATGGAATAAAACATGGCAATGAGACACCCACAATAGGCCGGAAGTGCGGCTTGTTCCTCGACAATGAGCGAGTCAGCTTCATTCTGTCGGAACACGACCCACTGGCTCTATTATCATCGTGCACATGTGTCTTTTTGCTTTCTGACCATCCGCTTCTTCTTCATTCATTCAGGAAGCAAGTTCGCTCACACAGCATGGCTATACACATGCATCTATGGCTCAACTGAACGTGAGACATGCACGTTTCTGGTGCGCCTCAGGACTAATCTGGGGAAACAACTGCAGCAGAAACAATAGGACGCAGGGAGGGACAAACACGTGCACCTCGAGGGCATAAGAGATGGCCGAAGCGCGCCCACGCTTCATGTGTCTTGCAGCTATATTGGGAAACACTAAGCGCGGTATGCGTCTTCGCTGGCACTAGGAATGCTTTCATTTAAATTTCGGCCAATCCACCGAGTTTCTATGAGCACACGTGTCCGTGAAATCGAAAAGTAATGCGATGCTTTTGTGGAGCAGCACTACCGTGGGTGTTGCAGGCGCCCGTATGAAAAGCCTCTTCGCAGTCTACGGTGGTTTGTAAGGCGCTCCTCAATCATGATTGCAAGCATATGATTAGGGAAGGCAAGCTGCCGATAACATAGAGTTATTATGAACGAAATCCCTACAACATGCTGCTCCAGAGCGTACAACGTACTCTTTTTTCCACACGTGAAGGGGTAACCTAATTGGTATTAGGTATAATGACACTGCTACAGATGATCGACCGTGTAATGAAAACATTCACTAACTTGTGATGCATTTGACGGACATCCGAAAATAAAAAATGATATACCGGCTTTCATTGCATATCTCAGCTGCAAATGATCAGAATTACTAATTGAGTGATTCTTTTCACAGTGTACCATACTATGTAAAGGTCCACAGAGTCTTACTGTGCCAAGGTACAGTACTATACTGTGTACAGTACTGTACTATGTCTGATAAATAAACTAGAAAAAATACAAAACAGAGCAGCCAGGTTTGTCTTGAGTAGGTACGGGAGGAGGTACAGTTGCACAGCAATGAAAACAGAGTTCAATTGGGAGTCCCTGTCGTCTCGCCGAAAGAGGCTGCGGCTAAAGCTTGTGTATGAAATATATCACAACAAAACTGGAATTGATAGGGAAATGTACTTAAAACCGCAAAACCATATATCGGCACGCACTGACCACCAGTGCAAAATTAGAGAATACCGGGCTAGGACGGGCCTGTATGCCAACTCTTTTTTTGTAAAAACTATCGCTCAGTGGAATAGACTGTCATGTGAACAGGTGTGCAGTGAGAATCAAGATGTATTCTTTTCATGCTTGTAACCCCCCTGCTGTAACGCTTTCAGGCTTAGCGGGGATATGTCTGAATAAAGAATAAAGAATGCACGAGCAAGTAAATGCCGTGACTGGTATTCTAGCGTGCCACTTGGAGCGCATTTTTTGCTTTGGTGCTTATTCATAGTATGCCTCTACTCATAAATGGTACATTTTAGCTTGTAATCTCTGCATACTTCAGTTTCTCGAAGCTATGGTAGCGCAACGATACACGGACAGAGAAGAGGAGAGGACATCACGGGCGCGATGGTGTCCACTACTAGTCTTCGTCCGTGTTTTTTTGTGCTTCAATCGGTTCGACACGCGTAAACGAACTCTCCCAAGAAAAAGAACACAATTCAGTGCGTTCTTTGCAGGTGAAGCTGCACAATGCAAGTTAAGTTTTCCATGGAACCCCCGGCTTAGCGGAATTTACATAGAAATACGTCTAATTCATCCAGTTTGTAAATCTTCATTTGCGTAATACTGCGCGACCAAACACGACACTACAAGCACACACGCAAAGAAGGACACTTTTTCGCTTAGACCCATGATACATGGCAATGAGAGATTATGCAAGCGTTTTCTATAAAACAGAATGAAGATAAATGCGTGCGCCAAGGTTACTTAACACTATTATAGATAGGAAAATGGCACTCCTGGTACACGGGAGATATATGTACTAGACAAGATGCTGGGACTTGCGTGGTGCGCGCGTTCAACATCCGCGTGTGCATGTATAATAAGGGTTTCCCGGGTAAACGGTCATATTTTAGCCAGCGAGCGCGTTGCTAATTCTGTGTGCGTCTTTGCTGTACCGTGCTCACGCTGTATTAGGGAAAGCCGTTTGCATCATTTTTTCACTTTCAGGTTGAGGTTGAAATGGCACGCATCTATACCAAGACGCGGCCAGGGATTGCATGCGTGGAGACTCGTATTCCTTGGTTTGGTGGATACGTACCACCTGCAACAGTGTGTGTTAACAGTCACCTTGGTAGTGGGTTAAGCTGAATGACCCTATAATTGCCAACTAAATTGGTCCAATCATTCAGGCTGTCTCATTTTCATCCACACCCATTTACAAGAGCTTGGCAGTTTAGCTTTGTAAAGGCTTTCAATGTTGGTGGTGCGATTTCTTTAGTACCTGCAAAAGTACGAACTCAAATTGGACTGTCTGACTTTGTCATGGCTCCGTAACTTTTTGTCTAATCGTCAGCAGTTTACTGTTGCAAATAACTACTCTTCCCCGGCAACAGAGGTTTCTTCTGGCGCACCACAGGGTAGCGTCCTCGGTCTCTTGCCTTTTCTAAACTTTATTAACAACCTTCCAAGCAATGTGTTCTCCACTATAGAAAAATTCGCCGGCGACTGCGCAATATATCGCGCAAGCAAAAGTTCACAGCCCGAGAAAGTTCAGCCCAAGAAAGTTCAAAAGCGAGACTTTGAACAAATTATGAGCTCGTCCAGTAAGTGGATAATGACCTTAAATACTTCAAGATGCAGAATAATGGCGTTTACCCGGAAGCCTGCAACTTCATCGTATCCATACCACATCAATAAGTACACTGTTGAAAATGCCTACACAATATAAATATCTAGGAGTTCTACTCACATGGACTCTTTCGTAGTCAAAACACGCCATGTTCATTGCAGCTATCGCCTTCCAAACGTTGGGACACTTGCGAGACTATTTTAAAAAATGTCCCTTCTCATATTGGCAAGCTAGCGTATATTACTCTTGTCTCCAGCTCGAGTTAGCGTCCCCCATTTGGTTCCCTCAACATATATACTTAACTGAAATGCTAGAACGGATTCGGAACAGGTCAAGCCGCTTCATTTTAAACGATTACAGCTATCAGTTCAGTGTAACACATATAAAACATAATTTCCTTACAATTCTTCGACACTTTCGGAGACATTTCCCTTTCAACACTGTTTCACAAAGGAACTCGCTCCACTCGAACACCAGAATGCGTGCAACGACCCCACTCCACGTCACATAGGCTTCACAGTCATTTTAGCTATGCCCACATTTGCGAATTTACACATGCATTTCCTTACACTTCTTTCGCTCGTGCCGTTAGGCTTTGCTATTAACCCCCCCCCTCCCGGATAGCATCGCATGCTTGTCCAAAAACTATTCATTCCGTGACGCCCTGACCAGCGGTAGGACTACTAAAATGCGACGTTGTATGCTGTCGCAACATGCTTTGTTGTCTTGGCATCAGTTTTGCACCTTATCGCGCGTTAGTACCGTATTGCCGCTTAATAACGCTAGGTCGCTAACTCGCATTAGTACCGTTTTTTTTATCTTTAACGCTGCGTAACACTCTGGTCTGGTTAATTACTTGTCCAGATCGAAAATACTTGGTGTAATTATTTCCTTATTCTTATATCATCTTTTTTACTAGAGAGTCGTGAACAAATAATTCTTTTCTACCTCGGCTGTAGTTACGAATGTGTTATGTTAAGTGCTGTTATTTTATGCAGGTAATATACATTATATATTGTCTATTTACTGCCCCTCTTACTCACATTTGAAGCCTGTAAGGTACTGTTGAATAAATAAATAAATAAATGTATTCAAATCTGCTCTTATTCCAAACACCTGACATCAAATTCACGTAACCACCGACGCAAGCAACATGCTGTGACCCGTAGCGTTGTTTGCACAAGCTAACGAAATGGCATGCTCGTTTACAGGAGGTCATTTCTTTTTTTTCTTTTAAAGCGAATCGCACGGTCTACCTCGAGAGTTTTTTTTTTCTGATCTAACTGGCTGACGTGAGGCGAAGATCATGCAGAAGTGCAGAGGATTTCAGGGGGGAGGGGGGGGGGGGGGGGGGGAGGGCTAGCGCAGTCAAAGTAGATAACCGGACGAGGAGTGCGGTGCTTGGTGCTCTTTGGAAATACTTGGTCATGGCGCCACGCAAAACCGCCTTCATCATCATCAGAGAAGCGGTGGAGCCTGCGATCGACCCGCTTCCACTTGCTTAGGTTGCGGTGGCTGGTCCAAAATTGCAGCGGCTCGCAGCGGAGACTGAAAATGCCGCTGAAAGACGTACTCGGCGAAGAAAAGTTGGCAGAGTGATGTGGCGTACTTGCCGAAAGGGCTCGCCAACAATATGCTGCCACGCGAACATCTTTATTATGTGCAAGTAAATCCTAATCCTCTTGAGCTCCAAGTAGCCAATGCCAGAGTGGTCGGCGGGCAGCCATCTTCTGTTCCTTTCTGGGCATTATCCGGCGATTCCCCAAAAAAGAATTCAGTTTTGTTCATGGGAGGCTTAGGCCCGGCCATCACAAAGTGCTGGTTGTACAATAAAGGTTTATTCCTCCACCTCCTCCTCCTTTTGAAGCATATTAAATGCTCTTTAATGCGTGCACGTAAATTCGACGGGGTTAGCATTCGCGGTTTTGAGGCATGGCGTGACAGGCAGAAGTGGGCGCAGCACGACAACTTTTGACCGATAGTGGAGGACTGATGAAGAAAAAGGTGTAGAATTAGATATCGTTATTTCTATTTTATTCGGTCTAATCATGCATAATTACTGTGTTCACTTATTGTTAAAGAAGATGTTTTCGTAGTTTTCCTGACGACACGTGACACACAGGTGCACTGAGAGTGGCCCGAAAAATGTGTGACAGTCGTGGTAGACTGATTACAGAAATGGAATAGAAAAGTTTGGACACACTTACGTTACAGCGTCCGAGAAGTAATAGAACGTAAATACAGATGAGTCTTTCCTAAAGAGAATGTCGTAATACAAGAAAACATCAGAAAAAAAATGCTAAACAATATTGAAGATCCCAGGGGAAAAGCATTCCTATATTTTCATGCCAAATGTCGTGAAAATAGGATTTGTTGACGAGTAATAAAGCACCAGTCAAATTCAACTGTGCTCAAGTGCGTGGAAAACGCCCCTACTGAGCAAGAAGGACAAGAAGCGCAAGGTGAGATCAACATGTAAGGAAAAGCTCAGCGGTCTTACCTCTCACCTTGCACAGCATTGCCTCGGCGACGAAGCCGCACCGCAAATAACATTGTTTACAGCGGTGACCTCGGAAGACGTTTTCAAGGGAATGCGTCGAGACACCAACTTTGTCTAGATTTAGCGTCGTACAGTCTAGGAAATTTAGCTTTCATCGGAGCTTCTGATGCCCCAACGGCCCAAGCGATACTTCAGACATGTATCTAATTATACTTCGTACAGTCCGTCTGGATCAGCTCCGTAGGTAGCATTACGGTGCTGCTGTGTCAGGCAGGTATATATCACAGTTTGCAGTGCCACATTTCAACTGAGCACTGCTGTCGCAGCCGAACAGAACTGAGCTAGATACAACTACTCTGTGCTTATACCACGTTATTGCTCGCATTGTTTTTCCTTCCACTCCAAAACACAGAGACAAACATTTTTGGTCATGGCCAGTCCAGAATGTTTACTTTCTTCCAGTTCGAGTAAACGGCCTGTGAGAGCATTCTGCTCATACCTCCACTCTGACTCGTTTCTCTGAACGGATTCAGTGCTGCAATTGCCATGCATCCTTTTGTGGACAATCGTGCCGTTGTTTCGTGCATGATATTGAATAAAACCTCTGCTAGAATCAACCCTCCGCAGATAAAGTTAACCGCATATAAATTTATTGCTACAGTCCATGGAACCACCATTGCTTGATAGCGGCGACACCAGGTGCTTTATTTTTCGATCCATAGCTTCAAACATTCTTCAAGGCCGTTTATCACATAAGTTGCACATATATGTACAAAAAGAATGCATTATGCTCCGCACACATACTTGTTTCATTCAGTTGTTTGGCTACTTTCTGACACTTTGCACGTAACCCCTTTTCTTTAGAGCAATAGAAAGACTTTTCATTTATTCTTCTTTTTTCGCACTTCTATCAAGTGGCAGAAGTAAGCAATGGTAGGAGCATTACGCAAGACGTGATATGGTGAAGACCGGTCGATATCAGTGAGGAAAACAGGTAAATTCCAGCCACGCTTACCTTCCTCGTCATTTCGCTTGTTACGCAGCCGAAGCGCAATTATGATGCACAGCGGCAGCAGGAACAGAACCGTGACTGCCGATATCAGCATCGTAAGTAGAGTCTCGTCGGATAGCTGGATTCTGGTCCCTGCATTGTGAAAATAGTCATATTAGGTCATTGTGAAAATGGTCATAAATGGTCATATTTTATCATGACACCGGTACAGTTTCATAAAGAAGATACGCGCCCGAAAGCTAACACTAAGCTCACTCCGAACCATTTTTATTTCTTGAAATATATGTTAACAGAAGACCTCGACCATTGGGACGACATTAACGTACTGGTAAAAATGGATGGTGAGTGATATTACAAAAAAAAAAAAAACGAAAGAACACGCCGTGACAGGCAGCTCACCAATCCTTGAAAAGAAAACTACGATCTCTGTCCCAAAACTAGAGGCAGTGAGTCAGCAACAAAGTCCGAGTGGTTTTAGCGACATTACTTTATCTCGCTTTCTCCATTTGAAACAATCCGGTCGACCTGTAGTACGATCCGGACTTCTGTATGACAAGGCTCAATTTAGTGCGTGCACTCGATTTGCACGCTGCTTTTAGTAATCTTAGAAATGGTGTTAGACGCACCAATGGAACAAAACATCAATAATAAATTCCTTAATAAATTGGGCAATGAAGGTACAGAAATTCATTAAATAATGCAGAAGGCCCACGGAAACGATTTCCTGAATAAACGAACAGTGTTGGGGCGCTATAACGTAAAACTATTCCAAACTTTTCTATTCCAATTCTGCTATCAGCCCTCCACGATTGGTTAAAAACTTTTTTCGACCACCCCCACTTCACCTGTCTGTCACGCGACGTCACGAAAACCGCGACAGCTCCCCATCTGATATAATGTGTACACACTGATTATGCATGATTTGTCAGAAAAAAGAATAACAGTTATTTCTGATTCGACCCCTTTTCGCTATTATCCCTCGGCTATTGGTGAAAAGTTTTCGGGCTGCATCCACTTCACCTGCCTGTCACACGACGTCACAAAACCGCAAGAACTCACCACGTCAAAGTGACGTGTACGCGATAAAGATGCATTAATATGCCGAACAAAACTGAATTTTCTTCGGAATAGCCGAAGGCTGCCCCGTTCCGAAAGGAATAGAAGATTACTGCCGCCGATCGCTCAGACGCTGGCTACTCGCACCTGCCGGAGAGCATGGGTGTATTTGCGTATAATAAAACTTCTTGCGTGGCCGTGTGCCGTTTTCGAGCACTTTCAGCACGTTTACTCTCTCATTCTGCCACCTCTTCTTTGCTGAGGGTCCGTTCTAGCGTCATTCTTGAGCTTCCGTTGCATGCCGCCGCGATTTTCGACCAGCCACCGCAAGCTAAGTAAGGGAAAGCCGACCAATCGCAGACGCCGGCACCACCCTCTTCATCCGGTTATCGACTTTCAGTGCAGTGGCTCGGCCCCATCGAATCCCTCTCCACTTGAGCGTTCTCCTCGCCTCTTGCCAGCCAATTAGATACGGCAAGGCGCTCAGTGTAGGCAATGTTATTCGTTTTTCAAGCAAACAAAAGTGACCTCCTATGAACGAGGAGAGCGTTTGATTGGTCTGTTCAGACAACCCTGCGGGTGACCGCCCGGTGCTTGCGTTGGTGGTTACGCAAATTTGACGTCAGGATATTGGAATAGAAATATATTGGAATAGTTTTACGTTATAGGGCCCTTGGAGTGGGTCTATCTTTTCCGAGAAGAACGCGAAACTTTGAAGAAGATGCAAAATGAGGACGCCCTCTCCACGTCGTGCAAAGACGGAAACATCGATCGCGTGCATTTGCTTAGATTCAGTGGCCACCGAATCAGTGATCCTATAATGTTACGAATGGCAGGTGTCGGGAAACTCATTCGTTCGCCTGATTTTTACAGAAAATCTGAAAATTAAAACGGTTTGTTTTCAAGATGGCGCCGGCACTATACTTACTCCTGAGGAATAGTCGAGACGAAAAGAAAGTTGCATTCAATGGAAAGCTTCAGGTGACAGCAAAGAATTCTTCCAAAAAAACTCATCACCGGCGGCGAAACTTCGGTTTAGGAATACGACATCAAGCTCTAGTAACAAGGCAAGGAGTGCAAACAGAAAAACGAGCCAATGACAAAAAAAAAGCGCGGTAGACGAAAGCAAAAAGTCAGTCGTGTTGATGGCGTTGTTCTTTTTTTTTTCTTTCGTAAAATGCTGTACCAAAAAGCGAAACTGTCGGTGCCGCTTTCTACGTGGAGTTCGTAAAGAGTTCAAGGGATTGCGTGTGCCTCGTGCGACCGAATTTGTCCAAATAGGGGGGCATGGCTTGAACACCTGTATAGACAGTCCAGGAGCTTTCTGCACGCAATTGTCTTCACGGTGCTAGAACACCGTTCCTAGTCACCGCATTTAGCCCCCTACCATTTTCATTGCAGGCCAAATGCAAACTGCTTCCCAAAAGGTCGTATTTCGGGGACGTGACGCTAATTTGAAAGGAAGCGACATTGCCGCTGAAGCGCCTAACAGAATTGAACCTCGAAAGGAGCTTCTATCAATGGGAGAAGACGGAAAACCAGCGTATTGTGTCTCTTGGGAAACATTTTGATGGTAAGAGCGTTGGTTTTATTACAAGTTGGCGAAGTTTTTTTAACGTTATGCACGAATGTTCGCGACAGACCTCACACACAATCACCGCTTCCTGCAAATACTGACTTCAAACGGCCGTTCCAACTTACGAGATAGCGAAGTAGGTACAGAAGAAGCAACGTGCAGCGCATCGATTGACGCAATAAGAAATAAATCGTGTGCAGCTAAGCTAGAGGGTCAGAAAGATGGTGGTAAGAGCCTTAAGCAGAAAATTCCGCTAACAGATGTACTCTAGTTGAGATTGAGAAGCTAATATTGTAAATGCAATGAAGAACGCCGCAACTGAAAGAAGAGGAAGAGAAGGGCAAACAGAAGGCTAGAATAGCAGTGGGTCAGTGGAATACTGACCCACTGCTATGAGAACTCATGAGTATCAGAATGCATGAGAACTCTTTCGAGTAAGCAATGACTGCAGTGAAAGGTCACTCAAGAGATAATAATGTGTTACTCATTGCCGTGATACTCCGCCTAGGATAACATAAAAACGACAGCCGATACATCACAGGCAATTGTTTCATGGGGGAGCGTGCCATGCGCCTCATTGCGGCACAGGGTGGGAGTATCTTCTCAAAATTTTATTTACTCCAGTCCCAAATCATAAATGAAAAATGTGCGCAGTGTTAGGATACTTCCAAGAAATATTTTTAAAAAATGATGTCACAAATGCCGCCAAACTCATTCGATCAAAAAAGAAAAGGTGGTGGTACTGAACGGACATGACTTGCCTGCGCGAACTTTAGCGCCATGCACCGTAACATCATCTTCCTTTTCTTGCTCTTCGAAAAGCGGGGATGCTTTCGTAAGTCTATTTTTTCTGCCATACGACAGCGAGCCGCGATTCACCACGTAGCCATCCGGTGGCACGATAAATGTTGCTCACAGAAAGAGTGGACTTAACTTCTTTTTTGTCTCGTTCTGGCGATATTTCATCCCGTCAGCCGGTCATATTTCACTGGCGCTCCCACATTTATACAGGCTAAGCAGCGAGCACCCTTTTGTCAGGCGAATTCAAGGAATCGATACGATACGCGATTCGATATGGGAAAGAACGGGCAGAATTGGATAAGTGACTCGAGTATTGATAGGTGGTGACCCTGCTGCATGCCGTTGCAACAACGCAGTATTGATTTTTTGCCAAGACATTCGGACGGCGGTAAAGATTGCGAGAGTTCAAAGTCTGGAACGGAGCATCCTAAGAATTCTTAAAAAGGTTGCGTGGCCGAGCAGTTGCGATATATCATAGCTTTGGAGTCATAAATTGCAGTCCTGCCTCGAAGCGTCTGTATAACCCGGAAACTTTAAATCGGGGGCATACGTTGTGAAGGCCATTGTTGCGTAATAGTTGTGACAGCACGCGGGAAAAAAATTAAGGAAGGACATGTCTAGAAAATACAAAGCATCCGTTTTGCAGACACACGCGCATAAGCGGCTTGGAAATGAATAACTTAAAATGTTTATGCTGATCTTGGATAGGTGGTGGCTAAATCGAAAACTGAGAGGCCTGACAATGTCATTTTTCGGTTTTGAAAGCTTAAGCGCGTCGTAGCGCTGTCCGCTAATCTACAGCCGGAAATTTAAGCCTTCCAACCAGGGTTGATGCAGAATGGCAGAACTTATCCACAGAGGTAGGCGTGCGCTGACAGGTGTCTGGGTGATGTTTTCGTAGATTAAAATGCTGATATACACGTGAAGACATTATCCCCGCTACGTCCTGTCCCTTAAAAGAAGTAACTACCAAATTTGCTTATCGATACAACATCGATGTCTGGGTAGTTTCCCGCCACATACATCACATGCAACTTAAGTAACCTTACTGAATATAACTGTCCGTCATATGCGAACAAGTGATGTGAATAATATGTATAAATTGCGGCCAAAATCAATTCCTATATATATATATATATATATATATATATATATATATATATATATATATATATATATATATATATATATATATATATATATATATATATTCCCACGTGCGTTTATTTCGGCTTCTAGCGACGCGAGCTACGCAGCTCGCGTCAGTGCGACGTCAAGCGACGCCGCTTGTGTCGCAGCGACTCCGGTCGCGTCGTACGCGCCACCTCAACGCAGCCAAGCCTACCCGCCACCTCCGCGCCCGCAGCAGGCCGTCCGCTCAAACACGTTTCGGCAAACCACCACGAGGATGACTGACATCTGGAGAACCCCAGATCGACGACCGCTTTGTTTTCACTGTGGTGAAACCGGGCACCTCCTACGAGAGTGCCCCTGATCGCCGTGTGAACTACCGCTCGACGTCACCAATACAAGCCACCACCACACCTGCGCCGCTCGTCGTCCAGCAGCCGCGAGTACCTCCGCATTTTAGCGGCTCCAGTTGCGAAGATGTGCAAGATTGGCTGGAACGTTACGAAAGAGTTGAAACCTTCAACAAGTGGTCTGACGAAGACAAACTTCGGAACGTCTTCTTCTCTCTCGAAGACACTGCTAGAACCTGGTACGAGAACCAGGAGCTGTCCCTGACAACGTGGGAGGCTTTCAAAAGGCACTTATCTGCAACTTTCGCAACTATTCTGCGCAAAGGACGAGCTGAGGCCTTGCTTCAAACTCGCCAGCAGCATCCAAACGAGTCCATAACCGTCTTTGCGGAAGAAATGCAAAAGCTCTTCCGCCACGCGGACGCCAACATGACTGAAGACAAGAAGCTTCAGTACCTTATGAGGGCCGTCAAGGAGCAACTTTTCGTCGCTCTCATTCGCAACCCACCGAGGACCGTCGTCGAATGGATTAGCGAAGCGGCGACTATCGAGAAGACGCTCGAGCTTCGCGCAAAGCAATACGACCGCAACTTACGCGCTCCTCCGTCAGACTGCGACGACTCCCGAAGTGCCTCCGCAGTGGCCCTTCGAGACACCATCTGTGCCATCGTGCGCGACGAGCTGCGCAAGTTGCTACCGGGTGCGCAACCACAAATATCCTCGCTCGCCGACGTCGTAAGGGACGAGGTACAGCAAGCGCTGGGCACACTCGATCCTGCCGAAACGGCACCAACCCTATCGCCACCTTGCCAGGAGCCGCGCGTTTCAACTTGCACCGCCGCCCTGCAAAGTCAAGCGAGGCCAACCAGCTGGCGACGCGAAACGTATAAATACGAGACCACCGCCTGCGCTAGCTCAGTCCGACGAACGCCTCAGACGCGCTTGCTGCTTTCGCCGTCACCGCGTTGTTCATTTGATTTAGCGCATAAGTTCGCCTATTAAACTCTCTTTAAGTCTACCGCCAACGCAGTGTCCCTTTCTGTCTGCCTGCGTGCCAGGTAGCTCACAGCCACCTACGTGACAATATATATATATATATATATATATATATATATATATATATATATATATATATATATATATATATATATATCAGAAACAACACCACACCTGAAACGTAGGATGAATGATTTTTGAAGTACTTCGAACAGAAAGCAGACATGCCGTCTGATAATAATGTAATACGCTGTATATTGTGTGTCATTCTGAAAACTTTAATCAAATCACTCAACTGTAGTTGAGAAAGCTCTTGTGTGCGCAACCAACAAACACATTGTAACTGCAGGCATCGGGTACACAGTAGAATTTCTTGAAGAATCTTAAACCTGAAAAAAATAGTGAGATTAATAATTAACTTACAAATTGTCTATTTCTTGTTCCTGTTTCTACAAATTCAAGCGTGCGAATTATAGTTTGCTCCACGTTTATTAACCACAAAGAGCCGGATAATTCATTGATATTTATTGTGTATGTGGCGACAGTTTATTCATAGCTTTGCGTGCTCATGATTCTCGGGTGAAGCTGTCTCTATGCTTTAATTTATAATGTTCATCGCTCATGGACTTCATACGGAATATCACGATGGTCGAAATGCGCCTGGAGTGTCAATATAATAGATATCGCAATAAAAATGGCAAGGGTGGTGTCGACCGCACGACACAGGTGACAAAAGGTGAAATTAGACACGGGACATTACGTGTGAAATTTGAGCTTCTGTCGCCTCTAACACGCCTCAAATGTATATTTCCTATTCCCCTCTCATGCGCTCTTGCACTATCTGGTCTTGCCGATATGTCGAGGGAGAATGTACAGTCGGTCACAAAAGTTTGCGAGACCGGACATTTGTGAGAAAATATAATTCTCCAGAAAAGCCAGAGCCCGTATCCTCGGCATCAAAGTTAAATTTTTGCGCCATTAAACACCACATATCATCATCAAAGTTCAATTTGTTATAATTCTCGCGAGCGGCACAGCAGCCTAATAAATTAGATACGTTATTCCTGTACCGAGCAGAATTTCATATTTATCCTAGAACCCGCGTCCCGCAGTGTTTCGTAGCCGGCCGTACACACGTACCAGCTGACGTCACCGGCCCCGCACGCTATCTGTCTACTCGCTTATATGAGAAAGAGCACATTGCCAACATCAATAGGCAAGACATACCATGTAAATCAGCATTTCTGCGTGTTTCCTAAACAGCTGTGGCATGCCGACCACTCTGGGCATACGGCGATCGGGAATTCAGGGCAACGCCGAAGAGCCAGAGAGACGAGAGTCAAGCGAGCCGTGCGCGGACCCCGCGTTATTGCAGCGGCACGAGCCCGTCGACGTCGCGGCGACGCTCGGACGGCAGCTCCGCCCACTCACCCTGAGGCACGACGAGGAAGACGCACGGCTGCTCCTGGCGTCCCACCTCGTTGCGGGCCCAGCACAGGAGCGTGCCGTAATCGTCGGTGGAATGCGCCGCGTAGCGCGCCGTGCTCTGGGTGCCGTTCCAGTGGACCGAGTCGAGCTGGTGGCTCTGCAGGCTGGAGTTGAAGAGCCAGAGGAAAGTGACAGCCGCCGGGTGGGCCTCCACCTCGCAGGACACGTCGACCTCCTCGGCGCGTGCCGCCGTGTACACCACCCGCTGGTGGGAACGGCACACGGGGGAGTCTGCGAGCGCGACGTCAGTTTGCATGTCACGTGGTGGGGCGGAGAGCAGAAGGAGAGAGGCCTTCCGTCACTTAGCGATTGCCTACCGTTTGCAGAAGAACGTGAAAAAGAGCTCGAAAGAAAATGCATAACCACTTTGGATACGAACCTTTCGAATGGAAAAAAAATTGACGTTCACCGAGAGCAGTGCAGAGCTGCTAAAGATACAAAATGCTGGTTTATAAGAAAAAAAAAAGAAAAAAGCTTTGCGGTTGAAGAACAGTTCGTATTCGTCAAGTGATACAACCCTGGACCAACACATTTCTGGGGTGTGTGCTTTACCATCTGTGCGAACCAGGCGGCTAGAAAATTGCATTCCGAAGAATAATTACTGGAGAACTCGAAGATTTTTATAGCTCCGCGCTAGTCTGGTGTCATATTTCTCGCATGTTTGTCTACGTTGTCAAGTGCATTATATACACAAATGTGTCGACAGGATTCACTCAGACGAATAAACGATACAATCGACTACGACGAACACTAAAGTGTTCTTAGTAGTCACCCAAATGAAATGACGATCTCGAGAGAATGAGATGCCAAAGTTGGGAAGGTTAGCCGGAAGAATACGCAGTTTGCTACCCTGTAATGAAGAAGGTGGTAAGGGTGGAAAAAAGATTAGAAAAAACCACACAAAGAGAGAGAAGGGAACGAGTTGTTTAGAAATGTAGCACTTGAAAGAAAAAGGACGCTACTTTTCTCACCTCGGCTACTGTTTTGCATCGCAACTCGAGTGACATGAGGCTTATAATCAGTAATGAGCCTTCAAGTTGCATCTCCCAGCGACTACACTATAAAGATGCATGAGCTAACTTTAGCCTGCGCAATACGAAGCCTATTGTTTTGCATGAAACCAAACTTTTTTTTTCTTTTTTGTAAATTTTGGCAATCGGAAATAATATACTGAAGCGTACGTTTGACGTGTATGCTGACGTCAGCGCTCGTGCCCACGCCTTCCGAGTTGGCTCCCAAGCAGGAGTAGTTGCCCGAGTGAGCGGTGCCGACGTTGCGAATGACAAGGTTATTGCGCACGGGCCTCTTCCCGCCAAGCATATCGGCGGCCGTGGGAGCGGGCCGCAGCTCACGACCGTTGAACGTCCACTGGACCTCCTCCACCGGTGGGTTGGCGTCGATGACGCACAGGAAGGTGACGTCCGTCCGTTCGCGGATGTTGTCGAACGACATCTGGTGTCCGAGACGCAGCTGCACCCTCGGTTTGTCTGCGCGCAAAGCAGGCAGTACGGTCCAGTTACGCGGGTAGAGTGATTTATCGCACGTTCACTGAGGTTCCACTTCATCACCCAACGGTACAGTGAAAGTGCAAAGGCACGAGACCACCTCAAGTTCTAATAAGACGTATTCACAGCTTTAATGCTAAACTTCTTATAATCCATTCCAAAAGCGTCTGAACTGTGTAAATTTTTTGAGCAACCGACCATATTTACCCAGTGGCATTAGGAGTCCTTTGGTAAGACGGTTTTCCGCTGAGCATGACGTCACTGGATTGATTTCCGGCTACGAAGACGCATTTTGAAGGAACCAAAATAAAGAACTGCAATTAAAGTTATTCTGGAGACCTTAACTGGAGAATGCATGACGCCGAATGTGTTACCTTGGGACGTTGAACGCAACGCGGCATGCATGCATGAATTAATAAATGAATGAATGAATTATTTAATAAATCGATCGCCGGATTGATCAATCGATGCGAGCAATCTAAAGTTAATTGTCTATAATAATGTTTGAGATCTTGGGGATTAACAGCATTCGTTCAGCAGAAGTTAGAATTCAAAAGCATATTTCGTCACCTATGTCGCTGTCCGCAATTGGGGTTCTGCAATTGGGGTTTCCCTCACGTTGATACAAGAACAACGTATTATTTACGCGTCTGTAGAACACGTATGAGTCAATGAAGTGGTTTATTTGCCGAGCGCAGACCCTTTCAGAAGGCGACACGGTGTTCATTAGCGCCATCTTTTCCTCCCCATTTTTTGTTCTCAGTGGATTGAGTAAAGCAATTATAAGGCAAGCTTTTTGTTCTTCCTCGAAATAAGTGGATATAAAAAGTTTGTTGAACGAACGTTATCACTTTCCACGTGAGCTAAGTGCTGCTACGTGCTTCCTATTATGGGCCCTTCAAATGGCCGTGATACTGCTTGCTAGGCTCAAGAATGACGATCAGCTCTATTCTAGAGCAAAGTCTCACTGAGGTTTAAACCTTTATTGGGCAAACGCTGGTGTTCATTTGAAATTTCACTTGTATTGTTGCGATGTGGCGCTTCAAAATTTACACTTTGACCGTTGGAACGTTGGAACCATAACAGACAGATCACTTGAAGTCAGGAGGCCTTGCTCCAATTAGCACGGGTTATATGTTTAACTGCTTAAATGTCGCTGTAATAGAGAGGCTTGTAGCTGCACAGTTTTAACATGCGTATTCTTGAAGGGCCATAACGCTGTGTTTATAAGCATAAGGCTCCTTGAAAGTATCCCACTTCTTCTATGAACGGGAAGTGGCATCACAGATGTTGCAGAAACACTGAACTTTTTTTCTGGCTTGAGGGCTCATACTTTTAGGGTACAGTGTGAAAATGTAAATACGGAAAGGTTATTAGAGGAGGCAGAAGGGTCTGTATCAGCAGTCGAATACGCAGCGCATTTCATGCGAAGCAAACAGCAACCCTCTGCAAACATCTCAAAATTCGGGGAAAGAACAACATTGGGTAGAAATTACTAATGAAGCTGTTTCCCTCGGAGTTGTTCTTGTTTTCTAAAGAACATGGAAACTGGCACACTTCATCATTTGCTTTATTTTCGACACGTCATTTGCCAATTTTAAAAAATACGTTTTGACACTGTTATGAGCGTGAGTTGAAGGGAATTAAGCGCCCTCCCATATGAAGCCCACAGCACGTTTACTAGTTCATTATGCGTCACCTCAAAGAACGGATAGAGAAACAAACGAAGGAGACGACAAAAGCGCGTTTCTTTATTATTTTACTGCCTTTCATAATGTTCAGAGAGGAAGAGAGGCGCAGAAGGAAAGTGAACGCACTTTTGTGCGTTTTGGATACACGTGGCGTGTGCGAGTGCATTTGGCTCCGTCCCCGCGCGTGCTCGTAATCACCGCGCTTTTCTTACCTCTCTTTTTCTTCTTTCTATTCCCCTGTCCACCCACTACTTAGTTTTCTGGACAATCTGCGATCGTAACGCGATTCAATCAACTGTCGGTGTACACGAACACAATGGAAGACAGAAAATGTTCAGCGAAGCCTTAATACGTTTGCTAAACTTTACATGAACGTTGATACCTTACATTAACGCCACGCTTAGCCATCTAAAAGAAATAATTGTTATGCATTTTCTACCGTTGTGCGTTTGTTTTTACTTTTCAATGTTACCGAAGTTTTGCGCCCAATACATTTTACATAGCGTCAGAGCTTCTTCTCAAGCAGCGAAAACTCTCATCTGACAGCTCACAATTTGTGAATGCAAACACGTGCAAGCTAAACGCTCAAAAATAGCAATGCACAGAACAAATTGAGCAGAAAGAAAAAGTACTCCGGCACTTAACGTTACCCCCTAGCAATGCATCGTGCGTTTTAACTGGGACTAAATTAATGCGCGCTGCTCTCGCAGCTTAGGCGCTTAGGTGCACTACAGTCTAATCCGTGTACTTCATGTTCTCAGTAAGCAACTATGTGCAGAATAGCATAACTATTCTGGTCGAATTTCTCGCAAATACCTGCAGCGAAGCCACGACGAAAGCACGACCCTCTGCGTTATCGTTATGAGCGCCACTTGCTACAGCGGATGAACCGTTGCGTTCAAGTTGCTCGCTGCCACTGCGGGCTTTGCAGCGCGAAGGCTAGCTCGTGCTTTCTTTGCGAGTGCTTCTAGAATTCGCTGACCGTGACTGCTGGCGCTCTTGTCGAGTAGATCACACGCAGGAGAGCACTCATATAACGATTCGGCTTTTGTATATCCATATGTGATTCTCTTCTACAAATGTACCGGCGCCCAGCTCTATACCGGCACGAAATTACACAATGAAACATGAAACGCTACCTAAATATCCTCCCTGCAATAATCGTGCGCTTTAAACTCGTAATTCATTTGCTGTAAAGCGACGTTTTCCACGCCTTCGTCTCCGGGAGTTTGACGCGCCGGTCTTGTCGGGTTCTCACACGCAGTAAAGCGAGTCGATCCCGGAGAAAGCGCGATGGCAATGCGAGCCGGTACCACGAATGGCGTAATGAAAAAAAAGGCAGACGCATTAATAAAGGCACTGATCATTTCGTAGGGTTTTAGCCACCCAAAGCAACGTCGGCGCTGCTACAGACGCCAGGTGGTGTAGGGTTTCGGAATAATTTTAAGCACCTAGGTTTCGTAAAGAATGAGTTAAATCTACATATACACAGATTTTTTTTCTTGCATTTTGCATTCATCGAAGAGCGGCTGCTGTGGCCGGGAGTCGATCACATGACCTCGCACTCCGGAGCGCAACTCCATCGCCACTCGGCGATGGTGGTTCGGTTGAGGGGGGGGGGGGGGGCGATTTTGGCAAGGGTTCAGGAAAGTTGGCAACCAAGTACGGGGAGATGGAACGCGTAAATAGATGACCAACCATAATAAAATAGAAAGTGAAGAAAACAGAGACGGTAAATTGCGTATACAAAGGATGTAAACAAAGAAAGCCCATGGGGATTTACAAAAACGGCAAGAATACAAGAAGAGAGAGAGATAAGATAATGCAGAGAAAGGCAGGGAGGTTAACCAGAGGAAGTTCCGGTTGGCTACCCTGCGCAGGGGCAAAAATCTATGATAACGTAGAGGCAATTGTCTGACTATCCGAGGCCCGAGCTAGCTGCTTGACGAAAGAAAAAAAACATATCGGAGCTAATATAAGCCACAGGATGAGACAATTTCGCGTTGAAAAAAAATGAAAATAAATAAATAACCCAGAATTGACTCGGTAAATCGTGATGTATGGAAATACACTGACCGAACGGTATTCGTAGAGAGTGTTCTCTTGAAGAAGTGTTTGGATTCAAAGAAGATGGCCGGATTAACCTGTCAGCAGTCGACATAAGTGAGAGACGATCACAGTATTGGTGGAAGAAAAGCTGGGAATATATTAATAGGAACAGATTCAACGCAAGTGTAGGTAATGGAGCAGTATAATGCAAATGCTTTTAACTCGAAAGTTAGGATCGAGATCAGATAGGCAAAAGGTTAGATTGCGATGGATGCCGTAAAACTTCATTAAATCAACCAGAGTGGGTGACTATTTGTCCCAGCGCTGTTTCAAAGAGCATGCAAACTATCATGATCACGGTCATAATCACTTCTATTATAATCACCGTGGTCTGCGCACCTTCCCGCCCAAGCACGTAATCACTGCACTGTGAAACGCGGAGCACATGATAAGCATATATTTAGCATTTAACTAACCGCTTTAGAAAGTTCTCGCTTCAGATTTTTGTTTTAATTGTAATAATATTTATTGTACTGTGCATTTAACTTGTGTTTGTCCCTGCTATCTCAACCCTCAACGAGATCGCCTTTAATGGTAACCTAAATAAATAAATAAATAAATAAATAAATAAATAAAAAGTAGCTTTGAACCAGCGCGTTCTATCAGCATTTTTTTCTTTGGTAGCTGAGCAAAGCTTACACAGATATGCGAGCCTAAATATGGCTTGCCTAAAATGTTAAGCCCGACGTTGCATCTACTTCCTTATTACAACTGGCCTTTACTCGAACCACTTGTTCAACTCCGCGAAATGCACGCACGATACCGAATAGAAGGTTCACGAGAAAGAGTGAGAGAGAGAAGAATATTTTAACGAGCACTGAAAATGTAGCCTTGGAAAATGTCTGAGATAGAGCCCCAGGCGGCTAGGTAAATGACCAAAGAAAATAAGTGCAGTAAGAAGTGAAAACTGCCGCGCTTCAACAACCTTTCTAGGCGATTCCTTCGACGAGGAGTGCTTTGGACAGGACGTCTCTACGGCGATGCCTTTGAAAAAGCCCGAACAGCTTCCGCGGTTGCGAAATTTTCGGTTCACATATCGCAGCGGAGTGGTATAGCATGCACACTCAGTGAAAACTTGAGTGGAAGCACAGCGCTTGTCAGCCCGTTCTGAGGCGAAGTAGGGCTGCTGTGCTTTTCTTAGTGGTTTATGAATCATGTTGCATAACACTTCGCCCTTTTTTTTTTCTTTCGGGAAGTAAAAGGGTTCCTAAAGAGCAACGTGACATCTACTGAGGCGGATAAATTGTTTTATCAATTTTCTATTTCTATTGATTTGGTTGAAGACGATCGATCCCTGGCAAAGAAAGTGCAAGGAACATTTTCTTTCTTGTGTTTCATCTTTTCGGAATTATGTGGACGAAGACGAGGAGAATTAACTTCCCTTATATTGCAGTTGTCCAAATGAAGCTTGTTCTATATACAAGCAAATTCGCTGCTATGCTACTGCAGCAGCACATATGATTATTTGATTAAATGTCATTACCATATAAACATTATGCTCACCCGTACACTTTAGTGGAATTCCTTACGGCATGAACGAGCATTTGAGTAATCTCCAAGTTCCCCTAGAATCGCAAAAACTGCAATGGAGAGCAAAAAGAAGAAGAAAAAGAAGAAAGAATATGCTAACCCTCCATGCTTCAAATTTAAAACATCATAATATTGGTATATGCAAACCTCGATTCTCAACCCAAAGATTCATTGATTATTTACTTTTTTTTGGCTAATGACAGCCACTAAATAATAAATAAATCCGAGGCCATCGCACGCAAAGTTATTGGTATCAAGGCAAAGATCGGTTCAACATTCACAACGGTGTGAACACAGTCAAGCCGGCATGAACTGCGAAATTGACCCAGAATTTCAGAATGGAGAAAAATGCGGTAAAGTATTTTGCTAACCATCGTTGGGCTATGTTGTGAGGCATTTATCCATGTCGACCTCAAAGAATAACTGTTCTTATGCTACTTCTGGCCCAAGCTTCAAACGGGCGTATTTCTTGGTGCAGTATAGAGGTAGATTCGGTGTTGTATAATGTTCTTGTAGTGCTAATGTCAGCGTTATTGGGGATTACAAATACAAAAGCATTATGGTATTTGTCATGTGACAGTTCTCACAGCTTCAGCATTTAACTCGGATACTTTCGTATAATGACGTCGTTTGAGTATCACGTCGATCTCCTGAAAGAGAGAGAGAGAGAAAGCAAGGGTAGGAATGGCAGGGAGGTCAACCAGAACAGCATCCGGTTTGCTACCCTACACTGGGGGTGGAGGAAAGGGGAATCTCCTGAAAGATGTATGTAAAACGTCCAAGCTAAGCTATGCGAGAGAAAACTTGAAATTCAATATACTGAAACTATGTCGCCGTCCCCCTCACAACCACCCCTCACCATTCCTCCCAGCTTTTTTTTTTTTGTAAGGCCAAAGAAAAAATTGGTACATGTGCCCAACTTTGTGAAGTTAAACAGCGCCTACGAACAGGAGCTGAGCGCAGGCTCCAGTTGCGGCACATTCGAAATAAATCTTATGTGGTCGGCGTCAGGTTGGAAGTCTGGAATATTATAACGAAATGCTACAGACAGAGTTTCTAAGATCACCGTTTCAATCGGCTTGTTTTGTGGTAACGACGGCATTACTGCACTATCTTCGCTCCGTCTATAGCATGTATTAAATGCTTTAAGTGATTGCTTTCTTTGCTTACTTCCCCAAAGTTTGCTTCTCGATGCATTTCGCAACCACACAATGTTTGAGCCCCATAGATGGCGCCACAATGCCTTTAATACAAAGCATTCCTTGCCAGTTCTAGCCGCTTCGTAACAGTCGCCCACGGGAGTGATTAAAGGTATATGAATTCGCACACCCATCAGTCTTATTGCACCAAACAAATTTTGGACTTTTTAAAATATAATTTCTCCTTTCAGCTACGATCCATGACCTCATTTATAGAACTAGCCTACTTAAGCCTCCTGGATTTATCATAGTATTGCGTAGCGAACACTATCTCTGGGAAGTATTGCCTGATAGAATAATTGTCTATTGGGAGTGATACTGCCAGAATTATATTTAAATCTGTAGGAAAGCTAACTGGAAAGCAAGCGTGACCGATGTGTCCGTGCCAAAATAACGTAATAGACTGAAGTAAATGCGAAGATTCTCCCAGCCCTCGCGTGACATAAATTGTCTACTATGAGCAACAGCAGCATCCACATCGTGTAGTTTTAACGAAACCATGCGACAAACGATTCTCTGTGAATATTTTTTTTTGTGCCAGATGTCAAACCACTTTTTTTATAACCAAAATCGTTAGCCGTTCAATAAACGTGTCTTCTGAGAAGACACGTTTATTGAACGGCTAACGGCTAACGATCGGCTAACTGATATTCAGACATCAAAAACGCAACACGCAATGATAGATTTTTTCAACTAGCATTATCGCTGATTTTTGCTTCCTCAAACGTGCGCGTAGACAACCCTGCACTGACAAGGCCGGTTTCGCCTTCCCAATCGCACGATGGAATACGACGCAATTGGGTCGGCACGCGAACACAACCAGGATACTTATCGGTGCTACCCGTCCTGCGGCTGTGCAACCTACTCTCTGAAAGATACACAGCGCGTGACATTGCGCGCATTGCACGCAGAGAAAGAGCAATCGCAGTTGCGCCCTCTCCCGTCGGCGCTGCTCACAGTGCACGCTGAGCTCCCACTGGTCCTCGCGGGCGCTGTTTCTGAGGCGCGGGTTCTGCGCACGGCACACCAGCATCTGGCCGTTGTCGGAGCGCTGCGGCGAGAAGGCCACCACGCTCGTCGTCAGGTTCCCGTCCTGCGACACGTGCACGAAGGTCTGATTCAGCTGCTCGCTGCTCTTCCACCAGGTGATCTCGGGCGGAGGCCGCGAGCCCCAAACCTCGCACAGGATCTCGGCAGTGAGGCCCGACGAGATGGGAGCCTCACTCTTGCGGATCTGCACCGACGTCGGGGCCACTGTGACAGACCATAAAGAAAGGAAAGGTTACGTCGAATAAGGCCAAGGATAAATACCTATTTACATAATTATCTTATTATTAGGTATGGAAACCTGCAAGCACACTCATATTTTCAAACCCGACCGTAGTAGATAGCACAATTGTGCCCCTGCAGTCGGATTCTTTAGATCGGCATGTGTGTTCTGATTATGTGTTTAAAAACGCTGAGAGCTGAAGTCACGCCCATGTAGCAGGAATACGCGTAGACAAGCGCAGATTGATCCTTAGAAAGTTGCAGTGAATAATTGGTGGTCCAAAGAAGTTTATGCAGCAAACCGTGAATAACGTATATTTGAAAAAAATAAAAGCCGTACTCCTTTATTTTTAGGGGTCCTTAGCAATCTTAGATAATATGATGGTTAGATACACCTACGCATTTTTAAAATTATAACGAAGGCGTAGTGCCGAGTACCCAGTATTCTCTGCCGCTACAGGACTCTGACTGCAGCACTTCCAATTCTATGTTCGCGCATTTTTAATTTCAATCTCTCCTCCCACCTCTCCGCCCCCAAAAGAAAAGACAGTTGCGATCACTTCAAGTGGAAAGGAACTGAGCTTCTAAATACTCACGGTTCAGTTCTAGCGTGACGGAGACCTCCATCGGACTGGATACGTTGTTGGAGGAGACGCATGTGTAGGTGGCCATGAGGTCGCTCCGCTGCAGGGACGACAGCGTGAGCTTGGACTGCTTGACGTCTCCGGCCACTGAAGTCAGCGCCTTCGTGGGGAAGTAGTTGCCGTTGCGCTTCCATGTAAGCACCGGGGACGGCTTCCCTGCGTGGGTCAACACTCTCATCTGAGATGTGCTGAAACATCGTAGTACTGCACAGTGGCATCGATTGGGTTTTCATAAACAGGAGATTGTGCAAACCGGGGCCCAGCTGGTGGCAAAAACACCTTTATTAACATGCAATTCTTTATGAAGTTCTGAGTGAACATGTTCTTACTATAACTTATTGACCCAGATTTCTTGTACTTGGTACATTCTACACAAAAAAACGTCCTTGCATTGTATAATACACATGGGTTATGCGCTTATATTTCATCTGCGTTTTAAAATTAATGATTGATTGATTGATTGATTGATTGATTGATTGATTGATTGATTGATTGATTGATTGATTGATTGATTGATTGACTGACTGACTGATTGATTGATTGATTGATTTTAAAGGGCGTATCGAAAACCTAAAATTGATTAGTCGTGGTCGAACAAACATGTCAAAAGATGAACCAAGCTGAAAACAGTACGCATATCAGAACAAAGTAAAAAAAAAAGAAAGTAATTACAGTAAGGAACCTTTATCAGACTCCCGCGCGGAATCCTTACATACCCGTTCATGAGAAACTGACAAAAAAAGACTTGTAGGGAGGCCACCTACATCAGACTGGGTAGAACAGAGTAACAGACATGGACGGAGCAGTCTGAGAATTCGCTCTTTGCACAAAAGTTTTCATGAAACAGTCATTCCGCTTAATATAATATCACGCGGGTCCTACAGTTGTAAAGTATTTGATATAAAAGAAAGAACGTTGCCAGCAAATATGTACTGTAGTTGCGGGTTATCTTGCCCACCCAATGGCTATTCTCCAGCCATTCTACAGGCCTACATAATGAACCAGGAAGTTGCACGTGAATGTGCCTCACACAAAGATACCTTGAATTGCTCAGACACATAGCTACAACATAGTTTCATTTTACTAGGTGAGGAGGCCTAGCAAGATCAGTTATGCTTTGTATATATTTGCGCATAATAACGCACCAGCAGTTGACGTTTCTGAATGTTCCCGTATTTTCTTAATTTTTCATGTGCACTAGCTACTTACACCAATTTGAACGCAGTGCATCTGCAATTTCACTGTGCCGGTTATGTGACTGTCGCGCCTTCACACTTTTCATTCTTACAGGTGGGATGGGCACAAGTGATTGTCGCCATATTTTCAGTTCATTCAGTTTATTGACTTAAATACTACTCTTCCAGGAAGAATTACATGAGGGTAGAAATTACAGAAACTGGTATAACAACATTTGCCATGTGGCTCAAGATGACAGGTTATAGGTTATGGCCTTCAAGCAATCATTCGTGCAGGCGATCGCGGCGATGTGGGAAAAGCCGTTTCATTGTGTTTCTGCGCGGGTAAAGAAAGAATAAGATGTAGTTGTATGAGCACGTGGTCTGGCAATTTGAAGAACATGGCCGGGGCTGTGAGAAATGCGAGCAGGTACTGCTCTGAACCTTGTGCGTTCAATGGGGTTGTAAAAGTATTTATGAAACAAAGTTAGGGTGGAAAGGTTGCGGCGAAGGGCAAGGTTTGATTAAGATGATCGAGCTTCGAGGGCCCTTACACTATCCTGATATGAATAACATAACAAGATTGTATGAATGAATGAACTGTCTGTATGTTAGTAACTAAGCCGGAAATAAAAAGCACTCTTTTTCCTAGCTGCCTTATTTTCAAGCTTTGCCTCACGCTTTGTTAGCGCTGCGATGCGAGCTATGTGCACTGAGTGTTATTTGAACTTAGCCCAGCTCTCCCTACGTAATTTAATTACAGACACAGTCCTTTCAAAGCTTCCGTCAAAAGGCAGGCATTCAAGTAACCGATATATTAATAAAACACTGATATAATAGGGGCAGGTTTTGCTAATTGAAAAAAGAAATGTCAATGTCGCTTGAGAGCGAGAAAGATAGAGAGAATAAAACCTAATTTAGTATTGAATAATGTGCCGCCTTCTGCACCTTGACCGGTAGCAGGTGAAGTCCTCAGTCCAGGACTCCAAAAGCCGAGGCTGCCTTTCGCGCAGCACCGAACCAACCGTTGCTCGTCATAGGGGTTGCATAGGGTGACGGGTTCGGTGTGCTCGAGCACTACCAAGTGGTGCGATACAGCGAAGCATACACCGCGCGATTGGGGCAGCTGTATGTGCAAATAGTTTGGTGCATGGCCTGAAGTGAGCGAACCATTGAAAGCAATAGTAAGGTTTATGCTTGTCCTCATGGCATCTAAGAGTGCCAGTGCGACGAGAAGCATACGCCGGTAGCGCTGCAGACCTCGAGGTTGTTCGAGTTCACACAAAAGGAAAAGCATCAGTGTTTGGCTGAGTCCAAATAAAAAAGAACGAGTACGTAGATTCGACTTTGCGCTTGCTGTCGGTTCCGCCACAGATCAGTGTATGGACAACGTTGTGGAATGCACACAATTAACTGCACGTCA
Organism: Dermacentor albipictus; assembly: GCF_038994185.2. NCBI lineage: Eukaryota > Metazoa > Arthropoda > Arachnida > Ixodida > Ixodidae > Dermacentor > Dermacentor albipictus. The sequence goes on from NC_091821.1 coordinate 444,891,955, forward strand.
GGGACACTAATACGTGCCCGCACAGCGCTCACGCCAGCAGTGCAAACTAGAAGGCTGCCCATGGCGCTGGCAGAGCTGACTGAATGTAGTGTGCCGGTACGCCCACTTGAGTTCATCATTCTTTTTTTTTTTAGCAAACCCCACTGCGGGTGTGCGGAAGCCTTCAAAGTCTCTATGGGTTGGCCGGACATGGAATATTGTTACGTAGGATGACGCAGACGAAAAGCTATGTACAAATATATTTACAAGGAAAATACGCTGCGCTAGGCCAAGAGGCAACAGCCCGCCCTAGCATCTAATCGTCGTCGTTGTCTTCACACTGCTCGCCTTTCGTGATTATCATATTGTGCCGTGGCACTACCCGCGGCTGCAAAAGCGCCGTCCCGGAGCGACTAAAGATCGGACTCGGAAGCAGTGTAGTAGGCCTTGAGCCTACTGACGTGTACGACATCACTAGATGCCACAGGAGAGGACGAGGTTGAGCCCACAGGAGCAATTTCGTAAGTCACAGGCGTCACCTGGCGCAGCAGGCGGTAGGGCCCTGTGTATCGCGAAAGAAGTTTCTCTGAAAGTCCGACGTGACGAGAGGGCGACCACAGGAGCACGAGCGCACCAGGTGAAAACTGTACGTCACGATGGCGGGCGTTGTACTGACACTGCTGAGTGGTCTGTGAGGCCGTAAGTCGAGCACGGGCAAGCTGGCGTGCATGGTCGGCGAGGGCGATGGCGTCGCGCGCATACTCGCTTGTTGAGACCGCAGCAGGAGGAAGTGCCGTGTCTAGGGGCAAGGTAGGTTCGCGACCGTACAGGAGATAAAAGGGAGAAAATCCGGCGGTGTCGTGCCGGGAAGAATTGTACGCAAATGTTACGTAAGGAAGGGCTATGTCCCAGTCGTGGTGGTCCTTGGAAACGTACTTGGCCAGCATATCGGTAAGAGTACGGTTTAACCGCTCTGTCAGGCCATTGGTTTGAGGATGGTATGAAGTAGTCAGTTTGTGTTGAATGGAGCAGGAATGCACAATGTCAGCGATAACTTTCGAGAGGAAGTTTCGACCACGGTCAGTAAGCAGCTGTCGCGGGGCGCCATGAAGCAAGATAATGTCACGCAAGAGAAAGTCCGCGACGTCAGTGGCGCAGCTGGTAGGGAGAGCCCGAGTGATAGCGTATCGGGTGGCGTAATCAGTCGCGACGGCTACCCATTTGTTCCCAGAGGATGACGTGGGAAAGGGACCGAGCAGGTCTAATCCAACACGAAAGAACGGTTCCACAGGGACGGTGATCGGCTGGAGGTGACCGGCAGGTAGCACCTGAGGTGTCTTCCGACGCTGGCAGGGATCACAGGCAGCAACATGGCGTCGAACGGAGCGAGCGAGACCAGGCCAATAGAAGCGGCGGCGGACGCGGTCGTACGTGCGGGTTACCCCAAGATGTCCTGCAGTGGGTGCGTCATGCATCTCAAAGAGCACAGCCTGTCGTAGATGTTTTGGCACGACAAGAAGAAGATCAGGGCCATCAGAGAGAAAGCTCCTTCGGTACAGAATGCCGCCCTGGAGGACATATCGGCGAACGGATGCGTCGGTAGGTGTAGAGCGCAGACGCTCGATGAGTACTCGCAGCGATAGGTCTCGGTACTGCTCATCGGCAATGTTAGCGAAGGCAGACACAGAGAAAATGCCGTCGGCGGTACTACTGTCGGCGTCGTGAGGCTCGTCTACCGGGTAGCGAGACAGGCAGTCAGCGTCCTTGTGTAGTCGGCCAGATTTGTAGGTGACAGAGAACGAATATTCTTGGAGGCGTAAGGCCCAGCGACCAAGTCTTCCTGAAGGGTCTTTCAATGAGCATAACCAACAAAGCGCGTGGTGGTCTGTGACAACGGAAAAGGATCGGCCATATAAGTACGGGCGGAATTTCGCAACCGCCCAAACTAGGGCCAGACACTCACGCTCAGTGATGGAATAGTTGCGCTCCGCGGGTGAGAGGAACCTGCTGGCGTAAGCGATAACACGGTCGTGGCCACGTTGGCGTTGTGCTAGTACTGCTCCAATTCCGTGACCGCTGGCATCAGTACGGACTTCGGTAGGCGCAGAAGGATCGAAATGGGCCAGAACGGGAGGCGTTGTGAGAATGTCGATTAGATGAGAGAATGCAGAGGCCTCGTTATCGCCCCACTGGAAAGGAGAGTCTTTGTTCAAAAGGTCGGTTAGTGGTCGTGCTATGGCGGCGAAATTCCTCACGAAACGGCGGAAGTACGAACAAAGGCCGATGAAGCTGCGCACATCCTTGACACACGTCGGAACAGGGAAGTGCGTAACAGCATGGATCTTGCCTGGGTCCGGTTGCACTCCGTTCGCGTCAACGAGATGTCCAAGGACGGTAATCTGGCGACGGCCGAATTGGCACTTCGATGCGTTGAGTTGCAGACCGGCTCGCCGAAAAACGTCCAGGACTGCTGAGAGGCGCTCGAGGTGCGTAGCGAACGTTGGGGAGAATACGACAACGTCGTCCAACTAGCACAAGCACGTGGACCATTTGAAACCGTGAAGAAGGGAGTCCATCATGCGTTCAAAAGTGGCAGGAGCGTTACATAGGCCGAACGGCATCACCTTGAATTGATAAAGACCGTCGGGTGTCACAAAGGCAGTCTTCTCGCGGTCGAGATCGTCCACGGCAATCTGCCAATAGCCGGAGCGAAGGTCAATAGAGGAGAAATAGCCAGCACCGTAGATGCAGTCAAGGGCATCATCAATCCGAGGTAGGGGGTACACGTCCTTTTTGGTAACCCTGTTAAGGTGCCGATAATCCACGCAAAAGCGCCATGAGCCATCCTTCTTTTTTACCAGCACAACCGGTGACGCCCAAGGACTACATGACGGTTCAATAACGTTCTTGGCAAGCATTTTGCGAACTTCTGCGTGAATAACTTGACGCTCAGCTGGTGACACTCGATACGGGCGGCGATGAATAGGAGGGGCATCGCCGGTATGAATGCGATGTTTGACAGCTGTAGTTTGGGCTAAAGGACGATCGTTAAAGTCAAAAATATCGTGGTAGGAAAACAGAACGCGGTAGAGTTCACGAGCGTGCTCGGAGGGCAAGTCGGGCGCAATCATTTTCCGTAAGTCAGCGATGGAATAATTTGTCGACTGCGATGGTACAGAAGTATCGGATGAAGTGTCGTCTACTGCAATGGATGCTACTGAGTGATCCTCGAACGAACAAAGCTGGGCCAAAGACATCCCACGTGGCAGCACTTGTGTCGTCAAGCCAAAGTTGACCACTGGCAGGCAGACGCAATTCGCCGTAATAGATAAAACTGTATGGGGTACTGTGATCCCGTGTGCAAGGAGGACGTCTTGCATAGGAGCCGCGATGTAGTGACCGTCGGGGACTGGTGGGGATGACACTAGGTCAACGTAGGTCAGTGCCGAAGGTGGCAAGCGAACGAAGTCGGCGGAACGGAGGCGACTGGGGTGTGGTTCAGTAGGATCCAGAACAGGCAGGTCAAGGCGGAGAGTACTGGCGGAACAATCGATGAGAGCAGAATGTGCGGAGAGGAAGTCTAAGCCGAGGATGATGTCGTGGGGACAGTGGGCTATGACCGTGAATAGCACGATTGTTGAGCGATCGGCGAAGGAGACGCGGGCGGTACACATACCAATTACGGGGGCTGTTCCGCCATCGGCGACACGGACAACAGGCGTCGTGGCGGGCGTGAGAATTTTCTTGAGCCGGTTACGAAGGTCAGCGCTCATTACGGACAAATGCGCCCCAGTGTCTATGAGAGCAGACACGGAAACACCGTCGACGTGCACGTCAAGAAGGTTCAGATGAGTGGGCAAAGTCAGTAGAGGATTTGGCGGCGTAGGGAGCAATGCAGCGTCACCTCGAGGCGCTGCATCGTCTAGTTTTCCGGCTGGGAGCGGCGCCCGAAGGGAGTCGGCGAATAGGAGCGACGGGGCTGGGGAGAGCGAGATTGTCGTCGTTGGGGCGAAGGCGAACGAGAATAGGGGCGGTTCGTTGCAGGAGAATCAGTGGCGGCATTATCGGAGCGTGCGGCATAGGGACGAGAAGGGCCACCTGAGGGGTGAGAGTAGGCAGTATAAGTAGACCGGATCGGGGAACTCCAGCGACTACGACAGTGCCGAGAAATGTGCCGAATTCGATGGCAGTGGAAACAAATGGGCTTGTCGTCAGCAGTGCGCCACTCAGAGGGGTTGCGGAAACGTGGTGGGTAAGAAGATGCGCGACGGGGCGAAATCGAAGCCGGGCGGGTATCAGGGCGATGGGCCGGGCGGGTAGCAGGGCGATGGGCCGAGCAGATGGTGTGAAGACCCATGTTTTCAAACTCCTGGCGGACAACTGCCTGGATCAGTGAGACCGTGACTGCAGATGTGTTGGTGGGACTGGAGTCGAAGGCAGCCGGATAGGCGGCCTCGATCTCACGCCGGACGATCCTGGTAACATCGGCAGTGTTGTTGGGACGAGGAGCGTCGGCACAGGAAGATGTCGCTGGGTGTTGGGCAGACGGGCAAACTGCTGGTCAATACGTCGACTTTTGGCGAGTTCCAGGCGGCGGCACTCTTTTATAACAGCATCCACCGTGGCTACGGTGTTGCAAACGAGCAAGTTGAAGGCGTCATCGGCAATGCCTTTGAGGATGTGGGAAACCTTGTCTGACTCAGTCATGTGGGTGTCAACTTTGCGGCACAGAGCCAAGACGTCCTGAATGTACGTGACATAGGGCTCTGTTGACGTCTGCACACGGCCAGAAAGCGCCTTCTGCGCGGCAAGTTTTTGACCGTAGGGGTTGCCGAACAAGTCTCGAAGCTGTGTCTTAAGTGAATACCAACTGGTGAGCTCATCTTCGTGCGTGCGATACCAAACTCGAGGTGTGCCACCGAGGTAAAAGACTACGTTGGCGAGCATAATAGTAGGGTCCCACCGGTTATTGCGGCTGACGTGTTCATAGAGGCTGATCCAGTCATCGACGTCTTCCCCATCGTGGCCCGAGAATACGCCAGGATCACGGGTAGCGGGGAGAGTGATGTAGGTCGTCGAAGGGGCAGCAGGTGTCGGAGCCGGCGGAGTCGGGTTGTCATCGCCGGGAGCCATGAAGGAAGGCTCGACGTACCGGCCACTGCGAAGCTCCGTGACAAGGTACAGGGAACGTCCACCTCCACCAGATATGTTACGTAGGATGACGCAGACGAAAAGCTATGTACAAATATATTTACAAGGAAAATACGCTGCGCTAGGCCAAGAGGCAACAGCCCGCGCTAGCATCTAATCGTCGTCGTCGTCTTCACACTTCTGGCCTTTCGTGATCGCACATATTGTGCCGTGGCAATATAAAGTCATCAAATCTCTTACCAATTTTTATTATCTCTTTACTGTGCCTGAGGTTCAAGTTGTACCGAAAAAATAGAGAGTGGTTTCTAATCCTTGCTGGCTGACACGTGGCTGTTCCGGCTCCCAGCATTTCAACGTTCCCTACAAGAACACTAAAACCACAATTACTGCGAAAGAAAATGCGGTAGCGAAAACTTGATATCATCGTATGAAACTGAAACATTGAGGGCGTGCTTTCTGTCTGAGCGGCTCCGCAAGATTCAAATATACTGTTCTCCATTTAGTCAAACTTTCAGCTCCCACGTGGCCATCATCAATAAGCTCTCGTGCCCTTCTTCAATATAGAAGTTTAAAAGAGAACTGCGAAAAATAAAAATTCGCTTGCAGCAAATATAAGTACTTTAGGGGAAAAAAATAAGGTTTCTACATTACAAGGAGACCTCCCCCCCCCCCACCTTTCGTTTCCGAAGCCGAGCACCTGACGCGGGAGACTGGAGGAAATCCCGACGGACGAAGGGACCCGGAAGTTTATTAGACGGTCGAGAAATCATTGGGGAGAACATGGGGTCATGGCTCGCCGGGAACCGAGATTCCGTCTAATAAGCATTCCCCGTGAAACATTCGCGTCGATGCAGCCGATGACAGAAAAGCTATGAAGGATTTCAGTTTACTCAGCGGATCACCAGAACGGTAAATGTCTTCGGAGGTACGCCCCGGAGAAACGGGACGAAGGATACAAAAAAATACTAGTAATAATAATAACGATGATAGAAACCCATGACTCGCTCTACCAGATGCGCCGCTGAGGGTCACCAATTCCCTATTACTTCCTGGTCTTTCCCTATATGCGCTGCAATACCTTTTCCCCACTGTTTATCACAATGACCACGAATTCCCTAACATGCGCGCGTTCTCGCGGCGCGAGAAAAAGACGGAACGTTTTTATACAAATTAATACGGTGAAGTATTTCTCTTCGCCTTTGCGGTGCGCGACGGTGCGAACTGCGCACCCGCGATTCGAGCTCCCGGAACGTGACTTGTTTGCCGATGGCAGCGAGGAGCACCGGACGCCTCGAACCTGGAGATAAGGGAAAGGGAGTTTCAATGTTGGACGAGAGAGAGGGTCGCCGCTTGAAAGGCGAAGTGTGTTTCAGCCCAGCGCGCACGGCGCCAACCGCCAAGTGTCGGTAATAATGTTTACCGCCCGCATTCGGCCACCGAGCTGTCACGAACTGGCCGCTGTGAACGAGGGCGATGGAGAAAAAATAACGAAATGTGTAAAAAAAAATAATAAGAAAAGAAACCTGCGGAACTTTTTTCTTGCCGTGTGGTGTTCTTATATACGACCTCTTTTTTATTCCCGTTCTGACCGCCTCGGAATTAATTAAAAGGCCGCGGTTCATTACATTACTTTTTCACGCTCTCTGCTTTTCCTTCCGGAGCTGCGCTAAGCGGGAAGCCCGACTCTCAGGGACAGGATTCACGCGGCGCCCTGTTAATAACGAATTTTTTGTTTTTGTTTTCGCAGGGTCGCATGCACCGATAGAAACGCCTGATTGATCGCTTCCGGAGGGCACGTTTTCTTTTTTTTTTTTGGCGACATTGTTTCTAGTTTTTGTTTCTTCTTCCTAACTCTTCCTGACTTGCGCTCGAGTTGTTTGAACTATGTTCAGGAGCACTGACTTTTGTGTGACACTTGGTCTGATGCTATTACCGACACGAGGAATGCGCCGCACACGCATGTTGCATTATGATGGGTAATAAGGCGTGATTGCTGCGCGCAAAAACGCGGCAAACGAAAAAGAAAGGAAGAACGAAACAATGTTCAAGTGTACTCGTGCTATCTCGCTGAGAGAAACGCGCGTAATAAAAATTTAAAAGAAAACAGGAAAGGTGAAAGGACACTGCGTACCAGTAGCACGAAGTTGTTTCGTATCTAGTTTTTTTTTTCCTTTTCTTTTATCCGATATGAGTCATTCAGGTCGGCGTTTGCTGCGCAATTTTGTGCACGTGTTCTTCTGGTTCAGTTGCTGACGAAAAAGCCAACAGTATACAATGTAGAAAATTGCACGTCGCAAACGCTGGAGCTGCCATCCTCATTTTGATGGTGCACGCAAACGCGTTGACATAGTGGGACAAATGCAAGTGTTGTGTATCATAATTACAGCATCAGCACCAACTCCAGCGTACCTCAGTTGTTCCACGAATTTTCATTGCTTACATTGTTTGATTACGTAGAGATACGCATCATGTACATTTATGCTTTAAATTATGTTATTACGACCAAAATACTTGATCAGATTTTCGGAAGCCCGCATCACCTCCAAGCTCATAGAAAGTCATTCAGTATCGCTGCTATAGAAAAACTTAAGAAGAGAGGGCTTTTTCGCATGTTCATGCGTCTATTATTCTACCATATCGCAATTTGGCGTGCACTATTCTCAGACAAAATTATTTATTCAAATAAATTAAGAGGTATTGCGTGCCAAAATCACTATCTGAGTATGCGGCACGCCGTAGTCAGGGACTCCGGAAATTTGGACCACCGGGGGCTCGTTAAGGTGCACCTAAATATAAGTACACGTGTGTTTGCGCACTTCGCCCCGATCGAAATGCGGCCGCCGTGGCCGGGATCATTTACAGCTTAATGTGTTTGACAGCTTAATGTGTTTTGCAATCATATACCACATTTGCATTTGCATCATAAATAAACTGTGGTATGGTCGAATTCGTCTCTTCCATCAACGCTTGCTTTCCTATGCACAACGTTCTTCCGAAAAATGTCTAAAGTTTAAAAATGATGTCGTCAATACTTTGACGAAGCACTTAACCTTTACCTGTATAAAGGACTGGTGTTCACGAATTCATATTTTAGTTACTATACTTAATAGTAATTACTCATAGAGTGTGTGCGATTTAAACCGATAACTGATGCATGCGCGTACACTTCGTAGGGGTTCGAGTGGACGCTTGACAAACTACAGAACTGACAAACAAGTACTGCGTTATGCCGCATTGTGGATGAAGATTCACGAAAGGGAACGCTGTCATCCGGCTGACCGTAGCACTAAGCGACATAGGAAACCCATACGGGTTGCCGAGAATACAAAAGCTTCGCAGCTGAAGAAAAATTTCTCTTCATCCAGGTATCGAGGATGGGACGAACGCCTTTCCGGGGTGGTTTCTGTACCGTCAGAGCTCAGGACCGAAACTCACTGAATGCGCCCGGACTTCCGCACGCGTTCCGAATCTCCCCATGCGTGCGGAAGGCGTGAGGAAGGCGTGAGGAAGGCTGCACGGATTGAGGGAGTTTGAGCTCTATCCAGCAGAGTTTTGAGCTTCGGGCTATGGTTCACAATGTTTCCGTTCGATAAACTAGAGCCTTGTCATGAATGTAGAAGCCAGCCTAGAAAAATAAAAGCAGAACAGAAACGCATTGCGCCGGAAATATGCGGGCATATCTCGGGAAACTGCATGGGCGTGGTCACAGAATGCACGCGAAACGAGCATGAATTGAGAAATAACAGGTTACAATGTCATAATTAAGAATTATTCCCTAATGTAAGTTATTCAAATTTGATCATGAATTTATTGTAAGCTAATGCGTTGTCAGCGATCCGTGCAAAAATGTTAAAGTCCGCTCGCATAAATATTGGATCACCCAATATAATCGCTACTCCAAATAATACCTATAGTGACTTTGTTCAAGGTGTTTCAGCGAACACTTTCAAATTTCTTTTAAGATTGCCTTTGTCAGATAGCACAGTTCCAGTCCATGAGATGATTTACTCAAACAGGCGGATATTGCTTGCAGAACAAACTGAAATGCATTATAAATTAATTAACAAAAACACACTAACCGAGTATTTTAGTATTTATACTGTGGTACATATTGCAATTTTCAAATGGACCGCATATTCTCTTGAAAAGAATCGTGTGGATGACACTATTTACGAGATATGCATCGTCAAACTTGAGGTAAAAATGCATGCTGGTTCCACTCACTTTCTTAACAAAACGTCATTTTAAGCATTGAAGCACACAAGTAACTGGAACGCGAGTGCATTTCTCGGTGAAGTTCGAGAATTAAAATGTCGAAGCTGGTGTCATCTTGAGAATTCGTTCCAAGTGGATCCACGCTGAGAACCTCCCACCTAGAATTTTCCAATTTCAATATGTGTTGCAAGGTAATTAATTTAAATTTATTTAGTGATTTTTTATTATTCATTGTGGATTTCTATTTTTTTAGTTTAAGTAATGTCAGTGTCATTGAGTAGACCAGCTCATGAACTAGAACTGTAATATCGGTCAAAAGCATTTTTTTATTTTGAATTTGTTAGCTTAAAAACCCCTTTATATAATATCTCTACTGCAACAAACAAAATCTTCTTTTTTTGATATTTTAAGCGGGTACAGCAACCAATTATGGTGAGAAGCTTCATTCTTGGTTGAAGAATCCAAAAGAACATCAATATAAAGAGGCGTGTTTCTGAAAAAAACGCAATTTATGCTTGCTTCCACCCTTGCAGTCAGTGAAAATCCTCCGTGAAACTTCCCACACAACTAGAACTGTTATCTAGAAATAGTGTATATCTTCATGGACATGGACCTTTATTCAGATAATTGCAGAGTTTCAGAAGGCATGAGATCATATTTGAATAATCAGGCTACCTCTCTGCCTACACATGTATACTATATTCTCGTGTATTTTTCTGACTTTTCTTTCTCTTAAGAAAAATTTGCAGAGAAATTCTTTTCCTTCGCCTCTGCTGTACCGGTGTTTCTTCATTGATATAAAATGTGAAAAACCTGTGATCGCAAAAAGCAGATTTTTATTGCGATAGTAATTATTCAGTCACTCCAGGCGCATTTTTGCCGTCGGGGACGCCGTCGCCATGACGTTCTGAATAGCGTCCACAGGTAACAGCAACGTCGACGCGCCCCATATGCTGTACTAGCGAGTGACAGCACGCTAGGCGAGCCGACAATCACTGCTTAATCTAGCACGCGTAAGGGAGGAAAACTGAGAGGAAATGCGCCGACTTCCGTCGCGCGAAATACTGTGGGGGGATGGAAGCAAGGGGGAGGGGGGGGGGGGCGTCGTTCTCCGGCTGCCACTGCGTGTAATGCGACCGCGAGCAAGGGGAACCGACCATCGCAGTTCCATCTCGCGTGCGCAAGGGAAGAAATCGAGGAGTCAGCACGGGAGGGTAGAGTGCGGCGTTCTACTCCGGTAGCAACTGCGTATTTCGTGCTGCCGCGTGTAGAACCCCTCAATTTTCCAAAAGTAGAGCCATTCTAAGATCTTTCCGCCACCCCGCTCTCCCCTTCGTTTCCTCCTCCACTCCTCCTTTCGCCCCAGGTTCCTCCGCTCTCCCATTGGCCAATCTGTGTCACGTAAGAAAAGGCGCCACGCTTATGTATATTTTTTTCCAGCGCGCTCCGACCGCCATTGTTGGCACTGCGTGACGAAAGTACGCGCAAACGGATTGATCAAGTGTGTTAGCGGAGAAAATCGAGTGTGTTAGGGACGAGAACTTAATTGTGATGCCATGCTGCTGCGCCTTCGGTTGCCGAAACCGACACAGCGACGGCAAAAGGCTTCTTTTTTAGCATCCGGCGAGCGCAATGCACAAAGAAGAAAAGTGTGGATACATAGGACCTGGCGGGCTGATTTAGAGGAAGTGGCAAGGAAACGCACGGCTTTGTGAAGTGCCACGGTTCCTCACAACCTCTTCTTTTCAGCCTAGTTCACGCCTGCAGCTTCGAAAAAGATTATGTGGTCACGCTGGGCGTGCTTTTACCGTTTTCGAATGTACTCTCTTTGTTTCACGTAGTTTCGTCTTGCGGTGAACGTATACGCATCCGCAGCTGGCCTGTGACATAAAATCGACTTTATTCATGCTATGTGTTGAGCTCCACCAGAAGTTAGCACATTTTCGACGCTTTTGCAAGGCTCATTATGAGTTACGGATGCAGTCGTTAAGCTTCGAATGTGTGCCCGCATGTATTGATTTGGTTTGTGGTGATTAACGTTTTTAACGTCCCGAAGCGGCTAAAGCTATGAAATAGGTCGTAGTGGACGGCTCCGGTTAAGTTTATTTAGGTCGCCTGGGGATGCTTAATGTGTGCTTTGATCGTAATTGTACGTTGGCCAGTAAATTCCTCGTTGACTTTTCGTCATTCCCTCGCGGACGCGTTAGCACTGCACCAGTGGTTTGCGCCTCGGCGTGATTGTATTTTTTTATTAGATTTTATTTACTAGTTGTAACAACATGCCATAATTTCGTATTATTGACGGTCCCTCCAGGACACCAAAGCGGCAACCGTAACACTTGTAATGTCACGTGCTCTCCAGGGACCTCTGTCAGCCGTTACATGCGCCCTTTGAGGCAGTACTTGTAAAAAAAAAACAATATCGTCGCTATTACCAAAGGACCCCGCAATAAAAAAAGTGCCCCGCAACCGCTGCAACATACCCCACCCATGCGAAGTGAATTACGGAACAGCAACTAGGAATCTCTCCACAGGCCTCTTGCACTCCGCCTTTAACGCTGCTGGCGGACGCGTCCTCAATATTGGAGGCATGAGCAGCGCTACTCGCATGTTTTGTGTGCAGGATTATATTGGCCGAGAAAGGCCGCAAAGGACCGCAGGCCCGCTCAAAGGATCAACATTTTTACTGCTTAACGATAACATTTTTATGCACCGATTAATGAAATGGTAATCACATGCGTCATATGCACTGCTGTATGTGAACCTACAAAACGACGTAGACATACTTTCACGCTGTCAAAACCTGAAACACTGATAATTACTCGCGTGTTTGAGCAGACACGAACACGAACTCTCAACATGAACTCTCAACGTGCGCGTGCTTTATGCCTTAAATATTGGTCCTTTTCTCTATTTTTCCGCAATTCCAACACGACATTCCTAATGACTGTAGCCGACTGACGAAGCAAGATCTCGATTGAAAAACTGCTCCGCGGGGCTCGAATGAACTTTTCCGCACATTTCCTCCGGTATCGTGTTAGCCGTCGTCTGCTACGGCAGGGCCAGCATAGCCGGCGCCACCGTCGAGGCCACGCCGAGCGGAGGAGGAGGAAGCGGTTGGCGCTACTTTCGGAGATTGAGAGATTTCACCCGCGCCCAGTCACGCGCGTACTCTCTTGAAGCCGATCTGCTGACGGCCTGTGCCTTCTGTGCGTGCTGTATTCTCGCCGTAAGTTTGCGTTAAAGCCATAGGCAGAATGAAGGTTACTTCGCTCGCTGTTGCTGCCGCACTTGCTCATGCCAGCGTTTTGGCAACGAGTGTCCACGGTCATCGAGTGTGGTGAGCTGATGCTTGCTTGTGCGAGCTGACACCATCCTTGTTGATTTAGTTACTAAGCAAATGTTTCCAGATCTATGCTGCCGATTAGACTACTATTCTTTTTTTTGTATGGATGTCTATTAATTTGCTATCGCAATCGATGCTTCGCCTCTAGAGTGAAACGGCAACTTTTTTATTTAGACCTGTAATTTAAAAAAATAATTCAACAATTGTTCAATTTCATGACCTTAAGTATCAATTTACAGCTCTCTAGCTCTGTAAGTCAGCAATAGAAAACAGTAGCACAATTATGTAAACTGCATCCAACTATAATTAAAGCGAACAGTGTTGCCATGATGAACGTTTACCTGCACAGACACAGAACAACACGAGTAGGCGGCACAAGAAAGCATCCGTTGTTGTCGCCTGTACTCATCTTGTGCTTCGTATGTTAGCGCTGTTACATGTTCACCATGGTTCTGAAACAACTTGGAACCAACCACCAGCGGTGACAAAATTTAAACCGCTCTGAAATATATCACTAAGTTGTGAGTATAATTCTTCCAAAAGCGTCGATTACATTGTGAAGATTTCACGCAAGTTCTATACTTCATATCTTGTTTGTCACCTTGAAATGGTCTGAAAGTTGCAGGTCACACAACTGCCGTATTGGTTATTGGTTCACATTTCGGAATTTATAAATTTCGTCTTCTATATTTCTTTGCACATTTACCGATCTTGGCCATCCTTTAATAAAACATTTGAGGTCCCAAATCGAAGTTATGCTTCCTAGAGTTGCTAGAATTCGTCTTTGTTATTCAAATGCAACAGAGTTAGTTCAAACCGTTCTTGAAGTTTTTTCACAAGGGCGCGTTTGCGTTTCACATGTACTTGAATAGGCGACACCGGAGCTGGCCCCGAACTAAAGCTTCCTCTTCAAGAGAAAGCTTCGACGGGTGCTATACTGACTGCGTGCGTTTCACGACAGAGTGGCTCTTCTTACCTGAGCCTTGCAATACGTGTAAGGGCGTATGCCTGCTCCGGAACAGTGGCGACGGTGCAGGCTGGTGTCGTGAACGTGAGCTGAAGGCCAGTAGGAATACTTCTTGAAAACATTATTTTCACTGTGGAAAAATTGATACGACTGGCCAACTCAACTTGAATGAGCACCCAATGATTAGCTGTTATTAATTACGAATAGCCAGGCCACCGTTGTAGCATTGGTTTTGTGCGCTATTCGAAGTTGGGTAACGATGCAGAATATTAGCCCCTCGGCCCAGCGAAGCATAGGCATGTGTACATCAGACCACTATGGTAAATCAAAATACCTAAGCCCTTTCAGAAGGAAGGAATCTATAAAAGGCCTAAAGGGCGTATCACAGCGCTCACTTCTTTTGACGTTTTCCTAAATGCCCTTCTAGTGGCCTTTGCCAAGAAGAAACGGACTATATTTCAGTTCATAAGGCCAACTGCTCACAAAGTGGTTTTCGAGTTTGAGATTCGACGTCTTTTTTTTTCTACCGCCATAGCCAGATGAGATTTCTTGCCTTGAACGATGAATACCGTGCGACCAGATAATATATTTTCTGGTCTACGTACCAAGTCCACTCTTGTTTATTTGTCTGCACTGGCAATAAGTAATTCGAGAGAAACAAACAAAATCCCACTTCGCATCCGTATCACGTAGTATGGTGAAAGCTTACGACGAATAGTTTTTTAAAGCAGCTTGCGAAGAGCTTCTGTGAAATATTTTCTTTCCTTTTTGCAGTAAAAAAACGTTCCCGACGGCATTTGAAAGGCCACCTCAGTGGCGCATCTCCTTTGATCTTCAAGTAGCTTACGATGAAAAAAAAAAGAGAAAGGAAACTGAAGGCATTACTTCAATGCTTCTCACATCGAGCGCTGTGTCTGCTGGTGCTTGATGGTTAGAACTTCTTGATGTAAAGAAGAGAAGACAGCGGATGAAGTTTCTAATCTACTTGGCTCCCTACAAGCAATACGCCAAAGAATTACGGCTGCGCATCTACGCGCGTCCTGAGCTGTCATGAAGCATTATATTATTGCAATGCCGTTCATATCTATACAAGAGGAGAGATATCGCATGCTTAACTTTTGAAACTCCATCGTTGCGTTTGTTTTTCAAAAAAGGAGGTTGCCTGTACGCTGTTCCGGAAGGACACTCGAATACAACCAGAAAATAATGACAGAAGAAGCTTGAATGAAAGTTCACAGTTTTCATAAATGAATGCAGGGACATCGTTTCCTTCAATTGTCAACGATAAATTGTTTGTGGCTTCTGCCACCCATTCGCTCTTTCTATATTTTGTGTATTTTTCGCTTTTATACAGGTATTAGCGTTATTCGCGTGCTTATGTTCCTACCCATATTTGGTGCAACTCTTTGTCTGCTTGCCATTCTCGCTTCTCTCTGCATCGTTTTCTGACACTGCAGCTTCATCAACAGTGAGTCTTGTGCGTGTGCGTGTGCGTGTGTGTGCGTGTGCGTGCGTGCGTGTGTGTGTGTGTGTGTGTGTGTGTGTGTGTGTGTGTGTGTGTGTGTGTGTGTGTGTGTGTGTGTGTGTGTGTGTGTGTGTGTGTGTGTGTGTGTGTGTGTGTGTGTGTTCCTCTAAATCTTGCCGCAGTAGATCGCACTGAATTCCAGTTAACTTTAGCTATACTGAAGATCCGTACATATACTCTTCTTCATGTCGGATTCAGGACCGCGGACGTCGTTCAGCGAATCGGTCGTACTGCCCTTAAACCTGGCCCTAAATTCGACACGTAACGTATAATGCTATGCGGAAGGGGCAGAATGCCATGACTCGCTGACTTTTCATTTTGATTCCTCAGAGGATACACCCCAACGCTCGTCCCCTGCACCGTCGCTGTGCTGGTGGCTCAAAGTGCCATTTATCATTCGCACGTCAAACATTAATAACGAGCCCAGAGCTCGTCCTACGGTTCGTCGTTCCCAATTCCTCTCTCGGAGTCAGCGTTCCCCTTCTTGACGTCGCGCTTCGGTATTTTGTTTTTCCTGCGCGACCACTTTAACCCGGCAAATGCGTTCATTCACTTGCTCTGCGCGAGCCGCCGTTCATTCCGGGTGGCGGGGCCACGTATAGCGTGACATAGCTATAGAAACACCAAGTCACGCGACTCGCCCATGCATTCGCTGTAACTAAGAGCCTCCTATTTTTTATTTGTGTTCTTTTTTTGCGCTCTTTGTGTTCCCCACGAGAAAGTCTGTGTCACCGCTCTTGTGAACGGCAGCGGAGAGAAAAGGGCTAATCTCACGAAAACCAGGCGCCAAAGAGCCCTGCAGACAGGGTACGTGTAGGGTTCAGAACGACCTCGTGAAAAATTTCGCACACGCTTCGGTCGCTTTGACCTCCAAGCTGTTCTTCCAAAAGTAAAGCGCGCGTATTTCTAATTTCTACGTTTGGAACTTCCGCGGTATGAGGAGAACGGAGAGGGATGTGCAGAAATGAGCGTGAAAAAAAGAAAGCGGCGACCACTAGAACATTGAGAAGTTGTAACAGAATATGGGACGCAGTGTTCACCTCTGTGCGCTGCCGTTATTCGCGAAGAAAGGAAAATCTACTGAGAGAAGCCATATATCATGGCTCATTTCTATGATCCGTACGTATTTACAGATATGATGCTTTCAGGTAAAAAACAAGGGTTCATTGGTCAGCTTCTTTCTCCTGCAAAAGTTCACGTATGTTACGTGACGCCATCGATCAAGAAGTTGTTATACATCCATCACAGTGGCCATCAGTGGCACTGGCTAATACTCGTAAGGCTAGATCTTGCATTCAGACGTGGATAAACACCCAAGTGTGCGTGTGTGTGCGTGTGTGTACGTGCGCCTGTTTCTGTGTGTATGTGCGCGTGTGTGTGCGTGCGTGTGTGTGTGTGTGTGTGTGTGTGTGTGTGTGTGTGTGTGTGTGTGTGTTTGTGTGTGTGTGTGTGTGCATGCTGATTATTTCTACACTTCAAGTAAAACTACAAACAACTTCTCTTATGTGGCGTAGCGCAGGGTGTCTGACATAGGGAAAACGTATTTGTACTTCTAGTGAGGCTATGAATGCCAAGATTGCGATGAGTGCGCGTCACTCTATCACATGGTATGGGCATACGCAAACGCACCACACGTCAAGCTCATAAGCGCAAACTACCACATGGCGATGGCAGGCAGCGCTTGCCAGCTCCTATTCGACGGACCATCTCGAACTGGTCAAGCGAGAGAGACGGGCAGCTCAGGGCGCTGGCCGGCTGTTCCGAGGGGACCATCCGCTGCAGGGCGGAGGAGATGCCTAAGCCTGCTTATATCTCCTTATATATATATATATATATATATATATATATATATATATATATATATATATATATATATGTTGGTGGATTCTTGCACGCTTCAAAAATGTTAGAGGCCGAAAGACGCACATTGCAGCGTTTGATATTGTGTTCAATTAGGAAAATGTGGCTCTCATTATGAGTGTACGATTTATCATGTTCCCTGCTGCTGCCTTTCTGTAAAAAGCAAGAAACTCGCGTCAAGCTTTTTTCGCCTTACTATTATAGCGTGATTCCTGAATGTTTATCAGACAGACGTGTACACCTGCCAAAGCCATTGTTTAGGCGTCACAGTGTCCGGCAGTTGAGGCAGTCAATAGCCCGCCTGTCACAGGGAGACAATCGTAAAGGGCACTACACTTACAATGCATCACAACTTACAACCCGTTGGCAAATAGGCACTATGTTGCCACAGTAGGTTACTCTTTGTCGAATTTTTCTAAAGTGGCTGATCTAACATTGTTTTTTATTTCCGAAGTGAGTCCATGTTGTGCCGAAGTTATTAGACGCCGTGTGCGAATACATGGCCCTTACGCGTTCCCCATATGTTCTTCTAACATTAAGTTAAAAATTAAATTATAGGGCTTTACCTGCCAAAATCACTTTCTGATTATGAGGCACGCCGTAGTGGAGGACTCCGGAAATTTTTACCATCTGGGGCTCTTTAACGGGCACCCAAATCTAACACTGGGTGGAAGGAAACGCTCTCTTTAACGACGCAGATGGACAGGCACTTCAAAAGTAAAGAAAAATTCGGCAAGTGCCTAGGATGAGAGTAATTCGCTCAGTAATACTAGTAATGAATCAAGCAATATTTGTTTAATGTGCTCAGGAACAACGGGAAGTTCATATACTGGTGTGCCGAAGAAAAAAAAATCGCAAAAGATTAACGAGTGACCAAATGTTACCGAATAAAGAAACGGCATGAAAAAAAGTATAAACGAAGAAAAAAAAAGCTTCGGTGAGTTGGCCTACATTCCGGGCTTGTGCAGCTGGCTTGAAGCAATGGTTTAGAGATATTTATCAATGCCATTTCAACTACCTTCTTTTGGACCTGCGGAATTGGAGCCAGGGAGCTGTCGTGTGGACCTACAGCTTGCCCACGCCAATGACACGTTGGTCTCCTCTGCTGTTGCACTGACGCTGCCACCTCCTTGTGGTACCTACTTGTCTTGCTCAATTTGTTCAGTACTTTTTTCTCCGTTTTTTGTTCAGGACACTCCTTGGAATTGGCCTCGTGGAGTCCATCGCAATTTGAGCACTTCATTTCGTTCACTGTGCACGAAGATATGTCCTGGCTGCCAGCACAGCGGAGGCATGTCGTATGGCCTGTGCATACAGCGCTGACATGGCCTAGCTTAAGGCACTTGTGGCATTGCAGTGGCCGGGGTACATAAGGACGCACCGGGTGCCTCACGTAGCCCACTTTGACATGATCACGTAGCGTGTCTCCCTCGAAAAGAAGCTTGACGCTCGTCGATCGACCGAAGCGGTGAAAATCGATGACCTGCACTGTTGAAGACAGAAGCCTTCGTAGCTCTTAGTCGCTGATGTCAATCACGGCATCGGAAATAACACCTGTCCTAGTGCGACCACAGTGCACGACGAACGACCGGACTTCTATGTGCCCTAGTATGCGCACGGTTTTCAATTTTTCTAGTGCGGCCTGCGTCGTTACTTCCACTGTAACTACATTTTTCTTGGTGTTAAAACGCACTTCGTTAAATCATTTCGGAGCCACATTACCAAGGTAAGTGTTAAGAATCTGTCTGTGAACAGAATTTAAATTCGTAGACACATCGAGCGGCACAAAAGCGATCCTGTAAGTCGTAGTAGGCGGTCCGTTGGGGCCCTGCTCACTCACGTCGTTGGTTGTATTGCGGTATTTTCTGTTCGTTCGCCTGCCCTCCATGACGGTGTAGCCATTGTCGGAGTCCATTGGCTCGCTGTTGGAGAAACAGGAACCAGACGTCTCCATGCCTACGTTGCAAGCTTTACACTTTATCCCTGCGAGACGCAGAGAGGAGAGCCGTGCTCGACGCTGGTTATGGTGTGCCGTCTGTCGTCACCTCGCATGGCTTCGCGTCCAAAAGGCACAATTAAGCCTCCATTATGACAAAACTATCGCAGCAAAGCAAGAAGCAACGCTTGCTCAGATAAGTTCATCTTCGTCTTCCTTCATAAGACAGGTACCGATAAGTTTTTATGTATACATCAACACCGCTTTGACAGCACCGACACTGGACCTTGTTCTAACATTGTTTTAATATTGCCACTGCCAGCGTAACCGCGCTCACTGTTTATTTCTTTTCAAACTCCTATTTATGGTATCCTCACCCGCCCCAAGCACCTCACTTGCATTATGTTTCGGAATTCGCGCAAGATCAGCAGCTAATACACGAAGGCCTTTTTATGTTACGCCCTCCATCAACAAGACTTAAATCGTCCACAGAATACTGCATCTTTACAACAATCATTTTCGTGATCTTCATATTTTTCACATCTCACGTCATTGCTCTTTACTCAGCTTTGCGGTGTTGTTTCATATTTTCAGTCATGGTTCAACTGCCATGCCCTTTCTTTTTCTTTCGTATTTACCGTGCATTTTGCTGTATGTACTACATTCTTGCTTTCCTAATTCTTGTTTTTATTTATTGTATCTTTTTTACAGCTCTCCTGTAGAGTCTTTTTATTCTTTTTTTCATTTCATTTGTAGGGTTCAATGTATGCGTAGACCAGCACTCAGACTCTATGGTTATCCGTGGGCACGTTAAATAATTGATTGATTGATTGATCTTGCTGTAAAACGTTCTCACCCAGGGATTGAGCAAAACGTGAACAAGGTGAATGCAGGAGCCAACAATTCGACAAGTGGACTTGTCTTCTTCAAGGGGACGTACGCTTTCCTCGCCACAGAATATATAGGTGGGGTTCTTATAAAGGGAAGAGCGTGTGAGACGGGTAGGGTGCGGAATCAAGGGAAGGTTTGTTAACGTGTCGAATTGAGAGTAAAGGAACGCTGTGCACAAGGTCAAAGCCAGGGCCACAACCCCCCCCCCCCCCCATACGACCCCGGTCTGTCAACGCACGCGTGTTAGCCGGCATGTCAAGGGCGTCTGACACGTCGACTGCAAAAAAAGAAAGGAAAAGAGGAATAGAAAGGGAAGAAAAACAAAGGAATGGAAAGGGGAAAGAAGGAGGGAGACGGTCTCTGTCTCACAGAAGCTGTTTTCAAACCAACTTGGTTCGCATCGGGGTTTTCGCACTTCTATAAACACAAACAGTGCTCTTTTCAAATGTCGCATTTCCTCTGGGGCACGCGAGAACTGTCTGCATTCTACCCTATAATTACCTCATACGTTTTTGTCCACATTAAACAGCTTCGTCGCGCCTTACAATGATCCCTTGCCGATCTTGGAGTTCTGCTAATATCATTGGAGTATATTGCGAAATAGTTCTGCTTCAAAAGATAAGACCACGTGGTGCCTATACGAGCGTTGACGGCAGACGTGTGCTGTGGTGCACCCTTTACGTTTTGCATCAGTTTGGCTAACACAAGCATAGATTGCTGTTGAGGCTGGTTAGATGGATAAGGACACCGTAAACTCTTTGGTGCTCTCTTAGTCCTTCGGCATCGACGTTTCCGTCTGTACCACTTAATTTGCAATCTGAAGGCGATAGCCTTAAGTGCCTCATACCCTCGACGGTCTGGAAAACGCAGAGTCTGGTACAGAAAGCCACGTTAGCTCGGCTCGCGCAGACACGCGCACATACTCGCCTGTACGTCGTCGTCTTCCTCCACAGCTGCCTCCGATGCCGCTCGTCATGCCAAGAAAAGGCAAAAATAACTTAAGGTGGTGTTAATGCAGGCAGTCGAAGCCACTACCTCATGTGGGAATCACACCCTCGACCCTTGGTGGATGTCGAACCCACGACCTTTGGTGGTAATTAGAGCGAAGACAATTAATGCGTAGCTAATTAAAGTAGCGTCAATTAAGGCACCCCAGCCCACGACCTTTGGTGGGAGAAAACCAGGTGTAAGACAACGCATTTCAATGAGAATGTAAACTGATTTAATGAATATCTGTTGAGACCGCAGACTTTCGCTTTCACCCTCTTTGGCGTATTTTTTTGAGCAACTGCACAAAGTAGCGGACTCTAGAATGAGAATGAAGGAATGTTGCAGCTAATCTAAAAAAATTAGCCGATAATCGCTCCTATTTGTCGGCACATTTATCAATAGTGAGAGGGAGTTTTTTGCCCAAGCTTTGCCGACACACGTTTGTGCCATTAGTGATTAGCATTCAGTGTATCTAAATGCTGAAATTTTAGGTCCCTCCAAGCTGGCGTTATCCGGCACACACCCTCGATAATCGGAATGCTCCATTCATCCACATTAACACCCCGTGGGTGAGAATACCGACCCACTCGTGCAAAGCTTAACGCATTTGTGAGGAGACCTATGCGACGTCTCTGTGCATTTGATGACCGAATGCGCTCCAGGAATTCATAATAAACCTGCGAAGTGGGCCAATGAGAAATCAGGTTAAACCTACCACGATAATGAAGGTTCAAACAAAAGCCATAGCTCTTTTTTTTGTTTCTCTCCTTAACGTTCGTTACGACAAGGACGCTCATGCTGCAGCCCATACGTCCATGACAAAGCCTTCCTACCGCCATTACTCCTCATCGACGAATGCAGAGACAATCCATTAGGACGTAAGGAAAGCGACTTAAGAGCGGAGATTGCTGTCTGCCAGAGCGGCCGTCAGATTATCGTTCCATTAACGGTTTGCGAAAGTTCTCCGTCACGGCAAGAGGACTCCGATACGCACTCTCCTATTGTTTTCTAACGAATCACGTGCTGCTTTTCTCGCGTTCGTTTTGAGAACTGGACAAGCAGAAATGGTGGGACGAGCCGCAGATACGAAGCAGTCGGAAATGAAGTAGGAAATCTCATACTGCTTGCTCCCTGTGCGTTTCCTGGGCGGCTGGAACTCGTCGCGAACAACCTTTCCCACCGGTGGACGGCTTCACGCATGCTGCGCCTCAAGAGCTTATTCCGGTTCGAGAACAATTGTCTGCTAATGCGTCTGCGTGAGTTAGCAGTCTTTCCTTAACTCGAACACTTCGCTTTGTCCTCGCTTGTTTGAAGTGCACTTCAATAATTGTTTTCTCATATGGCACTTTTGGCTTAATTCTTTTCACTCTCGCTTCACGCATTTGCAGAAAACCACGCCCAGTACTTCTGCCTCTTCGCTTGCGGCGTAGCTGGCAATGACAGATGCTGCCCTCTTTTCTCTAGGTTTCAGGCCTCCATTGCTTGTTGAGAAACCCAACAGCTGTGCGAGGAGTGAAATAAATTTGAAACAGATTGCGTTAAGTGCGCGATTTTTATAAGCCTGAAGGTTTAGTTAGAGATAAGGCAAGCGTGAGTTCTCAAAGGCCAGCCAGTTTTCTTGATCATTGACAGAACTCTGGTGCCACTTTCACTTAGCTTCGTCTGGCAGAGGTAGCCTCCGTCTAGATATATATAACATCCTACGCTTGTTGTCAGCGAAATATGGACATAGCGCTTCCCAAACCACAGTGCGTGTTCTTCGTCAGCGTCACGGAAGAAATAAACGATGCAGCAAAGTCCATGTTCAGCCGCAGCAAATCTCTTATCTCAGATAAATGGTCCATCTACGTAAATTCGTTTCAGACTTTCTGTCAGCCTTTCTCGCACAATTCGTTGTTCTTACTCTACAATCCTATAAAACAAAGATAGTAATACGTGCAGTAACTACATTTGCGACCAATTGCCGCCTGCCTCTTTATTATCGTTTCTCTGCATTTCGTAATTCATGCTGAATAAGCGCTCCCTTTAATAAGAAAATAAGAAACCTAAGAGAACAGTGAGGGGAAGGTGCTATTATTACGGGGAAGAATATGTGCGGGCTATTTCTATATATATTGCATCTTAACAATCGTGGGTGCTTAGAGGGTATATATTAGAGGATATTTTCACATGCCGCCGACAGAAGACATCACAGCCAAAGGTGACGAAGGGACTACTTCGGTTTTTGAAAGAGGCGGGATTGGACAAGCGGCTGTGACAGTGATATCACGTACCACGCCAGCGTCATGGACTCTAACGGACGATGTGTGTGTGCTGTGCTATGTGCTCTCTCTCTCTCTCCCTGCCCCATCTTTCATCCCCCTTCATCCTGCTCCCATGTGTAGGGTAGCAAACTGGTTAAGCTAAACTGGTTAACCTCCCTGCCTTCCCTTCTCCACTTTTTCCTTCCTTCCTTCCTTGTGTTTGGCTGCAGAGCACGAGGTCGCGGGATCGACTCCCGGCCACAGTGGCCGTATCTCGATGGGGGCGAAACGTGAAAACACCCGTGTACTTCGAGTTATGTGCACGTTAAGGAGCTCCGAGTGATCCAAATTTCTGGAGTCCCCCACTACCGCATGCCTCGTAATCAGATATTGGCTTTGGCATGTAAAACCACGTAAATGAATTACATATATGTATTATATTGTCGAGATGCAGCTGCTGATATTCAAAGCTAGGACTGGTCATACACAGCTACTTTCCATCTCTCGGACGACCTTCGATAAATCTCCCTGTCATTAGGTAGAGGTGCAGGGTAACCTAAAAAAACTGGAACTGCGAAGCCGCACACTACCCACTGCTGTGATCACGCCTGACGAATCCATCCAGAAATATATTTCAGAGTCTCCAGCGGTCATCGTTTCCAGTGTGTTGCACCAGCATGATCCTGCCATCTTTAGCGGCCTCGATTACCAAGGCCTCGAGGATTGGTTGTCATCGTACGAACTGGTGAGCCATCGCCACAAGTGGGGCGACGCCACCAAGTTGCACAATGTGCTACAATAATTCACCGGCGTCGTAAACCTCCGGTTCCCAAAGCACTAACACGATTTCACAACAAGGAGTATATTCAAGACAAGTTTCGCAGAAGTGTTCGAGCGCCTCGCTGTGCGCAAGCTTCGCGCTAAACGCTTGCGTGGGCGCACGCAAGCGTTTCACGCAAGCGGATTCACGCCGGATTGACGGATTCACGCATTTGCGTGAATCGGTTAATTATTGTAGCTCATTGTGCAACTTGGTGGTGTCGCCCCACTTGTGGCGTTGGCTCACCAGTTCGTACGATGACAACCAATCCTCCAGGCCTTGGTCATCGGGGCCGCTAAAGATGGCAGGATCACGCTGGTGCAACACACCGGAAACGATGACAAGCGCGTGAATCCGTCAATGGCAGAACAGGTAAAGATAAAACACAACACGAAAGGCACTGACAAGGTGCCTTTCGTATATATATATATATATATATATATATATATATATATATATATATATATATATATATATATATATATATATATATATATATATATATATATATATATATATATATATATATAAACGAGAAGATAAAGGGGTTAACCGAGGGGCCCGATTTTTATTAGTC
Source organism: Dermacentor albipictus (assembly GCF_038994185.2). NCBI lineage: Eukaryota > Metazoa > Arthropoda > Arachnida > Ixodida > Ixodidae > Dermacentor > Dermacentor albipictus. The sequence continues at coordinate 444,916,455 of NC_091821.1, forward strand.
ACATCATGAGACGCCAACAAACACTGACACAAAGGACAACATAGGGGAAATTCCTTGTGATTAATAAATGGAATGAAGACATGATAAATTAATGATGGAAATTGAAGTGGTTGAAAAAGCAACTTGCCGCAGGTGCGAACCGAACCCACAATCTTCGCATTTCGCGAAGGTTGTGGGTGTCAGTGTTTGTTGGCTTCTCATGGTATATATATATATATATATATATATATATATATATATATATATATATATATATATAGCGCCGCCTAACACTCTCAGGGTTAGTTCTAGTATTGAACACATTAATACCCAAGGAAGTGGAAGGGAACCGCGGCACCGCGGTAGCTCTGTTGGTAGAGCATCACACTCGTAATGCGAAGACGTGGGATTGCTTCCCACCTGCGGCAAGTTGTTTTTTCATTCACTTTTATTTCCATTAATTTAACATTTCACAAACTAAATTAGTAAGTACAAGTCATTTCCCCTATGTAGTCCTTCGTTTCATTGTTTCTTGGCTTCTTATGATCATATAAATAAAAATCGGGCCACTCGGTTAACTTCCTTTATCCTCGTGTATTACGTATCGAGGGTCTCGAATCCGGCAACATTGATGGCTTCAGGTAGCATGTGTGGGATTATTGATCGGTTGTCTTCACCCACAAAAATCACGCACATGTGACGCCTGCGGCAGGAAGGATGTTCCACATCCGCCGCCAAGGCTTATGAGTGGTCGCACTGGCTAACGCTCCCCGGGTTAGTTCTTGTAATAAAAACATAAATGCCCAAGAAAGTGGTAGGGGAACCGGCGCCGCGGTAGCTCAATCGGTAGAGAATCGTACGCGTGATGCGATGACGTGTTAACTTTGCCCACCTGCGTCAAGTTGTTTTTTTTTACAACGCCGAATCGACACGTGCCGTCCTTCTGTTACACTGCTGGCATCTTGTCCACTTCTGATTTGATGACTTGCCGCTCTGGCGCTGAAACTCCGCAGACTCGTCGGTGATTTCGCTGAGCACCTACGGTGTGGATGCGGTGTTTGACAAGGGATGTCTAGCCCAAGGGGATCGTCCGGCGAAGACGACGACTAAGGGAGTGAGCGGACGCATTTCACCTGTTCCGTGTTTTTTCTTTGAACTGCCGGATTTTTGAGTCGCACCTTAATGAACGTGCATCGACCAGATGCATGAAGTTTTGTGGACCACCGAGAACCCAAATTCCGAGGTAGGGGACCGCTTTTTCCGAATTTAGAGGACTTTTGTGTGCCGAGAGGAGCGTCCGCCGCTGGGCCTAACCTCGACTTCGGCCTTGGCCGGGGGAGCGGTAGGTCCAGCCCGAGCCTCGGTGAAGCCGCCAGCGGAAAATCGAACCATCGGTGATTACGCAAGTGAGCATTGACCTACGATGATTACCGCTATGCGTGTAGTGGTGGACGGCATCGAAATTTCGCCGGACCAGTGCACAAGATCGCAAGGCTGGAAAACTGCCGGTAAGAAAGTCAGGCACAAAGGTATGGCCAAGATAGGCCTAAATCCCGTACTTCAAACGAGCCAAGATGGCGCCAAGGCCACGGCTGATGTCAACAGCCGGAGCAACAACCTCGACGATGGCGCCACTGGCAGTGATACACGTCAATCAAGGGCTAAACGTATAAACAAGGGCAAATTGTCGAAGGGCGCGCGCATGCCAGATTTGCCGCGCGGCGACATAAAGATCGTGTTCCGACCGCGAGGCGGGCTCCACCTGAGCGACGTGACTCACGTTGAACTAAGTCGTGCAATTGCGGCGGCGGCACAGATCCCCGCCAATGAAGCAAGTGCAGACGTCGTGTGCCCCAACCTACAGCAAAATATCGTAGTGGTGAGCACCTCCAAGAGAGAGCACGCCGACCGATACGCTGCAGTATAGGAAGGATCGACATCCGCGGCACGGCGCACGAAATAAGTACCTATGAAGCAGCCCCCCACGGCACGGTGAAGGGCATCATAAGGGGCATCCCGCTCGAGGATACGGCCCAAGAGATTCAGGAGAATATTGTGCACAAGCATAACCCAACGGCCCTACAGGCAAACCGACTCGGTAAAACCCGATCAGTCATCATTGCTTTCGAAGGGCACAAAGTACCTAATTACGTGAGATACGGTAACCTGCTCACGGAGTGCACGTTGCACAGAAAACAAATCGACGTATGCTATGCGTGCGGAAGAGTGGGCCACAGAATGGACGTGTGCCCGGATCCTTCGAACACGATCTGTCGAGGGTGCGGAATCTCCAACCCCGCCGAAGGCCACAGATGTGTCCCGAAGTGTGGCCTGTGCGGAGGCAAACACCTGACCGCGGACAAGGCCTGCAAAGCCCGCTTCAAGACGCCCTACGTCGTCCGCCGGCGACGCTGGGAACGGCGCCGAGCAGAGGAAGAAGACGCCGGGAGAAGAAACCAAGACAAGAGAGGTCCTGCAGGCGGACCCCGCCGTAGCGCCTCCAAACAACGGGGCCGGTCACACACGCCAGGCCGGAGCAGCAACAACAGTGGCGGCGGAAACGGCCGCCGGAGTCGCTCCCGATCGAAGACACCATCCGGGGGCGGCAATGGCGGCGGCAACCGCCGCTCGCGCTCCCGGACCAGTTCGAGTTACGGGGCCAGTTCAAGGTCCCGGAGTGAGTCAACCGGACGCCGAGGGATCGCCGAGAAAAAGGTGGGCTGGACCAACAGGTCTCCCGTCGCTCGAACCAACAACACCGAGTTCCCACCGCTCACCCCCTCCCAACCCCTTAACTCACAAGCGAATCCGCAAAAGGACAGTAGCGAAGTCATAGAACTTAAGAGGATCATAGAGCGCCAAAACGCTCAGATCCAGGAACAGAACGCCCAAATACGGGCGCTCTGAATATGATCGAAACGCTGGCGAATAACGGACGCTCGGCAAATGCAAGCCCTCAAAACAACAACACGGCGGCAAACAACGCCGCAGGCTTGCGCATATTGTCGCGGAGGGACCCCCCCTCGCCCCACCTAGGGCGGGCGGCGGGAGAGGCTGGGGTTACGCACAACGCATCAAGTAATCAAAAGGCGATGGACGCCGAAATGAGCCTCGCGAGCGGAGAGCAAGCGGCGACCGCAGAGACCGCGACCACGGCAACGACACAGATCCCGCGAGAAGGAGAGCTGACGGCCATTTTGGCCGCAATTTCCCAAATTAATGAAAGGCTAGGCAAAATGGACGCCCGACTCGAGGCTGTCGAGAGTCAGTCTCACGCGCGATCGGTGAAGCACAAGCGCATAGCGCCAAAAGTAGTCTCAACTTCGGTGAGGAACCGCTTCGCGTTCCTGAAAAAGGAGCGGTCCGAAAAAATCAAAGGCGCAATCGCGAAAAGGCGCAATCGACTCGAGGCGTCCGGAAAGGATGATGCAGAAGCTAATTAAGAAGCACAAGAAGAAAACCGGGTGGATACCACAGTAATTTACCAATGGAACTGCCGAGGGATTCGCAACAAAGAAGCGGAACTATTATTACACATTAACGGGCAAGAAAACAGGCCCGATGTAATTGCGCTACAAGAAACAAACGGGAAACCAAGACTCCCGGGATACGTCACTTACACGGACCCCACGGAGAACGGGACGGCGGTGCTCGTCCGCAGCAACGTGGCGGCAACTCAACATGTCACGGCGCAGGGTGGGTGCGAGCACACGCTGGTCAAAATTCATGCTAGAGAAATTGGCAGCTCGGGTAATTTATTTGTAATCAGCGCGTACTGCCGTCCGTCACAACGGCAGTACGAATTTGACCGCATCGTGAGCCAGGCGAAAGGGTTGGCGGGGACCAGGCCGCTCCTGATCCTCGGCGACTTTAACGCCCCTCACACAACGTGGGGCTATAAGTTTCAGTCCAAGAGAGGAAAAGCATTGGCGAAAGCAATGGATGATCACGAGATGGCCCTCCTGAACGAGCCGGACGTATCCACCAGAAGAGGCAACAGTGCCGCTAGGGACACCACACCAGACCTGTCGTGGCTATCGGGCACGCTAGACGTCTCCTGGAGAAGCGAAGAAGTGGACCTGGGGTCGGACCACAGCGTGATCGGTATCACGATCCGAGGCTCCCGATATCGGGCAGTACTGGGGACGGCGCGGATCACGGATTGGGACAAGATGAGAAAGTTTACCCAAGAACAAGAAGAGGCATCCGAGGAAGAAACGGGACAGGCTGAAAGACAAAGGACCTACACCGATTGGGCGAGGGACCAGAAGAAGGCTCTAGATAAATTCACCCAAGAAATCGCAACGACGTCGCAGACACCGTACGTGGACGCCAGACTGACCCACATGTGGGCGGCCCGACACTCGTTGACGCGGCGGTGGAAACGTCAGAGACACAATAGAAAGCTGGCCAAGCGCATAGCAGAAAATTGGCTGAAGACCTGCGACGGCCTACAGGACAAGCTCTCGACGTGGAAGACGTGGTGTCTCTTGAGGCATCTGATCGACCCGCTGAGTAGCAAAACTGCGACCAATCGCAACCTCACCAAAGTATTGAACACGTACAAGGCAGATGGCCGCAGGCTCCTGGAAGACCTGAAGGCCCAGTACCTAAAGACAGAGAAGGGCCAGTACCCGGTGCCCGAGAGGTACGAAGGACCCGACAACGAAGAACTGGACTGCCCGTTTACCATGATGGAGCTGTGGACAGCGATAGATGATAGTAACAAGAGAAGTGCACCCGGCAGGGACGCCATAACTTACAAATTGCTCGGTAACATGAGCGGTACAGCGGCCCGCGGCCTCCTAGAGCACATTAACGAAGCCTGGGAGAGCTCGCAGTTGCCGAAGGAATGGAAGGACGCCGAGGTCCGCTTCATTCCAAAGCCTGGCAAAGCCCTCACGATAGACAACATGCGGCCCATCTCCCTCACATCCTGCGTGGGGAAGGTGATGGAGCGCATGGTCCTTCGCCGGCTGCAGAAGCACCTCGAATAAACGGATCAGATGCCAGAAACGATGTATGGCTTCAGGCAACATCTCAGCACCCAAGACGTGATGATCCAACTCCACGAACTGGTCGTCAAGCCGGCAACGAGACACGCGCCGCGCGGAATACTCGCCCTCGACCTGAAGGGAGCGTTTGGCAACGTGTCCCACGCGAGCGTGTTGCAGAATCTCAACAAAACCCGGTGTGGCAGAAAGATATTCGGCTACATAAAAGATATTCTGTTAAACCGAACGGCAACCATCAGGATAGGGGAAGAGAAGTCGGACCCTGTCGAGCTCGGCGATGGGGGCACCCCTCAGGGATCGGTCTTGTCGCCCCTGCTCTTCAATCTGGCCCTGCTGCCTCTGCCCGATCTACTCAAGCAAATCGAAGGCGTGGACCACGCGTTCTACGCCGACGATATTACGGTGCGGACGGCCCGAGCCGGATCCGACGCCTGGATGGAGGAAGTCTTGCAGCGGGCGGCAATGACCGTGCACGAGTACGCAAAGTCGTGCGGACTGAGCTGCGCTCCCCAGAAATCATAGCTGCTCATTATCCAACCGGGAAAAACCAAGAAGGAGCTGCCGCCGAACGTGATTATTACGATCGCCGGAACAACCATCAAGCCAACACAGCAGATTAGGATTCTCGGCCTACTACTTCAGAGCGACGGAAAGGCACAGGCCGCCATCACAAAGATCAAGACTACAACCGAACAGATACTTGGTATGATTCGGAGGGTATCAAACAGAAACCGAGGCCTTAAAGAGGACGATGCCATGCGCCTGGTACGCACGTTCGTCGTGTCGCGGGTTACCTACTCCGCCCGTATCTCCAGCTGACGAAGGCGAATAGGGACACCCTAAACACGATGCTTCGTAAGGCAACGAAACAAGCACTGGGCATGCCGATATACTCGTCCACGCAAAAACTGCTAGACATGGGCGCCCACAACACGGTGGAGGAGCTCATCGAAGCCCACCTCTCTAATCAGAGAATCCGGCTCAGTCACACGGAACACGGACGAGCCGTCCTACGCAAGGTAGGATGGCAGATCGAGCCAGTACCCATCAAGACGGCCCTTCCGGAAGACTGGAAAATGACAATTCAGACAAAACCCCTTCCCCGGAACATGACGCCGGGCAAGGACGACGAGAGTCGCACCGCGCGAGCTAAAGCACTAGCCCGGAAGCAGGAAAAGAACCCCAGGGTCCTCTACGCGGACGCCTCGCTCCAAAAACACAGTGACCGTGCAGCCGTGGTGGTTACTTCAAAAGAGAGGCTGATCGTCAGCGCGTCCCTGAAGACAACAGACCCCGCAGTTACCGAAGAAGCGGCCGTAGCCCTCGCACTCGCACAGCCGAGCGTGGACACCGTAGCCACCGACTCAAAGACAGCCTACAGAAGCTTCCGCAGGGGGGTAATCTCCTCCGCGACCCGAGCCATTCTAGCCAAGCACAAGCCTCCGGGAAGAGCCATAGAGCTCATGTGGGTCCCGGCTCACTCGCAGGTAGCAGGCAACACCATCGCCGACTACCATGCCCGAGAAATGTCAATCCGGGCCGAGCACGAGCCGGCAGAGCTACCGCACCCGGTTACCAGCTTTCGGGACATTACCCGGATGTACCGAGAAGACAGGTGCAGACTGCCAGAACCGCACCCCAAACTCACCAGGCAACAACAGACGATCCTGCGTCGAGCGCAGGCGGGATCGCTTGCGCATCCCGTACTGATGAACCGCATGTACCCTGCGGAATACGATATGCTCTGTCATTTTTGCAGAAGAGAAAAGGGCACCCTGCCGCACGTCTTGGCAGAGTGCACAGAACTCAAGACCCCCCCTCCTCCCCTTCCCACCAACACCCCCAATCCCCAACCCCTTGAGCGATGGGAGACCTTGTTATCCAGCCCCGCCCTACCGATTCAGCTCGCACTGACGGACAGGGGCCAGGAGCTGCTGGAAACATATGGGTCCCGTAACTAGGGGAACCACCCCGTCTGGTGCCTGCGTGCACCACCGATTTATTTCGGGCCCAGTGAATGTTGCTTCATCATCATCATCTAGCCCAAGGGACGTCATTTAGGTAAGAAATGTCGCTATAAAAATGCAATAGGTTACGGAGAGCTTCAGCTTCGTCAGGCAATAGGTCCAGGGTAATCATTTTTACAACGTCCTCGTTATAACAACTGGCAGGCTTACACGGCTCGCAGCAGTCGTCGATGACAAAAGTCTCAACACAGCAATCTGGCAAAGCACTGATCGTGGCTAGGGATATTCCCGTTGGAAGCACTTGGTTTGTGAAGCCAAAATTTACCCCGGGAAGGCAAGTGCGGTTGTCGGTGACAGTTAGTACAGTGTGAGGACTGGTGACTTTGTGCGCGAGAACAATGGCAGTAGATGGTGCAGCGATGTAAACCCCATCTGGCACTGATGGCGAAGGTGACAGTTCGATGTACGTCAAGACTTGCGGTGGCACATGAACAAAATCAGTCAGACTTAGACGAATCTCGGATGGTGCAGGAGGATCGAAGAGGAGAGACAATTCAAAGCGGACATTACTTGCGGAACAATCGATAAGCGCAGAATGATCAGAGAGAAAGTATAGGCCAAGTATCTGGTCATGGTGGCAGTGGAAAAGCACGGTGAAAAGGATGACAGTATGGCGACCAGCAATGCTTACGCGGGGTAACACATTCCCGGTATGCCAGCCATTCTGCAATCGGCGATGCGCATGAGCCGAGTGATGGCAGGTCTCAGAACTTTCTCTAGATGAGGCTGAAGGTGAGCGCTCATAATGGAGATGTGTGCGCAAGTATCGATGGGTGCTGTCACAGATGTGCCTTCAACTTGAACATGTATGAGCTTGTGCCTTGTTAATAACGTCAGTGGAGGATTTTGCAGTAAGTCAGGCAATGCAGTACCACCTAGATGCGCCACCTAGTCTAGTTTTCCGGCAGGGTGGGTCCCGAGTGCGGCGGCGAAGTAGAAGGGCGGAGTTGGGGCGCACATGGCTGACGACGTTGGAGTGAGGGCGAGTGAGCGTAATGGAGGTAAGCACCACAGGCATCGCAAGCGCCGAGGAAGTGGTGGGTGAAGCGCTTCGTGGCGAAGTGGAAAGGTACCAAAAGATGTTTCGGGGCGGAGGCGTCCAAAGACTGCGGCCGCGACACGAAACGTCACCGATTCGGCCGCAGCAGAAATAGATAGGCTTGTTGTTCGGTGTGCGCCATTATGATGGGTTTGAATAACGAGAAGAAAAGAGTGGGCTCCGGTAGGGCATGGTCATAGGCGAAGTCATACTGGCGTCAGGGCGATTGATAGCGCAAGTGGTGGGAAACCCAGGTTAGCGACTTCTTGTGCCAGAATGTCTGGTGGGGCATTGTCGCATGAGGGTGGCGGGCTGCAAGAAGTCGATGCAAGCAGATGTCGGGCCGTATTAGGCAGACGGGAAAATTGACGGTCGACACGGAGGTTCTTCGCTAGGTCGAAGGGCTGGCATTCCTTTATGATGGCGCCAACAGTAAAAACGTTAAAAGGCGGCAGATTAAATGCGTCATACGCAATGCCTTTGAGGATAAGTCCTACTTTGTAGGACTCTGCTATGGACGTGTCGATTTTGTTGCAAAGTGTGAGGACGTCTTGAATAAAGTAGACGTATGACTAGATAGCACTAGGTAGCAATATGGGTGGGGGTAGCGAGCTACTTTTTGGCGGCCAGCTGTCGACCATAGGGATCGCCAAAAAGGTCGGCCTGCTTCTGCTTGAACAGCTCCCAGCAAATAATTTCCTCTTCATGTGTTTGGAACAAACAGAAGAAGTTCCGTCCAGATAGAAAATGACATTGGCTAGCATTACGCTCGGGTCCCACCTGTTCCCCTTCCTGACATGTTCCTTCATGCTCAGCCATTCTTCCACGGCCATAACATCAAAACCGGGGAATGCTCCACAGTAATTCGAATGGGTTAGGGCAACGTACTTGGTCTGGGTAGCGGGCGGTGCCTGTGCAGGCGTGGGTAACGTGTCTTCCCCAGAAGGTAATGTCACAGGCTGGATGTGACGTCCGCTGGGGAGCTCCGTTGCGAAGATGGGTAGCCCGCGCCTCTATGAAATGTTAGCCCATCAAAATATTCACAATATATTTACAAAGAGCAAACGTTCGGGATGGCGGAAGAGAGCCTAGCCAGGCTGCGTCCACTTTTCGTCGTCTTCAGGAACATCCTAATTCTCTTGTTCTCATCGCAACAATATATATACATAGAGGAAGCGCATCTCTATACCACAGGGCAGACTGATAACACTGGTCGGTGTGAGCGTCACATCACCTTCCTCTCCTCCTCACAACATCTTCCTATAGCGGCATAAACTACCACGTAACAATGACTACCGATGGCGGAAGCGGGTGTTTCGGTTCACTGTTTCGGTTCATTTTAGCGTGTTGAACCAGTGTTCGAATTCTTAGGGTTCAGTCGGAAAACATGTATGATATCAGTCATGGGTGGATCAGAGGACGACTTTGGAGTCAATGGTGAGATCTCGTTAGTCGACAGCGCTCTGCCACCTTGGGCGGGTGCCATCAGAGCAAGTAGCCTGACTCGTAAAAGGCCCCTGTACATCCTTGCTTGTCGGTGCCATTCCTTTTTGAGAGGGTTGGACGCGCAGTGGTGGGTGAAAGGGATGCCTGCATTTCGGAATGCGTGGATGTGCTGTGCCACAACAAGCCCGACGTGGCCAAACTGTCTATACGCAAGGTGGCTGAATATTTGCGCGAAAATTCCCTTTGTGTTATTCCCGCTGACAAAGAGGGTGGGTTTGTAATTTTACCCGAAGGTCAGCTACCCAGCAAGGCAAGGGATGGTATCACGTCTGTGTTCAACAAACAGCGGAAAGTTGCATAATCTAGCTAAGAAACATTCTAGCTAAGCATGAGGATAAAAGTGAAAAAAAAAAACTGGTTGCAAGTATTGTTTTCCGCAAAATCTCACAAAGTGGGATGCCCTCTAAGGGAAATCATTTTTGAATGTGATTCCTTGCAGATGACTGTTGCCGGTTTTCTGAAAGAAAAATTAAATCTCTTGGACATCAACGATCCGTTTGCGGTAAAGAATTCAGAAATAGTTGTTGAATTTTTAGCAGATAATTCCGATAAGCGCATGACTGACATGTCTGTAGACGTAAAAGATCTGTATTATTCGCTCCCTCATAACCAGTTGCTTGCTTGTGTTGAAGACAACATCGATTGATTTGGGTCTGTCGCGTTTCAGAATGCTGCTGGTGTATCAGTAGGAGGGTTCACGGAACTTCTACATATTCATCTAAACTCGTCCTACGCGGAATGGAATCATTATGTGCATTTACAGAAACGTGGTGCCTGCGTAGGGTTTGGCATAGCGCCGGTTTTTAGCGATTTGTTTTTGGCGCACCGTAACAGGACGGTAGCCACCCATCTACAAGATTTCAAGGTTTAAAGGTTTCTAGATTTGTTCATGATTTTTTTTAAAATTTTAATAGACAACAACATAGCTAGCGCCGAGCAGGATCTTACATCATTTTTTAAGACTTTTTACGCACTGTTTTAAGCACTTGATTTGACCCATGAACTGCCGGCTGAAAACAAATTGAATTATTTAGATTTAAAGTTAATTTTCGCAGAAACCTGCATAAGCTGGTATTACCATCCTAGGGCTAACAGACCGCCCATTTCGTATTCATCAGCCCATTCGTAGCTTGTCAAACGGTTAATCTGATGATGGCCGGTATGTGATGATGAAACGGTATGCGATGTGATGCCCGTGATGAAATTATGATGAAACGGTATGTGATGATGCCCGTCAGCCTGAGCGAGCAAGCCAGTCGGCTTTCTGCGGCTGGTTATGCCAAAGATGCGCTTGTTTCCGTGGCTGAAGGTTTGGTGTAGAAGTGCAAGAAGAGCCGCGGTGAACAATCCACAGAAAGAAAAAAATACGGCGGTGATACCGTACATTCATGGTATGCCCCATACACTGAATGAGGTTGCCAATAAGGCGAATGTGAAGTTTACATTCTCTGCTTTAGAGAAGCTATGAAAGTTGTGTAAACTGACGGGTATCTTGATGCTTCGGTAATCTTAATGCTTGGATCTTGGGTAATGCTTAATTCGGAGGTTACCTAAGGTGCCCTACAACTTCGTAATTGATATGTTTGCGATTCAATCAATAATCAAGAAGTTCACTTATTAAAAGTAATTAATTAAGTAATACTTCGTGATGAAAATCAAATACTGGCCCTAAGTACATACGACTACGGCTACTATGCAGTCGGTACGATTTCTCTAGAGCTCGTGGGCATTTTTAAAAATCGTCGTCCAAGTTAACTGGGACACCATATTTATATATATATATATATATATATATATATATATATGTATATATATATATATATATATAGAGAGAGAGAGAGAGAGAGAGAGCTAAATATGACACTTAATGTTCCTGTCAGTTAACACTTATTTTGCCATTATTTGAGGGTGCTATAGATACCAATGAACTGTGTCGCAATGCGGTTCTCGATTTTTTTCATGTTCGTTTTTTCGCATGTGTCGTTATCGTACACTTTGAGCAGACAAGTGGTGTAATTATTTTTTGGAAACTGAATGACAGCTTACAAACAAAACAGAAGTTTAACGAAAAAAAATCTGTAGCAAGTGGCACTATACCGGGGCCTTTCCTCCTAAACTGACAAACGGTACCAGTGGTACGCACCAGCTCCTTTGACTAGTAGATGCAACTACCGGTCTCATTAATAACAACCCGTACTCCAAGACTAGTTAACTTTCTGACGAGCAGTTACTAGGTGGTCTGAGTAACTGAGGCTATTTTTTTAGTAATGTAGACCATACGTTAGACAAAATTTGAGATTTCTGGTGATGTGAGTTTCCGACAAACGCAAGAAAATTTGACAACTGGGTTTGAAAATGGCTCAGTACTGTGGGCGTATAACCGTGTTCCATGTGATCAAGATTTCATTAGCAGCTATGGCAACAAATTTTATATCCACTCAGCTGTAGCGCGCGATCTTGATACAGACTAACATTATCAGTATTCCGGTTTCAGCATCTGCAGTACTGACGGCTCTTCACAGTGCACTTCAATTTACTTACGGAGATAGTCCCTGTGACTGGGTGGTTTCTTCCGACTCAGGACCGGCTTTACATTGTATGGAGCAGATTCTCCAGCGTAAATCTCACAAACAGCTGACGTGCAAAAACACCAAGCTTCATGACCACCTCGAACAAAAAGGCCGCGAAATTACTTTTCAGTGGTTACCTGGCCGTTGCGGCATCAGCGGTAGACAAAGCTGCCCGTACACAACATCACGAAGCACACAGCGTTCCAATCCCCTTGCTGGGAAAGACGCTGCAAGGTAGCTCGGTCATCCAGGACGCGCGTTCTTCGCCAGAGTGGAACATCCTAAATATAAGGCGCACCAGCTTACAGAACTGAAAACCTGCTCCAGCTGCGACCTCCGCCGGGGCTTCGTCCACATTAAGCATCGCTGCTGTGTCGGCTGTGGATGGGAGTGCCCTTCACGCAGGCTAGCAAACTACTTTGACTGTAACTACCGACAGTGCTGCGTGTGGCCGTGCGACAGCGAAGAGGAAATCGAGCATTTCTTGCGCCACTGTCGCCGATTTTAGTTGTACAGACAAACACTACCCATCGCAGTTCAACGACTGGACCGTCGGACGCTTTCCGCAGAGGCCCTACTCGAACACCGTACCCAATGCTGTGACGCCACTTTCGTGTTTCGTTAGCGTGAGTGACCTGCCTGAACGCCTTTTAGTTCGCGGCGCCCCTGGCGTGGGTGTCCAAATTCACTGGGTCTGTCCTTCCTGTCTCTGTCATCTTTCATTTCCCTTTTCCCGTCAACCAAACTCTTTTCTGGTTAACATCCCTCCCTTCTCCCTATCATTCTCCCTCCTCCTCTCCGTCAGCATCATTTCATTTCGGAAGGACCGCAATGTACTAAGGTTTGCTGTGTGCTTAAGATGCTTTCGGTTTCAGGATTCCAGGCACAAGATAAATACACCACGTACGGATGCTTTATATAGCGCCTCAACAAGAGGTTCTCATACATTTCTCGTAGCGTGCTAAGTAAACGCAGTGCAGAGAAGATTGGCCTCCGCAGTGCTTACTTCTTGCTCTCAGAAAATTAGGAGGCTGCGCAAAAGGGCGCCGGGCCGTAACACGCTTTAACCACGCCAAGCACGTCGGTTTGTTTGCTGCGGGTTCTGGAGAGCTCAATTCTATGCACGTAGCGCGCAAACCAGAATGAGAAGGCACTAAAGTTTGAATAGATGGCGGTGTGGTTCGCACTTTGTATGTTTCTAAGAACGGAAGAGCTTGCTTAGCAAGGCGCGTTTTGAGGTTGTGCATCTCGCGATATGAAGCTGGGCTAGTGTAATACGTGATGCACTTCCAGAAAAACACATCAAAAATGTGATGTTCGTACTCTGGAATAACAGCCATCACGAGATTTCCATTGAGTGTCTAACACCATATTCTTTTTCACAACGAGAAGTCGCACATTCTTAGCTTCTAAGGCTGTACGGCAATTCGGCATAGAGAGCAGCAACACATCCGCGGTTAACTATCCTTGTTTATTATGCTATCGGTCATGAACTATCTGGCTTGCATACGAAAAGACTGTTTATGGCTCTGAGATGACGCGTGCAGCGAACGCTTTGTTATAAGATTAAAGTTCACGGTTCAAGCATAAAGAGTAGTGCTTCGCGACTCGGTATTTATTACTGGGTATTAAATACTTCCGAAGAAGCTTCTTGCAAAAACTACGTCGTAGAACTATGCCATCCAGTTTTCACTAAGATCATTTGTTAATTTCTAAGAAGGCAGAATATGTCGAAGCTAACAAACATGGGAAAATCCGTTTACTCCAGAGCGAGAGATCATGTTGGAAAAACTTATCTTACGAAAATTCTGTTTGAGATTTGTCCTCGTAATAATTGTGCTTCCCATCTCTATCGTGTGTGGCGAGCCACCTTTCTACAGTGATTGAGAAAATGCCAGCACATATGAGAAGTTTCATGACGGTGGCTCCGTCTTCTACAGGAACTCTTGCACATTGACTTTGGTTCATACAGTGTCAGCTACTGTTAGGGCGCAGTTGTCATTTGTTATTTAATTCTTTGGCGCCCAAGGTGGTAGAGTAATTTCAAAAGAAATTGAACCCAATATAAAAAACGATGCATGAGGCACCAGGTGGAGGGGAGTGTGTCGCGGATGAGGTTGGCCATGGCTATTCGGCCATGGTATTCGGCTTTGGGGTCACTCTTTGATTGAGCCTCGAAGGTTCAAATAGGTCGGAAAAAAATAAATGACCAATGGCCTACATACTCGAACACGTTGCTACAAGAAACACTCGTGTTTTGATTCACTCAGCGCAAGTGGTTAAAAGCCATTAGCTGTAGGCTTTCGAGTCAATGTCGGCAAAATAAAATACCGCTAAAAAGAGATGTCGGGGCAAAGTGCAAAACAAGTTAAGTAACCCAGGGGACCGGATCTTCGTTACACGCAGGACTCACTCTCATATCAGCGGGGCGACACTTGTATACATTTTTGCGGCTGTCCTCTGTACAGCTTCCGAGCCTTCTAAATTACGGCCGCCGCAAGCGCCGGCAACTTCTTGCCCGACTTCGTGCCTAATTCTAAACCGCGCCACCTCGTAATGGGAGGGCATTTAGAAACGCCCTGCACTGCGTCAAGCCCCTTCTCCTTCTCTTCGCGTGCTTAGCGTTTTCTCGCACTCCCGCCCTCGCCTTCTCTCAAAACATGTTTCACTCGCGCCACACCACCGAGACCAGGCGTAACCCGCATTCTCTCCCGAAGTGCCTCTTCTCCCTCCTCCTCCTCCTCTACATACCGCAACAACAACTCATCCGGGCCGCTTATGGCCACCCGACGCCTCTGCTCGGCTAGCATGTCTCCGCATCTACGCGCTCCTCCACGTCGCTGCTCGTCTCGGCGATCCCCGGAGACGCACCAAACTCGGCGCGTTAAGGCAGGCCCGGGGATTCGGTGGTGGTGCCGCGGTTGCGGTTAAAGGTCTCGCGAGCCGACGGTGCGACTACTCGACGCGCACTCACGAGGTTCTTCGAGAACCGGGTCATTAGCACTAACGTGGCGCGTTCATTAGGGGCGTGCCGGGCCCGACGCGCGCGAAGCCACCGCGTAGCGCGGGTCGACGGGCGTCTCGCGAGAGCCTCACCTCCTTTGACCCGGCAGAGGAGGCTCAGACGCGAGCCTTCGTCGTAAGGTCCCACGGTGCCGTGCAGGCTGCGTCCAGATTCGTCCACGATCACGGGCAGCTCCGGTGGCACTGCGTTTGAGACGAGTCAGAGCGAGGAGAAAGAAATTAAGGGTTGGAAATAAATAAAGTGGCGCGCGTGCGATTCCGAAGTTGCTCACGCCAATATTCTGCTATGCTGGACTCTCGAAACAGTCTACGTTACCCGGGTTTTCTAATTGATACGTGCGCAGAGTCAGCTCAATAACTTAATCGTCTATCTATAGTGTTGCGGTATTTGCTGCGGCATACACACTCACAGCAGTGCCCAGCTTCGTGCTTATCGCCGATGCTCTCGTCTCGCGAGAGCTGGGGAGGTATTCTCCAAGAGTACACCTGGTGGACATGTCTACTTCGTCTCTTGTTGAAGTTCTCATTGGCTGGGCTGGGCGGCGTGTCCGCGGCCGCGAGGCACCACAGCCAATCAGCACCTCAGCAGTAGACGGAATGGACCCGTCCACCATGTGGAATCCTCCAGAATACCTTCCCTGATGTTTCCATTGCCCGTCACACGTTTCCTCGCGAAGCCTTCAGTATGTCATCATCTTTGCAAGCAGATTCAGAGTTCTTAAGCACAAGTGCTCAATGGCTTTCATGATAGTCTTGCCATTGACGTTAGAAAACATACCAAGAGACTTTTCGAATATTTTTTCATTGGACATTTCTTTGATTCAGTGATCAATTACTTTGTGTGATAAAATTGGTACTTTGTTTTATTTGGAACGTTTTATTTGGAAATGAATACGAAGAAATGGCATGAGGAAAGAGGCAAATAAAAACTTGTAAATGTACAAACATACACAAAATAACCTCTACATGGAAACGAAACTCTTAAATTGAAAGACAGAACAATTGGCTTGACAAGACCTTTGGTGCAATGTGCACTTAAATGTTCCAGCAAAGAAAAGCAATTGAAGAAAACCATGCAATATGCAAAACAATAATAATACCAAATATATAAAAGCGTTCATATACTTGCATAATGAATGAACGAATAAATCGATGTATCCAAAAAACAATTATTCAAGAATGAATTCATTCTCTTTGGTTGGAATGCAGTTGGTAGCATGGTTAAATACTTGAACAATTTGCTTCCCAACCCACTATAATATCGGCCGGAATACCGCTGCCACCAAGGGATTCACTTTTATAAGCCGACAAAGTGACTTCACACTGCGGCTCATTATGTCTGGCAATAAGTCTGACCCCTCCAATGGTATAACTTCATGCATTACCTAGTGTGCAGCAGGCTTTCCCCTTAGCGCGTTTCCGGAGTGCAACAAGCTCCCGAACTTCTTTCCTTTATAAGCTTTGAACCACATAACAACAATGGTATCTCTTTGTTAGAAGAGAAAATGACAGGTAATATGGTATTTTTATGTAGCAATCATTTATTTCGCATCATTAATTTCATTGCATAGAAACCTAGAGCATGCACGTTGCGTAAGTATAGTGACAAAGCTGACGTACTGATACATAAAGGCCATCCTTCGCCTTAAAGGACTACGTTAGTTTTTCTTTAGAAGACTCAATCCATTCGTTTGAAGTAAAGTACTGGATTTCAAAGTTAATCCACGTGTACAACATTACTACACACTGCACAAATTATGAAGTTTCAGTTCAATATGTATTACCAAATGTCACCGGTATGTTACACTTATGCGGGTACACAACACTGCATGCCGAGAAACGCAAAAAAAACAAAAAAATTTGAAAGTGCTACCCGGAAAATTTACGTACGTTCAGTGCATCTCGATGCAACAAATGTCACCTATTCACAAACATATAAATTGGCCGCATTGATTGATTACTCTAGCAGTAATCGAGTGATCGAGTCCTGAATAGCAATGACAACCAATGACAACCTAGGCAGCCCTAGCTTTCTTTTCAAGTGCAGTTGCTCGCTTGAAAAATTTCACACCACCCGCCGTGGTTGCTCATTGGCTATGGTGTTGGGCTGCTGAGCACGAGGTCGCGGGATCGAATCCTGGCCACGGCGGCCGCATTTCGATGGGGGCGAAATGCAAAAACGCCCCTGTACGTAGATTTAGGTGCACGTTAAAGAACCCCAGGTGGTCGAAATTTCTGGAGTCCCCCAATACGGCGTGCCTCATAATCAGGAAGTGGTTTTGGCACGTAAAACCCGATAATTAAAAAAATTTTCAAAAGAACAACTGCGCTTTGTAAATGTAATTTTTATTGTTCGTTAATGACGACAGTAATGGTGTGCGAAGGTGGTCTGAAGACTTTTAAAAGAAATAAGCGCGGGACAACGCTGTTTTTGACGTTACAGACCGATGCATGGGTACAAGAGTAAAATGTATTCATTTCTCCATATTTAAAACACTTTCCATATGATTGAAATTTCAGCGTGATATGAGAAAAGAAAGACGGGCGCTCTTTTCAGCGGCTGTCAAGAAAAAGACTAATAGAAAGCGCGCGAACCAGCAATAACTCATCACCAACTTACCAAGCAACAGCAACAATCAGCAACAGTGCGATATAACGCTATCAACAGGGCGAAAGAAGCGGCCATTCAGCGTTTGTTCAGATGGGCAGCCAGCAGCATGGCCGCGTGACACCCCGCCGATCAGTCTCTCGTATATATACGTCCGCAGCAGAGCAACAGCGACAGGCAAGTAGCAAGCAATCTATGACGCGGCGACGTTATATAGCGATAGGTGCGTACAGTGGTGGAGGGGGAGTAAGACCCTTTCATTTCTTGCACACACCGTGGGCACGGCCGGCGCCATCTGTTTACGATGGGCCGCAAATAAAGCTGGACTTCTGCGATGCTAGCCACGGTTTCTGTGTGTTTGTGTGTTCATATATATGTTCGCTGGCCGAGAAAACTGCTGCGTCGCCTTCTTGGCTCGCTTGTTGCTATGTGTGGTATGAACGACCAGAGCTCGTTGCCCCTTTTATGGAGTTGAAGGCAGCCTTGTCCGCGCGGCGTTTTTGGGCGTATAGGGTCGCGTAATTTTATTTTGGAGTCGTCGAATTTGTCCGCTTGTGAAGTAGAAAAGAGAAGAGAAATGGTGTGCATGAGAGTGCGCAATAAGAAGCCATCTTTTTGTTTTTCCCGTGCACCGTGACAAACAAATGGAGCAGGCAATAGTGTACAAAATGAACAATGTTGTGCCATTACCACAAGCCCGGATTCCGAATCTGCAAGATGCGGAATCTATCCTGCGAGCGCCCTAATTCTCCCTTCACAAGTCAAGATGCTGAGCCGTCAGGCAGCGGTGTCCTGCTGCGGGAGAAGCCTCGGCGAGCCGCATGTTTGGACGTGTCAGCGTGTGCCAGACAGCCCGGCGCCGCACCTCCCTTTGCCTGGAGGTCACCGCGCGCGCGAACTTTGAACCGGGTGGCCAGCGCGGTCGCTGGTTGGACCCCTCGGACGACCGTCGTGTGCTGACTTTGTATTGGGCCGTTTGAGTGACAATGGTTCCTCGGGGATTATAAAAGCAGCAACGCGCTGCCTGAAAAACAGGATCCGCCGACCCACCGGGAGACAGTGTCGCTCCCGACTGGGGTGAGATGTGTCACGCGTTTTCGCCGGACGTCGTCGTGCGAGAACAGTCGCGTTTGTTGTGAGCACTCGGCCCCAGTGCCGACCCGTTCATGTCCTGTATGATAACCTGTATATAATGTATAAAGTCCCTTTTGTTATTCTCATCGACGCCAGGCTCGGAGTCTTCGCTACCAACGCTCTGTCACGAAACGGGTGACGAGCGCTACGGGACCACAAAGCCGTAATCGTGGTGCAGCGGTACAAGTTCGTAACACTGGCGGCACCGGTTGGGGTGTCGTAACACTGCTGGCACCGGTTGGATGTCGTAACACTGGATGGCAGCTACGGGATTGACCGGCATCAGCTACCTCGGCGCGGTGAGTGCCTGAAGTTTACCTCAAACACCAGACTTTCTCTGACACAGGTTATAGTAGCTTAGGGAAGGATTTGGTGTTGCATTGTGATAACCTTGTGTGTTTCAAGCCTAGTAAGAGTGTTTTGAAAACCAGGGGATGCTGAGGGGGTAGACAGGGCAGTGTGTGAAATACTTGCATATGTCTTACTAGTAGCATTATAGTAGCGTACGGCAGGTATATTCAGAAAGGGTAAACAGCAGGAGGACAGTGTGAACGATGGAGAAGTACAAGGTGAAGGAACTTCTCGAAATTTGTGAGGAGTTGGGCATTGAGTTGGGCTCAACCAAAAGAAAGAATGCGATCCTTGAGGTCATGAGGACTGGGGACGTAACGGCTGAGGAAGCCGCAGAGGCCTTGGCGGGTATCAATGAACGTCGGGAAGGGGAGGAAAGGGAGAAGGAACGTTGCGAGCAGGAAAGGAGAGAACAGCAACGTCGCGAGGAGGAAAAGGAGGAAAGGAGAGAGATTCGTGAGCACGAGCTTAAAATGAAAGAGTTGGAGACCCGAAATAGCTCGCCAGCGCCTAGTCTCACTTCTAATGTTCCAAGAATACGCGATCAACTTCCACCCTTTGTCGTCGGAGAGGATATGGCCAAATACCTCGTGAAATTTGAGCACGTGTGTGAACGGAATAGCATTGAGCGATCCCTTTGGGCACAGAATCTGTTAGCGTTGCTTCCTGGGGAGGCATCAGACGTAATAACTTGCTTATCGAAAGAGGCGTTTGAGAGCTACAGTGATGTGAAGGAAGCGCTACTGCGGAAGTACAAATTGTCGCCCGAAGCTTTCCGGCAGAGGTTCCGGTATGCAAAAAAGGGTAAGGAGTCGAATGTTGACTTCGCGTTTCGTCTAAAAGCCGACCTGGTGGAATGGCTGAAGGGCGAAGAGGTTTACGACGACCGCGACAAAATTGTCGAATGCATCGCGTTGGAGCAGTTCTACCGTTGCATTGATGAGGATGTCCGGCTCTGGCTGCAAGATAGGCTAAAGGATGTTAAGCTAAACAAGGCAGCAGAGTTAGCGGAAGAGTATTACACACGCCGCAGCTTGCACAGCAAGGCAGTGCGCGTAGAAAAAGCTGATAGGAGAGATTAGTTTTCCGGGAAGCCCGACGAACGGAAGCAAATCACGCGTCGCGAGTTTCGGGACGACGAATCCCTTACCAAAGAAACTGTAAGGGAAGGACAGAATGCATCTCAGAATGGTGACGATGGTCCGAAACAGCGAAACGATACGACGCGTTCTTTTGAAAAACGGAAACCGTTAACCTGCTACAATTGCAAAAAGCAAGGGCACATCGCTGCAAGCTGCCCAGAGAGAATTGCTTTTGCAACGATACAGGAAACTCACAAGAACATACGTCTATTGGAGCCCTATGTGCAGGAAATTAAGGTAAACGGCAAGAAGTGCCGAGCACTGCGGGACTCTGCAGCAACTATGGACGTTGTTCACCCGTCTTTCGTCTCCTCGAGTGACTTTACGGGAGAGTGCGTTAGGATACGGCAAGTGGCCGAGAAGGAGAGTGTCTGTTTACCGATCGCAACGGTTATCATTGAAGGAGAGTTTGGGAAACTTAACACCGAAGCCGCTGTGTCAGCCACCCTCCCGGAGCAATTTTCCTACCTCTTCTCAAATAGCTCGGAGCAGCTGCTGAGGGATCAGGGCAAATCATTCTTTGCCGACGTGGCGTACATGGCCCCCACGCGATCCAAAGCGCGCCCGCTGTCGAGGGAACTTGACTTAGCGTCGGTGAGCGAAAGGCGGTGCGGCACACGGACCGATCACGGTAACTTGAGTGGCGAGCAGTCACGGGAGAGGCAGAGCTCGGAGGCTGGCCTAGACGAGCGGGTCCTGGAAGTGAGTGGGAGTGACGCGTACAGTGCTAGCCGCGATATAGACGCGACGCCGCAATTAGGCGACGCGGGCTCCACACTCGCTCCGGTTTCCGCCAGCTGGCAGGAGCAGGCTGCAGTTGAAAGGGAAAGTCTGAGTCGCGAGCAACAGGAAGACTGTTCATTAGCCGATCTGAGGAAGAGCGTCAAACGGGGAGTGAAAAAAAAGAGGGTTTCATTTGGCAAAGAATCTGGCTTATTGTACCGCCGCTACACGGATAAGCAGGGTCGCAAATATAAGCAGCTTCGGATTCCGCGAAAATATCGCCGGGAAAAATGAATGACCTCATTTGCTTCCTCAGTAGTATGTTTTCGGTCGAAGTGATTTCAAGGGGACCATTCCATTTGTAATTATTATTGCTGATTAATAATTGTTTCTTGTCTATTTTGTTGTGTTGTTAATTTGAAAACTGGTTGTTTGAGCCTTGTGTACTAGATCGTACACCTGCCTCTTGTTGCAGCGGGAGCAAAAAGAGGGATAGCAATTTAGTTAGGTTGATTTGAATTATGGCCTTGTCTGGTGTTTGACGGGAGACAGAGGGCACTTGTTCGTGTTGGGTGTTGCCTTTTGCCGGTCGGTTTTGCAAGCTGCAGAACGACCAAGCGGGACCAGTGGCGAGAAGCAAGGTCTTAGGAACGACCCGAGCGGAGCTGGTCAAGGTGCCTTGGCGACGACGTGGTGAGCAGAGCTCCTGTCCTGGCGAGTCGGACCTGGGCACGTGAAGTTACCTGGCGTCCCGACACTGGACGTGAACTTGGACGAGCCTGACGAACGTGCGCGCCTGGCATCCGAGCCACGTGGAGGCAGCTCGTCTTCCCGGCGCCTTATCTGAGGGCGGGGATGCTGTTGTGCCATTACCACAAGCCCGGATTCCGAATCTGCAAGATGCGGAATCTATCCTGCGAGCGCCCTAATTCTCCCTTCACAAGTCAAGATGCTGAGCCGTCAGGCAGCGGTGTCCTGCTGCGGGAGAAGCCTCGGCGAGCCGCATGTTTGGACGTGTCAGCGTGTGCCAGACAGCCCGGCGCCGCACCTCCCTTTGCCTGGAGGTCACCGCGCGCGCGAACTTTGAACCGGGTGGCCAGCGCGGTCGCTGGTTGGACCCCTCGGACGACCGTCGTGTGCTGACTTTGTATTGGGCCGTTTGAGTGACAATGGTTCCTCGGGGATTATAAAAGCAGCAACGCGCTGCCTGAAAAACAGGATCCGCCGACCCACCGGGAGACAGTGTCGCTCCCGACTGGGGTGAGATGTGTCACGCGTTTTCGCCGGACGTCGTCGTGCGAGAACAGTCGCGTTTGTTGTGAGCACTCGGCCCCAGTGCCGACCCGTTCATGTCCTGTATGATAACCTGTATATAATGTATAAAGTCCCTTTTGTTATTCTCATCGACGCCAGGCTCGGAGTCTTCGCTACCAACGCTCTGTCACGAAACGGGTGACGAGCGCTACGGGACCACAAAGCCGTAATCGTGGAACAGCGGTGCAAAGTCGTAACAACATTCGAGTGACAGGTTGTGCCTTTGTGATTGCGCAGGTCTGAAACACACTTTGAAAATGCCCAGAGGTGGTATGATGAGTACAGCAAGTATTTGATATGTGTTTTTTCTTCGACATAAATAAAAGCCAACAACTAAAAGACAAATGAACCACAAAAAAGGGTATCGTAAATATATTAAACAACTGAGTAGTCCAAAACGCCATCCAAAAATAAGATATAACAAGAAGTTCGAGAAAAAATAACAAGGGTAACCATGCGAATGACTGCTGTAAAGGAAACGAACAAATTTTCGGCAACTTTTTCTTACTCCCTTTTTCGTATTTAAAATGGATAATTTAATGAAAAAGAAATCAAATATGTAAATATGGCATAGAATGATTAAAACATTTGAACTTTACCAAGGTCATCTTTTCATTCGCAAATGCAATCACGGATGGAATAGTAGACATCCTTGCAAGCATTCCTATGGCTGTAGCCTTGCACTCATGCTCCACTTAAGCTACGTCTTTGTGTCCTTGTTTGTCCTCTGTTGATGACTCATACATACTAAAGTGGACTAGCCATGATTCAGGTGAAATTGGAAGAAGGCGCTTGGCAATACCTAGAAAACCATTGAAATATTTTGGGAAGAACCTAGGGAAATAAAGATAACATGAAGTACTAGAAATTTAGCTGATAAACTGTTCTGAAACAATTACAAACTTTTAAACAGCTGACCAAGCATTGTCGTGACATTGTCCAAAAAAGAAGGCTCACACTGAAATGATTTCAGAAATTTGTCGACCGAGTTATATTTTTTTCATTCCTAAATTCTATAAGATTTCTTGCATTGACTTCAATTTTTTCGTATAATATTCCATCAAGATATCTGGTCTTTGTCAACATAGTGGCAGCTAGCGTGGCAGGGATAGTCACTAGACCATATAATCTAGTAACGTCGGTGACAGCAGCACACCGAGCGAATGTGTTAGCCGTTTCTTAGGTGCGAATTATTTAACGGTTGACGAGCTTTCTTATGCTCCTGAAAATTACCAGTTACGAAAGAGGTGTCACTTATGCGCCACGCTTCACGAACTAAAAAAAATGCGGTAGGACACGAAACGCTCATCTGTTAGGTAAAATTGCTTAACAAGTGTGCGCCTGCAACATGTTGAGTAGCGTGGAAGCATGCCAAAAGGTAATGAAAGCTATTGGCTCTTTTTTTATTGGGATAACAGTTATATTGAAACTCTAGGCGCATTTATGCCGTTGCCATTGCCATCACAGTGATTTTCCGTATAAACTCCAAGGGCGATCACATCGTCGCCGCGCACCGTATGCCGGATGGGCTAGTGAAAGCAGGGAATGAAGTGAGCTGTCGTCCGTCGCACGCAAGGTACCGACGCGAAGGGAGGGAGGAAGGGGGGGGGGGGGGTCGTTCAACTCCGACGGCATTTGGGTAGGACGCGGAGGCGTGCGCCCTATCTTGAAAGCGATCTGCGATGGGGACATAGCGCAACGTGTGTTGATAGCTTCGTGTGCGCTGTGTTCTCGCGGCCTAGTTCACGTTGAAGCGTGAGGCCGCATGAAGGTCATAGCGCTCGCTGCTGCTGCGACGCTTTCTCTCTGCAGCATTTTGACAGCGGGTGCACGAGGTCATCGAGTTCATGTTTGTTTGTGCGCGTGGGACACGATGCTTGCTAATTTAGTTAGTAAGTGAATGCTTAAAAGTATATACGGCCGATAAAACTACTGTCCTTATTTACTATAGGTGTCTGTTAACTTGATACCGTGATCGAGCCTTCGCCTATAGGGCGAAACTGCAAGTTTTTTTTCTTGAAACCAAACAGAATGAGGCTGATCATTCATGCATTTCATAAAGAGGCCCATATGGTGGTGTGAACTTCAGAGCTCACTCTGCGAAATCTTTGAACGCTTTCCAAATAATTGTAAGTAAGCTCACGCGCTAGGAGTTTCGTAGTGGTACTTCCAAATTTCGTGCGCGAACAGCGGTTTCGTTGTTTTATAACCAAGTGGAGTGCTTGTTCCCAAACAATTATCAGCACGGAATGATGAAATCTTTGCCCGCAGCCTCAGTTTGAAACAATGAACACCGCATTCTTTTCTGCTAAAACGACGAGCGCAACGTTTAGATTGCAAATGTATCGTGAAACGTGTCATAATAAAACTGTGAACTAGGTTCGAAGTTGCCTTCAGCAAATGTCTGTCTAGCGTTGCAATAGTGGACGTGTTTCAGTTGCGTTAAATAAGGTAGCAATGCCAATCGGGTGAAAACGGCTTGGGCCAAAAAGGGATTTCAGGGCCCTTAGCTGGTCACGGGCACCCTATTAGTGGTGCATGGTCGCTGTAATCTTGAACGCTGCGGCCGCCTTCTCGATATGAATTGGAGCCATTTTTATTCCTGCGAGTTTCTACGTTGATGATGCTGCGTCGTAAAACGAAAGTTGACTACACCGATATCATCCCTGCAAATAAGTTACATAAAAACTTCGCACTTGTCTAATAGCACGCAATTATGACGCTTTTATTTTTTTACTCCTTGAAATCTTGTCTCTAATCTTGTCCCAGAACATGGTATGAAAAGTTCTCCCAGCTAGGCCAGTCGTTTTCATGCACTCTAATTACCTTCTCACAAAATCAACTTGTGCGATATTTGGTACTAAAAGATACAAATGGCAGTTGAAGGGAGCAGGAAGGGGATGAGGCGAGGGGGGAGGGGTCTCAAATTTTTTTGAAAGCTTCAACATTTTCAATGCTTGAATGGAGAAAAAAAAGTGCATTGCTGATACATTATCATCTGCTATTGCCTGCAACGTGCATTGTGAGGACTCTTTGCTTACGAACATGTATATTAAGTGTGCTTAGGCCAGGCACTGGTTATATGTAGAGTGAACGCGTAAGTTGGAACACGTAAGCTGTGTTTTGGTGAACTTGTTTCTGATAATCACTCCTTGTTTACCAGAACGCTTCCTCCCTTGTTACAATCCATTCCAATACTATTCTGTAGTATTATAGGTGGCCTAGAAAAGGAGGAATTAAAGCTATGCACTAAGAAAAGTGATATATTGCCTAGCAATGGAATGTTGTGTTGTTCTTCGAAACAGTGTTCTCCTGCTTTCGTTTTTTTTTTTTTGCCTTATCCCCGAATGATGTAGTGTATATTGCCCCTAAGCATGCCGACAATTGCTCTTTTTTAATGGATCTGGTCTTGGTTCACTGAGTTCGCATAGCTAAATTTATTCAGAAATGGAAGCCATCTTAGCCTGGTACCGACAAAATCATTGCTGTGTTCCTGAGCCCACTGACACTTTTTTTCCCGCTCATCTCGTCACAAATATTTATTCAATTATTCCCATGCTCCGAGCTCTCTGGAAACTGGAAAGCTAGAGGCGGTGGTGCCAATTTCGAAAGTGCCCGGAAAATTATAGACCCATCATATTCACCAGAATGGCATGCAAGCTGCCAGAGCACGTAATATATTCTAATTTTGTAACGTTCCTTGAAAGTAATAACTTCCTCAGTACGCCATGAGCTTGGCTACAGGAAGTATTCTTGTCAAACCCATCTGCTTCTGTTTTTTTTTCTAAGAACCTGTTTAATTTCTATATCGCGGCTCTTTCGTGGAATGTACATTTCTAACAAAATTCTAACGATGCTATCTTGGAGGCTCGTAGTTCGTATAGATAACGTGCCGTTTATATCTCCAATATCTTGGCAGGGCAATCTCACACTGACTTCCTGGCCAATAATGCTAATCGCACGTTCGGTTTCCTCCGCCAAAAGATTTCCTTATCATCCGTTATCTAACTACCTCTTTCAAAAATTCACGGATGGCTACGACACTCCTTAATGCGAATTTTCGGCACATCTGTTTAGGTGTTGTGAATTCGCGATATATTATGCAAAAAAAATTATTCTGAAGGACAAGGTGCTCTCGGCGGTGGCACTGAGCCTCTGTTCGGGCAGATCGTTTAGCAGCAGCGGTGGACGAAGCATTTCTACCGGATGCGTGGGTCACTGTTCAGAAAGGAAGCGTGAACACGGGAACGCGCGGCTCGCGCGGAGCCCATTCAATTGCGGCGGTGACGCAGGCGAAGTCGCGCATGCGCACTAGGTCCAAAGCACACTCCATTGCTTTGTTTCCGCACATGATATTGGTTATTAGTGGCAAACGCTCTGCGGAGCACACCTCATTACCCAAGTTGACGTCAAAGAGGTCAGTCGAAGAGCAGGACAAACCTACTAGCGCATACGCAGTGACCCAAGTGGGTGTCAAAGATGCTCATTGAAAGGTGCTCCAAGTCACCATTAAAGAGGTTAGTTCCTATGTTAAACCTATCTCCAGTGACGAATGTCAGCGTCAAAGGTGTTTGTTGGAGAGTAGCACACATCTACCCAGTGACACATACTCATTGACCCAAGCTGACCCAACCTTTAATTTCGAACCCTGTTCCCTCAGCACAGAAGCCCATTTAACCATGCACTATACCCGGGACCCTTGTTGGCGTGAAAACAGAGACATAGCTAGCTAGACAGTCAGTCCCCGAAAGTGCGTGCACAAACCACGGAATTCTAATCGCTATAAACTAGCACGACGTGTCTTATTCCGCAATATACAGGCACTACGCTAATCACCATCTTACGAAAGCATTGCTCACTTCTCGTTGCATTTCTGCGCGCACTGGCCACAACATTAAAGTCCACGTCCCAAGTCACCGTATAAACTTTCCGCGCGCATTCCTTCACTCCAAGAGCAGCGACTAGCTGGAACCGCCTCTACTCCTCCATGGCCAGCAACCTGCCTTTTTATCATTTTAAACCACCGTCACAGCGTTTAGTGGTGAACCTCAATTCTCTCTGTGACACCTGACGTCACATTGAGATTAAGAGTATTGAAATAAATAAATAAATAAATAAATAAATAAATAAATAAATAAATATTACGCCTTTTTAGAACTTCCACTGCCAATGCTTCACTCCTCTTCTCTCCTTTGTGTTCGACGTATTGTGTGTTTGGACAGGGTAAACAGCGCGTAAGACGAGGACACGTGAAAGAACGACAACCAAAGTGCTGACTGAGCGCTTCTGTTGTCGTTCTTTCACGTGTCCTCGTCTTACGCACTGTTTACCCCAGACAAATATGCAACACCACCTAGCCCAATATCGATCCTTCCTGCAGTGCTGCTTGTTTTGCGTGAAAAGAAAAAACACTAATCCTTTTGTATATTTTAAGCCTATTCTGCTCTCTTCCTCGTCACTCTCATTGCTTATCTAGAAGTAACTAATTTAGGCTTACGTGTGTAGCCTATTTCTATATATTCAAATAACAATACCTCAGACATAATTGTATTTCAACATCTTTTAGTAGCCTGGCCTGCGGTGATCGGCCCTACTATGTGCGACCTGTGTTGTGTGCGACCTGTACGGTGTGGATTGGGCTTAACTCTTCGAAATTTGTCATCCTTCTCTTTCGTTTCCCTTCCCTCCCCTTCTTCCTATCTTCCATTTCTATTTTTTATGTCACCAATTTTCTGAAGAGTAGGCAGGCGTTGCGCCCCTTGCGGTGGCAGTTGCCAGCCTGCTCCTCGCTTTCCCTTTCCTGTCATATCTATATATGCTTTCAAATAATAATAATAATAATAATAATAATAATAATAATAATAATAATAATAATAATAATAATAATAATAATAATATAATAACATTCCCTATAATTGTTTTTAGTGCTGCTCTTGCATCGACTTTCACAATTCTTCTTCATTTGAATTTTCGTAACAAATTAAAGATTTTCCCTTTCGCACGCAGCAGTAACTAATGCGAGCGCATTCTGATACTCAGGTATTCACAGCAGAGTTAGTAGAGTAGGTGCTCCATGAAAGAGAGGTGCTGGCTTTAACTTCTTGCTCTGATGAATGTGCCCAATTTTGTTCTCTTTGATTTGCTGTCTGACCTTATGAACGACGATGACTAATGAGTGCTACTCGCCGAAGTTTTAGGACACTCGAAAAATGGGGCTCGATTCCGCCGTACCCGACAATCAGTCTCATTCATCTCCCATATGTCCGTGACGCTACGCTAAACTTTTCGAAAGCTTTCTGAAACACCCTCTCCGATTTCTCCATTCCCATTGATTCTTTCGCTTGCCTGCTTTACGACTAAATATGTTTCATAACGATGCGTCTCGTTCCTTTGGAATCCTCGGGAGCTTCGCAATTCGCCAGACAATTTACTATGAAGTGACTGTGTCGAGCAAACACAAACATCACCCAATTACACGCGCGCGCCTACGTGCATTATGTCTGCGACTACCACTTCCGGATGAGGAACTTCGAGGTGTCAACAAAGAAAATCCGCGTAGGTGTTCTCTAAGCCATACTCATTAAGAGCAACTTCTTTGAACGAGAGCGACTTTTCAATGGTCATCGAAAGTGTCTTACCTCCATTGCAGTCACATTCATTATTGCCTTGCTAGCAATCGCATTTCGCAGTTTTTTCACGTTGAAATACTTGAGCATTCATTTTTCTAGGAAAAACATTTTCTTTGAAATGTTTTGAGAAACAATGTCGACCGAACATTGTTTGCACACCGTTTCAACACACACAGGACAAACAATCCTAAGTGCACTTCTTTCGTTCCAACGCAAACTGCCTCTTTGAAATCATCGCCCAGTGAAGATAACGATGACTTTATTGCGATAGCAATTACATAGAAACCCCAAGCTCATTTGTGCCGACACCATCGGCGTCGCCGTGATAATCCGCATACAGTTTAAGGGCGATCACGTTGTCCCCGCGCGCCCTATGCTGTATGTGCGAGTGAAAACGTGCGAGGGGGCACAGACGATGGGGACTCAATCTCGCGCGCGCAAGGGAAGATAGTGGGGAGAGAAGCGCGCGCTCTTCCGTCGCGAGCTTCGGTCGCGAGGGGAGGAGAATGGGTAGCCGGACTACTCCCGCGGCGGCTGCTTCTGTGGCGGCCGCGCGTACCCTAACTTGAAAGCGAACTTTCTTTGACGCAAATTTATAGCAATTCATCACCGCTCCACGAAAGCTTCGCTTCACACAAACTCCAAAATGCGCATGGGGTCTACATGATGTTGTAAGCTGATATCTAATCGTACGGTTATTGGAGACGTAGCGGGAAAGTCGGCTTATGAAAGAAAACTTTAAGCTAGTTAATTGCTTGCGTGGAACGGGCCTCGAGTGCTCGGCTACCAAGTCCGAACTCTTACTCTACAAACCCACAAGGAGAGGTCGTAAAACCTTGCTCGAAGATGAACGGGATTATTCCAAAATACGCATCACATTGGCAGATGGTACTCCCGTACCACACGTAGAGAAAATTAGAATCCTAGGGTTAGACCTGCAGGCAAACGGCCATAACGGAGAGACGGTGCGAATACTTCGTCCTTCGGTAGATGACACGATCCGACTCTTGCATCGCATCACGAATAGACGCAATGGTATGCGTGAAGAGTGCGCGATCCGTCTCGTGCAGGCGTACGCGATAAGCCGCATAACGTATGTTGCCCCCTACCTGAGGTGGATCGGGTCCGAAAAAAACAAACTCGAATGCATGATCCGAAAGGCTTTCAAGAGGGCGGTCGGCGTTCCACTCAACGCGAGCACCGACAAGTGTCTAGAGCTCGGAGTTCACAACTCCCTTAACGAGTTAATCGAGGCGCACGACATTGCACAATACGAACGATTATCGAGGTCAAAGGCAGGTCGATGCATCCTCGAGTCGCTCAGCATCGCGTACCACACCCAGCATGGAGAGAAGACGGCGGTTCCCGCCTTTGTTCGCGACCGCCTGATCATCCCGCCGCTTCCCAAGAACATGCACCCTACGCACCACACCGGGAGACGCAACAAACGAGCAAGCGACCTACAGAAGAAGTTTGGTAACAGCAACGAGGCGGTGTACGTAGACGCGGCTCCATATGGAGGAGGGAGAAGCGCACACGCGATAGCGGTTGTAGACCGCTCGGGTAAATGCCTCGCGAGCGCCACGGTGACCACGGGACACACGGAGGCGGCCGAAGAAGCCGCGATAGCCCTAGCACTCGTCGCGGTGCCGAACGCTGCGATCGTGATCAGCGACTCGCAGGCAGCAATCCGCGGCTTCGCGCGCGGTCGTGTCTCGCGGGAAGCGGCCCGCATACTCCAAATTTCTGACGACGGCGACTCGTCATCGCCCTCGCAACGCCAAAATTCTACGGTCTTCCTCCTCTGGACCCCGGCACATACCGATGTTCCGCTCGCGGGCAACGAGGCGGCCCACGCCACGGCTCGAGGTCTCACACGCCGAGCCGTCGCTGATTATGTGGCCGCCTCCGCCCCCGAGAGCGGGGCATCGGATCTGCCGGATCGGGACACTACAACAGAAACACAACAAGAAGCACACTGGGCGTGGGGCGATCGCCTAACCACGTTCAGAGACCTCACCCAACACTACAGACTAGAAAGACGCACATTCCCGCCACCGCACGACAAATTGAGCAGGAACGAGGCCGTAACGTTACGCTTGCTCCAAACACACACCTACCCTAGCCCCGCTATCTTACACCACTGCTATCCGCGTTTATATTCAACAGACGCGTGTAAAACATGCGGACAGAGAGCAACGCTGCGACGCATGCTCTGGGTGTGTGCCGGCAACAACGGCAATCAGACCAGCTCCGTTAGCGACGCGTCCATAATCGCGGCCGTTGCCAGGGGGGGAGAAGGCTCGAGCTCGCTTCTTCCCGACGCCGCCCCGGATGCGGGAGTCGCCGGGGACCTTCTCCGTAGGCGTCGCCGCCGCTGGGAGGCGGCTATCAGAAGTTCAGAGCTGGCAGACCAGCTCTGGGCCGTCCTGGCAAGCCGAAGATGCCGCTCGAGTCCAAGGACTTCGAGCCGTCACCTGAGGCCACCACAGCAAGCACTGCCGGACTATTCTTTATTAAAGTTTCTTCTTCTTCTTCTAGTTAATTGCTGATGCATCGCAAGCTTAGAGAAGAGAGAACTTAATGGCATGCACGAAGAGGGGTTTGCATGTCTATGCGAAGATGACCGTTTCTCACGAGGACATCAGGATCATCAATTCTCGTTCGCATAGCAAGAAAGAACAAATTACGTAGGTGTGTATGGCTAAGGGATGAAAAAAAAAACAGTTTTCTTTAGTCCAGTGATTGTAGCGCTATCATTCGGCCAAGCTCATTTATGCGCATTGCGCGACTGTGACTACAACAAACTAATTTTCAAGTCGGTCGATCGCAACAGTGGTCTGAAAATTTACTTCGTAGGAGCATGTCCCCACTGAAGGTACAGTAATTGGACGTTACAGAGTAAGACAAGCTACACGTAGGTGAAGAACCTGCTAAATATACCGACGTAATGATAATTCTGACCACTGTCTAATTGAGCCAACTCGCGGTTATAAGCACCTCTCAAGGCTCGTCAATTGGGCTTTGTAGTTTAACCTGCTGCTTAATACCCATACGCCATATATGTCGTTACGCATGGTTATAAGTATAATCCATGCTCCTTTGGGGTAACAAATTGAAGCTAGGTATATTGCCCCCTCGATCGTTTGTATAGGTTAACCTTATGCCGAACTGTTCCTCTGAAGTATTAGAACTTGCGCTTTCGTCTAGTGCCTGCGTCTTCCTTTCAGTATTGGCACTTGCTGTCACGAATGCTCAATGTCGTTACGCTAACCAGGCATATTTTCCTGCGTGTCATATTTTATCCTTTCAGGTGACACATCGTGAACGCTGCACGTGAGACATATTATTTTCCAAAACATTTTTTATTGAAAAGATCGCGCAAAAAGTCAAGTTAGTTAGGGTCATACTCATTTTTCTTGCGAATCCAACGTCATTCGAGGTGGGCTGTATGTTTCGAGGTACGGGTATGTTTTATTTATTTATTTATTTATTTATTTATTTATTTATTTATTTATTTATTTAACAATGTCCTTACAGGCCTCGTATGAGGCATTGGGTAAGGGGGGCGTTACAATAAGATTAACAGAGTATATAGAACATATAAAAGCATAATAGACATACATTATTAATTGACAGTGAAAAACTATATGCCTATCTTATACAAGTATTAAAAGCATTGTACAACATAACAAGGTCTGGAGTGTACAAATTAGAAAAAAACAAACGATACAGTTTATTTACTAAACAATGAAAAATAATGTTGCCACTCTTGTACAAATAATAACAATACTAAAGAAATACAAGAATAATAAGCGAAATGAGCTCATAAACAAGAGAGAACATAACTGGAATAAAAAAGGAAAAAAAGCATCGTGCACTTTATTGAAGTTGCGCGGTGGAATATGAAATGATGAGCTGGCGGAATTTATCGGGATTAGGTTCGGAGACGATGAAATCAGGAAGAGCGTTCCACAATCGAATGGCACGAGGAAGCGCCGACCAGTTGAATGCATGCGTGTTCCCGTAGATGCGTGTGAAGCTGAGGTGATTATGTAATCTGTGAGATGTGAAAGGTGCGACTTCAAGCCGTAAAGAAGATTTCCTATCCGCATGAACGTACTTGTGAAATAATGATATGAGTGCAAAATCGCGTCGAGTACTTAGTGGTTGAAGTGAAATATCAAGTTTTATTTGTGAGATGCTTGAATTGTAAGTGTAGTTACGCGAGATAAACCTGGCGGCCCTATTTTGAATTGATTCTAATAAGCTGATTAGGTTGTTATGATGGGGTGACCAGATTGGGGAGGCAAATTCCAGCTGGGGGCGAACAAACGTCTGATACGCTAGCTTACGGATGTTAGAGGGCGAATTACGTAGATTTCGGTGTAAGTACCCCAGTGATTTTGAAGCATTAGCACATATAGTAGTAATGTGATGGGCCCAGGAAAGGCTTGGTGCGAGATTAATGCCTAAGTATTTGTAGGAAGTAGCTACAGAAATTGGGTTATTATTTACGTTATATTGGAAGGATGAGATTGAGTGTTTACGGGTGAAAGACATTGCTTTGCATTTAGACGAATTAAGATTCATTAACCAAGTGTTACACCAATCGAATATGCGATGAAGGTCGTTTTGAAGAATGAGGTGGTCATCGGGGCTGGTTATAGGGCGGTAAATAATGCAGTCATCTGCGAATATTCGCACTCGGGATGTTAAGTTATTAGGAAGATCGTTAATGTATATTAGGAATAGTAGCGGCCCAAGAACGCTACCTTGTGGCACGCCGGAAGTGACATAGGAAAGGGGCGAAGAAAGGTTGTTAACGATAGTAAATTGTCGGCGATTAGAAAGAAAGTTCCGGAGCCAAGTTAGTGTCAGTGAATCCAATCTTAGTGCATTTAACTTTGAAATTAGGCGGCAATGGGCTACGCGATCAAACGCCTTGGAAAAGTCAAGGAATATGCTATCCATCTGTACATTATGGTCCATGTGTAAATGCAGGTCAGTCGTGAATTCAAAAAGCTGTGTCTCGCATGACAAACCCTTCCTGAACCCGTGCTGATTAGTGAAAAAAAAGTTGTTTGATTCCAGATGGTTGTATCTATGAGAAGCTATTATATGTTCGAGCATTTTACAACAAATAGATGTGAGCGAAATTGGCCGGTAGTTATCTGGTGAGTACTTGTCACCGTTTTTGAATATGGGAACAACTTTGGCAGTCTTCCAATCTGACGGGAGCGCTCCTGAAGTTAGTGACTGTTTGAAAATGTGATATAGTATTTTGCTAGAAGTCATAACACTGTTCTTTAGTATTTTGGAATTAATCTCGTCGACGCCACAAGAATTAGATAACTTAAGGAGGTTGTTTATAAGAGATACAATGCCGTCGATAGTAATGTCGATGGGTGTCATGTACTGATAGTCTAAATCGGGAACGTCAGGTAGGGTGGAGTGATCTTCAGTACTAAATATAGATGAAAAATATGTGTTGAAGCATGAAGGGCACTCATTGTCTGGAAGGGGCACATGGTTGCTATCATGTAAAAAAATGTGATTACTGTCGCGGTTCGGAGAGATAATTTGCCAGAACTTTTTAGGGTTGGATTTGAGAAGAGAAGGGAGGTCATGTGAAAAATATTTATCTTTAGCAGCGGATAAGGCGGAGTTGTAGTTTTTTAAACATTGATTGTATTTTTCCCAAGCCGATGGGGTGTTAAATCGTTTAGCACTAGTGTATAAGCGTTTCTTTTTGTTTCGAAGACGGCGAAGAAAACAGGTGAACCATGGGTTCGATTTATCATTGGATATTTTGATTAATGGGACGTACTGTTTTACTAATGACTGTAATTTGTCTCGAAAGAGTACCCAGTTTTCCTCGACTGTTCTACTGTAAAATTTACAAGAGCGGTATATATTTACCTTCGGGAGAAAACTGCCTTTTAACTAAACAACTGGAAACACTTGCCCACGTCGTTCTGCAATGTTGGGGAGGTACTTAATTTGGGACGTTCTTCGAAGTACAGTGCAAGGGAAATGCTCTTAAATACAGTAGGCTTTAGGCTTTTTTTGTAGAAAATGAGGATGGACTTGCTTTAGACCTAATTATGCTAATGGCCCTGCCCTGTTTATGGCACGTTTTAATGGCTAGGTTTTTTTCTTGTGATCCTGACAGATGGCCTGCACATGTGCCTGGTCTTCCGTGATGGTGTTGACGAGTGTTAACTGAAGTATTTAAAGATCAAGGATGCCCTCCGAATCGAATGACGAGGACTGAACCCCTCGCAACATTAAAATAGTTTTGCCCAGACATGGCCGGCCATAACGTGGCTGACCGCACAATATGCAAGCATGCAAGTTTGAAAGTGTGTATGTGTGTATACATGGTGAAAGTTCTAGCGCAAAAATAGCCTGCGAATACACGCAAAGTGCCTCGAGCAGACAGTTGCGCGGCCATTTTGCGTATATTTGCGGGGTTTCGTGTGCGTGCGCGAGCTCACCAACCGCGTTCTTCCCCCATCTTTTAGTTCCCTCCCTCCCATCCCCCAGAGTAGGGTAGCCAACCAGACGCATTTCTAGTTAGCATCCCTGCCTTCTCTCTTTACTTCCTCCTCATCTTCCTCCTGCCAAGAAAAAAATAATACCATTTGAGTTTGCAAATCTAGCGTTTCGGCAATAAACATAAAATGCGATTGAAGCCTAATGCTTAGAACATCGCGTTGCTGTGTTGGGGGACGAAAGATCGATCACAGCGTTGGGCACGTAAATCAATTTTTTTTTTAAATTGTGGGCTATTTGGGCACACAGCACCATCCAGCCAGCAGCCATTGTCAGGAAAGACCGAGTGGGTTCACAAAAAAGGCTTCACTTTAAGATGCCGGTTTTATGAAGCCGTGCAAACTGATTGACAGATTTTGAGAGCAGTCGTGCGCAGGATCGCGTTTTTGAGCTGTCTCTTTTTTTATCATTTTGTTTTCATTTTAGTTCGTCTATCCTTCTGTCACCATTAATTGCCTTCTTCTCTTCATTTCAGCAGATGGTAGCCAGCACAAATCGACCAGCCGATCAATGCACTGGCTAACCACCCTGTCTTTTCCTTTGTCGCATTCGAAGGACGGGCATTCGCCTATAAGTTCAAGCAAAGAAAAACGAAAAGTTTCGTTTTCAGATTGTTGCAATGTTCAACCATCCCCCAACAAGTTTTTGTCCAAGCCTTGCATTATGTATTTTCCTCTCGGCTTCCTGTCCACCCTTCCGAAGAAATGTACAACGCACGAGATGGAGCACAATAATGGTATCAATGGCGTTTCGCATACAGAGTAAATTTCACTCGCAGCAATATACACTCGCACCCACACCCACAATACAGCCACAGCCTGCTTGTTCCGCCTGGTTCTGACGGCCGGCCGATACAGTTTCATGCCTATTCACTGGGCCTCGACGAGCACGAGGCAAACACCCGATCAAAGGGCTCTTTGTTCCTACTTGACGTCATCACGCTCGCCGTCAATGCAGTGGCGTGCAGACCCAGTCTCGAAAACTCCCTATGCAGCACGGCCTCAGAAGCAGCCGTCGGCATTATGTAGAGACGCATATAACAAGCACAATCTGCTAAGGGATATGAAGGCGCCGCATCGCGCGATAAGATTTGAAGAAGTGCGAGGGGTGTATATTGTACAGCGAGAAGCGCGCCAGCCCGGGCGGGTCATACGAAACCGGGACGAATAAAACAACGGCTGTCAGTGACAAACGAGAAGCACCAAGACCATAGTTTTTCCTCGGATCTCGCGTATCAAAAACGGCGTAAGGCCCGAGAGTAGCAGAAAAAGCGACGCGAACAAAGGAAAAGTGTGCGGAGTCGGTGTTTTTCTTCTGTCCGGTGTGGTCAAGGAAAGGAGATGGAAGTAGGTCTTGTATAAAATGTAGGGAGGCGGCGATGAAAAGCGAGCTTTGAAGTGAAGAAATGTTATGCGCGGAAATAGAATAAGGGATTGGGAGGTAGAAGGAAAACGAGATAGAAAAAAGCGACTTAAAGAAAGGTGAAAGTAAGAATAGATTGGGAAAAAAGAATAGGACAAAGCCCGCCTTTGAAATATTAACAAGCTTACTTTGTTCTTGCGGCCACACGAGCCCTTCGCCATAAAGGATAGCTGTCAGCCCAATAGAAACATTAAAAAGGTCACAAAGTCTTTCGTGCCAAAGGCGCCACTGGACGGGTTAGTGTTTTCAATTCTTGAAGCGTGCAGCTCTGTCCGGCCGCACACAGAAGGGGCACAATTGAGAGGAACTCCTCCTGCTCCGCCCCCTTCCCCCCTCCTCACATGCTTACGTTTTTCATCGGTGTTGTCCTCGTTTATTTTCACCGCCCGTCGCCGTCGATGCCCGTTGTTGCGGCAAGCGTATCACCGAGCTTTGAGCAAAATCAAACCATAAAAACAACACAAAAGAGGAAAGCCGCTGCAGTCTGCCCCCATAGAGCCGCTGACCACGCCGGCAGGGAGGACCCACGATGCAGTTCTCGCGTGCCATCATTCTTCATACCTTGCTCATCTTATTCTTTCTTTTCTGTTTAGCATTTAGCTCGATCGGCGAATTCGAAGCGGTTCAGGCAGGAAAGCCGCGGAAAACTGGAAAAATGAACCCCTTGAAGGAGCGAGACAGTTGGGCCTCGCGTGAAGCAATATAACCAGCGCCGCCTCTAAACCTTCTGAAATGTAGTCCCTCACTCCAATTCCTCCTCTTCGCTGTGCGGAACGCGCCAACACAAAAAAAAAAGAAAAAAAAACCCGCTTCGTAATGTAGGAAAAAAAGTGACAAAATAAGAAACAAGATGTGGTGCAAATGCTAAGAGGAAGCGAGGAAAGAAATTGTGCGTATAGGCATCAGTGCATCTCTATAACGCACGTAGTCTGTTTCCGTGTATAGAAAGAAAGCGGTGGAAAGAAAGAAGAACCGGGAGATACATTGACTGACAGATAGATGTATAGACCGAACCGACTGACGTGTTTGCGGTTCAAATGGGGTGTTGGTTGATCGATCAGCCAGGCATAGACTCTATTCGGTGGGCTTCTTTTGCGAATCGACGAGCTCCTCCGAATTTGCCCCAGGCCCATGCGTGCGCTAGTGTTGCCGCTGCTATACTTTTTTGTCGCGTTCTGTTATCCCTGGTATATAGAAGTTTAGGTGCTGGTATCGAAGTAAGGTTACTACACTTGCACCGAGAAAATTGAGAAAGCGTTGACTTGGGCGGAAGTTCGAGTATACAGACCGCGTAAGTGGCAAAACTTCTCGCTTAGCTTTTCGCGGTGTTGAAGGGTGCGGAGCTGTAGTAGCCGGGTAAGCGTAGACAAAATTTTTGCTGCTCGTAAAATATCTACCGGGCGCTTTTAAGACCACAGGCAACTTGGGTAAGCCTGTTGAGCTTAACTCTGGATACGAGGGGGTTGCGAGCACACGAGGGTGCAGGGAAGGGTAAAAAGAAGGGGCAGCGAACTGTCCCTGGCAGAACTCGGCCAGCAATTTATTTCTTCTCGTCGTTGCTGCTTCGCTGTGTGGATAACTTCGAGACGATACCCAGGCACGCGCATTCGAAAGATGTGAGGCGTTCTTCTTCCTTTTTTTTGCGGGAAAAGAGCGAGATCGGCAACAATTCAATTACTTTGG
Organism: Dermacentor albipictus; assembly: GCF_038994185.2. Classification (NCBI taxonomy): domain Eukaryota; kingdom Metazoa; phylum Arthropoda; class Arachnida; order Ixodida; family Ixodidae; genus Dermacentor; species Dermacentor albipictus. Next base: position 444,955,179 of record NC_091821.1, read on the forward strand.
ATAGCTGGAAGAAGGAAACAATACGAGAAACCTTTAGTAGGGAAAAATGTGCCCCTGCAGATTCTCAAAGAAGGAAACATCATCAATATCTGTGGAACATAAATATCTACAGGCAGGTAAAGGAGGCTAATGGGCACTACTTTATAAAAAGCACAGCATTTGTTTGTTTGATTTTTTATTTACGAGGTTTCGATGGCCATACGTCATATTTCCATGATGATCTTGTATTTGGGGATATTAAAATGAATGTATATGTGTATCGTGTTCACATAGCCGAATGAACGATCACGTAAGCGACAAATGATAGAGCGGACGAAGATCAATGTGCAAGGCAGCCTAAACAAGTTTGCGATAACACACTGATAGGTGTTCAATATGGCAGTATTCTTTTTCCGTACTTTTTAATTAGCTATAGTGCACCACAGCATCGTTACTCATTCATTAAAGTTCTAATTTCGTGGCCCACAGCGGCCACTCAATCAACATGAACACTTTGATAAGCTTAAGGTGCATTACGCGACAGCACTAAGAGGCCCTAGAGGGGAAGAATTCTCGTTGGAAACAAAGTACATTGTTTTCTTATTTTGAGCAAGTGACTGCACAGAAATTGATAACGTCGGATCAGAATGACAAATTTCCGTTCTCAATTTCATTTCTTCGCGTGCAAGCCGGTCGAACTTTTTTCATTATGCAAAAAAGAAGTGAGGCGTGCAGACAGGACACAAGAGTAGACAAGTGGACAACACGTGCTGTACACTTCTCTACTTTTGTGTCCTGTCTGCATGCCTCACTTTTTTGCATAATGAATCCTTACCAACTAGCTCAGCTTTCTGTCGTTCTCAACCTTTCTCAATTGCACTGTGAGCAACAGATTTGAAGACTTCTTCTCGTGTAGCCAACATTTCACGCAGGAAAAGTTGCAGAACATGCGCGCTACGCTTGCTTTGTATTTCTGCAGAGCAGTATTACAAATAATTTTAGGCAGTCTTCATTTAGGAATACTCAGCAAATATTGCTTGAAAGATGTTGGTGGGCTGGTTGTTGAGCCATGAAATATAGAAACTAATTGTTCGCAATTTTCGAAATGACAAGGGACGTCTCTTCCAATTGCTAGATACCGGCTCCTGCTGTTTGCCTAATTGCAGTTTTATCACTATCTATCACGCATTTCTTGATGGCAGAAAGGGCAATTTTGTACTTCTACCTGGGCAATATCCAATTTCGTTTTGTTTATGCGCCTCATTTTAGACCCACGTCAGGCAGTTGATACAGGGATGCTCCGCTATGTTTCTATTGTTCTCATTCTTTGATATGAGGGTATAATAACTATCTTTTGCATTCACAATTGCTGTATGAACCAATCGCCTGTACGAAAAGTCTTGTACGGGATACCGCAGGAGAAGCCACATAGTATTTCATATGCGAGCTTCTGTTGCTACCTGCACACGACATGAAAACATCAACGTTACATAGCTTGTCCCAGCTAACCTAGATGACTGGAGCTTTGGCCGGGAGTTCAAGCACGACCAATGTTTAAATTTATCGATACTCCGTGGTTACATGACCCTTCGAAGGCGACTCGAGGCTGTCTTAATCCCCAAGGTAGAGGGAAATACAAAATGTTCTTGGTTCCAGCACAGCGCTGGCGCTGTCTGGTTCTGTCCCTAGACAAGGGCAATTTTTTTTAACCGTAAATATTTATTTCTACAAAAGCAGTAGGGATTACTGTCTAACCTCAGCTGCGTGCTGCTCTGAGGTAGATCGATTCCAGTAGTGCACTTTTGTGTTTTTCAATATTTTAGCTCGAAGTCCTCTTGACTATATCGACAAGGAGCTCAACGGTGTTTCTGTTCCTCTTTTTGTTTAGGCAAGTGCTACGGATATATCTTTACACCGTATTCGCTAACAATTTTTGGAAATAACGTCGCAAAGACACCCCTTCGCGAGTATAGCAAGGAAACTGCAATGGCGCTTTTAAACTCTAAGCTCTTGCGCCGGCATTTCAGACTTTTTTTGATCCGATTCAGCGCCAACAAAGAGAATTTTTTCGACGCACTTTCCAGCGGGTAGTAAAATGTACCGTATCAGCAGCATCCAGCAGAAGACAAAATACTTCGTATAGATATTAGATATGAAGCTTATTATCGTGCGAGTGCAATGTATTGTCACGTTTTCATTCGGTGTCACATGTGCACGGTGTTTTGCTTTCTCCTGGTGGTAGAGTTTCATCGGTTTGGCATTGTTTTCAAGTTATCGCGCGGCGCAGGGCACGCTTGTTTTGTGCAGAACTACTTTAACCTTGTAAGCAATCTTATAGTAAAATACCCTATATAGCAAGGTAAAACCGCGCACGCCACGCGAATAATACTGCATGTTTGGAATGTTTGCCAGCACCATCGATTACTCAGGAACGCAAGGCGCGATACCTGCATATTCCAACAGACAAAATTGACCCATGAGTCCACGTTCCGCGAGTGCCAACTATGCTCGCCGCTCTTGTAGCGCCTAGAGCGCTCATGCTCCTATAGATACAAGTTCACCACAATAAATACATTTCAGTCTCGCACTCTTGGTAGCACTAGATTCTTCAGCGTTACCACAACGCGACAGTACTTTCCTAAAATTATTGTAAAACTGAGTGAGCTAAAAAAGAAAGTAGATGCTGCTGCTTTTTATAATACTGAAAGACTGGCGTTTCTCTACGCAGCGGGATTTCTGATGGAGCTCACACATAAGCCGCAGCTTGTTTCAGGGGACCCATGACAGATGTCAAAAACGCAAAAGAAAAGCGGAATACACGCGCTTCACTTCTCAGTAACCATCACCTTCTTCGTGCACACGAGTTTCCTTTGGAAAAAAGCCAACCACATTTATCTTGAATATGATTCTTATTTTTGCGTCCGAATAGCCCTTCTGGTTCGCGGAGTTTGATCAAACTGGTTCTTTTCTTAAGCTGAGTCGCTGTTTCACAAACGTGTATCTGGCGCGCAATATGCAAAACAATGCTCGAAACGCAGTAGCACTACCTTTCATCCTCCGTGTTTAACTTCCACTCCCCGCAACTGCTTAAAGGCACTAAGCTTCCGCAGTACTGTAAAAAAAAATTGCGCAAAAATGTGATGGTACAGGCTACTGTAAAATATATGGAAGATTACTGGGCTATAAAACGCACATGTACCCTGATATTTCTGTGAATAGTGACACAAATGAGTTAGCTTATAAAAATGTTTTGTCTGAAACCGCAAGGCAGTTTTGACGTACCGACCTCCATTTTTCGCTGGACATTACCCTGTAATATTTGCTTCCTTTCACAGCCGCTAATGTAATTTAACTTTCAACGTCCTTTCGGTACCTACAGTATAAAGCCGACGTTATGCCCTACCGAAATGTGTTACCCAGGGTTTCTCAATCTACGCGGTCGATTTTTGTACTTGTCCGCATTAGTTCAGACAGAGGCATCTATACTAAGCTTTTGTTACAGCTAGTACTTGAGTACCGGGAGGCCGTGGTGTAACTGCATTCAGATATTAATATATTCAGGTGGATATCTGTGTACAAGGAACTGGCTACGTCCCTGTCCGGTTCGCAAGCACGATGCAGTCAATTTTTGTTTTATTCGGGCTTACAACTTCGGCTTCGAATGCATGAATACGGCGAGTTCTATCTGCGTGTAGAAGCGATCTTGCCGTCGTTTGGCTGGAAATATTTGCCAGGCATTTATGCAAATAAACCGCTGCTTTCACCAATGAGCCTTCGGGTCAACTATTTGCGTATTTCTGTGGTACCACTAATCTGATGCATATGTAACCGTGTTCCGCGGCCCCAGTAAATCTCATATTAATAAAACAAACCCCGCGATCTCCTTGCTCCTTCTGTCGGCGACATAAGCCTTCATTAGTTACGAGCTTCGATTACGTTTGCAGCAATTCTATATTTGGTATCGCAGCTTGTTTTCGCCGAAGGGTTTAAGATTGAGTGGTTGTCGATATTTGTGGACCAGTCACAGGCTTAGCGAACTGGGTGCGCAAGACTCCTGCAGGGTTCACGTAAATGTTCATGAAGGCCTCTATACGCGAGGCAAGTTGGCCGGCATTAGCTATTGATGTTTTCTAGCACAGTTATGGTTCTTCAGCACAATGTTCACTTCCCGGTGATTGCAATGCTCGCTAATTATTACCTATGGAGCCAGTAGTGCGGTCCCCTATTTGTGCCGTCAGCCACGCAACCGCACTCCATGCTTTTTTATTCTGAAGCGCGTACATTGTTTTTTGAAGGGTTGTTATGCGTAGTGTTTGCGCTACTTGGTAAGACCTCCTGCACTGAACTTGCTGCGTGTCATATAGGTGCTTCCGGGAAGCGTAAAGACGCAAAACTTGCACAAGCAAGTTATACTTCCTATCGCAAGACTGTGTTGATATAATGAAAACCTAATTTCTTTATAATTTAAGGAAGTGCTCGAGATGGTAGCCTGTCTGATCAACTGCCATACTATTCCAGGTGCTCTACGACAGTTATACACGCAATAAAGCTATTAAACATGTTCGTGGCGTGCATGTGTTTACACATTGATGCAGTAAAGCTATGAGACAGTTTTAGAGTAGCGTTTGCATCCAAACGTAAAGGCATCATGTACGTAAAAGAACAGGCTCGTGTTCACTGCGCATGCTTCGAACGTTATCAGGTTTCTGTAGCTTACGCGCGCTATGATAACGTACGTTATTAGGCAAGATTAACATGCGTAACGTTTATGGGCGCTAAGAAATAGCGTCGTCGAGCATGGCGTCCCCCAAAGCGCGTTCAATTTCTGAGATCGTTCAGCGATTCCGGCGCCCGCGGTCCTAACTGGACGCGTCCGCATAGTAATAACAAGAAATGTCGCTAATGCGTTGTCCTGGCTTGGCTGCGGTTAACAAGTGGCCCCAGAGGGAGCCGCGTTTTATAGCGTCTTCCTTACGTCAAGGTAAACTAAATGTCTTGAAAAGACGCGCACCATAATGTCCCGCAAAGGTGCTAAGGTTTAACGCACACCTGGGAGCAAAACTATACGGACTACAGGGTTCCCGAAAGAACAGAAGTTCTTCGTAATTCACACGCATAAACAGAAACTTACTTGTGCACTAGCAAATCCGCAATGCCAAGTTTTGACTGCAATCTTTAATTTCAAGTTGCATTCACAGACAAGGGAAAAAATTTGTCTTATCGCGCTGTCTCTGGTTCGCATAAGTTTCCTCACGGGTGTATGTAAGGCGAGAAACGCTATTCTAGAACACTCTATTGAAACAATCCGCCTCCATCCCACCCTGTGATAGTGGATGTACAGCGAAGCGGGTGAGGACGTTAGACAAGTGCCAGGACCCCAATTGACGTTCGACCACCTTCCACAAGAACCGCCACCAGAAAGGAAGCACGTTGCGCGCGCGCCCTTGTGCAGAAGTGCAGCATACATCATCAATCTTCCAGGCCCTCTGCCAAGCGCAAGAGCTTCAGAAAAAAATTAACATTTAAAAAGAAATTGAGTTAGCAAATTCGTAAAAACTCACGCACAACCTGCAGACATGATATCATCGGATTGTAATTAGAATATACGAGAAAACAGAGCGCTGCTATGCGGAAACTCCAACACAAAGCTTTCCAGCCACCGTTTGTTCTTGGGCCCTCCGCCTATGCCACGCGCGTTATCTTGAACCCATTGAATTTGACCATTAAGGATATGTCCGGCAAATCGTAATTTAAGACTTGCACGCAACCTCCAGACATGATAGCTTCGGATCGCAGTTCGAACATACGAGAAAACATCATTCTGTTACGCGGAACTCAAACGCACACTTCATTTCCAGCGGCCATTTTTGGGATGAGCCACCACGAACAATCCGGCCGACAATAGGCTAAGAGCTTCGCTGTATTAACATTTACAACGCAACGTTGACGCTTCCTCGCTTGCCATTGATATACAGCAGCTGCAAGCGCGAGTGGCGATGCAAGTGTATCGAAGCTTATGGGGATTGTTAGCGGCATAAGTCTCATAGATCATCTCGTAAGGCCTAAGAAACATTACACACAGAGCACATTAGTCAGAAAATGCGTTGAATGCGCTGTACGTGAATTTCTCACCTTTAGCAAACATTTAAGATGTACTTAGGGTTTGCAATTCTTGTCATCTTCTGCTAAATCTCTTGCAGCTTAAGTGTCTAATCAAGGAAGAAACCCAGGCAACATTCGATGTCCTGAAGATGTCCTCTAATGGCACAAACGTCCTCGCACGTTTTGCGATGTCTTTAGGACGTAGTGAGGATGACGTGTACTGGACCAACCCACAAACGTATCTTCAGGAACTTTCCAGGACTATGAAGTGCCCTGAAAACACCTTCTCAGGGACGTACTCGGGATGGTGGGAGGTGTAAAAATGATTTGTCACAAGCCTTATTCAGGAAGCAGATATGCGCTAGAAAAAAGTTACATTCTACATCTGTTCGCATCTGTCTGAATCGCACCGTGCCCTTTGATTGCCGAAAGTCTCTTTTTTCCTGCTTGCATAGACGGTCCGTGTACCCACGTCTCATCTCAAACAGCAGGACCGCAAGCAGTAAATTTATATTTTATTTGTATTTTTATATCATGGACACAAGTGGGCATAATTGACTCAATTTGATCAACCAGTTAAGTGCGGAAAAAAGAAACTAGTCGCTGATAACATTTTACATACCCGTGAGATCTAGCATTGGAAAGCGACACCAAGGCAAGCGACTGTCGAAATCGAGATTTGAGCATTAAATGAAGGCATGAGAGAAGGTGAGTATTTCAACTTTTCTTTGTCCATAAATAATACGAGACAAAGGCCCCTATACAACGGCGGGATTCCTGTTGACGTGTTTTTGGGATTGATGATAGATAAACTCCACTTCGGCTCGTTCGCGGATGGTGTTCAGTGCCGAACCACTTTGACAATGCTCTGACGTTAAGTAAATTTGATTTAGACCACGTGAAGGGTCTGTTTTGCACTCGGTACGATTTCCTGTCTCGTTCTCATAGCCTTACGTATGTACTTATCATTTTCTGGACTTTCTTTTCTGCTTGTTAATTCACGCGTATGTCTGTCTTGCATGCCCTCATTTGTCTCGTCACGCCACCGTTTTCATCTGTTCTGCGCTTGTTGACTTTTGTCATGCTGTCTTTGCTAGCATCCATGATGACAGCTATTGCCTCGTTGAGATATTTTGTGTTCTCTTGGTCTCTGTCCCACTGCATTTTGCTCAGTGCAGAATCTACCCTTTAATTGCCAGTCGCTGCTTGGGTCGTTCTCCCGCTCATCACGTATTTCACAATGTATCCGCTATCGGCTCTCGGCTAGCTAGTACCGTAAAACGAGAAATTAGGTAGCCAGCTTTTGATCACATCAGATCGCCTGCCTACCTTGGAAAACTAGATATCGCAAGAATGCCACAGATGTGATAAACCAAGAGGGGCAGCTCACTTTTTTTTTGTCAATGTTTGCCCTGAGCACACAGTTCTTGTGGGATACATATGGATTCTGTTAGTGACGATTTGCCAATAGACGCAGTAAATTTGAAGCGAGAAATTTGGTACAGCAGAGACTAAAAAGCAGTACGTGTGTTCTTCATAGGCAGCATTCAGTTTCAGGGGATTTCACATAACCTATTTCGCGTGCTTCAGAAGCTGACCTGAATATACTTGCTCAAAGCAAGTAATCCATCTGGTATATGGAGTGTTGCACTCCCACGAAAGGTCAGCATAGGTACCAGCCTTGTTGTGTGCCTTAAAATGGTCAAAAACAACGTAAATGTACGGGACAGGAGATGAAAAAGATGATTGGACTCGCTGGGACTTACAACTGAAGGAATCAGACTTTAATGACTAAATATACCTGCTGGCCGGTCACGTGGCTCATCTGCGAACTGAAATCGGAAGACGTGAATTTCTCGATCTATCTATACTGCACAGTGGCACTAAGGAAATTCATCTCTTAAGATATCAATGAGACTCAGATAAGGGCCACTAACACAAGCGATTTCTTTTTCTTATTATTTCGTAGCCCTGTAGAATCACTCTTTCGTTTGTCGTTTTCCCTCGGCAGAAGATACCTGTCTTGTCTAGCATAGCTGTCCACCTGCACTGCTTAAAATAATTTGACAGCGCAAATGATGCTGTCAAATTTGTGACTTGCACCACGCAAGTGGTCTACGACGTTCATTTATCGTGTGCGAAAAAATATATCGGCCACACCGGCTCTTTGTATTAACGATCGCCTGAGAGAACACAAGGCTATCCTTTCCGCAACTGACGGCGCCGCTCATATGCCAAGTCAGTGTAGACAGTGCCGTTGCAGATCTGTGTTTGGCAACACAAATATCTTAAATAAGTCTTCGGTTGGGGCTAGTCCGTACATGGTGTTTTGAAGGTGAAAATTCAGCGCAGAAGCTTGGGCAATCAACAAAGAAGAGAAGAGACTGGCACTCAGCTGTGCTTGTGCTTGTGCTTGAGGCAGTGCCAGTGCTTCTCTCGTCTCTTCTATGGGAGTTGTCCTGGGCTTGCGCTGAATTTTTCACCTTCAAAATACTAATATCTTAGGCATAGGGAAAACGAGAAATGAAAGACATATTGTGAAGGGCACCCCAGGTAAATAGAAAAAATACCACTTGCGGTATTGGCACGTCTCTGGGCCTCAGTGATGAAGTGATGAATTTTACTTCGCGCCGCTGTATATTATAGAAATATCATGAAATCGGTCTTCCGCAATAGCACTTTGCGCATGCGCCCCGTAGCCTGCCGGAAGGTATATTTAGTCATTCAGGTCTCATTTTTTCAGTTCTAAGTTCCAGCTAGTCGTCTTCTTCATCTGGTCTCTAGTATGTTTCCTCTGGTTCTTTTATTCATTTTACCGTATGCCGAGCAGCCCACTTCATCGATTTGTATGCTTAAGTTTTGTAACACTGTGACACCCGGCGCCTTTTGTGACAAGTTTAAACATTGTGTTTTTTAGCGAGCAGAATCCACTTTTCGTATAATGTAACGCAACATTCATGAAAGCAGAGAATGGGCCCCAATCCATAAGGAATACGAAAAAAATCGTGAGAGTTGTCCCGCATGAATAAATTTGCGCCCCTAATCACATTGACTGGATCGATGCCAACGCGGAAGTTTTGCGCCGACGGTCGATAGCAACGGTGTGTTGCTGGTGATCAATCACACGACGATGAGTGTCACTTTCCGGGTCGAGCTCCAGGCATCGCTGGTGGAATTTCGCTCTTCCCATGGGGCGACCAACAAAGTGCCATATCTATTACGTGTTTCCATACTATCATAAGTACTCAAACATCCTATAGAATATTTCGCAGTAATCTAGTAAGTTCAGGGAAAGCATATGTATTTGTTCTACTCTGCATTGTACTGACACATTGGTGCTTTTCGTTTTCTAATTTCTTTCTTTTTTCATGACCTGAACTAGCAACACTGAAAAACAGGTAGATTACCAAACGGCGTTAATTGAAAGATCCAGCAGCCTGTGGATCTCAGAGGCTGCGGAGAACATTGTATTTTAGCAAACGGAAGCGCCGCCCAATAGTGCGTTGCAACTACTCAGAAGCAGCACTTACACACTATTTTAAGAAATCTAGCACTCAACCAGCACTGCAAAATATCGTACTCAAAACAAACTGAAAAAAGTTTTGAAACGTCCGAAGGTTGTTATGAGGCCAGAAAACTGGACTGGATTATTACAATGGTAGTACCACTAGAGGACATCCTAAGGACATAGTAGCATTCTCAAGGCGACATGCTCAGGGCATCCTGAGGATGTGACTGTGTTGTTTGGGAAAAAAAAAGGGTCAAGCAAATCTGGACGATAAAGAAGACAAAGCCGCCGCACATTTCGTTAATATGATTGTATGAAAGAATGTGGAATATATTTCTCTATTCTGTCTGTTTTTCATGTTTACTAGTAACTTATTTCTTATCTTATCTTTAGCGTATGTCATGCGCAATCACTTTGGCATTGTCTACAGCGTTGACATTTGCTTGACACCACATTTTTTTACCAAGCGGCCATGTGGCCTGATCCCGGAGAAGTTGCAGCCTATGGTGCGTTTTGGTTTGTTTTTGACAACATTGGCACTAATTACTCCCGTGCTTTTAGTTTTACCTTCTTTGTAATTATTTCTGGCTTCTTGCCCCGCTGAAACCAAGATTTTGATGACATGGCAACTCGCTACGATGCATTGAAGAGACGAAACCGCCGTTTTTTTTTTCTAGAAGGGGTTACAGAGTTGCTGGGTAACATATGCTATAAACTCGTGTGTAGTTACCGCAGAATACCATATCTCCTAAAGAACAGGGACCGAAAACGATGTAATAGTTTGCACATGTGTAAACCGGTGACTATGCTCAGGTTCTGTCTACAGCCAATGTTAGACAGCGCCGGTATATCACTGTGCACGTAACTCAAAGGTTTCAATTCTTTATTGACGAGTGTTGCCTAGAGGCAACGTACGAGAATTAAATTTTTTCCATGCTGAGTTTTGGAATTCTCTACAAAATTTTCCACTAAATGTTTTCAGGCAACACTGAATGATAGGCAACAGGTGTTATTTGTTATTTAGAGGAACCCAGGACAAGGAACAAGTTTGGCACGCGAAACGCTCTCTTTTTAAAACAGTCAGATGAGACCGATAGATGCAGGTTCTCCCGCTGAAGTAGTCACACGGGTGACGTCAAGCAAATGAAATGTAAACCTATGGTTCTCGAATGAAAACTGTCTGTTCAAATTCCAAACGAAGCCGTCAATCCCACTTCCAGTTTTCTTCCTCGTTTTCTCCGTGATTCATTGTATGCACTCATTTCAAAATAATTCGATCCTAATTCCCCAACTAGTAAATACTTTCAACAATGCTGAAGTTATGCGTAAGGGAGGCGTAAATGACGCTGTGTTGTCTTATGGTAGCACATACGACTTTTTTCCAAACCCCCTTTCTCCCTTATTGCTGAAGAAATTCCGCGCAAATTTGTTGTTCTTTTCGTTGATTACCCCTATTCTCGATGTGCCTTGCCCAATTTAGACGTGAAATAAGCTTTTTTTTATTTATATGTGTCGTCATTAGGGTTTAGAACATGCAGTACATCTGGGTCTTGTTAGCGCAAGTTAGAGCACTTTTACAAGAAATAGCTTAGCAAGAGCACGGTTTAGAGGACTACCGCGGGCTAGATATTTGGAGGTGCAATCCTAGTCTTTTAGCCACAGTTTTATTGAAGTACGCTTAGTTTTTCTTGATGTGCAAAAATGCAATGCCCAAATTTCGCAATGCATCTATAGAAATCAACGTCATCGCAGTGGCTAGAAGTCGCGCAGAAGTATGTGCATGCGAAGAAAGAATTGCACGCCTTCGGTGTGATTTTACTTGTTTCAGTACACGAAGACAACTGCTCTGCATCACGCCCCAAGAGTTCATAACGATCGCCCTATATAAAACAAAATTATTGAGGCCTGGACACCTGCCACCTACCTTTCTCTGTATCTGCCACTTTCCCTCACCCCAGTGAGGAATAGCAGGCAAGAAACACACTCTTTCCAGGGCGACCTCTCCACCTTTCTCTTCATTAAAATCAACTACCCCTCCTTGGACCCTGGTTAAAAGCGGTGTCTGTCCGAGTTGCTCTGAAAAAGATAGTGCTTACTTTTTGTTTTTGTTTGAGGAATTAGTTCTGAATAGAACAACTACAGTCGTAGTCAGTTGCCTTCCTTTGGCTGGCGTGGACAGGCTGTCTTCATATTAGTACAAATAGAATTCTCTGCTTCTCTCGTCCTCCTATCTGCCCTTTCCCCGTCCACTAGTGCAGAATAGCTAAGCACACAGTTAGTCTGCATGACCTCTCAGCCTTTCACATGCTATTTTCTCTTTCGTCTCCATCGATACTCTATTGGCATTCCTGTGTTTACATAATTGAAATGCGCCCTACAACAACAAAACGTTGTTACTTCCTCCTTTCGCTCTGAAATACTTATTTTAGGCCTTAACAATGTATGCATTAGCCGAGTTGGCAATTCATATTAAACTTGCAAAAGCGCTCTGCGAATAATGCCTTGTCACCTTAACTTCAGGTCAATTCTTTTCGGCTGCGTGTTTTTTTCTCTCTCAATTCATTACAGACTTTACGTGTGCGAGTACACTCACTATAACATCCGAATTTCGCAGCCATCATATCTGACAACTTCAAAGAAGTGTAGTGCGCAATTTTACTTGTTGAAAAAACAAACACTTTTTGAGCGACAAAGGTGCGCGTTTTATATCACTGTTGGGATTAGTATTTAATGGTTTTGTGAGTAAGAAAGTCATCGTATGTTGTACCTATTCTCTGTTTTGAAACAGTCATAGGTGTCGTTTTTTTCTTTTTTATATGCTCTAGCATTTGGTGTTACAAGTATTGAGTCCGTAATACCTTAATCTATGCTTAATCTCTTGTAGTGCTTTGTTTTGTAACCATATCTTCTGTTTATATAACTATGGCATTCTGATTTGTTTGCAACAGCCTAATGGTATGCTAGATTTTATTTATTTCATGAATGCGACTCGGAAGAAATCTACACCCTTTCGATGCGCTTTGTTACCCGGAAATAACACAAAAAGCACACTACCGTCAATTCTATGCTCCAATTTATGTGTTACTATGTTCGCAGTGGCATATGGCCAGGGGCTAGTACACCGGCTGTGTGTCCTGCCATCTCGGAAAGCAGGAAGCATTGTGCCACTTGCCCGTGACGCAACCCGCTGTCATTATCAATGTTATAGAACTTGATACAATTTCTGTAAGCGCTTATGAACCCTTGTTGGTCCTTATCAATCTTATGGTATTGGATCCGACCCTTATCAATCATTAACGATTGTTATCAACCTTATCAGACTGGATCCAAGCCTCATAAACATTTATCGGTTGATATCAACTTTATCGAACTCGCACCGATTCTTATTGACCTTTATCTGTGCTTGTCATGTTATCAGGCGTGATTCGACCCTTATAAACTATTATCGGTCCTTATCAAAGTTATCGCACTCGATCCGGCCCTTATCAACCCTTGTCGGTGGTTAATAACCTTATCAGAATGGCTCAGACCATCATATGCCTTCATTATTATTCAGCAACTTATCCATCCGCGTCGGACCATTATCAACCATGAAGAGAGTCATATAACCTTTAATCACTCCTTATAATCCTTGCCAACGCATTGACCGCTTATATGTGTTTGCTGCGCGACATGAAGCGCATGAGCCCTCAGAGATTGGTGGCACTTTGTACGTTAAAGGAACACATCTACGGAAAGAGCATCCCGTGAACACGTTAACGCATAGGAAATGTGGTGCGCTCGGCGTAAAATTTTCGAAAAATTTGAATTTTTCTGATGTCTACCATGCCCCAAGTAGGTTCCACGTGTGGTCCTAGAGGTGGCTTTTATTCCGCTATCACCAAACTTTCCGATGAAGCCTTCTTAGAAACTGTTCTCCTTTGGTACTTGCTTCTTACGTCTCGCAAGACACATTCACATATTACTGATATATTCAACTTCTGCAAGACACTCAGCGTCTGAACCTGCGGTCGTAGGTTAGAAGCACACGACCGCCCACATTTCTCCTTTCGAGTTTATTTTGTTCTATAGAACAACTTCTTTACAGCGATTCCACTTCCGTGAAAGACTGACGGATGGACGGGTTTTCTCTCCTTGGGTAAGCATATAAATACTTAGGCACCTAAAAGGATACATCAGAGCCAGGGAGATTAACCAGGACAGAGCCCACTTGGCTACCCTGGCCTGGGGGCTAAGAGGAAAGGGAGGAACACCTCCGCCGAAGTATCTGCTTTAGTGTACAGCCTGCCCAGCGCCAGCCACCTCCCTGCTCGTCCCGAGTCAAGTGCGTGTCCCCAACCGCTGTCAAAATTTACGCTACACTACTGTTTGTTAGGAAATTGTTCCATCCTGTAAACTCGCATTTCCTTTTTTCTTTTTTGCACTCGCATATTCCGAACACCTGGTGTGTTTTGCTGCAATCTCGTGCAGTTTGCACAAATCCGAACAACTCGTATTACCAGTATGTGTTGTGTAATAGTCTTTGACTAAATATGTCCTTTTCTTCGGCACGGAAATGCAGTATACAGCTGTTTCTATCGACGCCTAATACCTCTGTCAAGATTCATATTTAGCCTTTAATATTTCTATCAGCCTCCTTGAAAATGTGAATTTGGAATTCCATCGTATTTGACAGGAGAAAAATTATGTAATCATTTGGCATTGCAATATAACATTCCAACACACCCAAGAAAAACAAAACGCCCGAATGTTTAAAAACTAATATAATCGCACTCTTGAATTCGGTTGCGACAAGGAAGGTGTATCCATTGTCGAACGGTTATCACGACGGAGATGTTTTTCATATACGCGTGCTTGAACCGTGTTAGTTGTGTTGCTTTACGCATGAGCTACGTGTGGTCTACACCTACCGTTTTCTGGTGTGACACGCCACGGTGGACACATTAGCGCCTATATACTGCAATAATTATTGCTTTTCCTTCAAGTACGCCACGGACAGCAGAATAACTTTGGGCGGCGCAACAGATAAACCTAAATCCATAGCATGAGTACCTACAGAGCAGCGAATAGTTTAATAGGCTGTTTTACGCAACAAATACAAATATATATGCCCCTTCAGCCATAATACTCAAAAGCAACATGGCTTACATTGTCTATTCCATGTAAGGTTGTGTTCAAGTGGAACTTGATTTCTCTTGAGTGTAATTAGGGCGACTAAATACCTTGTAAGCTAACATTTTCTACAAAAATTACAACCCTGCAACCAATACTTTTTCAACGCACTGCACAATATCACATAATAAAATATCCAAGTTAGGCTTTGTTGATGAGTTCGTTTGATTTCAGACGTTCACCGATGTTAATTTACGAATTTTTCTACATTGGCTGTGGACTGGCCCCTACCTACTCTGCTTTGATATGAAATTCTCTGCTATAATCGATTTATTTTTCTTCGTGATAGGGCACACTAATGTTTCCACACATTCAAAGATGCGTTAACGTCAAATAATTTACGCCTGCACTGTTTAGGCTGCTAATATGATGTACATTAAGAACACATATGGAAATCACCTTGTGAACCTTTGCGCATGTCCCATCTTTAACTGATTCGTTGGTCTAACAGAGGGTATAAGAGCTTTATTTGCTCTCATTCCTCACTTCTACTTTGTTTGACCCCGTGGTACTTCAGCTGCTGCTTCTCCTCCGTCCTCAATTGCCTATCCCTGCAATAAGCAGCAACCGGTTTCACTGCATTTCGCTTTCGGTCCTCCGGGTTGAGGTTTGTGTGAAGCGTGGGAATCATAGAATGGTCACGTACACTGGGTTTCTTATTAGGGAAATCAATAAAAGACCCCACATTTGGCTTTTGCTCTCAAAATCAGGCGCAAGCTGCGTAGAGGAGCAGGCACAAAGAATACATTTCGAAGGAAACCTGCGCTCAGGTTCTCGTGCCTCACTGCAGTCGCGATTTGATTTTGTTTTCTCATAAATGAAACAATTTTTACTGCACTGCTGAGCGAAATATTGGAAAGCAGAAAGGTCTCGCATCTCGTACTATATGGAACCCCTACACATACGTAGAAGCTAGCGTTCCATGCAGGACGCTAAGTGCCCTCTCGCAACGCCCATCAAAGTTACTAAGTGAGCCCCACATCCGGGAAATCAATGCCTATTGCTCGTCCTCCGCACTTCGGGACATGAGATGACGCGAGTACACTTAAAAGAACGCACAACGAAGTTTGCATCGTCGCGTCGCGAACGGTGCTTCTCGACTGGGAGGGTGCACCCAGACGGGGACTCTTCCAGTTGACGCGTTTGCCTTCAAGCCCGTTGATTACAGGTTGATATATGCCTGGCCTGTTATCGAGTGCCTCTTACAAGACTACCGGTCTCATCGTGACACGCTGGCTGGCAAGGCTCTCGCCTTGTATGTGCAGGAATGACGTGTTTTCTGCGCCGTTACAAGGCAAGAAGCACAAGGCTTGGCGTACTCAATTTAGGCTCGGATGGGTTGATGAATGCTCCCGCGCTAACGTCGCAAAAAAAGAAAAGAAATAAATAGGAAAAGAAAGACTGGCCATCTTCAAGCCTCGACATAACGTAAGGAGAGAGAACAACCAAATAAGTGAGGAGGGATATAAGAGAAAAAAAAACGAAGGTCTATAAAGAAAAAAATAGATTCAAAAAGAAAGGAAAAAGACATAATCTGTACTAGAACCATAGAGGGGAGATTTAAAAGAAGTCTTAAAGGAACACCCTTCCGTATACCCAATGCTAGTTTTGAACGAAACCCGTTCGAGAACACCACGTATATAAGGGGGGCCCTGAGTTGGGTTGGAGTACCGTGCTTCTTCTCACGTTGTGTTCGCTTCTTGAAGGTGCTTCGCTTTCTTTCTTTCGGCCTGGCACCCAACCTTCGCAAGCGGCCTCACCGAACGGTTCTCGCCAGACCCCCGTCGCTTCAAAGTGACCCATTCGTCTTCCACGCCCGAGCTGAAACGAACTCTCACGTCTCCTGGGTGCTCCACCGGCGGCTTGTGCGCCACGAAAAAAAAAAGGGAGTGGATTTGAAGAGGCCAGCACAGGCAGTTGCAGCTCCGGGACTAAAAGAAGGGTATATAAGGAGACGAGAATCGGCCCAGGCCGAGAAATCGTCGAACGAAAGGCGGTTTGAAATTTGATTTCGAACTGTAGTTGTTTCTCCAGAGATATAGGAGCAAATCTTTCAGGGAATGGGGGAAGCGATACCTCACTCGAAAAATGCAATAGCGTGTAAAAGTGGTTAGAGGGTATGGCTTGTAAAATAAGCAATTATCAATGACATCATTCAACCGGACAGACCTTCAGGTCTTAGCAAAACGACCTTAATGGAAGTACATAACAGAGGTCCAAGACAATGTTTCGTAGAAAGTATTATTGCCTAATTGCCTATTGGCAGTTGCAGCGGTGGCGTAGAGGTAGAACACCCGCCTCGCGTGCAAGAGGTCCGTGGTTCGAATCCCGGTGCCGGCAATTTTCCACCGGATTAAAAAAAAAAATCCGCGTGTTGATAAAATTGCATAAACAGGCCTGGAGTGTGGCCTGATCCCGGTGACCAGAACCGGTAACGCACTCCCTCACCAGAGCAGGATTGGCCACCCTGGTGCAGTACTTGGCCACAACCTCCTATATGAACAACACAATCAAACCCCGGCCCTCAGTCCCCAGCAGCTGCGAAGCAACTGACCACGGCGGCGGTCAGACATGCGACGCTGCAGAGGGTGCTAAGAATCACCGGCTCCGGACAGGCCGCCATTGGAATATGAGCCTGGCAACGTTTAACGCTAGAACGTTATCTAGTGAGGCGAGTCTAGCAGTGCTATTGGAGGAATTAGAGGGCAGTAAATGGGATATAATAGGGCTCAGCGAAGTTAGGAGGCCAAAAGAAGCATATACAGTGCTAAAAAGCGGGCACGTCCTGTGCTACCGGGGCTTAGAAGAGAGAAGTGAACTAGGTGTCGGATTCCTGATTAATAAGAATATAGCTGGTAATATACAGGAATTCTACAGCATTAACGAGAGGGTGGCAGGTCTTGTTGTGAAACTTAATAAGAGGTACAAAATGAAGATTGTACAGGTCTACGCCCCTACATCCAGTCATGATGACCGGGAAGTCGAAAGCTTCTATGAAGACGTGGAATCGGCGATGGGTAGAGTGAAATCTAAATACACTATACTAATGGGTGACTTTAATGCCAAGGTAGGCAAAAAGCAGGCTGGAGACAAGGCAGTGGGGGAATATGGGATAGGCACTAGGAATATCAGGGGGGAGTTATTGGTAGAGTTTGCGGAACAGAATAATATCAGGATAATGAATACCTTCTTCCGCAAACGGGATAGCCGAAAGTGGACGTGGAGGGGCCCGAACGGCGATACTAGAAATGAAATAGGCTTCATACTCTGCGCTAACCCTGGCATCATACAAGATGTGGACGTGCTCGGCAAGGTGCGCTGCAGTGACCACAGGATGGTAAGAACTCGAATTAGCCTAGACCTGAGAAGGGAATGGAAGAAACTGGTACATAAGAAGCCGATCAATGAGTTAGCGGTAAGAGGGAACATAGAGCGATTCCAGATCAAGCTACAGAACAGGTATTCGGCTTTAACTCAGGAAGAGGACCTTAGTGTTGAAGCAATGAACGACAATCTTGTGGACATCATTAAGGAGTGTGCAATGGAAGTTGGTTGTAACTCCGTTAGGCAGGATACCAGTAAACTATCGCGGGAGACGAAAGATCTGATGAAGAAACGCCAATGTATGAAAGCCTCTAACCCAACAGCTAGAATAGAACTGGCAGAACTTTCGAAGTTAATCAACAAGCGTAAGAAAAGCTGACATAAGGAAGTATAATATGGATAGAATTGAACATGCTCTCAGGAACGGAGGAAGCCTAAAAACAGTGAAGAAGAAACTAGGAATTGGCAAGAATCAGATGTATGCGTTAAGAGACAAAGCCGGCAATATCATTACTAATATGGATGAGATAATACAAGTGGCTGAGGAGTTCTATAGAGATTTGTACAGTACCAGTGCCACCCACGACGATAATGGAAGAGAAAATAGTCTAGAGGAATTCGAAATCCCACAGGTAACGCCGGAAGAAGTAAAGAAAGCCTTGGGAGATATGCAAAGAGGGAAGGCAGCTGGGGAGGATCAGGTAACAGCAGATTTGTTGAAGGATGGTGGGCAGATTGTTCTAGAGAAACTGGCCACCCTGTATACGCAATGCCTCATAACGTCGAGCGTACCGGAATCTTGGAAAATGCTAACATAATCCTAATCCATAAGAAAGGGGACGCCAAAGACTTGAAAAATTATAGACCAATCAGCTTACTGTCCGTTGCCTACAAACTATTTACTAAGGTAATCGCAAATAGAATCAGGAACACATTAGACTTCTGTCAAGCAAAGCACCAGGCAGGATTCCGTAAAGGCTACTCAACAATAGACCACATTCACGCTATCAATCAGGTGATAGAGAAATGTGCGGAATATAACCAACCCTTATATATAGCTTTCATTGATTACGAGAAAGCATTTGATTCTGTCGAAACGTCAGCAGTCATGGAGGCATTACGGAATCAGGGTGTAGACGAGCCATATGTAAAAATACTGAAAAATATCTATAGCGGCTCCACAGCCACCATAGTCCTCCATAAAGAAAGCAACAAAATCCCAATAAAGAAAGGCGTCAGGCAAGGAGATACGATCTCTCCAATGCTATTCACAGCGTGTTTACAGGAGGTATTCAGAGACCTGGATTGGGAAGAAATGGGGATAAAAGTTAATGGAGAATACCTTAGTAACTTGCGATTCGCTGATGATATTGCCTTGCTTAGTAACTCAGGGGACCAACTGCAATGCATGCTCACTGACCTGGAGAGGCAAAGCAGAAGAGTGGGTCTAAAAATTAATCTGCAGAAAACTAAAGTAATGTTTAACAGTCTCGGAAGAGAACAGCAGTTTACAATAGGCAGCGAGGCACTGGAAGTCGTAAGGGAATACCTCTACTTAGGGCAGGTAGTGACTGCGGATCCGGATCATGAGACGGAAATAATCAGAAGAATAAGAATGGGCTGGGGTGCATTTGGCAGGCATTCTCAGATCATGAACAGCAGGTTGCCATTATCCCTCAAGAGAAAAGTGTATAATAGCTGTGTCTTACCAGTACTCACCTACGGGGCAGAAGCCTGGAGGCTTACGAAAAGGGTTCTACTCAAATTGAGGACGACGCAACGAGCTATGGAAAGAAGAATGATAGGCGTAACGTTAAGGGATAAGAAAAGAGCAGATTGGGTGAGGGAACAAACGCGAGTTAATGACATCTTAGTTGAAATCAAGAAAAAGAAATGGGCATGGGCAGGACATGTAATGAGGAGGGAAGATAACCGATGGTCATTAAGGGTTACGGACTGGATTCCAAGGGAAGGGAAGCGTAGCAGGGGACGGCAGAAAGTTAGGTGGGCGGATGAGATTAAGAAGTTTGCAGGGACGGCATGGCCACCATTAGTACATGACCGGGGTTGTTGGAGAAATATGGGAGAGGCCTTTGCCCTGCAGTGGGCGCAACCAGGCTGATGATGATGATGATTATTGCCTAATACCAAAACACGTGACATGTGGTTATTGATTTGGCCAAATTATATTGAAACACAGTGACTTATCAGATGTCAGTCTACATGCATGCGACTTTTTTCCGAAGACGATGGGGCAGCAACTGAACTCTTGTCATATATACTTTCCACGAGTGCTGTTTGAAACGTGAAAAAGACAAACACACACAACCCAACACGCACGCACGCACGCACACACACACACACACACACACACACACGCGCGCGCACACACACGCGCGGTATAATCGACTGTTAGCACGCTGAAGAGCGTCGTGTTCATTACTGCAATTTTTACCTATGCGTTGTAATTATCGGGTCTATTATAACGTCTCTTCACGTATATACCTCTTTTCCTTTTAATTACAGCTGCCCTGAACTCAACGCGTATAGTTAAGAACACTCTCCAATAACGTTGAGGTTTACCAGCTGTATTGCTATTCGGGCAGCTGGTTTGCGCGTTCCGAAGACACGGTCCCACGTGTGCATAGCATGATGCCAACGATGAAATTGCAGCTGGCAAATGTACCAACAGGACGATTGTTATACGAGCGCATTATATATGACGGCATATGCTCATCGTTATGGTCTATAAAAACAAATAATTAGTTTTTTTATTGTACTATAAAACTAAAGCAAGCCTAGCTGAATTCCAAAGTTTGACGGCAACCCGTGTGGTCGGTAATATACATATTGAAGAAACGTGGAAAGATGCACCGAGGAAGATAACTATCTGTTTTGAAACATCCAAAGCGGTCGCCAGCGTTACAGTAATTTCTTATTTATGAAAATCTTTATGAATTCTAACCAGGCCTCTCTTAAAGCAAAATCAAACCTCCGAATAAAATGAGCAAATTTGAGTGAATACTTCGGCACTGAATTCATTAACTTTGCACTCTGCAATCATCGCAGCGGACTTCAATGTATTACCGCATGCAGCTTCTATCTTCCAAGGGATCTCAATTTTTGCCTCCGCCCAGTGATGAAAATGTTAGCAATACCGATGCTAGATAATTGCAGTAATAGAGTCACACGTTCATAGCAAAAGCAAAGTCAAAACCAGTAGAACATCTAAACAAACACAACAGTGCGACAAAGCAGTAAAGAACACCCGGAAACACTTCTAGCATCAAATAATACCAAATGATCAAACCTACCAAGGAGAACTGAAGATCATGTCACACCGAGCGGTCTCCTATTAGGTCCTTATGGTTACAAAAAGGATCCCATGAATTCAATTTTCGTTCTTCGTAGGGCAACCGACGAGTCACTGCAACATGCTTCGCTTTTTTTTTTACCAATAAGAAAGGTCAACAGTACCTGACGTGCCCAATTATCGCGACTTCTGCCCAGGATCCTCATATCACCAAGCACTGGCTTACAACTTCAATAATTGCAGTGAAGGGCTAAATTCGACCTGGTTCGCTTTTCTAACAATTTGTGGTGCTCCCGTGCTCTGTCGTTGATACATCGGACCAATATGTGGCTGATATAGACCCGCCCACATTGCAGTGGGATCTCATACTCAACACCAACGGCACAGTCCACGAAGGGCTCACCATGCTTCTTATCGCAATGGAGCTGCTGCTTCCTTCCGATGCGCGCGCATAATCCACTCAGCATTCTTGAGGCTGAGAAAACAACAGGCACTTCGTACGTGACCGCAACCTTCTTCAGGCCTGGCGCTACGCGGTGCGTATAGGGGGCTACTTGTGGTCGCCTTTGTCCTGGCTTGGATCTCGCTTTTTTCCTTCCTTTCATATTTAGTAATAAGGTATCTGCCACGGCAGATATGACAGAGCATGGGAAGCCCACCCTTCGAAGTCTGCCAATGTAAATGCTAAAGTTTGCCTCAACCATGTGAGCACAGGACTTGGTCAAAGCAGATTCTAGGCAAAGATAGTCGTCTTAACAGTCTTGGAATGTGTGGAGCCATAAGGCAGAAATTCTTTCTTTGCTCTGGCAAGATAAAACCAGCAGACACTCTTCGTACATGGGCACTCCCCATACGTAGGCCGATCCCGACGGTACTGCAATGCTTGGTCGACCCGCGGCGCAGGTGAAGCAGGCGTTAAGCACTCCGCATACGTCGGCCCATCCCGAAGATACCGAAGAGCACGTTACAGGTTGCTGGACGTGCAGGGGTATGTGCCATTGAACTTGGACCCTTTCGGCACTATCACCAGTATCGGCCCACATTATCATTTTTTCTGCTGATGGGCGCCGAAACACCTACGGATGGTTAGTCATATCCAGCTTTTGCTGTAACATGCACCAACCACCGAATAGGTTGACTTGCCGGGGCTTTCGGAATGTGTGTGAAAAGTGGTGGCGTGGACGGGGAGTGGCAGGGGAGGGGGGTATGCCACTTATTTCAGAGGGGCCCGGTCCCTCCTGTGCGTACCTGCCTGGTTCCCGGGACATTCTGTGTTTTTAGAGTGTAGATGGTGGTTTCTCCAGCTCCGCACCCTTTCAACCTTGTGCACATCCGTTTCGCAGGAAGCGTATATTAAATACATGCGAGTTATGAGAGGATTCTCGCCCTGGATCTCACTAAGGCGTTCGACACAGTGTTACATCGATACATTCTGCAGGCCACGGCCTGGATAGGCCAGGGAGTCAAATTCCAGGCCTTTGTCAGGTCCTTTCTCACAAATAGAACTGCTACTATTCAGTTGAGGCAGATTCGGTCGGGCGTGTACGGATTGGAGGCTCGGGGTACCCCTCAGGGATCAGTCATCTCGCCACTGCTCTTCAATGTATTCATGAAGGGTCTATCAGATAGGCTGGATGGCTTCCAGGGCATAGGTCACGCACTTTATGCAGATGACATCACGATCTGGTGCCCAGGGGGCTCCCTAGCAGAACTGGAGCAAGCTCTACAAGCGGTCTTCGACGAGATGGACGCTCACCTCGTGGACACGGGTCTCAAGCTGTATACGAGTGAAAAGGAGCTGTTACTTTACAGACCATTTACAAACCCGCAAGGCAGGGGGTTAGGGATCCGACACCCCTCAACCAGCTACCCGAGGCTAATGGACACGAATACATAGAGAATACAAACGCGAATAATGGACACGAAATTCCTAGAGTCGACTCAGTTAAGATCCTAGGCCTGCTCATAGACGCGAGGGGCTGTAATGCCAGAACAATATTATTACCCATGTAACAGTCAAGACGGAGAATATGTTTCGGTTAATCGCTAGGGTGTCCAACTGAAAGAAGGGGTTAGGTGAAGGCAACCTCCTTCAGATGCACAACGCGTTTCTCATGCGCCATATTAACTATGTGGCGTCAGCTCTAGTATGGACAAAAACGGAAAAGGCCGAATTAAGTACCCTCATACGCAAGAGCATCAAGAAAGTGCTAGGCTTGGCTATTGCCACGAGCTCCGACAGGCTGGATCAACTCGGTATGCACAATAGCATAGACGAGATCATAGAGGCACAGGTCACTGCCCAGGTGGTTAGGCTCTCGTCGACCAAAGCTAGCAGGCGAATTCCCGACGAGGTTGGCATGGCTCCTAGGATAATGGAGGACCGGCGCATGACATTGACACGAGAAACGAGGGCCGCCTACCTGGTGAGGCCCTTCCCGCGAAACGTACATTCCCCGCATAACGAGGGTAGACGTAAAGCCCGTGCACGAGCCATATTGAAGAAAGTTAGAGATCATAGACACTGTGCGGCCTTCGTCGATGCGGCGCAGTACGGGAACAGGAGAGTGTTCGCGTTGTCGGTTGTAGACGGGCGGGGGTGCTTTGCTCCTCGGCCTCGGTCAGAGCGTCCACCGCGAGTATAGCAAAGCAAATTGTGGTTGCGCTGGGATTGTGTGACGCAGAGCGTCCCTACAATTACAGCAACTCGAGAGACACAATCAGAGCTTTCGAATCGGCTAACCTCGCTCAAGAAGCGGCTTCTATTCCGGAGAAAAGGGCTTGCCCCGGTTCTCATTATATCACGTAGTTCCCTGCACACATGGGGACGAAAGTTCTTGAGGGCTTCCCAAACTTCAGCGAGCTGGCCCGTGACCATGCGCAAGAACTGACGCGTCGCGACGGTCTGGAGGCTCCGGAGGGGTAGAAAGGGACTCAGAAGAACGATCCGCTCCTCACTATAAATGAAATTACTATACATTACCAACTTGGTCGGAGAGTTTATCCTCTGTCTCACCCGAAGCTCAGTAGACGTCATTCAACTACTCTTAGAATGTTGCAGACGGGATCTTTCCCGTCGCGGAGATTCCTCAGTAGGATGTGTTCGGATGTCGACCCTAGTTGTCCCGACTGCAGTGAAACATTTTGTTCTATGGCTCACATGCTCTAGCAATGTCCCGCATTGCCAAGCGACTTCCTCTCCAGCGAAGCCGAATGCGAGGAGGCCATCAGAAGCACGGTACTCCAAAAGCAAGCCCAGGCTATCCAGAAGGCCCAGGAAAAGGCGGAGTGTCATGGCGTTCTGTCCTCTACGTGGGCGCGGTCAGCGGCTACAAAGACCTCCCGTTAGGAGGACCTGACAGTAGCTTCTCAGGAATAAATAAAGTTCGTTGTCTGTTTGTCTGTTTATCAATTTACGCCAGTAACTTACGTGTCTGCCCTAAAGAAAACCAGACAAGTATCATAACCATTAAAAAAGCTGGCAAGCTTTAGAGTGCCGGAAATTTTTTTTAATGAACTAGGGCTCGTATTCACAACGAGCTTGTAGAAATTCTACATCAATAAAAGTGCCAGTGGACTGCCTCTCCTCGCTCTTTACTTTCTTTTAATCCCTTATCTGCTCTCCTCCGTACTGGGTAGCAAACAGAACGTCCGTCTGGTTATCCTCCCTGCCTTTTTTTGTCCCTCTGTCGCTCTCTATTTTTCAATGGCAGAATTATTTATACGAGAAAATTCCAGCTGTTCTTGATGCTCGACATTACACCAGCAAAGACGGCGACCCAAGGGTGAAGAGTACTTACGAAGGAAGAACATCAGAATGCTGCCCTAGTTTCGGTTTCGGTATCCATAGACATGATGTCGCATGACGTCACGATATGCTGGCTTTCGCCGTTGATGGGATTGCTGATGGAATGCTGTCATCCCAAGCCTTAGTGCTTCAGCCAACCCCCCTTCCCTCCCCAAACCACACGTAAATTTCGCTCTGTGTTTTGACGTCATGATGATGTCAATGATGGCAGGGCTATTGTTGTGAGGAAACCTTACAGTAATATGTAATATATTTTAAGCATTTGTCCAAACCTTCATATTCGCAAGTGGGACCCTCCAACGCACGAGAAGCTTCTAGTAGAATCTCTACAACGTTAGCAAAATTACTGCTACTTCAAACGAAAGATGCGCAAATGAAGGGTATGACATTACATCACAGGCCAATTAAAACTGTTAACTTGCTCAGAAATAAGTCAAGGGTGGAAAAAAGTCTATGTACGGGAAGTGTTGGAAGCCGGTCACGTGGTAAAGAGGGAACCGGAAAGCATCAAACTGAATATATATATATATATATATTTATATATATATATATATATATATATATATATACATCGATAGATACTGCACAAACGAATAAACACGATGTACGTGAAGACACGTTCGTTTTTACTGTGAAAGGTTTCAGTGACGTGTGACAAGACATCGGCAGCCTTCCTTAACAATTCGAAAATGTTGCTACACGTGCGCAGTTTCTACACACACACACACACACACACGTATATATATATATATATATATATATATATATATATATATATATATATATATATATATATATATATATATATGTATGTATATATTGTCACGTGGTCGTGACGTTGAATAACACAGTAGCAGTACTGTGAACGACAAAACTAACTTTTATTGGGCGAACCTGTGCCCACAAAACAGGCTACACTTATAGCACAACGATAGGGGCGAACACGCTCGGCGATCGTCGAAAATCTGATCAGCGGGTCAAGCGCGTCGGCTTTTCTAGATCAGCCGTCGAATGTTCCAGATTAACCGATGGGACCCACGTGTCTTCCACAAAGTTCTACACTATTCGCGTCGCGCATACATGCAATCAGATTACACAAGTTGCGGTGAAACACAGTGGACGGAACCATCGATAACATTCCAGAAACCTATTTTACATGCAGGCGCGTCCTGCGCTGCACGATAACATTTGTTAGGCGGCCAAACGTGGTCGCCCGATAAAGATAAGCACACGTGTAATATATATATATATATATATATATATATATATATATATATATATATATATATATATATATATATATATATATGTATTTATATATGTAGCGGATTCGCATATTCTGTTGTCGACCACCATCTGTCGCGCTTCGCTCTTCAAAAGGACAGGACGTGTGTCGAGGGAGCTCCTGAACACTTTTGAACGCTTTGAACGTGGCTTCGTATGTGTATCTTATAAGGAACCCCGTTATTCCAGCGGAACTTGTGCTGTTCAGGACGCACAGCTGATCATGATGTTTAGAGATGAAGAAAATGTAACATGTATGATGATATGCAAAGTTGATGAAAATGAAAGTCGGCCATGTATGGTGATCCAACTAATTACCTCTCGCTGCGGAAGTCGCCGCCTCGCCACGTGGGAATAGTATTAATAGCGTCGAGTATACGGTTTTAAACGAGAGACAGGCACTATCTCTGTCCCAGGAAAAGGGTTATGGAACGGAGCTCTAAAGGCTGAGCCGTGATAATTAACAGGGGATATCAGCTCAATGACCGTGTAGGGTCCGATAAATCTAGTAAGGAATTTTTCGCATAAGCCGGGAACGAGCACAGGAGTCCAGAGAAGAACTTGGTCGCAAGGAGAAAAAGTCACAGCACGGCCAGCCGAGTCGTAGCGAGACTTCGGAGCTCCTTGGAAGATGTCGGTGTTAATGCGGGCGAAGTGAGCGCAGTCCTCTAGGCGAGACAAAAACTGTTCTGAGAAAGGAGCTGTTGAGGGTACAGGAGTCGAAAGGAAAGATACATGCACAACGAAATTTGTTGAGCGGCTATAGGCGAGGAAAAAGGGAGAAAAACCGCTGGTACGTTGCGTAGCTGTGTTATAAGTGAATTTTACGAAGGCCAGGATTGCATCCCAGTTTGTGTTGTCGGGGTGGATGTGCGATTCAATCATGTCTGAGAGGGTACGATGAAAACGCGCCGTCAAGCCGTTCATCTGCTGATGGTAAGTACAAGTCCCCTTGTGAATGGTGTACGTTTGAGGCACGTAAACTTTCAGTAAGAATAGAAGAGAGGAAGACTTTGCCGCGGTCACTGAGGACAACGCGTGGAGCTCCTTGGCGAAAAAATGCTGCGTAGGAACCAATGGGCAACTTCAGCGGCAGTCCCCAATTGTAGAGAGGATGTCTCCGTGTAGCGTGTTAGATGGTCAACGGTCATCAAAATCTAACAACTGCTGTTTGAGGTCATGGGAAGAGCGCCGTCCGAGTCTATTCCAACGACTTCAAAAGCAGAAGCGGGACAAGGAAGAGGTTGCAAAAAGCCAAAAGGAGCTGTTGTCACTCTTTTGTAGCTTTGAAAATGAACGCAGGAAGCGACCTACTTTGCAACTTCTAAAGAGAGGCCAGTCCAGGATCAGTGGCTTCGTATTCTGTCGTAAGTGTTGTGGTAGCCTAAATGACCGGCCTTCGGATGATTGTGGAAGGCTTCGAGCACCTCACGTTGCAGAGCACGTAGTATGATCGGGACCAATTTGTTGTAATCGACGTGACAAATATAGCGATGTAAAGCCCCACAGTGAAGCTTGAATTTATAAAGTTTTCGACGAAGTCAGGCGTTCGGACGGGAAGCAGAACCTTCCATCAATTCGAAAATAGTTTGGCAGTACGGGCCGACACGTTAGTGGGACACAAGCACAGACGCCAGGGTCGGTTCCGGCACCACTTGAAATGTGGCAAACAACGACGGGGATCAGATCCGGACCCGGACGTCTGATTCATTCGTCATCTGGCAGCAACTGCGCGAGCAGCGCCCATGGCAGCTTCTCGTGCTCGGGGCACCTTCTTCTTTATTTGAAATATGGGCGGTCGGTTCTTAGGTAATCGACAGTTGCGATGGGTAAATCCGATGAAGAAGACTTGGGATGCACGCAAGTACGAAGGGGTGATAATGAATCGTCATGGTTCGCCAGAGGGTAGCGAGATAGAGCATCGGTGTCTTGATGATTCGTTCGAGTCCTGTCGGTGACATCGAAATCGTGTTCTGTAAGGGAAGCACCCAGCGACCAAGGCGACCCGATAAATTCTTTAGCGATGAAAGAAAGCACAATGCGTTAAGGCCGGTAACCAATGTAAAATGGCGGCCGTGAAGATATGGGCGAAATTTTCCGACTACCCAAACAGCACCAAGGTACTACTGCTCGGTTGTCGTTTATGAAGCACCGCATGTAAGTCCGAGAAAACTGCGCAAGACTTCTTCAAGCAGCGCACGGCGAAATTCTAGGACGCTGGCGAGCTTCCCAGGGTCTGACGTATACCTTCTTTGCTAAGTGCCGCAAACTTTAACGGTCTTGCTGGCGAAATTGAATTTTTTTGCTGTTTTGAGCTGTACCCCAACGTTTTGAAGACAAGCAAGGACTTCATCAAGACGTTGCAAATGCTGTGAGAACGTGGTTTGAAAATACTACAACGAGACAGCACAGACAAGCTTTCAATTTCAAAGCACGCCAGACATTATCGACAATGCGTCCCTGCGTTCGAATGTGGCAGGCGCATTGCACAGTCCAAAAGGTATCACATTAAACTCTTAGAACCCGTCTGGTGTGGCAAACGCAGTTTTTTTGTGTCGTATTGGGACATCGGCATTAGCCAGTAACTTGATCTAAGGTCAAGGCTAGAAAAATATTCGGCACCATGTAGCAAATATAGTGCATCGTCGATCCGTGGAAGGGGGTAAACATCCTTGCGCGTGATCTTGTTCAGGTCATGGTAATCGGCGAGAAAATGCACTCAACCGTCTTTCTTTTGCACTACAACGAATGTGAAGAACCAGGGACTCAAGGAAAGACGTGTGATATTTTGTCTAACCATGTCTGATATATGTTGCACGATGATTTTGCGCTCTGTAAGATACAAGCAATATAGGCACCGGTAAACAATGCAGAAGCCGTCGATCTGTATGCGTTGCGTCAACATGCGGTGAGTCATACTGAGGACGTCCGAATCGGCGTCGAACAAGGAACGGTGTTTTTTTTTTCTACAGGGCGAGGAAGTTTTGACTCTGGGCAGTCGTCAGGTCAGGGCTTATGGATGCCGACGATGGTGGGGAAGAGGCATTACTTGGCGACGATTTTGACTCTGGTCACACTGTAAAAAGGGCGACAATTACACCGGGATGAGTGTCAACAGATCAAGGGACAGTTCATCCGCGGGGTACGAGATGGTATTCGGAAGCATGATTTAAGGCGTTAAGCAATGCAGACCACTCAGATAAGCGAATAAGGCCATGGATAAACAGAATCCCTCAAGGTAGGGTAGAATGAGTAGTCGCCATCTGCAATGCTGTTGGAGTTGACACCTGTAATCTCTTCTCTAGATGACCATCACCTCCTGCGATGAATCGAAGGAGGTGACGAGGCGAATGCGTTCTTCACGGTTAGGAAGAAAATAATCAGTGACATACAGTTGTATGAGGCACTGACGACAACAGATAGAAACGGACACAGAAAATAAGTGACACCGTAAGATCAGTACGTGGGTACAGTCACGAAATATCGCAAAACCATTGTGGTGAAGAATTCAGTCTATGGAGACATGAAGAGTACTCTGCGCGATTGGACAAAGAAAAGTATTGGTCGCTCTACGAAGAGGGGGGCCGTAGTGAGGCGTGGTCTGTTTTCCGATGAGGGAACAAACGTTGACACAAATAATCGAAATGGTGGCGCCTGTGTCACCGAGAGCTTCGACACGTTCACTTTCTACGAACACTGACAACAAGTTCGACAGCCATTCAGGAGGAATTGTAGGTTGTCCAATGGGCGCAGTTTTCCCCCCTAAAGCTGCATTGGGGGAGTTTTGCGATAGGGCGTTCTTTACATGAGCAGTGGGCCGGAAATCCGACACTGAATGCCGACGTGGAGAAAGTGACCTGCATCGAGATATCATTAGAGTATCAATAGAGTAGCGACATCATTAGAGTAGGAAGGAGAAGGTGACCGATGAAAGGACGAGGTGTAGGACGTGCGCCGATAGCCCATTGACGGATGCTCGTCTGTACATTCGTCAGCAGCATAGCCACGTTGCTCGTCCTGTTGACGCCTTGGACGAAAATGGGAAGTGTGCCCTCGATAGCCACATTAATACCAAGTAGGTCTTCTAGGACGCCTAGCGTAGTAGTAAAACTGTACACGCACTGGCGGTGACAACGAAGTCTCGTAGCCTAGACAGAGAGGCGCTAATTGCTGCAGAGAACGCTGCAACGTTGGCATATGTTGGTACAAGTTGAGTGCAGGGGCCGTCATAGCACGGTAGAAAGAAGCGGACATGATCTGTTATGAGGAATGGCTTTATTTATTTCATTCGAGCTCGTGCTTCCACCAGAAAGGTCGAGCTGCGGAGCTGATGATGACATATACACAAATGAGGAAGATGTAAGCGCGAATGATATGTAGGGATGACGAAGCTGAACGGCATATATATATATATATATATATATATATATATATATGTGTGTGTGTGTGTGTGTGTGTGTGTGTGTGATGGAAATTATGGTAGTGTGCTGCAATCAGGTGAACGTGGCTGACTGAGTGAGTGAGTGAAGAAAATTTATTGCAGGTCCGGCAAGGACGCGAACTCGTCGTGCACCCGTCCAGTCCCACGTCGGGACCGGCAGGTCTAGCTGACCGGCCTCGTCGCGGCCACGCCGGACAGCCAGAATTTGCTTTTCTAAAGCGGCGCTACGCAGAAGCGAGTCGCACTCCTCGTTGACGAACTTGGGGTATGTCGACCCGCACGCACTCCCAGAGCATGTGCGCTAGAGTGGAAGCCTGCCCCCAGGACGGGCAGGCGTCGTCGCGATACACGTCGGGGTAAGCCTCGTGGAGAACGGACAGGCACGGATATGTGCTGGTCTGTAGAAGTCTAAGCGAAATGGCTTGCGCCCTATTAAACTTGGGGGGAGGGGGTGGAAAGAAATCTTGGATCCGGGATCTTAAACGGGTGCGAAGTAATCACAACACATGCCTCTCGCGTTTGCCTGTAAATCGCCCTTAAAACTGTGATGCAAGGAATGGCAACGCGTGACCAATGCACGGGATCTCGTCCTCACCGACGACCTGTAGGCGCACGCTGGCGTTGCGGCCGGTGCCGTCCCGGAAAGTGACGACACAGACGTACTCGCCGGTGTCCTCGTACCGCAGTCCCGTCACCTTCAGCGAGAACGGGTAGCCCACCATGTGAAAGTAGGCCCTGCCCTGCCACTCGGGACGCGCCCAGCGGACCACCTGCACGCAGGGAAAGGAACGGGTGCGATTAGGCAGGAATACCATCCCTCCCATAACAGAATGTATGCATGCGCAAAATGTCCAGTGAAAGATGTTCCCACCGTTGGTGACAAACAAAAAGTCGAGGCCCTCCCAAACAGTTTCCATGCATTTGTCTCCGGTCTTGTATACTTAAACGTTGTCCTCGTGCTCTTTTCCAGAACCTATAGCCAGTGTACTTCAACTCTACCAACTATCATCAGTGAAATACACGAGCTTTGCACTTTTCTGTTCGCATTTGCAGTGTCGCTTTTACTCTATTTTACGTTCTCTTGTATTCAGTCCAGGAGGAACTGAGTCTGTGTGCTCGTTTCAGCTGCAAGGAACGCATGAGTGGTAGCACTTTTGAAATCGTGGCTTGTTCGCTGGAAAGTGGTTAGAGCCAGTATGAAATGAAAAAAAAAATTGAATTTCATGCGAATATGCAGAGCGCACACTTTTCTTTCCTTACTAACTTCGAAAATCGGGTTTTGCAGAACTCATTGATTTGGTGCAAGACCATGGTGGCCTAAATCTTCTAAATGCCGTATTCGCACTTCAGACCTAAGAGGTTTTACTCGACGCGCGAATCTTCCGCAGAATATCTTCCGACATGAAGTGCCGCTCATTACGGCCTAAAGGTTGTTTTAGGTATAAGACCGGCGTTAGCCTAACAAAACGTTAGGTTCTATCTAGAGATATTACGTCATAGGTTTTGTGGCAGTCGTAGGTCGAGGAAGCGCTTTTTATGCATTCGACTCCTTAGAGAAAATATAGCAACGGAACAATGATGTCCATTGTCATCAACATTATTAGCTTTCTTTATGTGTACTGCATGACGAAGGCCTCTCCCAGCGATGTTAAATTACCCCTGTCTTGCTCTAGCTGATATCAACTTGCGACTCCAAAATTCTTAATTTCATTCCCCCCGAATTATTTTCTGTCGGCCTAAAAAAATCGAAAAGCTACGAAGAGAGGGGTCGAGCAACGATACACAATTTCTCCAGTGCTATTGACTGCATGGTTAGAAGTATGCAAGCTATTAGACTGGGAAAGATTAGGAGGCAATGAATACCCCAACAACTTTCAGTTTGCACATCACATTGTCCTGTTCAGCAAGACTACATGTGAATTGCAAGAAATGGTTGAGGGCCTTATAACCAAGAAAGTGAAAGATTAAGATAAAAGATTAATATGCATAAGACACAGATAACGTTTAATACCGTGGCAAGAGAACAAAAAATTATGATCCGCAGTCAGCCTCTCGAGCCTGTGCTGTAGTACATTTGTCTAGGTCAATTAACTCACAGTGGACCCTGATCAAAAAAGGAAACTTTACTGAAGAATAAAAATAAACTGCAGCACATACGCCAGGCATTACCAAACCCTGACCGTGAGCTTGCAACTGTCGTTAAAAAGAAGTGCGCAATCATTGCATTCTGCCAGCGTTACCATATGGGTCAGAAACTTAGAGGTTACCAGAAAGGCTCGAGAAGAACTTAAAGACAGTGAAAATAGCCATGGAATACGAAATATTAAGCTTAACGTTAAGAGACAGGGGGATAGCGTTGTTGATCAGATATAGCAAACGGCGATATCCGATATTGTAGTTGACGTTATTAGAAAGAAGTAGAGCTGGGCAGGCTATGTAATGTGTAGGCTAGATAACAGGTGGACCATTAAAGTTAGAGAGTGAGTGCCAAAGGAAAGGAAGCGCAGGCGAGGATGATAACCATAATAAAGTGCAAAAATAAAAAAAACTGGATTGAGTTTGACTGCAAAAGATTTATTTATTACCCCTGAGGCATCTCAACCAAGCAGTCCTTTGCTTAGCTTCACGGCACACTTTAACTATTAAACCCGACACAGCTGAAATTATTCTGAAAGCTCTCAGTAGGGCGTCTGTCGTGGCCCGAACATTGGTTTGGGCAGTCCATCGATCACCGATCGCTCGCTTAATTGCCCAACAACGTTTCGCTTTAAAATGTGGCCGAAGTGCACCTGCAGCAGGTTGGCCCTGGTTCCGGTGGTGAGCTTCCCGGCGGAGTCCTTGGGGGCCCCGAAGTCCACCGTGTAGATGGGCTGGCTGGAGGCGCTGCCCGAGGCTGCGCCCGACGAAGACGACGGGCTGTGCTGGGCCCTGCGGTGGGGTCCCAGGTGGAACCACTCGACCCGCAGCGCGTGCTGCGTGCTGTTGAAGGTCGGGTTGCGCGTTTCGCACGGCAGCTCGGTCTGCTGGCCCTGGTTGACCACGATCGTCGGTCGGCCGTGCGACGCCTCTGCGAGCGGCAAGAAGAGTAACAAGAGAAAAATCAACTTCCGGTTCACTCCAGAAAAGATTGGGTTTTGTTTCATCAGAAAGAGAACGCTGTGCAAGGAGCATTAGCGCACGTAGATGTTTCCAGCTTTACTTTTCTTTTCCACCATCAGTTCAAAACAGAGCTCCACAGAGAATTATCAAACTGCGGTATCAACACTTAAGATTGTTTTTTTTTTTGCGCTAAGAGAAAAAAAAACACTTTCGCTCACTCAGCAATTGTATAAGCTCTACGATGACAATGATGTATGCCAACTAAACGTACGAGCTCAAACACAGAGTAAATATAAGTTTTCCACCAAGACTATGACCAAATCTCGATCTGCAGCCGCTCAAAGTATGGCGCATTGTTATCGGAAAGTTTGTCTAAAAGAATCAAGTCGCACAGATCGAACAATAGCTCTCTATTTCGCGCAAGAAAAATATTTTTAATTTGCCTCGGCGACACCGATCTCAATAACACACTTTAATTTGTTGAGTGAGGTGGTTGGTCTGTTGTGTGCCTGTGATGTGAACTTTGCATATATTATATTTTTAATCATTAGCACACACGGATTAGGATGTTAGGGAACCTCTTCTGGTTTCTATAAATAATATCCTTGTTTCTCACTTCCAGGTAGCCCGTTTACACAGGGACTGGGATGTCAACGTAGGTTTCCTGAAGGATATTGTAACAGACCTTCGTAACATGCAAACTTTCACAACACTGTCGAAATTTAAAATGAAGTGCTGATTAAATTGAATATATAATAGCTGGGATTGGATTAGACAAACTTTAATAAAGGTACTGCAGGACGCACGTCAGTGCCCAGTGGGCGTCTCCCATGCAGTGACCGACAGGGAGTGTACCCGGCGGCCGCTGCGCGAGCCTGCTGGACGGCTGGGGTACTTGCACAAAAAGTGAGTCACCTGTAGTGGTGCCTTGCAACAGCAGAATGACATAATATTGCTTGATAACAATCCACCTTTGTATACGATCTGACATGATTTCCTCTGTAAATCGTTTGCGTTACGACGTGTAATTAGCCTATTTTTATTTGCATTTTATTATAATGTTCTGTTTCTTTTTATTTTCTTTTTTTTTCGAGCCGCACATCTTTGCTGAGCCCAGTTTGCTCAAGCAAGAGACAGAGTAGTGGAAACTTCTTATGACAACAGCCTTTCCTACACATATATTCCATAAAAACAAAGCAATTGTATAACTTGGGGCGATTCATGAAACTATATAGTAAACATGATAGCATCACAAGCGCGGCAATGAAGCCTAAAATAACGAACGGGTTGATAAAGTAAATAACGATAAAAGCGAAAGAAGGTAAACATATATGATTTACACTTAGTAGACATCGATTTGCACAACCATGACTGAGCTACTTCTCGCTTGTTGCAGCTTTTTTTTTTTTGCAATGAAAGTGCCATTCATCCAGTGGCGTGAGGCACTTTCAGGCCATTTCATACGGCTGCTATGTGCTTATTTGCTCAACACGTTTCGAAAAAATGGAGAGACGAAGCGGAATACAGCCTAATGCAGATCCCCACTAATGCTAAATTATGCGCTGTCACGAAATAACGGCAATTTAAGTGCACTGGAATACTGAAGCAGGCCGTTATAGAGCAGGAGCTCAATACTGATGAGTGCGAACGCTTCTGTAACGATCTATAAGCACGTAAAAGGTGTTTTATCTTTGTATTACTGGCCAGTCACTTTGTGTCTGGTGGTGCTAGCTGTAATCGTCTTTTTAGTGCAGATAATGTGATGTACAGAATATGAAAAGTCCATCGTAGGTCTTGTGAGAACACGATACCTAGGTAGTTGAAAAAATGGTATAATTAAAGTTAGATTAATGCTTTCTCTTAGTTCTGGGTACCAGAGCAAGCCTTTTTCTCGTTTCTGTGCATTTGCCACAATGTGTGTGTAAACGTGTATATATATATATATATATATATATATATATATATATATAGGGGCTTAACCTTCGCGAAATGCGAAGGTTTAATTTGCATTAATTTAGCGTTCCTTTATTTCATCTATGAAGCAGAAGTAATTTCCCTATGTTGTCCTTGGTGTCAGTGTTTAATGGCTTCTTATGATGTGACTCTTTATATACATAGAAAGGCAAGAACAGCATTCGGCAAATTAGCAGTGGTTAAATTTGGAATATACGTAGAGAAAGAATAAAGCAAAGGCAAAAAAAGTGGACGATAAGATAGCTTGTCGCCGGTGGGAGCGGAACCCACAACCTTCGTGTTACGCGTGCATTCACTAACTTGTGTATTTATGTTTGCTATATCTAGCTCTGGGAGTGTGAGGCCAGTGCCACTCAAAGCCATGGTTGGCGGATGTGCAACTTCCTTTCGTGCCCGCTAGCGCCACGTAACGCTTGACGTTAGGAGAGCCGGCACGTGGCCACAATGCCCTCGTATGCTGCGCATATATATATATATATATATATATATATATATGTGTGTGTGTGTGTGTGTGTGTGTGTGTGTGTGTGTGTGTGTGTGTGTGTATGTGTGCAAACTGCAATTTTAGGGCGTGCGGTTTTCGGTCGTACACATGCAGTACACGCTGTTTGGACACCGTAGCTTTTAAAGCCGTATCTTGAACCGTAATTTTTAATCTCTTTTTTTTCTTTGAGCAGCTCGGCTGACCTTCTAAGGGACGCACACACTCACATGAACGTGTGCGTGAGTCAGCGTGCGCGTTATTTGCGGAAAGAATGGCGTTATGTTCAATGCTGTAGAAATTAGGTACTCCGATATTTCGGATCATCTCGAAAATCATTTCAGGTGTTGATACGAAATTGTTTGATTGCGCTCCGCCCGTCACCGACATTGAGAACTCCACGTGCTAGTGAATTCGCACACATTCTTGTGAAATCGCAAGCTTCGCACTAGCGGCAGTGATCAGATATAAAGATTGTCGCCTTTCGTAAATTCACGCCTGCGATGAACATAACTAGAACGAGAATACACAGACTTCATTTAATCCATAGGTACTTATAGCTCCCATAGCGAATCTCTCAAAGATATGCCAGTAAGGTCTGGACAGCCGCTCCCTGCATCTGGTAATAGCGACAGCAAACTCGGACAACTATGGACAGACAAAACTGGTAGCCACGAAAGATGCAAATTTAGTCACATTGTTGACAAAGGATAAAAATGAACGTTAGAGCCACAAGGCGTCGCATAGCCATCGTGCCCGTGGAGTTTTGGGGCGCTACTATGTGGTAATAACTATTCTGATGAAAACTGGCTGCATCCCAATCAAAGGGAATGACATAGCAAAGGAACCTCGTGCTTCAATAGAAAACCAATCTTGGTGTCTCAGTAGTTATGGCGTTGAGCTGCTCAGTTCAAGGCTGCATGCTAGATCTTTTCATGGGAGGCCACATTTCGGTGGGACAGGAATGCAAAATACTCAAAGTTTCGCCTGAAAACAGAAGCATGGATTGAGGTAACAAATTAGTAGCCAGCTATATGAAGTAATCATAGTAGCTTTTTCAGCCGTATAAACTTGGAAACATTCGCTTACTAAGTGAATTAACAAGCATGATGTCAGCGTGCACAAGCAATCGGGAACGTATTTCACACGATGAGCGCGGATACTCGCGTTAAAAACGCTTTTTCGAGCAATCGCGGCTGCAGATCCTTTTCAAGTTGCGCAAAGTACGCATTTGTTGGCGAAGCCTTCCCGCGCTGCCGGACATGACGCGCGAGACTGAGCCGCGATCGTCAGTTCCCCTTAAACCCGGTTGCGAAACGCGCAGTTGCCGCCGGAGCACAAAGCCGCCCCCTCTCCCTTCCTCCCTCCCATCTCCTCACGGGCTTTCGCGCGACGGAAGACAGTGCGTTTGCGCTCCGCTTTCTTTCTTCACGCGCTCCAGATTAAGCCGTGATCACCAGCTCACCTTCGTATGCTTTCGCTCCCACATAGAGCAAATAGCGTGCGGCGATGGTTTCCTCGCCCTTGGACATTATACGCAACTCAAGGCGGCGGCAATGCCGACAGAAGAAATGCGCCTGGAATGTCCATATAATTGCTATCACAATTACGTGATCGTGCACCATGCATTGGGGGCACATAAAAGAACTCCGATATAGTCAAAATTATTACGAAGCTGTCCAATACCACGTGACTCGTAATGCAATCATGGCTCTGTCATATATTGGGAATTATTTTTTTTTCTGCAGAAAGACGTGCTTCGTGGTAGCGAACTTCTGCACTTCAAATGTAGCTGTCTCTGGCATGGCTAATGAACGCAAGTGTAGAAATATCTCCGAACACTCAGTCAGCAACAAGAACTCGATAGGCGAGCATCGAGTCATCCGCGCAACTGAAGCATTTTGTAGTGGTTTCATGTAATGCCCACACTGCTTTGTTCTCCAGCCAGTGGGAAAACTACCCTACCAACTCATAAATATGCCACATTCCCCGCTGTCCCGCGCGACAGGAAGTGGCTCCCGCTGCTGCTTCCTTTTACACTAGGCTGTAATTGCATTGGAATTGAGGAGAGACGTGAAAGCTATAGAGGACTTGGCGCTGTATTTGGTCTCCCATATTGTCTGCGTGTCATTCCAATGTCCATCCAGTTATCTCATCGAAATGTGTTGTGAGCCACTGCGTCATGGCATATGGTTCGATCTTTTCAACTTTTGCTGGGCTTTGTGGGCCACGCAACCGGTGAGTCTGGTGGTGTCTGAGCATAATTTCACAGGCGGCAACAGGAATAGTGAATAGGGCAAAGGTGAAGTCATACACGTCGAAAATAGCAAGTTTCTGTGTTGAAAAGATGCCGGCATAATAGCACCTTAATTTGGTCGAACTGCAAGTTAACAGCGCGAAATGACGAAAACAGAAGAACTACATAACGCGCCAGTTCTGTTTTCTCGTTTTTCATTATCTTGGTCCATTCGGGCAGATTTACTCGCAAAATAGAAATGCCTATGGTGAAAAGCGTGGCAGTTTGGGCGAGTTGGTATGTCATGACTGTTTAAGGCTTGTAGCGCAGCTCGGAAGAGCAACGAAGGAAGGAGGTAGGGGTAATCAAAGGGAACGGAAAACAGCGTGAGCGCTAACTTCCAACTGACAGTTTATTTCGTGACGTATTTTTATGGTGAGATCTTGCTGCTATCGTTGTTCAGATCCCGGTGATTATAAGAAGCGTACGACCTTTCTTTATATTTTTTTTGTATCAGGAAAGCTCAAACGCGGTTTTTCTAGGTCCATCCGCTCCTCCGCACCATAAGAGCCACAGTGGACACCGTAGAGTACCGGTCGAGGTCGTCGCCTGCAGAGTTCTTGTCGCATTGACACCTTCGCATCCCCATGCATGTCTCCGCCATCATCATCGTCCCGTTGTAGGCGACGGGTTCCCCTCATGGCGTACAGTTGAGGGAGAGTGTAGATGCTTACACGAGCTTTGGGCAAAATCAGCTGCATCAGGGAGAGCGTCTGCGAAGTAATTGCGCACGCCAGTAGATCAGTCCAAAAGCCAGAAATCGCCGAAGTCTGCCATTTCCATTTTTATTACCACCGTGCGCGCTATAGTGCTAGTCATTATCTGCAGGTCACAGCGTTCAAACAGCGCAAATTTGATGCGCCTATAGTTTGGCGCCTGTTGTCGCTTTCAGTACGCCTACGATTCGGTTCAATGAGTTGTTACGATGCCGCGTGCAGTGGGGCCAAACTAATCCTCTTAGGCAACAGCAGACAAGTGGGAATGATTATTTCGTTGCCATTACGCAGGCAACAACCACCGCACCACGTTTGTGTTCTCACACCACCGCTGTATTACTCAATACGGCGGGGACTCCTCAGTTCTTGCAAAATTGTCTCTGGATATGGCTAACGCGTCCTTGTATACTAGTACATGGCCATCTCTTCTCCAATAAATATAGAGCTCATTTCTTTTTTAGTATAATATGAACTTGTCTGATTCAACGTTAAGGTTATGCTTCAGGGCAAAGTTTTATGGTTGTGCCCGACGGAGTTTATTGCGCTCTGCGGCACTACTACTTTCGCAGCGTCGGCTGCCTACATAGACTTTAGCAGGGCTACATATACAGGGTGTCGCAGCTAATTTTAGCCAGAGCTTTAAAATATCCAAATGCCACGTACCTGCACAGAACAAAAGTAATGAAGTTTGCCGTCGCTTGGGAATACTTCAATTATTTATTTTCATTGCGCCTCAATACATATTTAATTGTAATTATTTATTCAACTTCTCAAATATTATAATTAGATTTAAGAACTCAACAACAAAACTGCAGATCGACATGAAAAAGTCCCGATATAACTTTCTCTTGCTCAATACGTGCAACATACAAGTGCTTTTCAGAGCATGAAAAAAGTCCGCAAACGCACGCAAAATTATCGCGCGAACGGCCGCTCAAGGCATTTTGCGTGTATTCAAGGGCTGCTTTCATGCTCAGAAAAATGTTACATATGTATGTATGTATATATATATATATATATATATATATATATATATAGTGCGGAAAAACTTGTTAATAACGTTCAAGTAATGCAATACTCACACTCGATCCGAGTCATGCTGAGGAAAATCGTAAATTACACAAATAGAGCACTCATGTTGCACTGCTACACGCATGGGCATTGACAAATTCGTGCAAATTATTAGTTCCATAGGCACTGTGATTCTTGGAGTAGTATCTCTAAGGATATAGTATGTAGTCATAACCTAGAAGGGCCTTGACAATTGCCACAATTGCAACATTTCGTAATGCTCTAAAGAAAGAGATAAATGAGACTCGAAAGGCAGGGAGCTTAACCGGGAGATAGATATCCAGTTTGCTACTCTGCACTGAGTAAGGGGTGAGGGGAGAGAGAAAGATAAAGAAAAGCGCTGTAAAATTCGTGTTAAATGAACATGCCTAATCAGGGCCATATTTAGAAATGTAAAGCCATCCCGACAGGTTTTCTTTCGACCAGGGAACCACGGAACCAATAAATTAATGGGATTCGACATTGGCAATGTGACAACTTAAGTGAAGTAAATTAGGAAATTACCCTTAAATGTTACTGAGGCGTCTTGATTGGTGCAACGAGCAAGTCGGTGAAGCATCTAAATTTTCAAGACCGCCTGCGAAGTTTTCAATGGCGCACGCTGCGAACCCTGCTTCCTCAGACCTCCCAGATGCCTTGATATACGTTGGGAACTCCTCACCACGGAAGTTACTGTGCTTGGTTGCTGGTTTTCTTCTGGTGCTGCAGTTTTTCTCTGTTCACATTATTTTCGTGCATCAGTAACAGGCAACGACGTTTGTGCTGCACCCTGAAGTCTTCTACTCTGCTGGGAGATCCTCCCCGCGGAGCTTGCCATGGAAGAAATGGTCTTGGACACGTCTGGCAGTCAGCATAGACCGCCCGCGGCTCGGAAGCGGCTCAGTTCGGCAGTAGGGTCCGACGCTACTGATTCCGAGCTTTCTGACTCAAGATCGGAAGATTCGGATGCTTTCATACCTGTCAAGCACCGCCGACCACGACGGACGTCTCCGGCGTCGTCCTCAAGTGAAGGGACTATCATATACAGCACCATCAAGACTACGACAGTAGCTTTCATTCCCATCGACGCGATGGTAAGCCTGAATGCTATCTCTCGACAAAAACTTAATGATTTCTTCTTCAAACTGGCCCCTGGACTAATCCAAGAGGTTCGCGTGAACCCCTGGAAAAATGTCATTGCCGTTGACACGACTGATGATAAGATGGTGCAAACTCTACTTGGTTTGTCTGAAATCTGTGGGGTCCACACACGTCCCTACATACCACAGGGTACAAATATAGTGGCTGGTGTCGTATCTGATGTGGACTTGGATCTCAAAGACGACGTTTTTAAGACCATGATCGTTTGCACGCCACCATGCAAAATAATTGGCGTTCGAAGGCTGGGCACGTTAAAGTGCATGAAGATACTTTTCGCCTCTGGAATGCTGCCTAGTCATATAAAGGCTGGACTTGTGCGCTATCCTGTTCGACCTTTCGTACCACGGCCTTTGCAATGCCATAAATGTTTCAAGATTGGTCATGTTCAGGGCTTTTGCACCAGAGATCTGGTCTGTGCCAAATGCGGTGGAAATCACCATGTCGATTCCTGTGAAAGTCAGGCATATCGGTGCCCTAACTGTAATGGTGAGCATTTGGCAACGGATAAAGGATGTCCCTCATTGAAGAATGAAGTAATGGCACTAAAAAAGAAAGCCATAAAGAAGGCAGCAGGAGATGAGAGCTCCCGTCGCCGTAGTGCTGCCCCAGCGACTGGAAAAGCAGCGCGTTCAAAGAGTGACAAAGAAACAACGCATCAGAAAGCAGGGGGGCGGACCTTCTGCCTCTCAGACACATCGTGGCCAGCGCTTCCATCGAAACCGCCGGAACAAGTATCTACAAAGACTTCGACCACAGTGGAAAGCACTGCAAACACAGTACCTAAACCGGTATCAACCAACGACGATGTGCAACTTGTCAATCTTCTAAAGATGCTTGTCAACGTCATAAGATCTCTAATCGCCGGTCGCCAGACTCCAGCAGCGTCAGCAGCAGAGCAACTTTTGGAGGCACTCGTTCCTGTCCTCGATGGCCTTCGCTAGACGTTTTACCGCAAACAATTCTAACAGTTGTCAGCAGCCTCGCCCCTTTGTGCTGCAATGGAATGTCCGGTCGATGCGACCGCGGCACGCTTATTTAGTCCTTCGACTAGTCGCTATGAAGACTGCACCAGACATTGTAGCGCTTCAGGAAACTAACGTCAGGAAAGACGAATATCGATTGCCAGGCTTCGTGGGTGTCCACAGTAACACTCGATGCGCGGAACCAGCTTGTGGCTCTGTCCAGTGTGTGGACGCGGCGCATACGCGCAATGCTTCAAAAGCATCAGTGTACGTTCGTGCTGACTTGGACTTCGCGGTTATTGACACAGACGGCATCTGTGACGATGAGTTTGAGTGTGCCGCTGTTACTGTGAGCCTCAGAGGTGTGTGTACGACGGTGGCAAGCATATACCACAGGCCTACACGTTCTTCCGATACGTCGCTACTTGAGTGCTTTGTGTCTCGGTGTGGTGCCTCGTTTGTGCTATGCGGGGACTTTAATGCCCACCATCCACGATGGTGTAGCCGTCCCCAAGACAATCGTGGGGCAGAGATTAACGAGTTCATTATCAAGAATGATCTCCAAATACTGAATGACGGTTCACCTACATTTATTGGTAGAGGAAAGGAGCATTCCACTATAGACCTTGCGATAACAACGAGAGATGTGTGCTTAGCCTGGTCATGTGAACCCGACCCGTGGGGCTCAGATCACCTACCCATTTGGTTAACACCAACATATACTGCGGGTCGCCAGGATGTCGTTTATACAGTTACTAACTGGGACAAGTTCCGACAGCTGATCTCGGAGGCACCATCTCAAGACAGCCTATTTAAACTTATAAGTGAGTGCTTACAAAAAGCTACAGTACAACGAAGACGGAATATCGGCAAACCAAATCCCGATCTCAAGCTTTTGCGGCTCCGCGCATGTCGACGGCGCGCTTATAGACGGGCGCAGCGCTCTAAACGACGCACCGACTGGACTATATACAATCGCCTTGATGCAGCCATACGGCGGCATACAAAACAGCTTCGTCGCAAGAGCTGGGAAGCTTTGTGCAGTTCGTTGCATACTGGAAGTGGTTTTGGAAATGCATGGCGCATACTGAAGGTCTCCGCACTCCTGCAATCTGCAGGAATCCTACGGCTACATTGAGCATCGCGACTGGCCAGTCACCAAAAGTAATAGCAGAGGCATTTGCAGACTTTTTCATCTCTCATGCATCCAGTGACACCAGAATTAGCGACCTTCCTTGTTTGACAAGCCACAGCACCGTAATCGCTTCCTACGGTCCAGCTTGCCAGATGGACGAGGCAGATTTCACTCTTGAGGAGCTGCGACACGCGCTGAGCCTCTCCAAACGCCGCACTGCTCCAGGCGCAGATGGTGTGACGTATCAAGCATTGCGGAACGTTGATAAGAGTTTCCATGACCGTATATTGGACGAGTATAATGAAGTATGGAGAACCGGTGTAATCCCTGCTGAGTGGAAATCGTCCGTGGTAATACCAATTTTAAAGCCCGGGCGTCCGGCAAGGCACCTGAAGTCCTACCGACCAATATCCCTAACTTCGAACATCATCAAGTTAATGGAGCGAATGGTCTTGTTTCGCTTAGATGTCAGGCTAGAGGAGCTGAATTTTTTCATGGCTTTCGTCGCCGCCGTTCGGCTCTTGACAGCATATCAGACCTCGTCTCAGCACTCGAATTCGCTAAAGAAAACAAGCATTCCGCCTACATGCTCTTCCTGGACATACAACAAGCTTTCGATTCAGTTCCGCATAAGGCGATTATTTTCGCTCTTGCAACCGCGGGAATTCCGGGTCGTCTGCTCCAGTTTCTGCATAATTTTCTGTCGGAGCGCCGGATCAAAGTGCGTGTCGGAGGAGTAACTAGTGAATACTGAAATGTGACGTGTGGTGTTCCACAGGGCAGCGTATTATCACCGCTTTTGTTTAACGCGGCACTCGCCGCGCTTCCAAGTCGTTTGCCTCGAGACACTGACTTCCCTGTGAGCATAGCTGTCTACGCAGA
The DNA here is from genome assembly GCF_038994185.2 of Dermacentor albipictus. NCBI lineage: Eukaryota > Metazoa > Arthropoda > Arachnida > Ixodida > Ixodidae > Dermacentor > Dermacentor albipictus. The sequence goes on from NC_091821.1 coordinate 444,999,866, forward strand.
TGACATTGCTCTGTGGATAAGCGGCCCCTCGCACCTTGGTCCGCGACTTCGTGCAAGCTTGCAAAGAGCTCTCAACGCTACTTCGGAGTACTTGGGTGAAGTTGGCCTGCTCATATCACCTGCTAAGTCGGCTGCAATAGCATATCACCCTAAACAACGCGCTCGTCGAACAATGAGCCGACTGTATCTTGACGAAACGCCTATAAACTGGGTGCGACAACACCGTTATTTGGGCTTAATTGTGGATGATCGCATCTCTTGGCGTCCTGCCGTTAAATCTGTACGACGCAAATCGCACTCCCTTCTTAAGTATGTGGCCGCCTTAACTGCTCGAGGTGCTGGTTGCGACCAAACAACGGCTCTTCAGGTGTACCAGTCATCTGTACTCTCAGGCATGCTGTACGCATTACCAATTTTGAACATACCACCTAGTTTGATGGCCCAACTGGAGCGAGATCATCGCGTTGCCCTTCGACTCATGCTTGGATTACCTCGTGAGGCGCAATCTATTGCATTACTTACTGAAGCGCATCAGTTACCCCTGAGGCTGCAAGCAGATCAGAGAGCTCTGTATCACATTGAGCGTCTGCACCGCGCATCGAATGGTCAATCGCTCCTTGATCGTCTGATTCACCGCCCATTATCTCGCATGGGAAAAATGGCGGCATTATTTATGGATATCACTACCATTTCTGAACATGCTGCTTCAGATACGTCTCCGCCTCCAAAAGGGATCACGAAACACATATTACCCATTTTCCTCACAATCCCTGACATGCACAAAAAGTCTGATATGGCTGTTTCGGCAATATTTCAATTGGCTCAATCTCACTTGTTCGGAAAGTTTCCAGATTATCTTCAAGTTTTCACGGATGCATCTAAACACAACGACGGTCAAGGCGCCTCTGGAGCCTTTTACTGCCCTTCAACAGAAGTACGACGTATCTTTCAAATACCTCATCCAACTTCGTCAACAACTGCGGAACTAGCAGCGATTAATGTTGCACTGAAATACATGCAAGAGGAGTTAATTACATCGAAGGTTGTCATCTTTACGGACTCCCGCGCTGCCCTTAGCAGGTTACAATGCAGTGAGCTTGATTGTCCACTTGTGCGCAGCATTAATGACTCTGCGAGCAAAATTACATCACGTGGGGTATGTCTCGTAGCTCAATGGATACCTTCACACGTAGGAATCGCCGGAAATGAAGAGGCTGATCGGCTCGCTTCAAGTTGCGTTCATAACAACTGTGACTGCCCAGAAATTACGTGCAAGCTTGATGACGCTCGTCTGCTGATTCGTCGCCACCTACTCAAGCAGCATCCAGATCAGCGCGTCGCAAATGGAACGTTCCCGCCCCGTGTTCGCGGTCGAGGCTTGCCTCGTCGCGCTAGAGCACAACTGCTCAAGCTGAGGGTTGGTTGCGTGAACGTGCACGAACGTTTATACAGACAAGGGCGTGCGGAAAGTCCATTGTGTACGTCTTGTGGCTGTTACGAGACACTTCAGCACCTTATACTTGAGTGTCCCGCTTTCAGTGCGCAGCGCATGTCACTAGTGAGAAACTATCATCTCCTTGGCCTGCGGTGTGCGACACTCGAGGAATGTTTATACCCCAGTGGCTGTGCATCTAAACGTGATCAGGCCCATCGCGCCCTACTAACCTTTATAGACCTAACTAACTTAGGTTCACGTTTGTAGCATGAACACTCGACATTCAGTTGTAGCGTGACCTTTAGTGACCGGCCATACTGTGTGTGATCAGTACTGTACCCTAACGCTTCTTCCTTCGAAGATGGGAGGTGGCGGGTTCAAACACCTTGTAGTGTATATTGTGAACCGGTGATTACGTACAGGTGATTACGTGAAACGGTGATTACGTGCAGCTTCACTTGGCGTCTCATCGTGGAGAACACAATCAGCCGCGTAGCGAACTAGCCATGGACGTGGTTGATAATTGTGGTGGCTGTTCGACGCGGCGTTACTTTAATTCCGGCTGTAGAGTTCTACTTTAGTCTTTAGATTTGTCCTGTTGCAGTGTTCTACTTTGGTCTTTAGATTTGTCCTGTTGCTCTCCTTTCCTTTTTCCTTTTTCCTCCCCTCCTTCCTATCTTCCATTTCTGTGTTGCTGTCGCCTCCCTTCAGAAGAGTAGGCAGGCGTTGTGCCCCTTCCGGTGGCAGTTGCCAGCCTGCTCCTCGCTTTCCCTTTCCTGTTACCTGTGTATATGTGTATATGTGTGCAAAACAAATAATAATAATCACCACGAGTCAAGTGTACTAATTACACCGTACTAGAAAATGCCATCACTAATGTCTACTGTATGTTGACTGTACTGGATGAATTTTCTATGTGTAATTCCAAGAATTTTTTACACACTTGTTACGTCTCTGCACTTAGGTAGATATGCGTTGATACTGCTCATTGCACAAACAAATTTACCGAGATGTTTCGACACGCAGGGTAACAGAAATGCAAATATACAAAGTCCAGCGAAAATATCTGCTTCTCTTTAAAAAGCACTTGCTCTATCACCGCTCGTTTTTTTCTCCACCTAAGGGCTAGTTAGTTAGGGAAGCACGAAGGCAATGCAGCGTTTCTTGAGACAAACTAAACTCTTTGAATGTGGTCGGCTTTGCACTCAATTTTCATGCCTGTAGAAGTCCCCCCTTCTCTGTGTCCTCGTGCCTCTCTGTCTCCTTTCATTGCCTTTCGCACAGCTTTCGCATGCGGCAGTATTACAAATGCAAGTGGAAGCTACTCCAGCAAGCGCTCTAAATTTTATGTGCATCCTTCTTTTTCTCTTTTTTTTTGCTTTTCAAAGTGTGTAATTACTGTTGCACACCGTAATTTTGCCTCCTATTTCTGCTTCTTATGACCACCTTATGGCTACCACGTAACTCTGATCGAAACCTGTGGCAATTCAGTCCGTTTGACACCTTATCCCAGCGGTTGCGAAAGTATTGCACCATTTGCCTAGGCTGTAACCCACTAACTGCCCGACGGGAACAGCAACGCCAGGCTGTCCGCCCCTGGCCCCAAGAGTGCGACGTGCCCTTCTAAGCGGTGATCAACGCCTTTGGTTCCACGGCATCCGCGCTGCTGCTTGACCATTACAAGACCGCTGAACAAACGAAGTAGAACATTCTTTATGACGCTGCTGCTTGTGTAGATTATTCCCCAGCGTACTACCAGCCAACGTGTGAAACTAACTGCGTAAATTTTCGCCGGTGTTTCCAGATGGCTGAACATCTACTGCATCGTGCTGGATTAGATTGCGTCACGCAAGCTTAACGACGTTGCATTTCTACTACAGCGTCATTTATAACACTACGTTCCACGCTGATCTCGTGGTGCTATGCAAGCGCCACGATTTATCTAGAACGTAGCAACAACGCTACGCACACTGCATGCAGCGCTATTACAAATCTGAGTCCCTTTCTTTTATTTTGAGGCGAAATGCTGCAAGACGGTGTCGGTGAGATAACTTGCGAAATTCATTGTAATAATAATAATAATATTTGGGGTTTTACGTGCCAAAACCACTTTCTGATTATGAGGCACGCCGTAGTGGAGGACTCCGGAAATTTTGACCACCTGGGGTTCTTTAACGTGCACCTAAATCTAAGCACACGGGTGTTTTCGCATTTCGCCCCCATCGAAATGCGGCCGCCGTGGCCGGGATTCGATCCCGCGACCTCGTGCTCAGCAGCCCAACACCATAGCCACTGAGCAACCACGGCGGGTGAAATTCATTGTGGAACTCCCAATAAAGGTACCTATCATGGATGAATGAACATACAAGGATTTAATTGGGTGTTGAATTCAGCACCTCATGACCACTTCGTAATTCTTTTTTTATAAGTGACACCAAATACCTTTCGTGACGCTTATGCGCTGAGAGGCGACCAAGCGCACTTGCCTGCCGTAAACTGAAAACTGAGTTGATCAAACCTGGTGTGCTCGGGGCGACTGTACAGAGCGGCTCAGCACTGATAATCACTGAGTTCATTACAGGGCAGACACCAGAGTGCTGCGACACTATGTTGTTGTCCGTGGTTGCAAAATGCAGACGCACTATTACGACTGCGATGTAACAAAAAAAAAACAGAATTCGCCAAATAAGCATATCGTACTTTCACCTGCTCGCATCATTCCTTTCCAAAACGAAACAAAGCAACAACAACAAAAAAAATTGCGAGGAGCAATCCCCACAGGACTAGGTTCCTATGCAAATCGCCAGACGTCGAGGATCGATCTTGCGGTGAAAAATATATCATATGTCTGAGCTTACGAGGTGTGCGCCGTTCGGGAACCAGCACTGCAGCGGTACCGCAGCTGTGTAATTTTTCATTCGTTCGGAGTTTCACTATATTTCACAAAGCTTGCTGTTTTACGAACAAAATATTGTAGACATATTATTCGAATCTATTCGTTTGTCTACTTCCAACCTGCGAGCTGCGGATATAGGGTCGGGCTGACCTTCAAGTTTCCGCCGCAGCAACTGGAAATATATATGAAAAGTTCAAAGGGGTAATTCTTTCATAGGAATGTTACAACTTATTTCGTAGCTCTCATATGCTGGTCGTAATGCACATTAACCGCTATCCGAAAAAAGAATTCTACAACATCGAAAGGACCTACCGTCACAGAAGAACGCCGTGCAAGCGTTATTGCGCTTTTTGCGATATACCGGCGTGTGTGAACGACTTTGACTGGAACGCCTTCTGTGTGCGTCTCCCTGTGTGCGCGTTCCTTTTTTCCCCCACATTTTAGCGTTTTCCCCTCTGTCATCTTTCTAACCCCTCTCTACCATCCCCAGTGTAGGGTAGCAAACCGGAGACTGATATCTGGTTAACCTCCCTGCCTTTTCTCTTCATTCTCTCTCTCTTTCCGACTTACGTTGCCTCACATCACCATAACATCGTAATTGCGTTGCTTAAGCGTTGTTGAAGAGTCGCTGTTTGCTAAAACCGGCTGAATAAGAGAACATCATAAGGAATGCCAACAGACAGCTTTTATATGTAGCGGTTTTTTTACGCATAGACAGAAAATCCTGTACATGTGGTTTATGGTAACATTATTTCTTACAATTGCGCAAGCAGGCTTTTCTTACACAAAGTTACTTAACCTACTGAAATGTTTATGCCTTAAGGTAGAAATTACCTCGAAAGATTCTTTTTTTCCAAGAAAGTTAGAAACAGTGGTTGCTAAACTCTAAAACACTGCAAGCCGATGCTGCACATTTCATAACACGATAGCACAATTCATAAAGCATGGCTAGAATTGCTCTTCGCATCGTTAGGCAGGTGCAGGACCGCCGACAATTTCTTCCGAATGATAGCCAGGTTTCACCAAAGAAACAAACAGAAATGAAAAACATGAGACGAGAAATACACCGTAAGCCCGTGTTAAGTTTCTCAAGCAGACGGTGATTTCCATTAACGACTTCCTGCAAACCCTCAAGCGTGGTGCTAAGGCTATTCCTGGATCCTTAATTAATACGGAAGTGAGCGTTTCGATTGCCTAAGAGCACTGGGCGGCTCATACGCGAAGGGAAGATTTACGGCACGCGTGACGGTTTTGGGAAGAGCCGCTCGGACAATATATATATATATATATATATATATATATATATATATATATATATATATGTGTGTGTGTGTGTGTGTGTGTGTATGTGTGTGTGTGCAGTAAACCAGCAGAGAGGATGGAACACCAGTAATAATTAGTACATACTAATTCTATGGAATATAAGGCGTTAGCGCGGACTGCGCATCATTTGAACGCAGTCTGCAAAAAAAAAAAAAGAACTATGCTTTGAATAACTTTTACTCATTTGCTGGAGCACCTGTCGCAATCGCTTTACTTTTGCCCCAAGTTTAGGTTTCCCTTTTTTCCTTGTATTTTTTTTTTCAGTGTGTTCAACATCATTTGTTTTTGGGATTATGAAATACAGTCCGTAGGAGTTCTCTCAAAAGTTTCCGAGAGTTAGTGTCTGCAGGTGTTTCCCTACTTTTATGCACGCATTTTTTCGCGAAGGAGAATGTTTCCGCTTGCGCGTTGAGCATTATTTCATTTTGTATTTCATCCCGCTAAATTTCAGACATCGCGAACATAATATGCATTAGGCTCTGTAGTGTCACGCACCAGAAACGCCATTTGAAATTGAAACACCTGGCCGTGGGAGAGAGAGAGAGAGAGAGGGGATGGAGGGAGAGAGAGAAGGAGGAAAGGCAAGCAGGTTAACCAGACTGATTCGAGTTTGCTACCCTACACGTGGGGGACCTCGGTATAATTTTGGCCACCTATTTTTTTTCCCTTTGTCTTTCTTTTTTCTAAAGGGCGCACAATACACGGTACAAGTGTTTTTGCATTTCTCCCCCGTTGGGAAGCTGCCACTGCTGCAGTGATCATACCCGCGACCTCGAGCTCATCAAAGCAGCGTCACAGCCGCTAAGCTAGCGCGTCGGGTGAGACAATGCACTGAATTCTCATGTTGCGGTATAGTAAGACAACGACACGCTAGAAACGTGATGCTTCTGCTCAAACTGTTGAGCCATTCGGAAAGTTTCCTGAGCCTTGTTTTTCGGGGCATAGGGATGTTTATTCACGTTAATCAAACCCGCGTTTCTGTGAGCGTGCGGATCGGGAAATATTTCGTGCACATCACACAGACACGTCCCATACCGTATGCGTTCACAGCCACCGTGCACAAAACCTGAACAAATTATTCACGGTGCTCTAAATCTTTCCTTTGCCTACCTGCGTATAGCTGAGACAGAGATCGGGATATTCGCCTACGATGCTGGCACGCAGTGGGCAACCAGAGATGATAGGCTAACGTCACAGGTAAGTTATAAAGTTCAAATTAGAAGTAAATTCTTCAGAGACTGATGGCACAGAAAACTCCAATTTTTTTTTCACAGAAAAGAACGGGTAGAAAAATAAAGGGATTATCAGTTTAACAATTGGATTTCTTTTTATGTCTAATGCTCCAATGAGAAATATCTGCTTTAATTCGCACAATGGTTTGCTAACTTCAAGCAATACGTGAATGCTCTGCATTCGGTCAATACTGTACGAAACATAATTGCGAATTTTCGAATTTCCGGCAACTCTACCATGACCGAAGCAATATAAATCTCAAAGCGAAATAAAAAAAATAGTGTCTTTTACCGTCCTTTCATATTTTATTGATTGCATATGGAGTCGCTAGTCGCATATAATTTCCGTGAGTGACATCTGCAGTTACTATGGCTGCATTGAAGTAATTCAAGATGCCCACTATCCCCTATTCTCCTTGCAAAACATCTAAATTCAGTTTATTATGTTTCTATTCATGCAATACACAGAAGTAAAGGCTGCGTAAATGAATAACTTGACCACTTACACTAAAATTCTACAATTATGCGCCAAGTAAGTATTCACCGCTCTAACATTTGCCTTCTGCAGATAGGAACATTAATTTGCTAATCATCAAACGTGTCATCTAATATCACATGGTTGAATTCCTTGAAAGGTGCATTAGTCAGCATTTGAATGTATTGAAGAAATGCCATCTGCCGGAAAAAAAAAACACCAACCCAGCCACGCAGCCACGCATAAACACCAGCTACACGGCCACGTATGAACGCAACATGCGTTTGCACGCGTAAACAGAACAGCTACTTGCGCGATCCAAGTTTAATTTCTGTTTGGTTCCTCGAATATTGCAGTTTACCAACTACAAAGACGTGAGATATTGTTATTCCAGTAGAATGGACTTTGCTTCCTGAGTACCGCTAGTTCCGAGTAGAAAACTAGGCGCTATGCATTCTGCTTCAAAGCAACGCGACAGGCTTTACAATTTCTTTTCGTGTACCTTAACGACATTGGCCTAATTGGCATGTTATTTACGCTATTTAAATCAGTCCCATCACATTTGTTTCATCTGCACATACCTCTATCATGTTTTTTCCACACTGTTCTTTTTTTTTTTCTTTCCCGCCCCCCTCTTCGTAGGCATTTTTGTCACCGATCCCCTTCCATATGCAGAGTACCGCGTAGTGTGTACGCCGGCCGAATTTTTTCATTTTGGTGAAGAGATTTCTCTCTTTCTCTCTGTATCTTTCTCTAAAGCGACTGCCACGTGAAAGGTCAAGCAAGTGCTTTTCCGTACCGCGTCACATTATGCGCAGAAAACAGCATTATCGAGATGATTGATCCAGGAATGTAGATATATTCCCACTCTCTGTAACGGGAATAATGCCAGCTGCCTCACAAAGCGGAGATGGTCGTGAAGATTCTTTCCGAACCGCTTAGAAATCATTAATTGCCGGCTCGCGTTTATTTGCGGAAAGCGGCGTTCGCATGACGGTGGATGATTCTGTTGTTTACAGAGCCATAAAGAACGCTTCGGATTTCCATGCTCTGCAGAATGACGTTATCCGTATACATAACGCAACGATTGGTTCATGTATAGGAAGAATAGTGTGGCCTTATTATTTTTATGTGTTTCTTTCATATTCACCAAGTGATTTTTTGCAACACAGGTCGACTAGATAGTTATCTCTAAATGCGTATATAGGTTTACCCTTACCTAAAGTTGTCTGGGAATTCAATTCAGCTACACGATTCCGGTGGCATTTGCGTTATTTCCACTGCAATTAATTATCAGCGCCTTCTTCTGCAATGTTTCTGAACTACGCATCAACTCACCAGGTCAAAGCTGAAATGCGTTTGTACCGCTGTTGCCCCCGTAAACGTTGGAGACGGTTGTCCTACAACAGCACGACCCAATTTACCCTAAGTGCCTGTAAAGGCTACCTGATTGTGCTAGAATGTATCTGCTCAGAAAGCTCATGTTCTACTAAGCGCTCTTGAGTCACGCCTCAGAATAGCTATCTTTCGTTTATGTCATAAACGTATTGATTTTCCTCGTCACGGTAACCATGTCATCAACTGCACACACCATCTCTTGTCCAAATTATTCGAAAGTAGCTTAGGCTACAATTGTCCGCACTGTTCCATTAGAGAGGGAGAAAGGTAAATTCTAGGAGATCTAGGCAGCAATGTAAATTTTATATAACGAACATTTTAAAAAAAAACTTCGAAAATTCGCAATGAAAGAAATAATAATAGTACGAAGTTCGCAAGGCCGTTAATCTGCCCCAGAAACTGAGTAAACACCATCTTATAGCGTATCTTTCTTTGTTTCTTTCTTTCGCTGTTGCTTCTCTTTTCTTTTTGCAGGCCCCTAGTTATCGGAATGCACTTGCTTCCATCGTTACCATAGTCGCTCACCTGTAGCCCTTCAAAAGCATGTCATGCCATGCATCAGGTCGCATCGCATATATGCTCATAATTCAGCATTCTTTAATTCATTGGATGAAAATGGTCCGTAATACATATCCATTCTTCATGTTTTAGTATAAGTAAGGCCGTCAGTTACGGAAATACGCACACTTTTTCAATAATATATGTTTTGCTTTGTTTCTATTTTTTATTTATTACAATGGATAGGGGGCGGGGATACTACTTCATTTTATACCTAATCATGATAACAATATTTTCCTTCATGTTCAAGAAAAAATGCGGCACCATTGCGAAAAATCCCGGGTTTATGCCTCCTGTGCTTTAAGAGCTCCAAATTTACAAGGTTTAAAGTTAGATCCGGCGCTAGTCCATTCGGTTTGGACGCTTGCTAGAGCAGTCAATTTGGCTGATTTTACGTAATAGACAGTGTATAAACCTATAAGTATAAAGTTGCCCGATCGAACAGTCACAGTTCTGTCCTGAGCAATGTACAGGCTGGTCCTTTACGAAAGGGAACAATCGAACTCGTGGTCCGTACTCCGTGGATGCTGCTTAGAGCACTAGCAAAAGGCAGTAAGGAGAAGCACTCTAAAAGCTCGTCCGCTTGTGGCATCATCTGTTGGTGGCCAGAATAACCAGATATGGCTGATAGGCGCGCGACTGCTGGACTCCGTTGTAATTCAGACGGACGCACTATAGGGGCGGTGGCCTGCCGTGCAGCCTTTGCTCCTAGCAAATCGCGCTCGGTACGCCAGTGCACTGGTAACGTGGAAGCGCCCGCTAGTTAAGAGGCACATCCAGAGTATTTTCAAGCGCAAGCATTCCTTGGTGATTACCCCGGCAAAATGAGCCCGCTACGCGTAAAGTGTAATGCGTTCTATCTGCCAAAAAAAAAAGAAAACCTAATGTGTCAAATATAACATTTAATCATTATAACAGTGTAAATGTAGACGGCTGGTAGCTTTATGTGCGATAATGAACCACTGAAAAAAAAGCGATTAGAAAGAATACCCATATAAATACATAGGGCCCATAGAAAATTCATCGGGACGCCTATGGTAGGCGCGGGACCCTTAAACTTAAGGGTGGGCCAACCTAAATTTGGCATAGGCCAACTTGAAATTTAGGGGTAGGCTTATGCGTACTTAGACAAGTCCAGTAGATTTTCTGCATACTTTTTTGCGCTATGCTGCTCTGGCGCCCCACTTCACCGCACAGCTTAAATCAACCTCACCTGATTCAGGGCGGTTTAGGAGAGGTAAGTGTACTCAGGTCAATCTTTAGCCTAGGTAATTAAACGTAATTATTTCGTTAATTAATTATGCAGACTTAGTTATTCTTATAATGACGACAGTTTCTTAATTAATCGATTAATTATTCTGTCCTAATAAATGCATGGCGGATACGCTTGTATAAGTAGATAACTAATTATCAAATTCAGAATTCCCTTAATCATTCATTGACTAGTGTTGCTTAAAAGCAACACAGCAGAAAAAAGTTCTGGCCGGGTTTAAGTATTCAGTATGAAGTTTTCGGCTATACGTCTTCAGCCAACACGGGATGACAAGCAGCAAGCGTCATTTGTTGGTTTGAAGCAGAAACGAGGGACGAAGTTTAGCGGGCGACTGGCGTTCTTTTCAAAGCACGGTCACGGGAAGCAGACCGATGTCAGATCTCCGGCTGCAGTGGTGTTACACACGTGACGTAAATCAAATGGAATACACACTATGGTTCACATAGGACGAGAGCTGCCTATACATATTCCAAATGAAGACTTAGGAGCCTTGGGGCGAAGCCCACTTCCAGTTTACTGCCTGGTGCTTTCCCCCTATTGCGGAAACATATTTCCACAAAACATTGTTTTTTTTTCTTTTTGTCAGTTACGTTTCTTCTTGATTTGTTTGCACATTTAGATTTAAAGTAACCGTTCTTTCTGGGTATTTACGTGTCTTGTCCCTAAAGGGCTCACTATTCTTCACTAGGCTCCATTCATTTAACATGAGTAACTCTTCATAAGTCTAATAACTTGACCTAAATTTAGTTAGACTCACAATTCTTGATCATCCTCCATTATTCGTCGTCACGCTTAAATAATCTCATAGTAAGTAAACTTATTTGTCTTTATTCACCTCAATTATACTTATACCTCTTCAGTACTCAATATATATATAGTCATAGTCATAAAGCTCAGTAGTCACACGTAGCCATAAGGCATTCTCATAGATATATGTCGATAGGATCTCACATATACCTATGCATGCAGTGCATCGTGTCCCACGTTACAGACAGACGTACGAACGGAAAAAGTTCCAAGGGAGGTAGCCCTAGAATGTTTATGCATTAAGATACGCCGGAAGTACCTAATAACTACCGGGCCTATGCTGACACTTCCATGCTTCCAATGCGCATGCGTATACGACACGGTTTGCTAGCAGCAGACGTTGTGCTGCCTGCCCCGCTTGCTGCGCAACAGTAAAATTGGGTGGGGGGGGGGTGTTATTCGAGCTAATTCTAGTAGGCGCTTCCCTATTGGCCACGCCTGGTTAGTCTGGCTGTCAATAGATGACGCTGCAAGCGGACGTGCTTTGCCTTACTATCACTTGCTGGCGCTGTAACCAGTCTCCGTAGAGCAGAGGCCACGCGCTCGCACGTACCTTTTCATAGAATAACACCGTGTACATGCAACAAAGGACAGTCATTGCGGCTAGCCGAAGCATACTTCTGCATTACTGGCAAATATCAGGCTTACTGCAGCCGGAATCCCGGTGCTCTCTGCTGTGCGACGCGTTCACGGAACCTGACAATAACACCGAGCAATTGTGTGGCAGGCTACGGGCACACATTCCTTCGTTTCGATTCGGCGGCACCGTTCGCCTTGTGGAATCTGCTAATGTCGGCACCGCCGTTTTCGAGAAACGATCGGCACGGGCCGAGAAGCATAGCGTACTTAACGATGACGCGTACGAAACCTCGCGTTCACTCGCACACTAACGCGAACGGCGCGTACGCTTACGGAACCTACACCCGAACATCCACACTCACTCACACGCACGCCCACACGCAAGCACGCGAAAGGGAGAAAGTGCATTCGCACACGAAGGGTCTCGTTTATAAACGCAACACTCGCGCGTACACACATGCGCGCACAGGCGGGCGCACTCTCGCCCGTACGCCGACGCGCAATGGCTCCGCCATAGGGGCTGAGGGAACGATTGAGGCAAAGCGGACAACTTGCCCGGCCATACCGATCCTCATTACTGCGCGGTCAGAAAGCGCGGGGCAATTTTAGGGCGCGCTAACAGCCAACACATAACGCGAGGACCGCGGTGCCGTTACGTTGGAGCAGTTTGGTCGTTGCCATTATGCGCGCTACACAACGTCGCCGCACTCTCGTCCACCGGCGCGACCCGGGAGACGGGGCGAGCGACCTCGTCATGGCGGATTGGCGCCGCAGCGCGAGACCTCGGCAAATTGCTCGGGCCGCCCCGCGCCGATGTTTTCCCTTTCATCGCTCCCTTGTTTGCTTAATGCTGCGCATTTTTTTTGTTTTCCCTGCCCGGTTGCTTGTTCGCCGTTTTTATCGTTCAGTAGCGTCTGGCTGAGGTCGGCTGACGCGACCGCTCGCGAGCATCGTGACGTTCGGGCGGCAACTGATGCGCCTGTGGAGCGAGCGGGTTTAACACGTACGGCAGCAGGGCACAGCCATTAAGGCATCTGTTTGTCGCAACGGCGAGCGCCTTTTAAGCATAGCCTGTACCGCCAGGGCATTCTTTCGTCTTCCGTTTTTATTCGGGGAGTGGGAAGTGCTTCTACGTACTTTGCACGGCAAGTCGCGTAGCTTCTTTTATGCAAGCCCACGAAGCGTGTATGTTGCGGACTTGCCATTTGCTTAAAAAGAAGATTACTTATAACTTGATTTGTTAATCGTCTGGCACGAAAGTCTGGATCCGGCGCGCCGGTTTCGAAACGTTTCCTTATACGGCAAGCAGAAGCAGACAAGCGGATCCATTTAAAAGTACCCTAACGCCATGCCCTAAAATGAGATATGAAAGAAGAACGTATTTATTCCCTAAGGAGACAACTTCTCTTAAATCGCAAAACTACTTGGATGTACGACTAACTATAGACATCGATGCCTTTTTACATTATGACGCCATGTTTTTGCATTATATATTTCTGTTCGATGCATACGGCGTGTAACGGCAATATATTTGTGGGATCTGGTCAGGTGACATTCGCACTACAACACCAGATGCACAAGACCGGAAGTCTGCACAGAATAACGTTGACACGACAAAATATATGTCTTCATCGCAGATGTTTAGGAACCTCTAAGTTATCGCAGTAGCATTAGAGTCGTATATGAAGTTTGTCCCAGCAAAATTCAGACAGAGTTTATATGCAAATGCCAAGTATCTGGACAGAATCAAGGTAACTCAAATGACTTCGAAATTTTGTCTAGTTAGAAAATTAGTCTGAACTAATTATTCAACTTCTGAAATTTCAGAACTCGACGAAAAGTGTCCATGACTTGAAAAACTCCCAATACATTGGAAAGCAATTTGGCAGCAATAGACGACCTTCTGGGGCAAATCAGCTGAGCGAAAATTTGTGAGATGGAGGAAACTTGCGAAAGGGTAATGGTGTCATCCACCTTGAAGTACCACGAAACTACGAAGGAAAGCTTTGGGGTTTTTTGATAGAGGAAGCTTCGCTGTTGTGGAAAAATTGGTCATGGCCTGGGAATCAAACCAGGCCTGGACCAACGCTTTCACCGGGATGGCAGCTCTGCCATCAGAACTATACCAGGAGGCTATGAAATCACAGACTGAACGCGAATTAATGGACAACTCGAAGCGCAGGGCTATAGACATGAAAAATCAGACAAATCAGACACGTATGCGCTGAGAAGATACGGCGATCACATGACCATGGAAATCCTTGAGGCCTTTACAATTTATGAGTTAGGAGCAACTCGCGTAAGCGCCCCTTAAAAAGCTCTTTGCGATAAGGTACGTAAGTCGCTAAAGTTAATCAGTTTCGATTGTGTACATATCGTGTATTTTATATTTATTTAGTTTTACGATTGACGAATGCGAAGCAGGAGTTGACTGACGATGACTCACCTTCCCTTTCTTCCTTTCTCTCTTTTAGCCCGTTGCGAATGGTATATATCTGTGCAGACTTCAATAAAGATGTTGTTGGTAGTCAGCACTGCTCCTGTGCTCTTCTTTGCCCGGGTGTTCATTGACGCCGTTCAAAATGAATGACCCGTACCAACTAGCTCACAATCAAACTCTTCTATGTTCGTGGGATAGCAAAGATTATGCAAGAAAAATCAGCCGCACTGTTCGTTAAACTATTATATGTCTACTGACAATCACTGTAGAAAACGCGTCAAGGTGGAAAAATGAAAATGCGAAAGGGCTTCCAGTGTAGTTTACATAGTATCGACAATATTCAGAATACTCAATTCAGTCATGTTTCATTGCCCCGAGGATGAAAACCAAGAAGCTCTGTGCTTTTCAAGCAAGAGCATGGTGAGAAAAAAGAAAAGCAAAATAGTAAATCGTAAGGAAATAATAAAAGTAGCTTATAGGGAAAACGAGGAAATTGTGCAGAATGCTGCTTCGATATGCTTCAGCAGGAGTGAGCAATATTTGATCCATGGTCGACAGAATATGTGCATACCTGATATGCCTGCATGCCTTACAATGTAACAGAACGTAACCGGGATAGACACCAGACGTATCTAATGGCGATCGCACGTTCCGTGGCTTTATTCGATAATGAATGCTTAACCGACAACGCATATTATGGCAAAACAAATTTGAAAGCTGTCTTGTAATGTTTGTGTAACCAGCAGTTCTAAACCTGCTGGACAATTCAATAAAGGTATTACCAACCAAGGCATGCCTCGTTTATGTGCAGATGTCTTTGTGATTTTCATTAAGACGAACCTTTCTTACCATTGCGAAAAAACAAACATTCTATAAACTAAACCTCGAGATCTTAAGGCCATGGTGGGTTCTCGTAATTTTGGCGGGTGCAGCCCAGCGCCCACAAAATCTTTATTTGTTATCTTTGTTTCTTCTATTAAGGGCCGCACGGTGATAGATAACAGGTGGCGAGGTATGACTGAATTCCAGCCGCTAAACATCCATTCAATCGTGTAAAACCCTTAGAGGAGTATCAGGTACCATTGCGTAATTTCTTCGCAAGGTTTTATATTCATCGCACACCGTTTCGAATTCCATCAGTCCATATTAGCTTCTACGAAACCCGAGTACGACACTTCGGTTAGTATGGCAAGAGCTGGCAGGTCTCTTTAAATATGCGTCTAACCACGTGAAAACGGGATCGCAGCCTTCAAATTGCGTGCAAACTTCGTGCGTGACGAGAAGTGCGCGAGCAAGATTTATAGCATATTGACAGTGAGGATCACAAGCTTCAGGTGGGCAGCTAGCGGATGAGGTAGTTGGTCGCTTTCTCAATAATTAAGCGCCCCCAGTTCACTTATAAAGTATGCACGCGAGAATCCTCTATGGTAATGACGATGTGACAAATCTTATACGGCGACAAAAGGGCATCGCCGCCTACGTTTATCCTAACGTCAGCTTGCTGCAGTATAGCTTTTCAATCGAGCTGAAAATTAACGTTACATTCTGGCACAGTGAGCATTTAAAACAAGCGTTATGAATAACCAAGATGAATCTGAACAACAGCATACTGCTGGCGTACTCCTTTCTGCAGCAGCTCCGCATGATTCATGAACGCGTCTCTTTTTTTTTACTTTTTTACTACATGGTATATTTCGAAGATGTTGGCGGCTTTAGGTTGTTCCAGCTTCTCCTTTTCGGAGCGAACAAATCTAGGCTCTAATATGAAACAACAAACCGAGACCGAGCAAACAAATGGCACCAAGAAGAGAAATGTCAGAGTCAGGTGACATAAATTCGCCAACACCCTTCAGGATACAAATCACATAGACCAAATTCGAACACAAGGTCATCTGACGCAAGTCTAGGAGAAATTATCTAATAAATCTTTGAAGGTGAGCAAGAAATGTGTGCACGCATCATATATAGTAATAATCATTAGTGTACTTGAACGACTTATCGTTTGATTGGTGCTAAACACCTTCCATGCGTCATTCGACGTTTTCATATTCTCGTTCTTCTGTTTCTTCAGGCCTCTTTTCTTTTCTTAAGCCGTCAATTTGTGTCTTTTTTCGTAAAGTTTCCTAATTTCATGACATTTCATCGGCATGACATGTAATCTTAAAGCAACTCTAAATGTAATCGTGTAACCCTAAAGCAAAAAATTGAAAAAGATAATTAGAGAACCTGCAAGAAAGTGCTGCGTTATTTCATGCAATTCTTCTTTGTTAGGCTATATAAATTTACGTTTTATGCACCTGTCAACCTATAAGTTGCGCAATTCCTGTCGCAGGCACGACATGAGAGAAAATGAAACGAGAAAGAAAGAAGGAGCGTTGTTAGCAGAGACTAAAATTCAAATTCATGCGGTAGCATATTTCGCGGGTAATGCGCGCAGCGTACGGCCGTGATTTACAGCGAAATCTTCGCGCATAAACAACGGCGGGATCTGCCGCGCCGGTCCCCCCTTTAAGTACCGAATGCGCCCGAGAGGCATCCGTGTGTACTGTACATACACTCTCCAGGCGAGCGCAGAATCTTCGATGAGCCTGCTTTATAGTGACGTCACCCCGGCGCGAGTGTGCGTCGTTGATGGCCCGCCAAGCCACCTCCGTTCGGTGGTTGCACTTTTCACTGCGCTGCATGTCTAGTGGCTCGCGCAGTTACCGAACGTGAAGCCTGCGATTCCTTGGCGCACGCGAATAACCGTAATAATAATAATAACTGAAAAAAAAAAACGATCACAACTTGCAAAGAAAGGCCGAAGAAACGAGAAGGGTGGTTGTAAGAGCGCTGACGAAGCGCGAGGGAAAACTATACGTGAAGGGGGCACACAATGACAAGACGCAGGGACATAAACACTTTACGACGACGCCCCGCTCCACAGGCGAGGCGACGGTTAGTAGTAGAAGACGTCTAGCAATGGGAGGGAGACAGGACGGGAGATGTTCGGCGCAGGCCTTCTTCGGAAACAAAGAAGGGGGGGGGGGGGGAGAGGAAGAAAGAGAGGGACGAGGAGTTGCCTGTTTCTCGCGCCGTCGTGTGTTCGTGAGCCCGCGCCTTGACGCGCTTGGCGCGCTGCCCGACGCATTGCGCGCGAATGGTACACGCGCGCGGAATTTTACGCTGGCCCATAAACAACCAGAACTGCTGCATTGGCTTCAAAGTCGTTCCCCGTCGTCGACTTGGCAGCGCAGTATGTATATATGTACAGCTTTCCTTTCCCTTTCCCAGCCTCTTGTTTTTCTTGCAGTTCTCCGATGAGGATGGCGTGCGTTTGCGACCGAGTTATCTCTCGTCGGGGCAATTTGCCGGTAGCCAGTCGGCCGGAGAAGCAGCCGACGTACAGGCCGAGCGGGCGTTGGAATAGATTTCTTTTACTGCACCCCAGGAAGCATCACGCGCCAAGAACACGCTCGTCCCCCCCCCTCCCTTTCCTAGTCCTGTATATGTGATTCTTTTTCACTCCTGGTTCCCTGCACTAGCCCGACTTCGCCGACAACTGCGATCGCAGACTCGTCGTTAGCACATACACACTGTACACGTGGGTTACATCCCCTCGTAAACATGTCTCCGGAGCCAAGGGAACGCGCTGGGGAAGTTCGCCTTGGAAACAAATGCGTGAATGGCATAATTTATGCTTCTGCTGCTTTCCTGTTCGATCGTCGCCGTCTTTCTCTCGCTCTCTCTCTTTCTCTTTTTGGTTTTGTTTGTTACTTCATTACGGGGAAGGCACAAGGAATACTGTGCAAGCCAACGGTACTGCTTAGGACCACCAAGACCTAAGGTGATGAGGCTCGAAAGCTTTACAAAACTATGCATTATGTGTATTATCTGGTCAAGTCTACGCTTTTGCGACTACGCTTGCGGCAAATTTTCCTAGCACAGAGCGAACTACATCACGATCTTTCTTCTGCGAGCAGAGGTGAACGGCAAGTGAAACTTGTAGACGGCAGATAGTGTCTCAAGCCTGAATATACAGCGTTGTGAGCCATTTTCTTGCTTTGTTGAGGCTAGCACAAATAAAGAAATGCCCCAGTGGACTTTCTCTTCTTCTTTTAATCTTTCCGTCCCCTTTTCCCTTTCCCCAGTGTAGGGTAGCCAACCGGGCTCAGTCCTGGTTAACCTCCCTACCTTTGCTTTATCATTTGCTCTCTCTCTCTCTCTCGCTAACTTGCGAGCAATACGTTCTGGCCAGCTTAGCGTCGTTTATGAGAATTGTTTTCGTAAAAATGCGAGAATCTAAGCTTAGACGCTCCTGCGAGCCACTCTTTGAAAGAGGCGCACTGAATAATAGCGAAAAGAATAACAGGTGTAGTTGACGGCACGGCAGTTATTTACCCTCACATTTGCTACAGGGAGCCATTCTGCTCGCTGTGTGTGTGTACTACAGCAGAAGCTGCTACAGAATTATTGCGAGCATTTACTGCGGCCGAGGGACTCGGCCCCGCGGTTCCCACGAGGCAGCGGCCCGCTTCGTGAAAACTCACCATCTGCAGGACTTCAATTAAGTTTTACCATACCACACCATTTACTACGAAAACCCCTGGGAGCATTTATGCCGCCGAAGTTACAACCTTGAAACCACATTTTCCCTGCCATCCATGCGATCATTTGCCATAGCCATTGCACCATCGTAGCCTTGGTGTCGCCATCTTCAGGCCACTTATCATCCTCAGCTTTACCCTCAGTATAGGGTGAAGGGGTGGGTATAGGGTGAAGGGCCTCGACCAAAGCGAGAGTTTGAAATCATTCGCGGGCTCCAATCAGCTGTTGCATTGTGAAGAGTGGTAATATACCATAAAGTGTAAAAATTAAAAAAAGATGAATAAATTATGCGGTTCTACGGGAAAAACACAATCTATTTATGATGCACACCATAGTGGAGAGACGGCGAATAAATTTCTGCCACCTGGGTTTGTTTACATGCACCCAATGCACGGTACACGGGTGTTTTTGCATTTCGCCTCCATGTAAATGTGGCCGCCACGGCGGCCATTTGACCCCGTGATATCCTGCTTAGTAGTGTAACGCCGAAGCCACATAGCAACCATGGCTGTTACCTGAAATTGTCATGCGCCCAAGTCATTTGGCGTAACCGTAAGAAATCACTGATGGCTCAGAAATACAATGATCGGCTAACTTCTACCTCAGCCGTGCCGCTGCAGTTATGCATGCAAGTGGATTCTAGCAGTTCGCCACGTGATATATATATATATATATATATATATACGCATGCTGACATGATCCCTGAGTTCCATTCGGTGCGCGTGTCCTGTCGTCCTTCTTTACCTCGCCTCTTCCTTTAACCGTCTAATACAGTGCACTGTCGTCAACGTCAACTAGCACTGTTCACTATCATTACGTAAATAACGCCAACTGATTGTATGACCATGCACTCAGTCGCCGACACCATAGATCGCACAGCCTACCTAATGGCGACGGTGTTTTCATGACCAATGCACATCTACATGAAAAATTCACAAGCATATTGGTGTGTTGAAATGCATTGAAAAGGTGGGTGTTTAGGCGTTTCTGAGCCGTGTCAGGGTCGAGACAGCTTTCTAGAGAGAGAAGCCTGGCAGATTGGCACACCGTCCTTTCTCGTGCTTAGGGGCCTGTCGCGAAGGCGACTGGTGAGGATGCGCGCTAGCATGAAGACGCACTTTGACTTGATAGCTTGGGAACTGCGAAGACTGGTCCGATAGTTTCAAGTCTGAAAGCGAGAAAGAGAGATGTGAGGGACTTTGAAGGGACAGGCCAAATTGAAAGACCTTTCACATCCAAATGTCAAGATAGTGTCAGCCTTTAAAATGTATGTTCTCACCAGCGGCAGCGGCGATTTATTTGGCTTATCCCCCAATGGAAATCCTAGAATTTAATGTGCTTGATGGGCTGAGTGCGTGGAAAAACAATTACCTGCGTTTTGGGTGAGAATGAGAATAGTTACAGCGCTTCACGGGCTGCTTTAAAGCTCGAACCAATTTCCTTCTAAGCTGATATCACCGCGAGTACAACAGAACATCTTCTAGTGAGGTAAACGCGTGATCACTAAAACGGGTTGCGGCAAACAGCGTGTATACTGAGGCCCTATAACGTAAAGCTATTCCAATATGTTTCTATTCCAATCTCCTGACGTCAAGTTTGCGTAACCACCGACGCAAGCACCGGGCGGGCAATCCAGACCAGACCAATCAAACGCTCTCCTCGTTCATAGGAGGTCACTTTTGTTTGCTTGAAAAACGAATCACATTGCCTACACTGAGCTGCTTGTCGTATCTAATTGGCTGACAAGAGGCGAGGAGAACGCTCAAGTGGAGAGGGATTCACTGGGGCAGCGCCAGTGCACTGAAAATCGATAACCGGATGAAGAGGGTGGTGCGGGTGTCTGCGATTGGTCGGCTTTCCCTTACTTAGCTTGTGGTGGCTGGTCGAAAATCATGGCGGCGTGCAACGGAACCTTAAGAATGACGCTAAAACTGACCTTCAGCAAAAAAGAGTTGGCAGAATGAGGTGGTAAACGTGCCAAAAGGGCTCGAAAACGTTACACGGCCACGCAAGAAGTTTTATTATACGGAAATACACCCATGCTCTCCGGCAGGTGCGCTTAGCCAGCGTCTCAGCGATCGGCGGCAGCCGTATTTTATTACTTTCGGAACGGGGCAGCCTGCGGCTATTCCAAGGAAAATTCAGTTTTGTTGGGCATAATAACGCATCTTTATTGCGTACACGTCACTTTGACGCGGTGAGTTTGTGCGGTTTTGTGACGTAGCGTGACATGCAGGGGAAGTGGGTGCAGCCCGAAAACATTTTACCAATAGCCGAGGGCTAATGGCAAAAAGGGGTCGAATCAGAAATAACCGTTTTTCTTTTTTCTGTCAAATCACGCATAATCAGTGCGTACACATTATATCAGATGGGGAGGTATCGCGGTTTTCGTGACGACGCGTGACAGACAGGTGAAGTGGGCGTGGTCGAAAAAAGTTTTTGACCAATCGTCGAGGGCTGAGAGCAGAATTGAAATAGAAAAGTTTGGAATAGTTTTACGTTATAGCGCCCCAGCCCAAATAGAAGGAACTTATCAGCGTGACTACGTCTGGAATCGCTAGTTATCCAAACCGCCTCCGACACGCCCAATAGGATGGCAAGCAATCTGCACGTGCATTCTGGAAAGCTGGGACGAGGGCTCAGGTATACATGAGTAAATCTTATAGTGACCTGATGATAGTGAACAAGGAATCTGTACACATCAAGTTTTGTCACGAAACGTCGTTTTCTTTTGACACGATGGTCAGCAACCTGTTGTAATAAGGATGGCTTGACAAAAATGCTTTTATTAAGGGACGGCTCGAAGGCCCATTTCATGAAATGATACATGGGAAGGATTTGGGATAGCGAACTCATCTTATGAAGGCATGTTTGTATGTGCAAGAATGTCTGCTTTCTATCCCCTATAAAAAGACTGACGACACAAACGAAAGTTATTTTTATATCACGTGTTTGAGTGGAAGTGTGAAAATAATTTCACTCAACAAAAGTCGTTTGCCTGAGCGAAACATTCGTAACTCGAGCGCGCTCTTTGTGACCCTCCCATCACGCCCCCGCAAGGCGCAGGCCGTGGTAGGTCGTGGTAATCCACCCAGGCGCAGGCCGTAGGCCGTGGTAATCCCACACTTGCGTAAATTTCAAGCGTGTTGCTTACTTATCGCTAATAAAAGTAAAGTTTTTGTAAAATAGGGTAGCGGTCGCATCTACGTATGTATAGGCTCATGCGCTCAATAAGTTTAGAGATGTTGGCCACACATAAAGATGTAACTCTGACGCTGAAACAATTCTTAGGCGGCAGATTTTTCGCGTCTCAGCTATTTCGGTCGGTCCGTTGATGCGCATCCAGTGAAAGTATCCCGTACGTGACCGGAACTTCTTGTTTCGGAATTGGCCCATCTGGCCAATTTTGAACGTGGCCCATCTGGCCACGCGTTCTCGCCACGATGCGCGATGAGACAACCGGAAATCCAATTATGATTGACCACTCGGGCGAAAAAATAGCAACTCGCGCGGTAGCTAGATCCAGACATGTTCGATGATACCATAGTAAGCATAGTGTCAGAAGCTCCATGGTCTCTTAAATGTCCATTGTGAGAAAGTGAATAATCAGTGGCATGTTTCGTACCTGAACTTGATACACGTATTTCTCCACCAAAAATAGCTTAAAAATATAATGGTAATAGAATGATTTGTGATTATCAAGTTTTATATGAATATCCAGAAGAATACGGCTAGAGGATATTGCATAGAATATTCACGGTATTTCACCGCTCATAGTGAAGGTACATGGCAGAAGATAAAAAAAGGAGGACTGTGTTGGGACTTTTATTACAATGTAAGCCAGGCAATTGGCACGGCTTTGTGTTAAGGTAATAATAAATTAGAGAAACCAGCAACGTTTCCGCTTTTTTGTGTCATTCGCAAATGTGCGGCAAAGTTTAACAAGAAACACATCATGTGTGGAATGTTGGCGCGTGGAATGTTGGCCTTCCTGTAAGGTAATATAAGCTAGATATTAGCTGTTACAATGGCTCAAAATGGAAACAATAATAACGTGGACAATGCGCATCGCATTTTTGATGACCGAAGCACACCCTTCCCACGAAAATTGTAACATGGCCCGCAACTTGCAACACTGCTCACAGTGAGAGAGGGAGAACCAACCTGCCTTCCTTCATAGCCCATGCTTCTATCTTCCAAATTCCATTCGCATATGTCCCACTAAGCCCTGAAACTATAATGACAATCTTCTTTCTCAAGTGATTATTTCAGGCAAGACGATTCAATTTGTAGTGTCGGCAGCTGGTGTTCGAGAAGCAATAATGAACCTTCGCCGCTGCTTCTCCACATGGTTACAGATTCCAGTCAAACCATGCACAGAACAAAGACCACAACGTGCCACCGGATCGCCAGGCGACGTCGAGTAATTAAGAGTCGCGTCAAATTCCCGGGTGGTCATCGCGATGCAAGGGGTCCCTCCGTGAAGCTCGAGCACACGCGAAAGCGCGTGCTTTACATATTTGGGAAGCCGTGCGTCCGCCACAACGAATGGTTTCACTGCTCTGCGTTAATTAAAAGCGCTCGAATTTCAGTGGCGATCTAATAGCCGAGGGTCGCCGAGAATGAGGGAGTACGTATACAAAGACAAGATTGCTCGGACGAAGAAGCGCGTAGAGGTTAACGTGTTGCTCTCAGGACCGGCACTCCCCTTTTACGGGGGAACAGCCTTAAGGAACAATATATAAATAAATATATATATATATAGCAAGCTACGGCAAGCCACGAGACCGCCGATGTAACAGTGCGAGCGTGCGCTGAAACGGACACCGCAAATGCGTTCGAATCATGCTGCATAGCACTCTTGGTTGGGTGCATGCCTTGCGTTTCGTACAGATGAAGGTAAAATTCCTACATCTTCGCGACCCGTATTTTATGTCTTGTTTTTAAATCTGGGTATGCAATTTTTGGGACACAATCTCATGGCATTGTCTTTCACCTAGGAGAGAAATTCGAATTTGTGAATGCATGTGGCTCACCTTGTAGTCCAGAGTGACCAGGTTAATTTCTGATGCTAAGGCGATACATATGTCCAAAACAAACCCCAATGCACCGGGCGACGCGTCCGAAAATAGGTCGTAGAGAAGCGGGATGTGTGTTCAGCAGGATCTGTTCGAAAATGAAACTCCACTGAATTGGATATTTGCACGCCCGAAAGTTTACAATACCCTGATAGTTCATCAAGCACGGGTACATTTCTTCGGAACAGTGCTAAATATGCAGAACTGTGGGATGGCATTACTGATTAGAAGGCGCGATCACATGGAGCGTTGTTGGCAGTAGCACTGGAGTTCAGTTCTGCACATAAAATTAACCAGAAATTCTGGGTCGCATGCAAATATTGGCAGGAGAAAACTTTCTAGACTGCGGTAATGTGTGTACCGGATCCTTTTTTTCATACCAGCCACAAGTGACATTGAGAGAGAGAGAGAGACAGACCGAGTGAGCGAGCGAGAGAGAGAGGAAATGCAAGGAGGTTAGCCAGATGGGTAGATCCGGTTTGCTACCCTACGCTGGGGAGAAAGGGGGAGGTAAAGGGATAGCAAAGTAGAGATAAAGAAAGGGGCGTAGACATACAATCACAGTGCATTAAAGAAACAAAAGAATATAAAGAGAGGAAGCTCGACCAGAAATTCTTCTAGTTCGCTACCCTACACAAGGCAGAGGGAAGGAGAGAAAGAGAATGACGAGATAATATTACAGAGCGCTTTATTGAAGAAGGTGACAGGCCACAATAGGTCGAACTTCGTTTCTTCTGTAGAGGTGGAACATTAATTAATTTTCTTTTCGTATTTCTTTTTCGCCAAGCTCATCAATTGCTCTCTGCAACAGGACCAAAGTTATAGCTCTTGACATAGGTGCCTAGATATATCTACCAACGGGCCCGTTCAGGTTAGTTATGTTCTACTGCGATATGCGACACACAGTGGCTCGCTGTCTGAACCGTACGCATATTGCCTTCTGCGTTCGTCTGGCTGACAACTTGGTGACCGGTGCATCCTTCTCTCTTTGCCTCTCTCACTAGCCACCTATCTTCCTTTTTCTATCCCGATCGGTTCTCCTTCTACAACGTCTGGAAAAAGAGACATCGCGCGTTAAGCCCACTTGCTCTCGCAGGCTTACCTTTTCATTGTTTTCTATCGCTACGTTCACCTACCACCGTCATTTTAAAACCACGCCGGGTTTTGGGACTGTGGGCGCTGCGGCCTGACTCTTCCATTGCCAAATAGACCAACCATTCACAGCTGAGCACGCGTACCACTGACTTCCTTGAAGCACCACCAGATTGGGCTCGCCTCCACGTGTCCGAACTCAAAGGGAAGCGACATCAGGAAGCCTTAGAGCGCGTACTTATATAGCGAGGTATGATAAGAAAGAAGAAGCATGTGCTTGCTGCTGTAAAGCTCGGGAAATGATGGAACATGCGCTACTGTAATGTGAAGATAATTGGCCAGCGGTCAGTTTAGGCTCCTCTGAGCTGCTTTGGGCCTTTGGCTTCAGCGATAACGGACAGTAAGTAAACATGTCTTCAAGAGTGATTGGTAAGAGGAGATTTGATGGCAGAAGAGCAGGGAGATCACAAACAAACAACTGACGCGTACAAAAACAAAATTCCTGATAGTGGTTCAGACAACTTGATGCTGGAAATTTGGTGGGTTCTTTAAAAGAAAAGCCTTAAATACTGCACGAGAGGAAAGATCCGTTATCATGCGTTATTCAAAAACTGACTGTTCGGCGTTGTGGCTCCAAAATTCAATGCCCCCGAAATTGAAGATGTCACCATTGATTGTTGACCACATGATCAATGGTATAGGAGTCGAACCCAAGAACTTTGGTGTTTATTAAGGCAAAGTTAAGGCCCAGTTATTTAGGATAGGGTTCACTAAGGCACTAAAATCCATGATGGTTGGTGGGACTTCAGTCCACGAGGTTCGGTCTTAATTAATGCGAAGTTAATTAAAATCGAGTTCATTAAGGCAGTCAAACCAGTGACCTTTGGCGGAGTGGAACCCTCGACCTTTGTTGGGACCAAAATTTAATGGCACCAACAGTCACAGTGCCAACATAGATGGTCGAAACCACGACTATTGGTGGAAGTCGAACCAGCGACCTTTGGTTTTTATTAAAGCAAAGTTATTTGAAGCACTCGAACCCACGACCATTCTGGCAGTTAATGAAGGCACGTTCAATTAATGTAGGTGTAATCATGGCACTAGAACAACGACCTTTGGTGGGAGAAAACACGTATTAGGAAGTAACAACGCGTTCGAATGAGAATGTCAAATAATTTATATGAAAGTCTCGTGAGCACGCATGGCTTGCGGATGAAAATCAGGAGATTAGAGAAAATAATAACAAGAGCTTGGTGGCACCCCACCGCCCCGTTTAAGAGGGAACGCTCACAGAACCCGTCCATTCGTCGGCGGCAGTGGTGGCGCAAGCCGTGCGAGGGCAAGAAAAAAAAAGGAATCAGAAAGCTTGCCTTCCCGCATCCCCGCCTCCAAGGTAATGTGTGTGTGTGTGTATCCCCACAGTTCCCAACTTGTTGAATCTGCTGGATTTCTTTTTTCGTTTAATGTAACGTCGCGGTTCTACCTGGTGGAAATTCAGTTGTTGATTATGCATCTGCACTCATTTTCGGTCTAGCTTTGAAAACTGTCATGCAGTATACTTAGGGTTGGTTGTGTTGTGTCAGCACGAAAACCATAAAATCTACACAGCACCATTTGTAGTGGAGGTGCTTTATCGTTTATGAAGTATACGTTGCAGCAAAAATAAATTGTGATTTTAAACCCTTAAGAAATCGAGAAATTTTTGGTTTTCTTTAACTCATCTAGAACTCTCGTTTACTTGCTGTCCATTTTTCCCTACCGGCAAAACATAGGGCCTTCTTATTTTTTGTATATGAGGCTAATACTGAAGATGCGCATAATATTTGCAAGCGGGGAAAGAAAGATTCACTCGTGGACGTTCGCGCGCAATGGATTAAAATGCGCTTGCCGACGTAAAAACAAAAGTTCGAAGGCCTATGGGGTGATGGCTAAAACGTCGCGGATATTTTGCCAAGCAAATCCTCGCTTTATGCACAGCCCGTGCATCCATTACGAAAGACGCGCCAATGCGCGCTGCAGAACCACATGTTCCCTGTAGGCCAAATGGTCCCGTATATTTCTGATTGGTTTATTATGCAGTGTATGCGATATCAACTTATGGAGGCGCTATATCCTCTCCCTCATTACACGTTCAGAAAAGGAAATAAAAAGGCCATTCAGACGCTGTCGAAAAAGCGGATATCGCTATGGCTCAGGCTATAGACTCTAAGCATGGGTGTGCGACAGTCGACCGACGGACAAGCGGGTATACAACGCACTTCGACCGCTTATATATATATATATATATATATATATATATATATAAATATATATATATATATATATATATATATATATATATATATATATATATATACACAAACAATACCGGCACTTCGACCGCTTATATATATATATATATGTCACCTCAAGCGGTCGAAGTGCCGCTGTATTGTTTGAACCTCTCGGCCAGACTTGTCGCAGTACTTATACGAAGCGCTTGGAAACGTAGAGTACACAAATACCCATTGCGCACCAAACTTCCGCAAATGGAATAACCGTTTTCTTATGTGTATAGTCCTCTGTTTTATATTACTTCTTTGTATCCGTTTGCCAAGCCCCGTTTCATGTTGTCTCTGTCTTAGAGTGTTGTCTTTCTGCTTGGTCCGCAGATTGGACGACACTTGCAGCCGTGACTTACATGTAGTTTACGGGTCCCTCTTTCTTAGTGGTGCGACGGCTCTTGGAAATTTATTCATCCGGAATATGAGCTTTTACAGTTTGATGTGCAGCGTCAGGGTCACACTATGGGTCGATAAATATGAGGCCACTACCGTTCTTTTTCGTTTTTTCTATGCCTTAAATCTCCAATGCCATAAATGGAGACAAGGCAATGAATATTTTAAAATACCTACACACTCACTATCTTTAATGTTCGCTCTTTATTTCTCGCTTTATTTCGCAACCTAAGTGATTCTTTCGCTTCTTATCCGTTTTCCTTTATTGTCTTTTTGTTCTGCGATCCATCTTACTCGCTCCGTCATGTAGTGTCTGAATTCGAAGATGTAGACACACCCTGGCATGCACTTACGCACGTCAAAAAACTAAAGCAGTAGAAGCGGTGGCTGACAGAAGTAACATAACAGAAGAGACAGAAGCAGTTTCCATGAAGCAGTAACCGATGAACAAGAGAAGACACGTCGCTCGCTTCGATTTGTCAACCCTGCCATTGAAAAGGCAAGTTTTTTTCCTTCACATTATTTATTATCTGTTATTGCGTTCGCTTCTCTTCGTCTTGCCGGCAGCAACAATTTTTCCAACAGTTTTTTACGCGCGTTACGCAGCGCTGGACGTCCATCCCTGGACGGCGTCACTGCAACACTACTGCGCTCCCCATCCCCTTTCCCGCTCTGCAAATAATAAAACAATAAATGTTACAATAAAAGCGACTGCATAAAAGCCATTGGCGGAGAAAGCACGGTCAAACACAGCGCGCACGAATGCGACCCTGTTTCGAAGAGATACGCTCTATAGGTTCAGCGCTGCCACTTTTCCCGCGCCCTTTCGGCGAGCATTGCTCCTACAGCTGCACGAGAAGAACAAAAAAAATAAATAAATAAATAAGGAGCGGGAGTGGGTGGGTTCTGGGGGTGCAGGTGAGCCTAAAATGCAGCTCCACGGCAGGGCCCCCTTCAATACCCACGCACTACTTCTGCACTCTTCCACAAACGTTTCTTTCCTTTCTTTTTTTTTTTCGTTGCCGTCCCAGCGACTCACTCAAGCACGGGGTCGTCCTATAGGAGCATCGCGGCATTTCCGAACGTCGCGTGCGTTTAGGGGGCGGCGCGGACCATGACAGCGCCGGAGCACGGTAGAAGCACGGCGTCACGAAGCCTTGCGATTGCACGCGCTGCGTACCCGCCTTGTATAATGCCATATGTACGCGACGATAACTGAAAGAGTGCTGAATAGAGAAAAAAAAGAAGGAGAAGAAAGAAAAGAAGACGTCACGCTGAACAACGGGTTGTGACTGCTTACGGTGAGCTATGCTGCGCTTGTCCCTTACTTTTTTTGTTTCCCTTGTCACTGCGCACCGAAGAAAAGAGCGGTTGCGCTAAGGAAAGAAGCGAGTGATAAAACGGGGACACAACGAAAAGATAGGGCACGTAAACAAAAGTGCGCCATAGCTCGTTTCATTTACCTCTTTCGTTTCCTCGTCTTGCTTTTGTTTTTGTTCAGCACACAATTTGAGTGTCGGGACAGGAAAATCAGGAACATGCGATGTTTTCCTTCGACAATCAGGGAAAGCATCGTATGTAACTTGTCACGCTTTCTATTTTTTTTATATTTTTCTCTTTTGAGCATCAATGCTTCTCACTGTATTCCTGGGACGGCAGCGAAACTATTTCAAAAAGACATTTAATGAACTAGTATCTACTAGCAAAGCGTTAACTTCTCAGAATCAAGCGTGGAAACATGGAACGGTATGGCAGGCTGAATGACACCGAAATTAAAGGCATTTCATCACCACAGGGAGAGGAATGCTCTGCGATTTTGAAGAAGGTTGCCAATGCAATCCAGTGCCCAATTTCTCCTGCACACATTGGCGTAGTTCATCGCATGGACAGCCAGGTGTTGGACAAGAACGTCATTGTTCGTTTTTGCTCGAGTGATAAGAGGAATGAATTTCTTCGCAAGGGTTATGAAGCTCTTCTGCGATGCTCCCAGATTTGCTTTTCTGGTGGTACAGATAGTCCCATTTACATTAACGAACACCTCCCAGTTGAAAAGAACCGCTTATTCAGCAAGGCTCTTTCACTAAAGAATGAGAGAACAGATGGCAGTTCTTATGGACTGAAAACTGCCAGATTAAAGCTCGTAAATCGACTAAGAGCAGGGTTTTCCGAATAAATTCGGACGCTAATTTTCGCATCTTCGCGTAGGCGTAATTCATTATTGCTAAATTTCTTGTCTTGTGGACTAATTGCCGCTCATCACCGAATATGATTCATTATGTCTTTGCTATTACCAGCCGACGTATAACCATTGCTTGCATCTAATATCTCTGTTCTTCATATCAATGTGCGAACTTTGCGCAAGAACTATGATAATATTACAGTGTTCACTGAATCATTTAGTCACTCCTTTTCATTTATTTGTGTTTCGGAAACATGGATTGATAATCCGGATAGTAATTCATATGGTTTTTGTCCATACCAAGCAGAATACTCTCATCGTATTTCACATTCATACAGTGGTTTCGGTATATTTGTTTCACGTCATATCAAATATAAGCGTATGCTTGATCTTTTTACTAATGTACCTTACTGTGAATCGGTATGGATTGAAACAAACTTACGGCTGAATTCTCCTAATCGCAACAGTTTTATTTTTGGCTGTGTATACCCCTTCCCTCCTTCATCTATCCCTGATTTTCTGGGAGAACTCTCCATGGTTCTGAAAAAAATTTCTCTTGAATGTAAGCAAGTCCTAATTGTTGGTGATATTAACATCAACTTACTTGACATCGATAACGGAAGTGTAACAGCTTATACAGGCTGTTTTGCTGGTTTGGGACTGGATTCATTAGTTATCTCTCCTACTAGGTATACTACTCATGGTACCAACACGCTTCTTGACCATGCTCCAACTAACATCGCGCCAACTCCAAACTCTGGTGTCATGTGTAGTTAGGTCACAAACCATTTCCCAATATTCATCTCATTTGAGGCTGAAATACCTCAGTCCGAGCCTTGCTACTCTTCCTCCAAGTATGACCGAGATAGTTTTGTTAACACTATTAAAAATACTGATTGGTCCATGATTAACTCCCTGCACGATCCCAATCAAGCTCTTGAACATTTTTGTTCCATCTTTCTACAGGCCGTTCGCGCTAACACCACTACCATCCAATGCGAGAAACATTTTAAGTTTCCCGGTAACCATTGGGTAACCAGACGTTTATTGACTAGTACGAGAAAAAATAAAACCTATATAAAAAGACTAAAAACAAACCTTTTAATGTACGCTTAGCGGCACACTATTAAAATAACTGTAACATTCTAAATAACTTGCTAAAGAAGTATAAACGACACTATCACGAAAATGAATATGCAAAACGCTAGAACAATCCCCCCAAAACAATCGAAACTTCTTAATGCGTTCATGAACTTACCTAATTCCGGTAACACTGCTGATTAAACAAATTGCAACAATACTTCTAGCATAGCAAATAGTTGCAGTGACTACATTTATAACATATACAGTAGTCGTCATATGACCGCTACTTAGTCCATTTATCGCTGCACTCATTCTTTTTTTTTCTTTTTCCCGTAACTGAAGATGAGGTATGTTCCGTGGTATTAGCTCTAATGTATACCAGCCCTGGCTTAGATAACATTTCTGCATTTCACCTAAAACTGGTTGCACCACTTATTTCTGATACACCTTGTATCATAATTAGTTATATTTAAAGGTGGTATTATCCCACTTCTCTTATAAGGGCTAAGATTGTTCCTGTACATTAGAACGGTGATAAAACGGGGGAGTTTAACTATCGTCCTATTTCTATTCTCTCATCGATTGGTGAAGCAGTTGTGAAGTTTCTTTGTAAGCGCGCAGATATTTACTTTAAAAAATTTATTTGTTGCAATATTCTCAATGTGGTTCTCGCGCTGGCAGTTCGACTAACCTAGCTCTAATATCCCTAACCGACTACATTCGTCAGTGGATTGATACGGGTAACTTCATTTGTTCGATATTTTTATACTTCACTAAAGCTATTGATAGAGTTTATCACAACGTAATTTTACTAAGCTAGAGGCTCTAGCAATTACTGGTGCAGTACTAACACTTCATAAAAGTTACCTGCATGATAGAGAACAAGCAGTTTTGTTTTCTTGAGGTGCTTATTCTGATACTTAAGTTTTTAAGCAAGGTGTACCTCAAGGCTCCATACTAGGTATCTTACTATTCTTTACATATCATGATGATTTTCCCACGTGTCTTAAATCTGCACATTGTGTACTATACGCAGAAGATACTACCATCTCGTTGCGTGACAATTCTTTAAGAACCTTGATCCTTTAGATAAACAATCAGCTTGACGATATTGTTGCATGGTGGTCTTCAAATAATTTAGTTATCAATCCTTACAAAACTCATTTCATGATTTTCCCATCTAGCCAAAGAATACCACCGGGCTTGCCTCAGATAACTCTAGATGGTCATCAAATTCCTGTCTCCGACTGTGAGTAATTTTGGGCATCAAGTTAGATTTTAACCACATTGCCTTCAGTAAGCAAAAGTGTACCTTCGGTATTACAGCATTAATAGAATCAAGAGCATATTTCTCCATAGACGCATTATTAGCATTATGCTTTGCTTTCATTCCAAGTAACATTAATTACGACATTGTTTCTTCGGGAAACACGCACCACTGTCATATTTCGTCAATTCAGCACTTACAAAACCAAGCAATACCCATTATCACTAACAGCGGGTTTTTCCCGAGTGCTACTCTATTACTTCGTGAAAATAACATGTTTGTTGTAACGAACTTGTTCAACTGTCATCTAATAATTATCTTTTATCAATTACTTACTAAACAGCTTTCATACCAATTCATTGATTCCAGGTACCTCATCAATATTAACATTACGAGGTGTGCCCGTAACTCCAATTATCTATTGTCTATATGGTTCAGTCTAACTATGGAAAAATGACATCATAATTCGCTGCTATAAAACTGTAGAATGGTTTACCCAACACCATTAAATCTTCATGCTTTCATGCATTTATTCATGCCCTTAGGCTTTTTTATATGTTAAAGTATGTTTGCATCATGCATTAGACTGCATTTGCCATTTGCATCTATTCACAGTTTTTTACGTATGATAGGCTTGTTTACAGAGAATTTGGTTTCGTCAATTTAATTTATCTATGTTGTATTTTTCGAGATTTCTTTTACTTAGCTCGCTCATCTTTAATACATCTCTTCATTGTTATTATTAACGAGGGTCCCCTTGCAGTCTTTGACTTTGAGACCATCGTCTGTATATTGTCTCTTACCCCATTCATGGTATACGTAAAAGAATAATAAACTGAAACTGAACTGAAACTGAAACAGACCAATAAGATGGAATTGTGACTCTCTCTCTATTTAGGTTCCGTCTCGTTCTGTGTAATTCGACTAGCGTTTATGCTGGGAAACATGTGGGTATTATTTTTTTTAGCAGAGACGTATAATTGCTCTTCACGACGCAAAACCTACAGGCTAGCAAAATTAGCTAATCTCTGCATGCTCCGAGCAACAAGCCAAGCTTTGTCACAAGTTTGGAGAACGATGTCGAAACGACGCAGTTGTAGCCTTTCAAGTCCATACCTACCGTTTAGCTCGTTTCTATCAAAACTTATCAATATGACCAATATTTGTAACAAAACTGCATTGCGACTGAAGGCTTCCCTGTCCAAAAATTACGCAGTGATACAACAAATGGTACCTTAATATCCCGACTGCAACGCATGCGTATATAATAAAGAAAATAATTCCTTTATTAAATCAAACCTCGCCTGGCCTATACCTTGCCGCTGTTTCGCGTGTCTCCTTGGGCGGTTTTCCGCCGAGTAATGTGCAGTTCACTGTTGCACTGTCTCTCAGATAGGGCCTCTGTATAGTCGGCGCGCCGAGCCTGGTTACAGTTTCTTAGCAAAAGGGGCCGATCGCTCAGACTGTGCAACGCACGGTCACGTGAATCACGTGCAGGAGGGTCTCCTCGTCTCGCCGCATACACAGACCGGCACGTAATCGCTATGGCGCGGAACGCTGTGCCGAATACAATCGGTTGTACTGCATTCAATTAAGCGCTTTAGGAATGTTTCGCGTCTCGTAGCTGCCAACGCGTAGGTTCGACTTGCACATTTTTTTCTTTCAGTGAACGGAAGCTAGATTCGTGCTTCAGACCTGCAGGTTATGCGCTGACTCTGCATTACGCAAGATTTGCATGCATTTGCAACCTTACGCCGCGTTTTTTGGTTTGTATGTTGAGGCGAAAGCCTCAAGCGGCTCATACCCCCGATGGCTTGGAATGTGCGCCGTGCCGTGCAGAAAGTCATGTGAGCTCGCTGCGCGCAGGCGCCCACTCATGGTCGCGCGTTCATCGTCGTCTTCTTCGACAGCTGGCTTCGATGCTGCTCACCGTAGCAAAAAACAAAGGCAAACTTAATCAAGATATAGTTTATTCAGGCACTCGCACCCGCAACCACTGGTGGGAGGCGTGTCCTCGAGCTTATGTGGAAATCGAGCCTACCATGTTTGTTGTTAAGGTGAAGTTAACTAAGGCAATGTTAATTAACATAGAGCTAATTAGGCCACCTGAACTCATGACCTTAGAGCGAAGTTAATTTGGGCACGGTTAATTAGATTAGGGTAGTGTCAAATAAGGCATTCGAACAGACGACCCTTGGTAGGTGGACATAAGTATTAAGAAGAAACAATGCATTCGAATGAGGATGTCAAGTAATTTAGTGAATGCCTCGAGAGTGCGCAGGCTTACGCCTTCACCATATTTTGCGTATGCTAAAGTGACTGTCAATTTTTCGTTGAGTGTATGTGGTGTGGGAGCGATTACGAATTATTTTTTCCTCTTTTAATTGTTTTTTTCTCCATCATTTTGTTTGTTTTATCGTTTATTAGTTGCAATTTTCAGATAAAGGGCTCTTCTGTAAGCAATATTCCAATACTGCGGCAGTTGATAAGCAAAACGAGTAGGGCGCTGGGGCAAGCCCCGTTGTAAATTTCGTAAACGGATCATAAAAGGAAAAAAGAGAAGAGGTCTGTATCAGGAACATTGCCTTTAGTTTACGATCTGTTTTCACAGCTTCCTGCCAATTTATTAAGAACACCACGCCTGTTCCCCGCAGGAAAAATAAAAATAAACTTAAAATCCACTGGGTATCACAGCCCGCTACGATCTAATGTGCGCGGGAATACATGACGACAAAAAAAAGGGACTGTAGTTAAACTCGCCGCGGTCAATCAACCGGTTTGTTTCGACCGACTCTAAGTTGCCAGCCAGAGAACTTGACCCAACAGAACCAGCTACATACCGCATTTGCAGATATGACTGCGCCAGCTGCATGTCTTCGTGTTGCTTAGAAATAGCTTTGGCGCATAAATTTTCCCTAGCCCCATTACTTGCTGCTCTCATTCTCCCATGCATTCATTTTCTCGGCCCGCGCGCAATACGCTCAAGTGAAGGAGCACGCGTCGCTCTCCTAGCAGTTTGTGAACAAACAAGAGTTGCTTCGGGATACGTTGAACCACTGAAACGAACCTGGAGTTTCGCAAGAGCCACGCGCACGCACGCTGAGCTCTCCGTAAAAAAATTATAATAGAAACACTTTTACGATTTTCTCGTGCCACTTTACTTCCCTCGCCAATTCAAGACAAAAACGAACCAGCCTGTGTCGGCTCGTTACCCAAGTCACGATACCGCCGTGCTCGACTAATGGAAAGGGGACCGTCCGACGGCAGCGCCGATGCTGGGGCTTCTACGGCGTTCGCGTGCTCTGCGTCGATTTACCAGAGAAGTCCTTCCCGCGACCATCATCAACCACGTCAGTCGGGCTGGAACTGTTCATCACGGAATTGCACTTTTACGCTGCATGAATACTTCTCCTGGCAGCCAACTGTAGCGGTGCGTATACGCATACAAGGGACATCGTGCATACACGTCGTTAACAACAACTTTGATGGGATTTTAGCCGCAGGTCTACTTCACGGCGGTAATGATATTGTTCTGAAGTCCACGAAAACACTCCAAGTTGCAGAATGTTTCGCCTGTGTTTTTTTTATTCGCACCCTTTTTATTGCAGATTTCATGTTATTTGTTACTTTACGATTAATACAAGAAAATTTACAGAGTCCAACAGTTTTCCTGGCTTGATTAAGGTTACACGAAGTCATGTATAATGCAAGCAGTTCTGAGTAACCTTCTACTCGAGACCCACGAAGACCGCAACAAATTATACTCGTCGGGCTCATACAACACCTGCCCTCACCAGCGAGGCGGTATCAACTAATCATTGTCGACAAACCTGAAAGACGCGCTACCAACACGCTTGCGAGTGGGGAAATAGATTTGCACAGGGTATCGAAGGAACAGGTGTTTCCTCACATAGTTCCTAGCTACGCAACTTCACCCACCAGACGTTACTGCACTTCGAAAAAGTGCACTATACTACCACGCTCACTGGACACAGTCCGCACAGCGACAACCGATACAGCACCAAACCATCCCTAGCTGCCACACATTCTGTCCATATAAATCACAGTGATTGAGCACAGGATCGACACCTCCCATATTCCGCATGTGCTTTTAGAAGCTGTACTCAGCAATAGATATCAAACCAGTTTATTTTTTGCTTAACACCTACAGCGCACCTAAATCACGACGAGATGACTTCGGACATCTTTTTTCGGCCTCCACCAGCAAGAAAAACAATGTTTATTCGGGCAGATTTGAACGCACCCCACACCGCCAGGAGGTACCAAACAGAAACTACAAAACTACAAAAGGCCACCGTCTAGCTCACTCCCTTTATCTATTCACTCTGCTGATAGAACCTGACACACCAAGCAGAACGGGGAACAGCGTTAGCAGGGATACCTGCCCCGACCTAACAATGGTCAAGTGATTTACTCAATGCTCCTGGAACAACCTAATGGAGAAACTGGGCAGTGGCCACAGCATTCTAGCCACAGTAGTCCAACTGGTGGCCATACGCTCTCCAGAACGTGCACTCAAAATAACGAACTGGAAATCTTTCGGGCGCGCCAGAACCAAGTCCCCACAAAAGGACACGCCCTCTCTTCACCAGTGCACGTGATAGCTACTAACAGATCTTAAAACTTACACCAAGGAACTCACTGAAACAACTGAAACAACTGAAACTCCGGATGTGGACAGACACCTGCTCCACCTCTGGTATGCGCAAAGAGGCTTGACCAAATGATGCAAAATGGAGTGATACAACCGTAGGCTGAAACAAAGAATCGTGGGGAACGCAGCTGAGGCGGAAGAACATACTATGAACCTCACTAATAACAATCCGCACAACCTCTGCGACCTCCTTAATAACACCCTAAGTACATCCAAATCATGCTCCCTCGTCAGAGCAGTACTCAAAGTACACAAGAACCCCCAAAACCAACGTCGTCCGCACTATCACCCACAAGAACCACTGAATGACGACGCTATTCTCCAAACAGTGCACCAGATTACATAGCTGCAAGTCACCGAACGGAATACTGTGATGTTATTGGGCCGGATCACTCCAGAAAAAGGGAGAAACAGCACGCGAAAGCAAAAACACACATCAGACTGGTCTTGACGTACACGACACAGATAATGGCACACACACGTGACAATGTCCCAAAATG
Source organism: Dermacentor albipictus (assembly GCF_038994185.2). Classification (NCBI taxonomy): domain Eukaryota; kingdom Metazoa; phylum Arthropoda; class Arachnida; order Ixodida; family Ixodidae; genus Dermacentor; species Dermacentor albipictus. The sequence goes on from NC_091821.1 coordinate 445,037,460, forward strand.
CCTCATAGGCGACATGCACTATATGTTTCGGTGGATTACGATTGGCCTACAGTTCCGGCGGAAGCGTGTGTCGCCGTGTCCGAGACCTCGTTGAACCGATGCCGGCCAGCGGGGTCGGACGACAGTATCGGCCGGCGGGTCGGGTAGCCGTGTAGGACGGCCGGGACGGTCGGCTGGGTCGGACAGCCGGGTTGGACGGCCGGGACGGTCGGCTGGGTCGGACAGCCGGGTTGGACGGCCGGTTCGGTCGGCTGGGTCGGACAGCCGGGTTGGACGGCCGGGTCGGACCGCCTTGCGGGGCTCAGGTAGCCGGCCACAGTCACCGGGTCGCGTCCACAGCTGGCGGGGTAGCCCTGTGGCCGCTCACCCGAACGCTCGAGTGCCCCGGTTCCGGACCGCCAGCCCTCCTGGACCAGTGCCCAGCGGAAGAGCGGGGCGAGGTAACCTCCCAGCGGGCGACAGCGGGCGACAGCTTCAGGTGTGGCGTATTGGCGCGGTCGGCGATAGCTCCTATGGGCCAGACGCCCAGCGAGGAAGCTGCTTTCCGTCGACCGCCGAACCTCGCGCACTGCTCACGCCACGGGCCACGGGCCACACTCTCGCGCCACGCTTTTTTGAGGCGCCACTGCGGACGCTCCCCCGTCGGCGTCGATGATGATGATGACTCTCTTGAGGGTATTTGCCAAGATTCACTGTCCTCTTCGCCCCCGCACGGCGCACAGTCTTCGTATGTTTATGTTTCCACTCCCGCGTACCATATATTATGACAATACCCCCCTTTTCGAGAAAGTTGTTCGCAACTATTCTAACACAAGGGCGCGGGATGAGAAACAGAAAAAAAGGAAAATTGTCATGCACGTTTGTCCGATTGTTCATATGGGCACACAACACACTGTTCACAGGGCGTTGCACCCAGTTAAAGTACTAACACACAAGTCTGTACGTTTTCAAATAAACACTAAGCGCTTGAGTGGTCGCATTGTCTAATCACATTTTGATATACGAACAGGTGACCACGTGTGACTCGACTCAAGTTGTCAGCTCCGGCATTGTCACAATCTTTTATGTAGTGAATAGTAAAAGAATACTCCTGCAAAAGGAGACTCCAACGCAACACTCTGTTGCTGACGTTCTTGGCGTGCTCCTCTGTGGGCTTGGTTTCGCTGGCCTGGTCTCCGGTGCTTTTTCAACTTCGGCGGCCTTTGTGTCGGCGTTTTTAAAACTTCAGGACCGAACGAACTTGTCACATTCTTGCACGCACACACAAGCACACATTGACGAGGAAGTGGAGCGGCCTGTACTTTCCCTTTAGCTGTTGTTCTTTGGCACTTGTCGCACGACTTCACAAAGCGTTTTACGTCTCTGTGTACACCTGGCCAATAATATTCTTGCAGGATACGATTGGTTGTTCTCCTGACACCTTTATGCCCTTCTATGATGTTTTCATGTGCCCCTTCTAATATGCCAGATCTAAATGCTGTTGGTATGACCACCTGCTTAAAGGTTCTGCCAGTGGCCCGGTGGTAAAGGCGATACAACAATCCTTTTTCTTCCACGAATTCGTAGCTGTGGCCATTTTCCGAGTTAAACGACTTGCTTACTTTCGCAAAAATATGTTTCAGCGTCGGGTCTTTCCGCTGTTCTTCAATGAGTTGTCCTTTTGTCATGTCACGTAAGACGATTGTCGGAACGCACAAGGGACGAATCTTGCCTTGTTCTTCAGTTCTGGCTTCAGCCACGCTCGATACATGCTGAGGCTTCCTAGGCGCCTTATTACGCTTCACCCCTAACGACGACGACTCAGCGTTGGGAGCAGCGGGGTGCTTCCAGTCAGAGTCCGGATCGTATGGTCCTCTGACGCCTGGAAGATTTCCCAGAACAAGGTCGTAGAGGGGCTCGTCCATACATGCCACTGTTAACTTGCCTGTAAAATACGGCGTGTTCACTGGCACGACAGCTTCAGGCAGGTAGCTTGTTGAGCCATCCAGAAGAACAACGTTCCTCTTTCTTCCCGTCATATATATCTCTGGAACGAGTTCTCGTTTGACAATTGCGGTATTACAACCGGTGTCTCGTAGTACACGAACACTTCTTCCCAGCAGCCGGCCTTCCACCACTGGCATCCCGTCGACGAGGAAAGTTACAGCAGTCCCAGGGTTCTTGCCCTCGTTGTCACTTGATTGGCGAATCTTCTTTCCTGGATGCTTTGATTCTTTCACTGGACGAGTCCGGACTGGTCGAGATTTGGTGAATGCACACGCAGAACTTGGTTTGCTGTCCCCGTACCGAGTTCGGCAATTTTCAGCTGTATGTCCCGTTCTGTCGCACAACTCACACTTCAGCATACGCTTAGGTGGGGCACGGCAGTCAGGAGCCAAATGTCCAAACCGAAGACAAAGGGTGCACATAAGTTGCGGTTTCCTGGGAGCTTCAATGTTTTTTCCACCAGAATCCTTTGTGTTATCGGGACCCTTTCCTAGGTTTGTCCAGTTCTGCGCTTCAAGGAAGCGATCCGTCAAGCTAGCAAGTTCGTCAAGGGATTTGCACTCTCGCTCCTTCAAGAAAATGACTAGGTTTGGCTCACAACAACGCAGAAACTGTTCAGAGATCATGTGATCTCGTAGATCTTCATATGTTTTAGGCACATTAGCCATCTCAATCCAATGGTCAAAATAGGCTGAAATTCTTGCTGCTAACTGTCTTCCAGTTTCGCCCTCTAGTGCTCGTGCTTTACGAAACTTTTCTTGGTAGCCTTGAGCCGTGAATTGAAACCTTTGTAGCAAAGCTTTCTTTACCTTCGAGTAATCTAATGAATCGGTGGCAGTCATCCGACCGATCACAGTTAACGCTTCCCCAGTCAGACACATGCTCAAAGCAAGAGCCCATTTTTCTTGTGGCCAGTCCTGTCCTGTTGCAACGCGCTCAAATCGCTGTATATACGCGTGTAAGTCATCGCGTTTCTCGTCGAACAAAGGAAGTAACTTCTGTGGGGTGAGGGATGACGAGGAGGTGCTGGGTGCAGTCAAAATTTCAGAAGCCGCTGCCGGCATATTACGAGCTCCTTCCTGAAGCTGCAGCTTTAGCTGGAGGATCTCGCGCTGCCTCTGGTCAGCTTCCTTGATTGCCTCTCGCTCCGCAGCTCTCTCGTCCCTTTGTTTTGCCTGTTCGGCCTCAATCCATCTGCGAAGTTCTGCGCCTGACAATCCTATTTGGAGACCTATAGCCGTGATTTTCTCTAAATCCATGGTGCCGTCTACTAATGTGTGTCTACGCTCAAGCGAAACTGCCCCCTTTCACTGTATTTACGAGTGAATTCTGGCAGGCTCGCCAGTTTGTGATGTTATTGGGCCGGATCACTCCAGAAAAAGGGAGAAACAGCACGCGAAAGCAAAAACACACATCAGACTGGTCTTGACGTACACGACACAGATAATGGCACACACACGTGACAATGTCCCAAAATGCCTCATAGGCGACATGCACTATATGTTTCGGTGGATTACGATTGGCCTACAGTTCCGGCGGAAGCGTGTGTCGCCGTGTCCGAGACCTCGTTGAACCGATGCCGGCCAGCGGGGTCGGACGACAGTATCGGCCGGCGGGTCGGGCAGCCGTGTAGGACGGCCGGGACGGTCGGCTGGGTCGGACAGCCGGGTTGGACGGCCGGGACGGTCGGCTGGGTCGGACAGCCGGGTTGGACGGCCGGTTCGGTCGGCTGGGTCGGACAGCCGGGTTGGACGGCCGGGTCGGACCGCCTTGCGGGGCTCAGGTAGCCGGCCACAGTCACCGGGTCGCGTCCACAGCTGGCGGGGTAGCCCTGTGGCCGCTCACCCGAACGCTCGAGTGCCCCGGTTCCGGACCGCCAGCCCTCCTGGACCAGTGCCCAGCGGAAGAGCGGGGCGAGGTAACCTCCCAGCGGGCGACAGCGGGCGACAGCTTCAGGTGTGGCGTATTGGCGCGGTCGGCGATAGCTCCTATGGGCCAGACGCCCAGCGAGGAAGCTGCTTTCCGTCGACCGCCGAACCTCGCGCACTGCTCACGCCACGGGCCACGGGCCACACTCTCGCGCCACGCTTTTTTGAGGCGCCACTGCGGACGCTCCCCCGTCGGCGTCGATGATGATGATGACTCTCTTGAGGGTATTTGCCAAGATTCACTGTCCTCTTCGCCCCCGCACGGCGCACAGTCTTCGTATGTTTATGTTTCCACTCCCGCGTACCATATATTATGACAAATACAAAGACTATCCACATGAGGAAGAAACCCAATTGGACAGCGATATTACAGAGACAGAAGTGAGGGGTAGCCCAACGCAGCATAAAACTTAACACGGTGCCACGAGCAAATGGGATTCTATATGCATTACTACGTAATCTGGATGATCAGGCCATCCGGAAACTCACTGAATACAAGAGCAACTGGAAAAACCGAACGCTTCCACAATATTAGCAAGCCGCCGATATTACTATCATTCCGAAACACGAAAAAACTTTGTCCCTCCAAAATCTAAGACTGTTTTCCCTGACTTTGTATCGGCAAACTCATCCAGCGCGTAGTTCTTATGCGCTTCCAGCCTTACCTGGAAGCAAACAAATTCTTCGCCAATACATTATTCGGCAGTCGACCCGGTCTGACTGCACAAGGCATGCTTCTACAACTTAAGGAGGGTGTTGTGAATGGCCTCAAAGCAGTTCAAACCAGAGAAAAACTGGCGTTGGACCTCAAGGGGTCCTTAGACAACGTCTCCCATGACCTCATATCTCCGCGATGCGGAAAACGCGTCTATGATTATGTCCGAGCCTTTTTTCATAGCGCACGGCCACCATCGGCCTAAGTGGAATTCGGTCAGATATCGTAAAACACTCCCTATGGTTGGGTTGTATCACCCACCCTTCACTGTGGCGATGGCCAAGCGACCACCGCTCTACAATCAATCTTCGAACGTGCAGTACTCCGACGAAGTAACAAGGATTCCGCTTAGTATTCGAAACAAAATACACGTGGCCCCCATTCCCCGGAATCTGCACCCTGACCGCCATTAAGGTCCGATACAGGCAAGAGCGCAAGCCCTCGCTAGACTCTTTGGTGATGACACAACGGATTCACCAGTCCTCTACACCGACGTGGTCCGGTACCCACAGAGACATGCCCTGCGTCTAGTCGTGCTATCTAATAGCACAGATACACCGATAGCTTCGGCCGCGCTCAAAACTGTAGACAGCGTCACGGTGGAAGAGGCTGCTATCGGCCTAGCCATCCTACACGCTTCCACCATAGTCGCTCCGGATGGACCCATCACAGTGGTCACCGATTTGCAGACGGACTTCGGCACAAGAGATGGCGACACCCTATACAAACCGCGTAATTATATCATTAGACCACACAGCGTCACACTGCGTACGTGTCGTCTAGACACCTGGTCATGCCTCTCTCCACGGTAATGAATGTGCTAATGCGGAAGCCCGAGAGCTAGCTAACCGAGAGCCATTAGAATAGCTGTCAAACCCAAACGACGCACCGACAGAACCACTGAACTTCACTTAAACCCTACAAAATTACAGCGACAACAGGAGTGACTTCCCCCCCACCACATCATTCCCTTAACTGCGAAGGTGCCATCGCGTGGCGACAGCTTCAAACTAATTCATCTCCCGGTCTCTTTTATCTTCACCTCTTCCACCCCACCTATTATCCCTCATACTATCTCTATTGTGGAGCAAAGCCCACAGTATATCTATGCGCCTGGGAATGCCCACACCCTCCGGTTTACTCCTCTGATCTGTCACCTTCACCTTCCTCCTGGGAGACTCCGCTGACCAGCTTAAAACCGCAAGAGCAGCGACGTCTGATGCTGCGAGCACGTGGAGTGGCGCGAGCCAATAAGTCCCTGAAATTGGAGCTCCACCTTACGAGGACGTCACCCAACCTGATCAGAAATAAATGCTTTCTTTCTCTTTCTTTCGGCACGATCTACCGCTTTCAAGAATGCAGGGATGTGTGTCGCATGTGACTCTCTGAGAAATTTGTAATGGCGCAGTGATACTTGTTGTTTCTGCAGCGCCATCTCGAAGGTTTGGCGGGCAATGTAATTTTTCTATTTTTTTATGAAGTGCACATGCATGTACTTATTTCAGCGACACACTGTGTGGCGTACAACGTAAGTGTCAATGAACTGACGTAGCAAACAAAATGATGTTTTCCATTTGAGCGCGATATCTCGTTCTTCAGCAACTTGAATACCCAAACACAGCCTCATATGCTAGTCTTAGGCGCATGCGCATGTCTCTGTCACGCCGCATATTATCACCAAGAAATGTGCCACTGCTCTTTTACAATGCCCAAAGGTGAGCTTATTTAGAATGTAGCCCTGAACTTCTATATTTCCCGAGTTAAGTGCCACATAGGTGCTCAACGAAATGGTGAGCTTTGAAGCAGAAAGAGCGAAATTTCTCGAGAAAGAAAGGTAGCAGTTACCATTTTATACTTCATACGGTGATTGCAGCAATATTTCGAGTGTTGTAGACAGCACAGCTATTCACAGATATCAACTTGTACTTGGCATAAGCACTTCGTTTCTTCTGGTTCATCGGCTAATCAGACGAAACAGTTGAGCCGGTCTTCAATGGTCCTTCTTTTACTCCAGCATCTTCTTGTTTCAGTAGCAATGCTTCTCAAATTTACGATGTTTCCGGTCGAACGTGCGCACAATTTGGCGATTTCAAGATTCTACAGAGCAACGAAGAAATTAGGGGTGGTTGCACCCAAAGGCCATTCAAGTACAAGAGCCCTCCGATTACAACTCGCTGAGTATTTGGTATGTTCTTTTTCAGTTTTGCAAATCTGCCTGCTTTGTTATGTTGTCGTAATGCCGCCTACTCCTTGAGTAATAAGCCATGCCTTTTGCCTCCTTAGTCGCGGTCATTGCAGTTCTACATCTTGGTGTGTACAATCCAGTGATGCCGCATACGGCGAAATACGTGCTACTTATTTATTTTTCTCTGTCAGCAACGCTTATGCGTTTCGAAGTGGGCGATTATCAGTCATGTTAATGAATAATAAGCCACACATTTGTGCACGGTAAGTGGGACGTGCAATGTCCTCGCTACATTATTTTGGTCGACTGCAATCGATATTAAACGATCGTTTAATATTAAATCAACGCCCGTCTCTAGGACGCTAATTCCTCTGAGACAGCTTTATTAAGTAGCTAGGACAACGATGCATTATCCTTTTCTTTCTCCAACTCCACTCTGCATTATGCAGCGAAGTTTTTGTCTCCACGCGCTATATTGATGCCAATGCGGGTTTGCGTGACGACAAATGAAGAAATGTATGCATTATTTCTAGACATGCAATCTCCGTAATGGGCATTAACCTCTTTTGTGTACTTCTACGAAACAGAAAAAAAATATAATATGTACCAGCATATGCAATCGGACGGGCATGGTCAATGCAAGAGAAAAAGCTTGATAAGGAAGTTTCACAACCTGCTTAGATCCCCGCTGATTTGAAATTCAAGTTGGAACACGACAATCGATCATGTGTATGGTGTCTGACAAGTTTTCATTTTGTCGGTCAGCAAAGAATAGGTGCACCTAGTGATAGGGGTAAACATTATTTCATGCTCTGGGGGACCTTAATTATGCTTAAAGCTGTTCCACGACCCATGACCTGCGTTTTTGTTTCTCTTGCTTTTTATTCTAGTACCTGACTCTGTATTTTGGTGACCCGTACACCGTCGCAAAGCCTCAGCGGCCGCTGAAAGGCATTGTACAAACATTGGCAGAACTTTTCTGCGTGCTTGTCTTTGAGCACCACCGAGCAAAGCAAAAAATTTCTAATATTGCTCTGAGCCCAGATTTTTGTTTATTTTTGCCTCGGCTATGAGTAATTATTTCGCTTTCAGGAAGGACGTCGAACAACTTGGGTTATATTAATGCCGATCATTCCGGGTCAACTGACTGCGGTCAAAGGGCTGCACGCATCATTTATCTTGGGAAGTCGCCCCATTGTGCGGCGCGTATTTCTTTTCAGACGCAAATTTTATCGCCAAATAGCTATCAAAATGTACCTGCTACTTTTGTAATTGACTCCACTCTTCACTAAACTTGTACTATCTCGAGTTTTCTTGTTGCGACACCACACCGAGTCAGCAGAGGAAGAAGTCGGTAAAGTACAAATATATCGTTAATTCAGCCGGCAAGCCTCCAAACAAAAGATTCTATGAATCTAGCCAGATAATGACAAAAAGAGGATTAACATAGCGTCTAAGAAGATATTCGCTAATAATTAATTTTACAGCATTGGTAAAATAATAACCACATTACTTCAATATGTTTAAAGATTAAAAACCTATGCTGTGCATTAAGACAAACCAAATATCTCTGCTTCATTCACACGGCAGCAAAACAGGGACCCAATTCACGAAGATTTTCATTCGTAAGAGCTGTCTGTCATTAGCCGGCCTCATTCGCTGGTAATGTGCTGGACAACACGAATGATTGACATTTTCTCTTACCAACGACTGAAGCGTTAGAACGTTTTGTGAATCTAGGCTCAGATGTATGTCTCCAATTCATCATGGCAGCCCCAGTTTCTCAGTTAGCGACAACGACATCCCATTCCGCACAGATGTGACAAGCGCTGAGTTCTACTGATACTTTAGTGCAGCAATGCTCACAGGCAAAAAGACTGGAGCAGAAGAGAGTGACAAACGGCGAGTGTAGAAGGATTGAAAAGCGGCGCAGTTGGAATCTATCCTTGCTCGGGCAGTGCGCAAAAACTCGAAACACGAGAAAGAGTACAAGAAAAGCACTGGTCCAACAAGCAAAATTTCTTATTAGAACTAAAAGATCATATAAACAGTGATTATGAAATTCATGTGCATGGCATGTAAAAAAAAAGAATATACACAGATCCCTGTCACTACGGGTAACCAACTCTATCACTATGTAAGAGAAACTTTCTTTGCTGTTTACTATGATTGACGATAATTAGCGATGATGTTGATGGCGAACATGTAATTTCTTCAGCGTTTAGTACAATACGAGACTGTTTAGTTGCTGTTAAGTGTTACCTTGTGTGCACCACAGCTGTTTGTCTGCCTATAGTACAGAGAACACACAGGCAGACGTGTTCGCTTTAGGCGTTGTTGGGCGCCTTTATTCATAATCTCTCAGAGGGCTGATCCTTATTATTGCCTCACATGGCACATCGCACCGTGGCAGAAGCGTTAAACTTTTAATTGCATTATTGGGCTTTACGTTCACAAAACCAATATCGGATTATGAGGTGCGTCGTCGTGGCGGAGTCCGGGCCAATTTTAAGCCCTTGTGTTTTTCAATGTGCACCTAAATCTAAGCGCATTAGCGTTTATTGTATTTCGCTCCCGTGGAAATGCGGCTGCCATGGTCCCGATAGAAACCGCGACCTGGAGCAATGCCATAGCCATAAAGCTACCACGGGGTATGGCGGTGGCAAATAAGTGTTGGTTTGACGCGCGATCGCTTCCGTAGTGTCGCATTACTCTAGGAAATTTCAATAAACTTTGCGTCTGCCCACCTTGCGTCAGTTGTCCGCTTGACAAATTTGCATGGTATTTATTTTTCAGAAATAGTAGAAGTGTACCGTACCGCACGTTCAGTTTGCTCGCAACCAATTTTTCCTTGCCTTGTCATGTCATGTATTCTCTCTGTCACCTTCTCCCCCTGTATGGAAACTGTGAATGTGGCAAGGCTGTTGTTATTAGACAGTTTCAGTTTAGTGTGTTTATCATGATAGCGGAGTTTGCGGAATAGCGGGATCTAAATGCGCGTGCCCTGCACTCTGAAGGACCCATACCGTTTAGCATACGAGCTCTATTTCTGACATATAACATTACCGTTTTTGCGGGGTTAACGTAGTTTACGTAAAAACATGCCGGCGGTTCCGGCAGCCGCCATTCGTATCAAGTGACTGTGTAAACCGCTTTCGCTTAATCTCGGGCCACTTCCCCAACGGAGTATTATGATAAACACTGCGACTATTCTGAGATCGCTTGTCGTTTCCAACGCGTCGGAGCCGAACGAGAGAAACTTCAAGGATGGCGGTACCACCTATCGGCAAAGTTGAGAGAAAGGTGCGAAAGCATAAAACCTCTAAGATTGGGAGGCGTCGGATGACACGGATGACATACTTACTGATTTCGCCGCAAATCGGCAGACATGGAAATGACCAATACACTGCGCTCCCTGCTATCGTTATGCTCCCTCTCGCAGTTTTCTGAAGCTTACGCAACGCATGGCGAATAAATTAATTGCTAATGTGCACAACAAACGCTGAGACTAATTAAGGGAATAGCTAATCGCCATTATGGGATGAAAGAGAACAATCTGGTACGTCTAGTCCAGGCGTTTGTCATCAGCCGCATAGTATATGTAACCCCTTACCTAAATCTCCAAGTAGCAGAAAAGACAAAAATCGACGGCATCATTAGACGATCATTCAAACAAGCCATAGGTTTGCCGATAAACACATCAAATGACAGGCTCCTAGCCTTAGGTGTCCACAACACGCTCGAAGAACTCATAGAAGCCCATACGATAGCGCAATATGAAAGACTCTCACAAACACCTACTGGCAGACACATACTTAACAAGCTTAGAGTAACATACGCATCACAGTATGGCACTAAAGTAGACATCCCCCACGACATAAGGAAGCAGCTTATAATCCCACCGCTACCCAAAAACATGCATCCCGAACACCACAGGGAAAGGCGGGAGGAAAGGGCAAGGGCTATACAGAGGAGATTCCAACGCTCTCAGGACGTGGTGTACGTCGACGCGGCAGAGTACACGACTACTCAGAATATGTGTATCGTTGCAGTGAACTCGCAAGGTGAGCGTAAGGTCAGCGGATCTATTAAAACTAACAAAGCCGAGGTGGCTGAGAAATCGGCCATTGCTCTCGCAATGGCTTCCACACTGGCCACGATAATAGTCAGTGATTCTAAAACCGCCATTTTAAATTACGCAAAGGGACGCATCTCGCCGGAATCACAACGTATCCTGGCAAACTTTCGCGGTGAGCGGGTTGTCCATATCATCTGGGCGCCTGCGCACTCCTCTCTCCCCGGCAATGAGGCGGCCGACACCGTGGCTCGAGGACTCACAAACCGAGCCACCGGGGCGCCGCGGTTGGGGCTGACAGGGGACCGGATGGTTAGCTACAGGGATATTACTAATCATTACAGATTGGGAAGGGTGCGTTTTCCTCCCGCACACCCATCACTTAATAAGCAGCAGGCGGTGGCATGGCGCCTCCTTCAAACAAATACATATCCGAACCCGGTGTCTTATAATCATTATTACCCAGACCAATATTCGGCCAATTGTAAACTTTGTCAAGAAAGGGCGGACCTGGATCACATTATCTGGGCCTGCCCTCGGGCGCCACGACAGGGCCGAAAAATTCAGGATCGGAAGCAGTGGGAGACCGTGTTGCTCAGCTCGGCCCCCGAAGACCAACTTTTGGCTGTCCAGCAGGCCGAGGATGCCGCTAGAGCTCAAGGGCTTCTGGCCGCCATCTAGGCGGGGTAGGCCCCCCCACGAATCTGCCGGCTATATAAATAAAAGTTATTTCTCTCTCTCTCTAATGTGCATTTTATAGGCGAAATTTTAAGTATATTATATAGCGCCTGACACGGAAAGTACGCTGTGATGCTATACTAATACTCGCTTGTTAAATATTTCGTTTGCGGAACGGTAACGTAATTTCCCTTAACTCTGCTACTACGCTAACTTTAAACTAAAAGTGTCTAGTCATAGGTCTCGCGACTGCGTCGATTCTGCTCATTCTCTGCCACTTCATTCCCCTTCTCTGCAGAGTTCTACCTACTTACGGCCCCTGTGGACTTGCATGTTAGTGGAAAAGTATGTGCTGAAGTTTTTACAATGCTTTTGAGAGTGGTCCCGATAATTACAGTTGTCAAGAGGCTAATGTGGAAACACCTATAGGGAGCTTCAGATGATATTGTGCTCATGCGACGCGATGGTTTCTCACGTCGACTTTCCTCACTGCCACGCTCTTGTCATGTATTTAGACGGTCTGAACCACTCCCTGACGCGGCGTGCAAGGTGAAAGCAGCAGCAGCAGCGTCGCAAAAGTAGAAAAAAGAGGTGAAGAAAGCTCGGCTGTAAAAGAACCGTCACATGTCCACAGGCAATCAATGAACGCAATATTTTCGTTTGACAGGTAAACTGACGGCTGTCTTATACACATGTTCTTGCTCTTGACTATCCCATATACCATAGCACCCTCAAGTGTTGCGCTGATCGTGGTGTTTTATGACAATTCAGGCGTCTCTAAAAGACGGCGCGCAGCTGAAATCACGACAATGACTAGCAAGATGTGACGACACCATTCCCTTTTGGAAATTGGCATGTTCGTGTAGCCTGATATTTATACACCGGTCAGTGTGTCCGATGTAGACGCTACCACACGTGCAAGGACTCCCGTACGCCACTCCAGAGGAACAATCAGAATGAACATCAACGTTATTAACAGAGCAAGCGTTATCACTTGCTCCTGTGCGAATCCTTCCACGCCTATCGATTGCAACGCCTAGATAACCAAGTTACTTGTCACTGAAGAAAGCAACGTTAACGCTATTATGCCCGGCAACTTTCCTCTAACTTGTGTGAGATCGAGTGCCCCATAGGAATTACAGCAACTCTTCTGCGCTCACTCTGCGACGCAATTGGCGCTTTTATGTGCGCAGCCCATGACTGCAAAGGCTGAGGGGAAACGTGTAGTAAGAATTACCAAGAGCCAATTGGCACCTTCCACGTTGTATTCCTCAATTTGTATAGCAATTAATACCGAGCAGAGGACCACCACGCACCAACAAGCCCAAAAAGCTACGCTGCTGTATTCCTTAATTAGAAAACTCAGTGATAAGAACGGGTAAACGCTTACGTGTTCAATTATCTGGGACAATTTTGTTCCCCAGTGCACCTTCTTAAACGTGGCGTCATTACACCATACACTCCCACACATGCACCCTACAACCTGCGGCGTGAGGCTTCTCCGAAACGGTCCTATACGTCAACGCCATAGATTGAAAAGCCTGTGAGCGCCATGCCCACGACATTGTTAGTTCTACCAAAATAACATTGAAATGCAAGAGACTCACATCATGTCGTTCGATGCGGCTGCGCAGTACCTGGTATACCAACACAACCAATAGCGAGTTTCACAATAAGGCGAAGACCTAAAATGGCCGACTGTGCGTCGGACGAGAGATGTCCATTGTCGCAACGTTTCCATAAGGCGACTTGTTTACGTCAGAGCAAAAACAACTTGCATCGGAACGTCTGTTCGTGAGGCATCTTCTGCTCGACCACTGTCGATTGTTTACCAATGTTTGTCCCCTGTCAACCTACTATTCTCAGCTGTCGTAGCAAGTTCTTGAAAATTCTCTCCCGCGTTCGTGTCCCCACATTTACTTCCTCTAGCACGTAGAACCATTGTTGACTAAAGATTTTAAGTCATATGCGTTTATTTCCATTGTCAACATCAAGATACAAAAAATAACAACCCGAAAGGTCGAACAAGAAAATATAGCACTGTTTCCTATTGAGTGCAGCACTTCGACGTTGTTTAGTGCCGTTTAAAGAAATGTTCCTCGTATTTACGCTAACATCATTTAAGGTAACAAATTTCCAAGTATCCGTCGCCTAATACACCTAGTGCATATAGTACAGCGAAAAAAAACGTGTCCTTGTTGCACAGCCTCATAAGTGAAGCGTTCCTGTCTCTCGCCTTATCCTATTGACGCAACGCACATCAATACAGGTTTAGCGTCAATAGTATCGTCTTTTAAGGCATCACGACACAACCTTTCAAATGTCGGCGAAATTACCAGCAGTATGTGTACAAATAGACCATACATACACATGGCTGCGAACGTGCTCTTGAGGAAAGGCGAAGAGATTGGAAAGCCACTGATACTGTTGCAAGTTTTTGTTGGAACTATTACAACTCCAACTCTTCAGAGGACGTGACAGCGCGCACCAACTTTTACGAGAGACGTCGACGCAGTCATATCGCGAAGATGAAAGATTCGTCCGCGAACGAATCGCAATGCCTAGCATTATCCAATAACACCAAATTAGATCTGCCCAGTGAACTCTATTTCTGTCGGCAAGGCCCTCTGAGGGCGACCGGCGCGGCCATACCAGCACGGCGACGTTGATGCATGCGACTTGGATGGGCCCGGTGCAGCCGCGCCCTCATTTCGGCTAATCTGGTCCCGAGGAGCGCAGAATGAGCGGGGAAACGAACGCGAGCGTGAAGAAAGTTGAGAGAAAAAACGAAAGGAAGAACAAAAAAAGAGGAAACAAGAACAGCCGTTTCTCACTTTGTGCTCTCTAACCATTTAGCATTAACGGAAAAGGTATCGCTTGGGAGTGGCTCCATAATGTGAAAGAGTCGCGGGAAGGCGAGACGAAAGGGGGTAACATTGGTTTCCCAATTAAATAGATTGCACTTCGATGTGGCCATTGACCCTCTGTGCTTTATAGGGGCCAGAAGGTCGGTCCCGGACTAAAAATAAGGAAATAATAAATGAACAAATGTAAGCCTCAGAGATGTGTGGCCCAGTGCAACTCTATCTGGCTGGATCCTTGCTTATACTTAATCACAATTAGTTAGCGACAGAGAGCTTCGGTGCGACCGGTGTACTTTCTGCTCGTTTTACAGCTGCTTTACATGGGGCGCTACTTAAGGCGAAATATTTCACTGCTCAAGAAAGAGAGCCGAAAGGCGGGTTGAATGTCTTGGCATTTCTTTGCTTTTCACAATTTACTGACGGTGCTTCAACTCCACTTATATGTCCAGGTATAAAGAGCATGAGAAGCTAGGAGTGCGTGTTTTCTTTGTGCACATAAAAGTGAAATTAGCACAAAGAGATAGGTTCATTGTAATTCCATGCTCGCGGTGCTTTATTTCTATCTTATTTACAGGTATACCTATGGTTTACAGTATACCTACAGGTTTACAGTATGCCTCCACCTATGGAGTAAACCTCCATAGGTGGAGGTTTACTCTCCACCTATGGGGTGGAATAGCACACGGTATTGTTAGAAACTAAAAAGAAACGGGCTGCTTTGTCAAAACGAAACAAAACGAAACAAAAGATTGCTGAACTCGAAACGAAAAATGAGCAGGGCATCGGTGATATTGTCAGAGGATTGAGCCGATAGAATCAAAAGTCATATCGACTTTTCAGTTTCAGTAAAACACACTTCGTATGATCCTTCATAGAACATTGATTCTACTTGAGTTGACAGGCGAGAAGTAGCGTCACGCCCACGATCAAAGAATTTTCTCTCACCAATTTCGAATGGATAATACCAACGCCATACAACCTTTCTATCTGCCATCCCAGCATAAATGCGTGTTCGCTATCGTGGTCACAAGTAATAAATGCGAAATATTTGCGTTTCCCCAGGATTCAGCTCGACTCAGCGTATAGCCTCTGCCTGCCGGTATTCGAACGCCTTCTTCTATATTCTTTCATTATTCCATTCTTTTCAGCCCATGTAACGTACTGCATGTGCGTTTTCCTTCCTTTGCTTTGTTGCGTGCGTTGCAGCTTATCCTTCGCGTCCACCAAGCAAAACAAATGGACGGAGGCCGCATTTCTGGGAGCGAGCGAAGAATGATGTCGCAACGGGCCATGCCCAATTTCCAGCCGCCTCCGATATACGCCATGGCCCACCTCTTTTTATTTATATATTTTTCCCCGGTCGCATCGGCGGCGATCCGCCAACTCCTTCGGGAGCCGTTGCCGCGAGTCCGAAAGAAGCCCCACACGAGCGCGAGCCACGTGTGTTTCTCTCGCAGTCTTCCCGCCGCGCTCGTAGTTTTCTTGTCCCTGCCTGAATTCCTCGATTCGGTGGAAAGAAGAACCGAAAGGTGTATCTTCGATGGCGAGCAGCATAGTAGGCGTCCGATTTCGAGAGGCAGAAGAAATAACGCGCCTTTATTTTTTTCTTTTTTGCGCCGAGTATGCCAGCAAGAAGAAACGGAGAGGAAGACAGCGAAGCCAAGGCTGCAGGCCAAGAAGGCGAAGGAAGCCGTGTGAGTGGTTGGGGGCATTGAATCGCTTCTTCCGCTGTTTGCGCCCGGCTTGGCGGGTATCTCGGCCTCGGAATCGCGTTCAGCCGGAGACAAGGCCTGACGCGAAAAGAATGAAAGTTTGCGAATGCTCGCGTCCTAGTCTCGTGGCTACCGCCGACGCGTAGGCTGTAGTTAGAGAGAGAGAGAGAGAGAGAGAGAGAAAGAGAACGACAAAGTGAGGAGCGACTGCTCCGCCTTACTCTCCACCTATGGCTATCTACGTGTTTCCGGGGCTCCTTGGAGAACCGTAAACTTTATGGTCAAGCCTCTATCCGCGGGTTTCATGCATTGCCTTCTCTCGCATGAGCTCGTATGCTTCCCCTCATTTTCGGGGGCTACTTTTCCGGACTTACACGAAGTCCCACTGCTCTTCCAGGGCCCCGCGAGCCCCTGCTTTCCACGCTGGCTCGCAGCGCAGAGACAGAAATAAAACGTGCAGTAAAGATGGCAACGAGGCTTCTTTTCTTTCTTTACTAATTGTTATACGGCAAGTTCGCCAACCCTCACTGGCTGTCCCCTTTACTGCCAGCTATGTCGATGAGGTCTGTCTGTCTCCATCATGTTCTGCGGCTGCCCTAAAGCGTAACTGCCAAGGGTATGCGGAATATATTCTTGCTGCTTGCGCGGAAGAAAATGCGCCTCTCTCTCCTCCACCCGCTCTCTTGCCGACGCCTGCAATGCATGTTTTGTTCCCTGCCCCCCTCTTGCTTGCTCACTACCTTCTCACCCCTCCACTCTCATGTTCTCGTGAAATTGCCCCATGCATCACCATTTCTTTCTTCGTGCTTGGCAGCAGGGTTATACGGGTGCAAACAGGCGTACTGCGGTTTCCTCGGCCACTCGAACGCAAATTTACGACCCATTCGTCTCTATTACTGGCGGTATACGACCTTACTGCTTGTGAAGAAAACGAAATAACAGACGACTGAGTGGGTGATACCACGCCAGTAAAAGCGGGCCACACTACCGGGAAAGGAAGCTAGCGAACCAGGCGTGGTTTCAACATGGACACATGTCTATTACCCTAAATGTGGGCTGCAGGGAAAGTGTGCCCACCAGAAAGCATTAGAATAGTCTCGCGTAGTAAATGCTGGTGAACTTGGAAGGAACATACACGGAAAACGTATTTTTATTGGAAAAATGAAGGAAATAAATAAATAAAATAAGGCAAACCTGTTCCGATTCGAAAGGCGTGACCACAGAAGCCTGCACCGTACTCGTTGGGAGGTGGGCAACATAAATTACATATAGTATAAAATCAAGCGCAAAGGATCGCCATTATGAACTCGCATGTAATATACGAGAAGACACCTCATGGTTATTCTCACACTGCCGTCTCCCACCGCTCGAAATAACCATCCCAATGATATTAACCAATGATTGCGCGTTGGGCTACGGAATATGCTCGGTGAATGAACTAGCTCTAGCTGCCCCCGGCGCGTCCCACGCTACGAAGGCATTTTTTACCATTTGTACGATGTCCTCCTTCTCAAGAAGATTATGTAAATAATGAATTAAGTAATTAACAGAATGTCTATTTGTAATATAGTATAATCGAATTATTTTCGCATGTTGTACGTTGTGTTTATGTTATGTGTCGGTGTTATGTCGTGCGCGTTTCATTGGGTTCATCATCGTATTTACCTAAAGTTGCACGCCAGGCATTGCGCCAGGCAAACCTCTCCTGTTTTCCCTAAATAACCTCTCTCTCTCCTTTAACACCACGACCCACCTCCAAAGAAATGTCGTTCAGCATGTGTCCAACGGCATGTATGCCACGTTTGATGTATCACCGTTAGGTCTAGAGATTTCAGCGGTGATTGTGAATAAAGCCTAGAAACATAGCCACGTCGGTACTGAATGTTTCCAAATCACATATTGTGCCGTAACAATATTCTGAAGTGAAGTGTCCATCTCTTTGCAGCAGAAGGAACGAGGCAAATTCTGGCAAATGTAAGGTACGTCTCCTTCGTTTCAGAGGCAGCGCTGGGCCCCTGCCGCACAGTGATGTACGCACAATTTCGTATATGGATATTTTTACTCTTTTCCGTGTCTTCCTTTACACTTGCGCGCAGCTTCGAAAGTGTTTCTGATATGTGACTGTCTTAGTGTTTTCACCCTTTTAGTTCTCTTGTTCTTTAAGAGAGGAGTAGGCGGAGCCACTAAAGGCCCCACCCTCTCCTCCAGTTCCACACCAATAATAATAATAATAATAATAATAATAATAATAATAATAATAATAATAATAATAATAATAATAATAATAATAATAATAATAATATAAATACTCGTAATGAATGCGGAGCAGGTGCTTGCACATCCACCTTTATATCACTGGAAACAGAGCATTGCTATTCTGCAGCGCTTAACGATTCGAGTATAGAATGATAAGTAAGTTGGTTCAACTGAAGAAGATAAGGGGCACTCGTTTTTTTTTTTGTGCCAACAGAAAATAACACGGCGGGAACGAATCCTTATTTTTTAAGGGCCTACGTACATGCATAAGTATCGCGCTGCGAATGAAATGTTTTCGTGCGTTACTTCTTCTAATGGCTGGTACTTAAAATTTGAACGTTTTGTATAAGAAGCAGGGAAGAGATAATCATTAAAACGCGAAGTTACGCAAAATTGCTTTGATTCCTCTGCGTAGTCGCGAGAAGACACAGGGAAGATGTATGCACGTAGTGTTGTGCGACGCGAAAGATGAATATATTTACCTCTGCCTCAAGCGCGAATAAAAAAATACAATCGTTAACGATTTCGCTGAGAGAGAGAGATAGAAGAAACTTTATTAATGAATGGTCCGGCAGATTCGTTGTGGTGGCCTCAGGCGGCTGGAAAAGGAAAATACCTGTAACTATAAGAATGTTCAGTCATTAACTTTCAAGAAGGCTTTTGAAATGGCAGCAGGTGGTCATAGAAAATCATGGAAAGAGTTGCGACTTGGGCGTACTGCACTAAATGTCGGGTGCGCGTTGCATTCTGAACAGACAAGAAGGACAGGAGGGAAAGGTTGGCTACACACGTTGTCAACACTGTGAAGGCTCATTCACCCCAACGGTTTGAGGAGGTTGCGCGGCCATTTTCGACTGGCGATCAAAAAAACAGACCGAAGGCGACCGATGCTCACACCGGCAACTGCAACCGTCCAGCCACCATCGGCTCATGAGTATCAGCGTAAACAGCCGTCCTGTTTCTGCGCCCCTGATTGGTTTGGCAGCCTTGTGACTGCGGTCGCGTGACAGAGCTGGAACAGCAAGCGTTCAACCGAAATGCTCTATTTTCGAGCAAAGCCACCGTTTGGAACAATTTGCGACTGGTCGCTTTGCGACCAACTTGGTCGAGCAACCACTGTCAGTCGTCGGTGTGAATGAGCCTAAAGGTTTGTGCTGTGGCGCATTGCAAGGCGCGAAGAGTTAGCTTTCCGTGTCACAGCAAGAAGCAGCTAAACTATAATATAATAAGATCTCCAGTCAATAAGTATAACTCCCATCACAGTGCGTTCATAGGCGAGGAGCTTCCTTCTAGTCACTCAAGAGCAATGGCAAGTAGACGGAATAACAACTCAGTTCGCAGAAACCTGGTGCAGCATGATTATGCGACCCAAATTCACTTCCTGCAAGGCTAAACTTAACGAACTAGCCATACCTACGATAATTTTTGCAGAGTAGAAGTAATCAGCTGCACTACCTTAGCTCAAGCGCTGGCAGCAACATCTAGTACTCAAAACTTCATTACTTCGCCTCTTGTGAGGCCTCACGAGCAGTCCACCTGCAACAGGCATCCCCATAAAAAGCCATTGTACGGTGGTACCACAATTCGTGTGCACAACAGGCGTTCGCGTTTCTGGCTCCCTTCCAGCATTTTCTCTCTCATCTTTCTCTTTCTTTTATTTTTCTTTCTCGCCGCAGGCATTTCGGAAGCAAAAGGCCGCCGGTCCGTGCTTGCAAACACGCCGCTGCTTTTGTGACTCGAGGCAGCCAAGCTTTTAGAAAAATGAGCGACGCTCTTGTGGAATTGAGAACCACGCTGGGCGCCTCCGAGCCCAGCGCTTATTTGAGTAACGCGTAAAGAAGAAAATCCCGACAATCCTTTCCGCCTCGAAAACCATGTAGCGTCGGCGAGATAAACGATGCACTCAGTTGTTCTGCATGAAAGGTCTCTGCCGAGAGCAAAGAGCACTGGTTATTTTTCATCTACAGCACGTGAGTTTCCTTCGGAGTGGCACAAAACAAACCACGTGAGACCACTTTCCCTCCTAAACGTTGTACCAGCACACTTTGTTTCGTTGCACCTTCCTTTTTCCTTTTGCGTTTATTACGGACTAGACTGACTGTACTGGAACATGACTGGATTCTGGCTTGAGCCATAACTACTACAGTAGAATCACAACTGGAATATAGCAGCTGCGCCGGGCAATTATTCCGTGCTCTGCTTCCGAACAGTTCTCGTCCGTTTCTGTTGTTTAACAAGGTCTTTGTGGGAGACCCTTAATGTTCCTGGAGGATATTTCTGCAGCAAAGCACAACTTTTAATACATATATATATATATATATATATATATATATATATAGATGGGGACGCCCACCTATATATATCACGTTACGGGAATATATATCAAAACGTTTATTTAAAAGAGAAAAAAAAATGCAGAAAGCGAGTGGGTGGAGCCCCTAGTCCAGGGCCCCACTGGCTTGGGCGGTCCGCCGTGCTTGGTCGAGGAGCGCTAGTTGCATCTCCCGATCCTCGCTGGCGAGCCAAGTCTCCCACTGCTCCCTTCCGGAAAGTTTGCCGGCTATTTTTGGTGTATTAATTTTGGGTGGCCTGTTCTGGCAGTCCCACGTAATGTGGGCGAGAGTTGGCCGGCCTCCGCACCAAGGACAGCGAGTGCTGTACAGCGTTGGGTGAATGGCATTTTTCAAATAAAGGTTTGGAAATGTGTGCGTCTGTATTCGGCGCCAGTCATAAGAGTCCTGCCTGGATAGGTCAGGGTGTGGTGGACTGTACTTTCTTCGCTCGCGCCGCTGGTGCTCAAGGATGTCTCGTGGTAAAAAGGGGTTTTCGTCAGAGTGGTCGGCCGCTCGGTTGACAAAAGCACGAGCTGCGCCGTCCGCTCTCTCATTGCCCTCGAGTCCTGCGTGACCCGGGCACCAGATGATCATGTGTTTCTGCGTTAGGTTGGATCCTAATAGGTGAGTGGTGCTGTGTGGTAGCCTCCCGGTGAGGAATAGTCTACATGCGACTTGGGAATCTGTAAGAGTTATCGACGATTGTCCCAGAGCGTCCTTAGTTTTAATAGCTAGCGCGATGGCTGAAGCTTCTGCGGTATTCGCAGATGCAACTCTAGCCGTGGCACAAGTCACAAGCCCTTGATTTGCGGCCGCTCCTACCACTGCGAGGGCGTATTTGTCAGCACCACATCGAGCGACATCTGTATAGACTGCATCCGGGTTTCCATCGAATTGCTGCATTAACTTTCGAGCTCGAGCATTTCTACGTCCCTGGTGGTATTTTGGACTCATGTTCTTAGGGATTGGGGCTACTATGATCCTTTCACGAAGGACTCTGGCCAGAGATTCGAGTTCTTCTCCCGCATACTGTGGATGAGTAGGGTAACCCACGCGGCAAAGTAATTTTCTGCCAGAGGTGGTTAAGCTAAGCCGCTCCCGTTGAGATATGAGCGTCGCTGCCCGTAGCTCTTCGTAGTTATTGTGAATCCCGAGGGCCAGCAGGCGTTCAGTAGAGGTTCCCTGTGGTAGGCCGAGAGCCGCTTTCTACGACGTTCTAATCAACGCATCTAGGGCCTTTAGTTCTGTTTTCGTGGGGTCCTGGAAAGGGAGGCTATATGTGAGACGACTTAGCACAAAAGCCTGAACGAGCCGGATCGTCTCTGTTTCCTTGAAACCTTTTCGGTGATAAGTTACTCTACGGATCATACGAGAGATCTGTTTCACCGTAGTCCTAAGGGTTTTAATGGTGTGGTCTACTCGCTTGTTGCTTTGCAGCCACAGTCCGAGGATTCGCATTTTTTGGACTTCCTTTATCTGGCTGTCTCCTAGAAAGAGGTTCACCGGCTCATGAGTTTGACGGCCTCGCCCTCGTATCCTGATAAATTCTGATTTATCGGGAGCGCAGCTCATTCCACTGCTGCGAGCGAAGGTTTCAACAACGGTCGCTGCTTCTTGCAGGATTTCTTCTTTTTGTCCTAACGAGCCGCTGGTTGCCCATAGGGTTATATCGTCTGCATATATTGCGTACCCTAGCCCAGGTATGACGTCGAGTGATTTGGCTAAGCGTCTCATACCGATATTGAAAAGAAGGGGGGAGAGTATCGCCCCTTGCGGTGTACCTCTATTGGGCATGGGAAAAGGGTCTGAGCGCGTAGTGCCAATGCCTATTGTCGCGATGCGAGAGGTCAGGAAAGAGCGGGCGTAATCATAGATTCTTTGTCCACAACCGATGTCACTTAGTTCAGATAAGATAAGTTCATGTGAAATAGTGTCAAATGCGCTTTTTAAATCAAGAGCCAGGACGAGATGTTCCGCACCAACCATGGTGTTGCATAGAACTTCTTCGCGAAGTAGCAGGAAAACATCTTGTGTTGACAGATGCTGGCGAAAGCCGAATATGTTAGTAGGAAATAGGTTGCGGTCTTCAATGTAAGACGTGAGACGTGTGTGGATCACCTTCTCAAATAATTTGCCAAGACAGGAGGTTAGTGATATCGGCCTGAGATTTTGTAGATCATGAGGTTTTCCTGCTTTCGGAATAAGCACGATTTTGGCCACCTTCCACTGTTGTGGAACGGCGCCCCTCTCCCATATTTGTTCATTAAAATACCGGGTAAGCTGTTCTAGGTGGTCGTCGCTCAGGTTCCGGATCATAGCATTTGTGAGCTGATCTGGTCCTGGAGCAGTATTTCTCTTCGCAGCTTGCGCTGCCGCGAAGAGTTCTGCCTTAGTTATCGGAGCGTCTAGCACCGCGTTTTCTTGCCCTTGGTATGGCAAGGTGCATGGGGGAGTGATTACTGCTCCTACGTACTTCTCTTTAAGCTTAGTGAGGAGGGCCTGATCTGTTCCTGAAAATTCTCCGGCAAGTTATTGAAGAGTGCGGTTATTGGCCGTTTTTGTTTTTCCTGGTTCCATTATGCTGCGAAGTATCGCCCATGTCTTGGAGGTGTGTAACGTTTCGCGAAGTGAGTCGCAAAAGCTCGCCCAACTCGCTGTCTCTAACTGCTGTGCGCAAGCGTTTGCCCGCTCTGATATTTCAGCAATTCTGTGGCGCAGTTTGCGATTAAGTCGCTGTTTTTTCCATCGTTTAGTTAGCCCCCTTCTGGCTTCCCACATATGTAGCAGATGGTTGTCAACTACCGGCGTTTCCGCTGTGAGCGCTAGCCGCTTAGATGTTGCTTTATGAGCGTCTCGAATGTGTTTTGCCCACTCTTCAGCGTTCTCAGGTGATACCTCCGGCATGGGGATTTTGCGATAATTTACCCAGTTCGTGATTACCACCTGGCCACAGGGTCGCCGAATTTTCGGGGAGCCTACCGACACACTGATAATGAAATGGTCACTGCCTAGATTCTCTCCTAGTTTGGTCCAGAATACCTCGTTGACATTATTTGTGAATGTGAGATCTGGAAAGGTGTCTGCACTGACGCTGTTACCTAATCTTGTCGGGTTTTGAGGGAGAATTATGAGTTGGAGATCATATGCTTCGGTCGCTCGCTCGAGCTCTCGGCCTTTGGGGGTGTCTGTTCGGTAACCCCAGCTGGTGTGAGGAGCATTGAAGTCCCCAAGAAGCAGTAGTCTATCCTGGGTGCCGGAGTGACACATGACGTACCGAATGATGGCCTCGAAATCGGCCCTCCTTTCTTTAGGGGGGCTATACACGTTCGTGATTATTGTTTTTGCCTTGCTACGTTTTTGCGGTAGTATTGTTACAATTTGATGATTGATGCTGCTAGTCGCCAGATAATCTATACTGATTGCTATGTCCTTGAGCACCATCGTCGCGACCTTAGGGTAGTCTGGGTGGGTTATCGTGTAGTAGCCAGTCAATCTGACTGGCTTGTTACCGATCTCTTGCAAACAAATAACATCAGGTTTGACTGGCACCGTGTTAATGTATTGTTGTAGAGCTGCCGCCCGTTTGTGGAAGGTGCGGCAGTTCCATTGCCAAATTTCGAGATATTCGTGATGTACTCGCGTTCTACTCGCCATGAATAGTGCTTTCGCTGTCCGAGGTAGATATGGGTCGCGGACGGCGGTTAGATTGAGCGCTGGGGCTAATGCTGGCTCGCTTACGAGCCGCGCTCTTTGCACTGGCCACAGATTCGTCGACGTAAGTTTTTAGGCTTTGAAATTCTGCGTACATCTGCTGCTGAAAATTTTGCATAGTTTGTAATTGATGCACAACCTGTTGGAGTGTAACTTCCACAGAATTCGGCGTCGTTATAACCTCGAGAGGCATGCCTGCTGCTTTAGTATGTGTTGTTTTGTTCGTTTCGGTACAGCGACTAGCTTTGAGGGAGGCCAACTCTCGCTTAATTTCTGCCAAGCTCTCGCGGAGGAGCTTGTTCTCGTTAACGATCTTCCGATATTCGGGATTTTCTGTTATAGGAGCAGTAGGAGAAACGACTCGTGCCCAGCTTACCGTGTTATCTTGTGGCACTTGCTTAGTCACAGTGCCGAAAGCCCCCGATTTAGGTGGTTTTGGTGATTGGTAATGAGGTGGGTTTTTGGGATTGGAGTTCTTTCGGGTCCGCGATCTTGACCTGGATCGACGGCGAGTCTCTGATACCTCCGGCGAGGAATCGGATGCGGATTCTCCATCATCGGAACTGAACCAACGTAGGCGTTGAGGTGGCTTCGTTGAGCTGTCCTTCCGGGTAGTCCGTTGAACGCCAGTCCTCGGCGTTCTTTTGCTTTGGGGTTTGAGACGCTTTTTACAACTTCGGTCTCCTGTCATGTGACCCTCCCCACAGGCTGCACACTTGGGAGCACACTCATGTCCGGCTACAGGGTCCCGTTGTCCACATATACGGCACACTGGAATGTCCGGCTGGGGACAGACGTCCGATCGGTGACCAATTTGGTGACACACTTTGCACACCTGAGTGGTAATCTTGTAGGGATAGCAAGCAAGTTCTCCGCCGTTGTAGTAGACGTACCGCGGCGTAATACCTCCAAAAAAGGTGATAACGGCCGTTTTAGTGTTACGGAACATGCGCGCTTGGAGAATTTCAACCCCTTGCGTGCGTATGCGTAGATTCGCTTTTAGCATTTCAGGTGTCGTGTGCGGGTCCAAGCCGTGAATGACACCCTTGGTTGTCCCGTCACTTGTCGCTACGTAGGCGTTGACCGAGTGAGGCCGGCCGTTGATGTTGAGCATTTCAATACGTCTAACGTAGTCCGCCACTGTCTGGTGTGGCGTGGACACGATAAAAATGTTGGAGCCCGGCTTGATTCTGAGCAGAAATTGCTCACCTGATATTTTCCCGTTGCACGCAGCAATCACGGCATCCGCCAGTAGTGGACTAGTCAGGTTCTTGACCGGTAGCCCTTGATGCGGTCGCACCACTATCTTAAAATCATCCTTTGGCAGGGGGGGTAAGCGCCTGTATGCTGGTTTGTGTTTAGATTTACCAGTTGCTTGACCAGTTGAAACTTGCTGATTCTTCAAGGTCCCCGAATATTCCAGTGCTCTGATCTTCTTCTCTTTCGCATCCTTCTTTTTCTGCCGAAGCGTGAGGACCGTCTGCCAATCCCCATCTGTTTGACTTTGGCTCTCTGTCCCGGCGTTCTGGTCGCTGGGTCCTTTTGGTGTCGTGAGGTTGTGAGCAGCGGAGTCTTGAAAATCCATGCTGTCAAGGTCCTGGCGGCGCGTGTCCGTCACCCGCGAGGGTCCGGGACGCGCAGGTGCGTCAGGCGGTAGATTTGCAAGAGCCATCGAGCGGTCGGTGGGAAACGGCAAGAAAGCCGCTTCCCATATGGCTTCCGGCGAAAGCGGCCCGGCCGAGGGCGGTCGGTGAAGATGGCGTCGTATTCTTGGTTGGGGAGCGCGCCGACGACACGTCCGTTCCCTTCCAAGGCGAAACTCTCTGGGGTCAGCTGGGATGGGTCGATGCCGCTGGCCTTCACGAACACATTGGTGCAAGCAAAACTTACGTTCGAGGTAAATAGCACTGCGTAATTAGCTAGAAATCATGGAGCCGATCTCTGGCTAGGAACGGGAAGGAAGAAGCGTTCGTCTATTTGCAGGTAGCTTTTAATGGCTGAGCCAACAAGCGTAGAGCATCGATCCTGCTAAAACACTTCTTCGTCGTCTCCAAGACCACCATCAGCGTCGTCTTCTTTCCACCTTACCGACTGTGACATCACCCCCATCGGAAAAAGCACGTGAGTGGTGCGGCTCATCGGTCGAAGAAAGGTAAGGTTTGAGACGGCTGACGTGGATGATGTCAGATAGGGGTGAAGGCACCGTGGCATTCAGCGGAGACACTTCATATGTGACAGGGGTCACCTGGCGAAGGATGCGGTAAGGGCCATAGTATCGCGAGAGGAATTTCTCGGAAAGACCAACATGCCGAGCTGGATACCATACTAGCACAGCGGTGCTAGCGGCAAGCCAGCGGTGCGAAAAACAGAAAGAACAGATGAATGTCTTTCAAGATGAGTCGCAAAAGTTGAAGAGAATACGATGACGTCATCCAAGTAGCACAAACAGATGGACCATTTCAAACCAGGCATCATCCATCATCCGTTCAAAGGTCGCCGGGGCATTGCACAAGCCAAATGGCATTACTCGGAACTGATATAGGCCGTCTGGTGTGACGAATGCGGTCTTTTCACGGTCCATGTCATCCACGGCAATTTGCCAATATCCAGAGCGAAGGTCTATAGATGAAAAATAAGTGGCACCGTGGAGACAATATAGAGCATCGTCAATGCGGGGAAGTGGATACACATCTTTCTCGGTGATCGTGTTTAGATGACGATAGGCAACGCAGAATCGCCAGCTGTTATTCTTCTTTTTGACGAGAACAACAGGGGACGCCCACTGACTGGAAGAGTGTTCAATAATCCCTTTGGCAAGCATCTTGTCAACCTCGCTCTGGATAACTTGTCGTTCAGAGGGCGACACCCGGTATGGGCGTCGGCGAACAGGTGCTGCATCGCCGGTATTTATCCGATGCGTCACGACCGTAGTTTGACGCAAAGGGCGATCGTTCAGATCGAAAATGTTGGAGTAGGACTCGAGGAGGCCACGGAGCTGTGTGGCTTGTTGGGTGGAGAGGTCCGGTGCAATCATCTTTGTAAAGTCATCGGTCGGGGCTGATGCAGAAGGCGCAGAATGAACAGTGGTCGAAGACGGCACAACAGATAGAGCAGAAATGTGGCACTCGTGCGTTGGTGACAACGTGGCAAGAGACATGCCTCGAGGAACTACTTGCGGGCACTGTCCAAAATTTAGGATCGGAAGACATGTCTGATTGTCCGCAACAGAAACGATGGTGTGTGGGAAGGAGACATTGTGAGAAAGCAGGACTGACGTCGCGGGAGTGAGGCATGAAGGTTGCTGCAAGAGATGGCAGGCGTATAAAATCCGCGGAACAAAGCTGAGCTGGAGCTTGAGCACGAAGGTCAATGGGAACAGGTAGGGGTAAGTCAAGTTGTACGACACCGGCGGAACAGTCAATCAGAGCAGAATGGGCGGACAAAAAGTCGAGTCCGAGGATCACATGGTGAGGGCAACGGTCAAGCACACTAAACAAAACGGACGTGTGGCGACCGGCGACACTGACACGAGCAGTACACATTCCAAGCACAGCCGGAGTTCCACCATCGGCGACCTGGAGCAGTCGAGTCGGAGCAGGAGTAAGTACCTTTTTCAAGCGCGTTCGAAGCTCCGCACTCATGATGGAAATTTGGGCTCCAGTGTCGATGAGTGCTGCAATGGGCAAACCATCCACATCCACGGCCAGAAGGTTCCGATTAGTAGGCAGGGTCAGCAGAGGAATTTCAGACCTTTGTTCTAGAGCAGCGTCACCTCCAGGAGCTGCCCCAGTTAGTTTCCCGTCGGAGAGCGGCGACGGTAAGCTGGGGATGGAGAGCGACGCAGCTGGGGCGAACTGGAGCGGCGACTATGTGGTGATGGCGATCGGCTGGTCGCGGTGGCTCGAGCCTTGTCAGGTGCGTCTTCAACCTCGGTGGAGAGTGATGGCGGGCGAGGATTCAGTGGGGAGCAGCGGTAGGCGGGAAAGCTTGGTCGAGGGTGGGCTGGCCAGGAACTTCGACAGTGGCGAGAGATGTGGCCCACACGTCCACAGTAAAAGCAGATGGGTCTATCGTCATGGGTGCGCCATTCGGCCGGGTTGCAATAGCTCGGATATGGACCGTATTGGCTCCGGTGAACAGGGGCAGTGGCAGCAGACGAAGCAAAGTCAGGACGGCTGGCGGAGCAGATGGATGGAAGACCTACATTCGCAAGTTCTTGGCGAATGACCGACTGAATGAGTGACACAAGCGGCCGGGAATCGTCAAAGCACTGCGTCACAGGCGTGGCAGGAGACGCTGCTTCGATTTCTCGCCGAACGATACGGACGACGTTCTCGGAGGAGGTGGGCTCACGCGGTGGACAAATGTCTTCGTACGTCGACGAAGCTGCGGTATTAGGTAGATGCGTAAACTGCTGAACTATGCGGCGACTCTTCGCGTCTTCAAAGCGGCGACATTCATTAATGATCTCATTGATCTCATTGTTAAACGCGTCGTCCGCGATGCCCTTTCAGACGTGGCTGACCTTGTCTGCCTCTGCCATATTGTTATCTACTTTGCGGCAAAGAGCGAGGACGTCCTGGATATAGGCCATGTACGATTCAGTGGACGTCTGTACACGGGTCCCAAGGTCCTTCTTTGCAGCACGTTGGCGGCCGACGGGTTTGCCGAACAAGTCCCTAAGCTTCTGTTTGCACTGGTCCCAACTCGTAATCTCTTCTTCATGTGTTTCGAACCAGACCCGTGCTGTTTTCTTGAGGTAGAATATTACATTAGCCAGCATAAGCGTGTTATCCCACCTGTTGTGTGCGCTGACCCGTTCATAATTCTGTAACCAGTCATCGACGTCAACGTTGTCAATCCCGGAAAACATGCCAGGGTCGCGAGGCTGGGCCAGGATGACCGTCGGTGGCGACGACGGGGCCGCGGTTGAACTGTCTCCTTCGGAAGACATGGCGGCCAGGTTACGTCCGCTGCGGAGCTCCGTCTTGCTCGATTACCCCGCACCTCCACCAATGATGTTACGGGAAGGAAGAAGCGTTCGCCTATTTACAGGTAGCTTTTAATGGCTGAGCCAACAAACGTAGAGCATCGATCCTGCTAAAACACTTCTTCGTCGTCTCCAAGACCACCATCAGCGTCGTCTTCTTTCCACATTACCGACTGTGACAATATATATATATACGCGCGTCTATGTGTGTGTTATCGCTTCGCTGTCTATTCGCTTCGTTGTCACTGTTCGCTTCGTTGTCACTATCACTTCGCTGTCACTATTCTGTTCGCTTTCGTTTTTTCTGTGCTGCATCGTGCCAAATACGTGCAATGGTCAGTATATCAATTTATTTCCTAAATTGTGATTGTACACGCTGCTTAATTTCCAACCATGATGACTGTGTCCTAAGAGCCATTGCTCAATATTGAGTCTTGAGAACAAGGAACTCACTCGGTCCCATAGGAGAATTGATAATATGATTGTGGTATCGTTAATTCGTGAGCATTAACTTATGCTTCTTCCTCGCTGGACGGGCTTCCGTCGAACATTCGGTTAAACCTATGTAAAGTGATGTCTTTATTCTTCAAAGAGAATAGACATATTACTAAGACTAGACGTTATCTATGAGCAACAACCTGGAAATGCTTGTATCGCTTTTTGTACCGGATTATAGTTGAGACGCGTTTGAAACAATTATTTGATATATGTATTCTCATATGATCATACGAGATTATTGGATAAATGGAATACGTGTCATGTGAGATTTTTTAATAGGCAATCCTGCTCATGTTTGGCCTAATTCGTATTCTCGTGCTTCTGAGCCAGCCGTCCAAAAAATCATCTTCGTTTTACGGTATCACGTGGAGCGGCACGCAACCACACGAAGACGATAATGAGGAAAGACGAGCGCTGATAATAACAAATAAATTATGGGAGCTTACGTGCCAAAACCATGATCTGGTTATTAGGCACGCCGCAGTGGGAGACTCCGTATTAATTATGACCAACCTGGGCTTCTTTACCTTCCAGCCAATTTGGCCGCCATGCTCGAAATTTGATCCCGCACCCTCCTGCTTAGCGGCGCAACGCGAAAGCCACTCAGCAGCCACGGCAGGTCCAGCACTGATCGCCGAAAACAGCACTCGTCTTCCTTCATACCCTTGCCTGCTAGCTGCGAGCATTACCCAAATACGGGACTAAAGGCTTCCTTTTGATTTTAAATAGTATTTCCCCCTTACTATTTTCGCCATCTTCCATCTTTTCGTCATCGCCATCTTTTCCTTCCAGTACCTTCCCTAGTTTGTATCAACGACTGTGTCTGAATTGCTCAAAAATTCACTTCGATATCACCACTCGATGTTCCTTGCACGGTTGCTTGCACATATTTCCGTAGAACAGCTCCCAAAAATTTTGCTTCTGACTGCTGCTCTGCTTTTAACAAAATTTTGCAAAGAGTTTCCCTTCCTTTAAATCTCCAGGTTCTTCAACAAAACATGGCCACTGTTGTTCGCACGGCTCTTCTGAACATTAAGTTCCAAGGAAAACCTCAACCAGTTCATTTGTCTGCCAGCAGATGGCCTCTGAATTGGAGAAATGCGTATATCAGGGCGCATGTTTTCGAGTCATTTCGTGACCAACAAGGAAAAAGAAACAATGCTAAACGCTTTACCGAACGATGAGGTAAAAAAAGTATAAAATAAGGGAAAACACATAACCGTTGAGCGAATAATGTTTCAGAAGTCATAAACACACTACATAGTTATACATATATATAACTATGTAGTGTGTTTATGACTCCTGAAACATTATGCGCTCAACGGTTATGTGTTTTCCCTTATTTATATATATATATATATATATATATATATATATATATATATATATATATATATATATAGTAATATTATAAGAAGCCAACAAACACTGACACCAAGGACAACATAGGGGAAATTACTTGTGTTTAATAAATAAAGTAAAGAAACGAAGGAGCAGCACGCGGTCACGCGTGCTGCTCCTTCGACCACATGCTCTGGCTGTGCCCGTACAACGCCGGCTCCGACTTTCATAACAAGTCCAAGTGGGACGCCTTGCTGAAGAGCTCGGATTTCACAAACCAACTACAGGCCGTCCAGAGGGCCCGCGACGTCGCGGAGAGTCACCACCTCCCTGTCCCGTCGTGGGCGGAGCCACCAACTTGATCGGGGAGCCTTCGGTCCCCCCAATCGAGTTCCTCAGGACACTCTAAATAAAGTTCTTGTCACTGTCAAACGAAGAATTAATGGAAATTAAAGTGGATGGAAAAACAACTTGCCGCAGGTGGGAACCGAACCCACAGCCTTCGCATTTCGCGAAGGCTGTGGGTTCGGTTCCCACCTGCGGCAAGTTGTTTTTCCATCCACTTTAATTTCCATTAATTCTTCGTTTCTTTACTTTATTTATTAAACACAAGTAACTTCCCCTATGTTGTCCTTGGTGTCAGTGTTTGTTGGCTTCTTATGATATTACTAATAAAATCGGGACCCTCGGTTAATACCCTTTCTTCTCGTTTATCACATAACGAGGGTCTCGAATCCGGCTACATTGATGCCTGCAGGTAGCGTATGTGGGTTTATTGACCAGTTGCCTTCACCCAAAAAGATCACGTTCTCGTGACGCCTGCGGCAAAAAAAAAAAAGGACGTCCCACGTCCGCCGCCATGGTATGTGTGTGGTGGCGCTGGCTAACACTCCCAGGGTTCTACTAGGACACATAAATACCAAAGAAAGTGGATGGGAAAACAGCGCCGAGGTAGCTCAATTGGTAGAGCATCGCACGCGAAATGCGAAGGCTGTGGGTTCGGTTCCCACCTGCGGCAAGTTGTTTTTCCATCCACTTTAATTTCCATTAATTCTTCGTTTCTTTACTTTATTTATTAAACTCAAGTAATTTCCCCTATGTTGTCCTTGGTGTCAGTGTTTGTTGGCTTCTTATGATATTACTAATAAAATCGGGACCCTCCGTTAATACCCTTTCTTCTCGTTTATATATATATATATATATATATGTATAGTTACAAACAGTACATAAAAGGGAATTGCTGTAACACGGTATCATATTGAACGCAAGTACACTTAACGAAATTACATCGCATCCGGTGAAGCGTATCATTCATCTTCATTTTCCATGAGAAGAAGCAACGGTAAAAGCTATCCTTCTTGCAACCGTTTTACAATCCCGTCTTGTTTGGAAACAATTCATAAAGCAATTTTTTTCATTTTATTCCATGTAACTTGAACAGCCTTTGGGTCGCTTTTAATTTGCTAACTGTTGTTGCCACAGTCAAAAATTTTCGATAAGGTGGGCGCTGCCGCAGGGTCGTAGATTTATTGCTGCCGTCTCGTTTGCGCGTCCACGTTCTGCAATAAAAAAAAAGAAACGTGGAACTTGAACCGCACTCGACCGGAATCTTATTTTGAGCTGGTTTCCCGGCAATTAGTCTTGTTATAGTATATCCAGAAGCAATGCGGAAACAGAGCGCAGTGAGGCCCAACTCTTGCGCGAGAGAGGAAGTAAAGGGCAAGGGGAAAGTAAGGAAGGACAGAGCTATCTCGGAACATTCAGCTGCCAGCAGCAGCTTCGAAGGTAAGGAAAAGAAAAAGAAGAAAAGATAGACCACCTTCGACAGCCGTCGCAAACACACCACCGCCGGGTTGGCCTCCTTAGAATACCGATAAAATTCCCACACGTTGCGCCTCTGGCCACCTTAGCGTAAGTGCATACACCGCGCTTGCTTTTCGGCCGAGCTTGGGCACTCGGCGTGTGGGAGCAACCTAAATGACAGCGAGCAGCGGGGATAAAAAAATGCCGGGGGCAGAATCGCGCAGATAGAGCGGGAGGGGCCCTCGGCAGCATCAGCAGTAGCAGCCGAAGAAGAATGGACACGAACCCATGGGTGTGCTTCGCAATGCAGGAACGAGTGGCTCTCTCCCGCACACAAGAGTGTGCGCTCTTGCTGCCATTGCATCGCCTGCGTGTGTTGCTTGTGCGGCGTGCCTTTAGACAGCGGCAGCAACAGAAAAAAAAAAATGTTGCTGGTAGCAGGTGAGGAGGGGAGAGTGGAGACAGAAGACGAAGACGTGGCAGACACGCGGGGACATAAACAAACAAGCCATCGAGCCAGTGAGCATGCAGCGGCAGAGTGCGTTCCCGTCTGGTCGAAGGCACGGGACGGCGGGAAACATACACGCGCGCCCATCGGGCAGGAAGGGCCGTCTGAATATTTCATAACACGCCCGCGCTTGCCGTAAGCAACAGTAGTTCCTTTCTATTTTTTTTCTGCTCACGCGCGAGTCCTTGTGTCTGCGCCGAGGCTCGCCAGGGCAGCGCATGTGTGCGCCTCTCTCATCGCGTAGGACCGAGCCACAACAATCGCTCTCTCACCCAGCCACCTTTCTTTCTCTCTCTGGAGCGCAGGACCCCGAGCACTGACCATAGTCTCGCGCCGCACCGTTCCCACAGGCCCTGCATGTGTCCCTTTTCTCGTTACTTATCTTCCTCTCGCCCTCCTGCTCTTCCTCACTCCTTGCCCACTGACTCAGGACGTCTCTGTTGCGAGCTCGACACGCTCGACGTACAAGCGCACGTACTGTGTACAACACGGCGAACACGCAACGCCGACTAGCGCATACCCCGGCAACCATCGTACGGTCTGGGACGTTTCTTTTTCGAAATTACCGGCCACCGTGTGTTCGCGGTGGCAGATACTGCGCAGCGGTTTGAGCACGCGGACGGGCAGCAGGCGTTGTCCTCGTTCCCTTTTTAGTGGTCGCGGGTGTATTCGCGCGGCGGCACACGTATATGTGCCTGGACGGTTCACTGGAACGCGGAACCGGGAAGAACGGGCCCGGGCAAATAAAGGGCGAGCTGCATAGGTTGGAGGGTGGGGCTGGGATAGTCTGCCGGAGGGAGGGTGGGGGGGGGGGGGTGACTTTGGGGCGGCGGAACAAGTGCACGGATTTGGTAGGCGCGCGTTACGCGGAAGAAGAGTTCCGCCACCGCCCCGGCTGGCACTTTAGTCCGGCCGAGTTTGAGCGGCGTTCCCGCGCTCAACCCATAGGAGTAGGTTAGCACAGCGCGTGGACAACGCAATAGCTGTACGAGGCTCGTGGCCGTTACGCAGGAACAACATGAGCGTCTTTTTTTCTTTCTTTCTTTTTTTTGCTTTCTTGGCAGCCATTTTCTTTTTTTTTTATTTCGCGTGAAGGCGCTCTGGATAATATTTTCTTGAAGCCCAATGTTGTTCAGAGTGTTTTGCGTGTATATAAAGGGTCGCTTTCTTTTTTAAATAATATTTCGAGATCCGCGTTCCAGATTCATTCTACGGATAAGCTTTATATATAATGCATTTTATAGGAGACGAGCAACTTGGGTCGTATAAGAAAGAGGAGTGCGCGGTGCCGAGCTAGAATAAAGACACGTAGCGTAAAGGCTAACGGGTAAGTAAGAAGAGTAGTGTAAGGACCACGGGAATCTCGGTGCTGGCTGCATGGAAAAGTGCAATGGGGTTTTCTTTCCTCCTTTCTTTATTCTTTGGGGTGGGGGAGGGGAGCTCAGGTGTCGGAATAACGCCTATTGGATCTGAGCATCGCAATGTGCAGGCGCCTGTGTATGTGTGCGTTTCGCTTGTTATGGAACGCTTGGCCTTCCTGCAAACCTGGCAGGGAGGCAGAAAGGTTAGCCTTTCATGCAGCAGTTGAAAGCGGGCGCGTGCAAAGACCAAGAGAGGTTCGCGAAGCGCACTTCTCCGGAAGGGTCATCTTTTCGCAAATATGGCCAGGCTGTTGGTGGTCTCCCCTGCCTTGTTTTCTGCTATAGTGCTTGTGGCGATCCATTTCTTTTCACACGGGGCCGGCCAGCGCACACCAACTGTTTCCGGCTACCGTCGCATAAAACGCGCGCCCGACAACTTCTTCTTTTGTTTCTGCACCGCGGTTCTTTATCGCGGTCAGCTCCGTGTTTTGCTCGCGTCTTTCCTCTGCGTAGCCCCTTACTTAACTCCTTAACTGAACTCCTTCACTTCCAATCTCCCGTTAATATTTTGTGGCGCCCGCAGCCAGCGGAGCGGCCCTGTGCTGCCGCGGGTCGGCTGCGGTCGATTTATCTTCATTTACCAACGTTCCGTGAAACATGCATACGCTCCCGTATCCGCCCCAGAGAAGGCGCGAAGAAGCGAGAAAGATTTCCCGAACACCAGACACTTTGTTCGCTTTGCAATGTCGCTATCTTTATCTTTTCCTTTGGCCGATATATCCGCAGGCATCCGCTAAAGTTGGCTCGGGGGCACTTAAAACTTTTCTTTCTTTCTTTTTTCTCCCACTATTTCTCTCTTTCGCCTCCACTCCGCTACCTTTTTCTCCCCGAAGAACCACCACGCGCGCGCACCAAGGCCTCGGCAGCGGGGGGCTTGACTGCCAAAGCGCGGGCAGGCACCTCTGGGTGCAAGTCTCGCAGCAAAGAACGCAGAGACGAAAGGAACGAGGCCGCGACGCGGTGGGCATATGCACTCTCGCGAGATGTGCGCGGCGGTGCGAGCGCAGCATTAAAATATGAGCCTTTATATTCTTTCGTCAGCGGCCAGCCCCCGAGAGCGGCCGCAAAAGCCGCTTGCGCCCGGGCGCCAGCCGCAGCCAGGATAGCAGCGAGCTGGCCGGCAGCCGGCGGACAGGAACGAACGCTACCACTCGCGGTGTCTGGCCGTGTGTGTGGGTGCGTCTGTGAGCGCGAGCGGCTCTGTAATATGCATCGGATTACTTATTCAGCGACAGCTTCTGCTGGGGCCGCGCAAAGTCGATTGTAAAGTACGCCGCACCGCAGCCCATGCCGCGTCGGAAGGCGCCGAAAAAACGGAGAACGAACCTCGCGGCGGCCTTCTTTCTCTCCTTCTGAACCCACCCTTTATTTTTATTTTAGTTTAGTTTACTTTTGTTTTCGAATATATATATATATATATATATATATATATATATATATATATATATATATATATATATATATATATATACACATATATATATATATATATATATATATATATATATATATATATATATATATATATATATATATATATATATATATATATATATATATTGTGATCCATGTTCCGGTGCACTGACCCTCTCTCGGTGGCCCTTCGTGGTGGTATAGTGCTGCGTGCACGTGCGTGCTTACACTATATGGATTGGTGTCGAGAACGAAGCACGGCGCAAAACTAGAACAAAACAACGAGCATCCAGAAATGAATGGTGCTAACCGCTGGAAGCACCAGTCGCCCCGCTTCACAACGGTTGCCATGCCGCACGATCGCCGGACGTCGTTTATCAGTGAGTGTCGGTGGGCGGAAGGCAGCAGCCGCAACCCTTTGCTCCCGACGGGCGATTCGTATATATATATATATATATATATATATATATATATATATATATATATATATATATATATATATATATATATATATATATATATACTAAGAGAACAATGGAGTAAGTGATTGAAAAGCGACGCCGAGGTAGCGCTTTTTGGAACCTATTCCTCAAGAACACGGAGAAGAAGCTTCGAGTGGTTGCGCCACGTATTGGGAGGGCAGTGAAGCGACTGAGAGAGTGGGCGGTCGGGTACAATTTGCAGCCGTGGCGGGGTTAAATTAATTGCCGGGAAAAGAAGAGAAGCAAGCGGTGCGCTACGCTGCGGCCGTGCGGATATTGTTCCAGCTTTTCCTGTTGACGCCGCGAGTGTCGATGTTTTCTTTGCCGCATCTCCGAAGTGTTAATGGCCGAGGAAGTGCAGTCGGAATCACTGACTTCTTCGAAAAGTGACGCATGCAACACAAGAAATACAAAGGGTAAAGTCTTCCTGCGCTTGTTCTGCCATCTCTTATCTAACCATTTTAGACGGTCTTTGCTGTGATTAACCGCTGCAACGGACAGCTTAAATTGCCTCTGCGCGTCACATTTGCTCGCGCTTGCGGCACTATGACTTAGAAGGAGCAAAAAAAAGAAAGAAAATCCCAAAAGCAAATCTAATAAAATAAAATAGCATCTTACCAAAGTTCGCTTAGGGGCGCCTCGGTAAGGAAGACACGTGGAGGTCATTTTGTTTTTCTTCTTGAGTGGTTCGGGTTTCTTTTCTCTTTTCCAATGCAAACCAGCTTGGTCGTCGCTGTGGAATATCTCACTTGCTTTGCAGGCACTTCTGATTAGGCGTCTGCTATGAGTCGGCGCTAAACGGAAGTGATGGCTTTTTTCGAGAATAAACATATTGACGAGTGCTGGCCATTCTATATAATAAGGATTGATAGCTAACTGGATGACAGGTGCCTCCGTTCTTGAAAAGCGTGTCGGTAAAGCGTTCGCGTTGCATTACAGATTGCTGCATGCAAAACGCACAGCATGCCTGAGGCCTGATGTGAGAGGCCAGCAGTACTCGTGAAAGAAATGAATGAATGAATGAATACATTAATAAATTAATAAATAAATGGGAATAGCTTCTTTGTGCTTTCTGTTCAGCCATGGATTCCTTGTCTCAGGTCCGCTTGAGAAAGAGAGATAGAAGCGAGGAAAGGCAGGGAGGCTAACCACACAAATGTTCCATTTGCCAGCCTACGGTGAGAGAAACGAACAAAAGGGCGAAAAGCGTCAAATAAGGGAAGACAGAAAGGGTTAATTACGTGCACCTTTCAAGTTGCACACTTCATCTATAAGCGGCCGGAGAGACCTGTAGCCACTTG
Organism: Dermacentor albipictus; assembly: GCF_038994185.2. Lineage (NCBI taxonomy): Eukaryota > Metazoa > Arthropoda > Arachnida > Ixodida > Ixodidae > Dermacentor > Dermacentor albipictus. The sequence continues at coordinate 445,075,660 of NC_091821.1, forward strand.
ATCAACCGCATCATCATCATCGCCATCAGCCTATTTCACGTCCAGTGCAGGACGAAGGCCTTTGCCTGCGATCTCCAATTACGGATGTCCTGCGTGCACCAACTGACTGCCAGTTGCGTCTGCGAATTTCCTAATTTTATCACCCTACCTAGTTTTTTGCCTTCCATGACTGCACTTCCTTTCTCTTGGCACCCATTCTGTAAGTTTAATGGTCCACCGGTTATCTGTCCTACAACTTTCGGGACCTGCCCAGTTCCATTTTTTTTCTTTCAATATCAAATAGAATGTCGGCTATCCCTTTCTGCTCTCCGATCCACATCGCTCTCTACCTCTATCTTAACGTTAGGCCTAACATTTTTTGTTCCATCGGTATTTACGCTCATAACCATCAACACATAAGCTAGATTAAAGAAACGAGCGCTTTTTTAATTCTTCAAAGCAATGTACTTCAGTGTCCAACCGTAAAAGCGCTGTAACTCGTTTGGAACACGTCCATGATCCCAACTCTCACCTTAACTTCCTGTGTTTTTTTTCACTCCTCCATTTTCCTTTCTACGGTTGGGTAGCAAATTTCTATAACTCTAGTCAATCTCCCTGCCTCCCCTTCCTTCCCTGCTCTTTCTCTTTTTACTAATACTGATGACTAGAGCGGGAAACATATCTTACAGAGCCTCTGCTGCCGCCAAAAATGTATTTCGTCGGGGATCATTTTGTTGATAGCTCGTGGCTTTAGGTAAATTTACATGAGCCAGCAACTTGAACTGTATTGTAGAAAAATGATTTCGAACTGTGTCGGCGTGTGCATTTTATATGAGCCCTGCTATTTTTCTTTCGGTCACCGCCTGTTTGGTGTTATCTTGCAATATTATTAATAATCAATCAAGCAATCAATTAACCATTTATTTACCGTGCCCAGGTGGATGGAGGAGGAGGAGAAGAAGCAACAACCACCAGGAACAACCATAAGGCCTGAATGCTGGCGCTCGCATTAGTAAAGAAGTCTATAAATAAAAACAACAATTTAGAAAATAACAGTGCACATACAACAAAGCGGAAGGTGAATTCAAAACAAAAAGGACGAGACGGCAGTTGAACAACGTGTGAAATGATCACACAACGGTAAGCTCCGAATAGAACGATGACAGCTAGCCGCAAAAAAATATCGACATCAGGAAAATAAGCGTTATAAAGACTCAGTATTCTGTGGGCGGTTGAGCGTTGGTGATGACAGGCAAGACCATGGAAATGTCTATTTTCGCTGGTTATATTGCGCGGCATAGGAAGCGTGATACAACTCTCGTTCGGTGCACGTGAGGGTACCATGAAGGAGTATGAAAAGAAAAGGCAGGTCAAAACGATTATGTCAGCAGAAAAGTAAGGGCAATTTCAATGACCCAACAGTGCTATAACAAGGTCCAGTGTCCGTGCTAGCAGGTGGCGATGATATATGCTAAGGAACGCTTTCTGGATCGAATCTATAATGCCACTGTGTGATCTGGAAATGTCATTCCAGTTAACCGGCGCTTATTCGAGTCAATGAAGACATGTTATTGTGTCAACTTGCGAAACCGTGTAGGATAATTGAATTCTCTCAACTGTCTGTGAACAGAACCTAGAAAGCACATAGCATGCATTTCAATGCATTTATTGTCAGCTAAAAAGTGTAAGGTTGTATAAAAATATACACCGAGATCATTGATCTCAGGCACCTTACACAATAATAGAGAATTTACAGAATAACAAAACGAAATGCTTGCTGTTTTGCATGTGAAATTTATGGCAGCTTTTCCAGTGGTAGAGCTCGCCTCCAATGATTGTTATTGTACTGGGCATCACACTATCGGCCTTTGTGGACGTCATTAACTGGAACGCCTTTTGTGTGTGTGTGTTTTCTTTTGTTTTTTTAGCGCTTTCCTCACGGTCCCCTTTCTGACCCCAATGTCCCATGCTCAGTGTAGGGTAGCAAAGCGCAGACTGATATCTGGTTAACCTCCCTGCCTTTCCTCTTCATCTCTCTATCTTGTCTTGGCTGGGCATCACACTAGTAACAGTACCCACTGGATTATGCAGCCCCTTAATGCTTTCCCCTGAGTAGCCCATCAATGTTTTATTTGCTTGCTTTCTTTGTGGAAGTGTTTTTTTGTTTCCGGAGTTACTGTTGCTACTTCTCCTTCTCCTCCGATCGTTTCTCTGCTCATTTGTTTATTATGTGCGTCTGCACAAGCATTCCTCCCTAATATTTTCCGCTCAACCTTTTTATAAGCACTTAACCAATAGCCGGCCAAGGAACTTTCTCGGAAGAAGCAGATCCGGTGTGGCGATTCATACAGCGTTTAAAGCTGCGATGCCATTGCAACATGAGAATAAGTGCATTTTTACTTCGTTACAAAAAAAAAAAAACTTGCCGACAACTATTATAAAATGTGCCTCTAATAGTTACCCTGTTTGCCCGTTGAGTGGTAGGCAGGCAAACTAAAGAGAGATTTTGATAAAGCTTCCCCAAAAGAAGAGAGGGAAAGGTATCGCATCAAGGAGCCCGTCTCTGCATAATAAACACGTGCGGCAGCATAGAAAGTGCAGGCTGCCGTTGTGCAGTTAAGTTGCTAACTGAGATTTATGGACCCGGAAGTTGCAAGAAACGCTATTCTTTGCACAGCTCCCTAGTTTTGCTACATATGACGTCAAATAGGTTCAAACGCAGATCAATGAATAATAAACATGCATATGAACACATTAGCCTACGGTGACGCGGAAGGCGTGTATGAATGCGGGGCTGTTTGACAGGAAGCGAATAAATTCATAGGTGCTTTTCGATGACATGGAAAAGTCGATCAGACAAGGAATTACTCTTTCTTTTAGAGAACGAGACAGTTGAGTGAACAGGGATATGCAAAGATTCTACCGTAAATTCGGCAGATGGGTTAGCACTTGTAAACCAGAACCACAACTCGGCGGATGAGTCAGCACGATTCAGGGGCTGCACAGTCTTTCCATTAAATTCAGCAGCGCAGAGTGATCGCTCAGAGACTGACTAATCTTCAGCAATCATTCTGCAAGCATTCAAGCAAAAATCTTTCGTCGAGCTAGTCGGTTCATTGGCCAAAGGCTTTAAAGGCCGCAAATGGGGCTCACCAACATTTTCTGAAGCGGCTTTAGAAGTGCTGGAAGTTGCAGAATATTTTTTTTTTCGAGAGCCACAGATTCGAAAGTTTCGTCTGCGAGCCCTCTGGAGACTCTGCGTTAGAAGAGTGAAATTCTGTTTCAGTAAGGCTTACGATTGCCATCACGTGATAGTCATCGCGCTTCCCAGTTTTTTACTATGTAATAATTTCCGTATACGTATGCGCAAAGTAAGTAAAAAAAGAAACCATAATAATTTAATTTCTGAGGTTCTATGCGCTATAAACAAAATTTCATTATAGGACGCATCGTAGCGGGGAATGCGCAATAATTTCGACCACCTAGGAATATTTCATGTGCATTCAATGCACGGTACATTAGACGTTTTCGCATTCCGCGACCTCTATCGAAATGTGGCAGATACAACCGGTATCGAAGCCACAACCTCGTTCTCAGTAGTACAACGCTATATTTACTAAGCTACTATGGTGTACTAACTACTACGTTTACTAACTACTACATTATTTACTAACTACTACAAAAAGGTACCGTATTTTCCCGACTATGTTCCGCACCCGGGGTGTAGTCCGGGGCGGCCAATAAAAGCTTAAAATTAAGTATCGTTATTAGACAGTCCGTACCTGCTGTAAAAACTGCCGGCACGAACTTCAGCTGAAATTACGTGCTTCAGCTTCCCTGCGATCAGTAAACAGAACAATAGAAATCAAGTATCTCGGATCCGGCGAATGGCACTCTCGATGTATTCACCATCTTCAGAAACTTTAGTGCTTGCGCTCAGTCGACAACGACGAGATTGAATAACACCGGGAACGTGCAGTATTCGCTTGCGGATTGTCAAAGTGTTTCATATTTTTACAGCGTATCGTCATATACACTGAAGATACCACGAGCTGCCAGAATAAACTTGAACTGTTGCTCGTGCATGGCGATGGCCACTGCGGAGTTCGTTTTGCTACGTATAATTTAGCGCAGGTAAAACTCGCAGGCGCCGACTGGCCTCGTTATTTGCAAGCTCGCTTCTGATCCTAGGAATAAAATAATGTATAGTGCGCGCCGATAGATGGTCAACTTTAAAACTTACATAGACAGCCGACTATAGTCGGGAAAACACGATATCCCCACCAAAACACACATGTAAGACTTTATAATGAGCTCACGGGAACAAGAACACAGGGGAAAAGTGCGATTTTGACGACAAAAGCTTTATGAACGATGCGTTCACCTAATCCTACACCGACCCTATTATTCAAAGAGTATTTTTTTATTCACCTTTCGTCAACGGCGGATAGCATGTATGAATAAGGACGTAGACAGTGAGACTATAGAGAGGAGTGGCTCCTCCCGCCGTTGAAATTTCGTTTTGGCAGCCTGGACTTTCTGAGAACAAATACGAATGCAGAAATGCATTAGGTGCGCGAATATTCTACAGAATCGAAGATTTTATTTTTAATGCGACAGCATTATCCGCCTCATTACGCGAAATTCAGGCGCCGTAGTTGGCCGGGTGGCCGAATGATGGTACCGAACATGGCCGTAGGCAAAGAGTAAAAGAACATCAGAAAATACTCGAAGCGATGCCTGTAAACAAAGCAAATTAGTGCAGTTGAAAAGTAAATTAGGGAAATTTTGCTCTGAGTTGGACTCGAACCCTGCGCGGTACAAGACGAGCATGCTTTCCCCACGCAACGGGAGCTCCACACTTCTTGTTGACTAAATGTGTACCTAGTGCGTGTGCCATTGCGCACATCACGTCGCAGCCATCTGGCTCACTAAACGTACGGCCTAGTGCGGGCATCGTTGGGCACCTGACGGCGCAGCCAATGAATAGGAGGTGGCGCCACGTCATGAATATATTCTTACGTGTAGAAAGACACCGACGAAAGAGGCTATTTACAGGCTATTTACATTGGACTGGAGCCAGAGCACCAGGCCGACATTCACTCACGCCAAGGGCACAGACCCACTTCGTCGACGTTCTCGCGGCGGCTCGTCTCTCGGGTATCTACCGATAATATCGTAATACTACACCCCGGCGGCAAAAGCGCCTTCCCGGTGCTTTTCAATATCCAAGGCACGTGGAGAGTTGTAGGGCTTGAGTCGGGTGACGTGGACAATGTCACCGGTTGTCACACCGGAGGACGTAGTGGGCGTGGCTAGAACAATTTCATAGGTGACATCGGTCACTTGGTGGTGCACGCGATATGGGCCTGTTAACAGGAAAGCAGTTTCTCACAAAGGCCAACTTTACACGACGGTGACCATATATAATGAGTGCATAAAAATAAAAAAAAGCATTGCGTCCACTTGAATGCAGCTGAGTAGTCTTTCGAGATAGGAACTCCTCGCGGGCAAGCGAGCGCATTGAGACGTTTATCTTGCTTTCGTTTATCCTTACCGAGGCGCACTTTTTGAAACGCAGACACGAGCTTGCGCGGACAAGGACCGCGCTGAAAAACACATTTCACCAGAGCGACCATAACGCTTTCGCATTCCCACACGTAAGCAGACTTAACTGCCTCTGCCAAATCTTTTGCTTCTCTCCGCGCCGTGGTTGCCCTCACTGAAACAAAGCGCGCCAGTGGGTACTTTGCGCTGAATCCAAAGCATCTTGTCAAAGGAATCTTCTCTAGCCACTATTGAAGATTCACATGTTCGCTGGACCGCTCAGCATTTCTTGAGTAATTTTTTTTTCTTCGAAATAGGGGCTCCACATGCATTATACAGGACGATCATTTTTACAGCTTTTGAAATGAAAAAAAAAGACAGCCTCTTGCAGGTAGCATATTGCTCGTCTTTCAGCTGGACGACTAAGAGGGGTGGACAATACTAGCATGAGAAATCGAGAGAGAGAGAGAGAGAAGGGAAGACGGAAAGGCAGGGAGGTTAACCAGACTGAGTCCAGTTTGCTACCCTACGCGTGGGGAGGGGAATGGGGAGTGAAAGAGGAAGAGAGAGAACTTAAGCGTAGGATGTCTATAGTCGGGCACTCAAGTCCGTTGCCTTCAGGTAGCGAAAAAGCGCTCTAACTGCTTTCTGGGCCAATGAACTGTGAGGCCAGGCTCCCAAGATCTTCGCTTCCGTGAATGGCCTGTCATCCAGTCTATTTAAGGCACACTGGAGAGTCTCACGTTGATTATCAAAGCGAGAACAGTGGCACAGAAGGTGACTGATGGTCTCTTCACACTTGCACTTAGCGCACATTGGTGAATCCGCCATTCCAATGCGGTAGCTGTAGGAGTTGGTGAATGCTACTCCTACCCACAGCCGACACAGCAGTGTTGCGTCACGTCGTGGAAGGTTCGCTGGTAATGTAAGTTTTAGTGATGGGTCGAGGCTGTGTAAACGACACTTAGAGTTCTGTGGTGTATGCCAGCAACCTAACGTGATTGCACGAGCAAGACTGCGAAGCTCTCTTGCAGCGTCGACTCTGGATAAAGGTATAAGGAGTGTCGGTGAGCCAGCCTGGGCACGTCGGGCAGCGTCATCGGCGAGGTGATTACCAACGATGCCACAGTGTCCCGGCAGCCACTGAAATATAATATCATGTCCTCGTTCAGATGCGCAATGGCAGGTTTCATTGATTTGTGACACCAGCTGTTCATAATTGCCACGTCGTAAGCTTCGAAAGCTCTGGAGGGCTGCTTTCGAGTCACAAAATATTGCCCATTTGTTGGGCGGTTCTTTTTCAATGTATTCGACAGCAGCGCGAAGAACGGCCAGTTCAGAACCTGTAGATGTCGTTACGTGTGAAGTTTTGAACTTGATGACGACCGATTGAGATGGTAGAACAACGGCGCCCGTAGAATTTTCCGAGACGGAACCATCCGTGTAAACATGAATTCGGTTAGCATATGAAAAATGCAGAAGTTCCAATGTGATCTGCTTGGGAGCAGCGGTGGTCAGGCTAGCTTTCTTCACTATTCCTGGAACAGCAAGGTACACAGGAGGCTTCTTCAAGCACCACATAGGGGATGGCGTTCTTGTTGCGGGTGAGTGCCTCAAAGACAAAGAGTGCCGGTTAGCCGCAATCGATCTGGAGAACGCTGCCTTGGGTCTTTTCTCAGGCAAGTGAGCGAGATGGTGGTCAGGGACTCTGGATATATGGCGAACATGCGCCCGGAGTGCGTCGATATCTATATAGGTCCTTATTAGGTTGTCTCTCGCGATGGCAATTGTTGCCACGGTTGAAGCATTTCGAGGTAGCCCCAGACATGTTCGAAGGGCTTGGCCTTGAATGCTCTGTAGGACATGGATGCTAGTTTTGTTAGCATTGGACAGCACTGATGTGCTGTATCGCAAGTATCCTAGGAAGAGCGTCCTGTATAGTTGAAGCATAGATGCCACGGATGTGCCCCACGTTTTACCGGCAAGAAACCTTAGTATATGGGAGATAGAAGTAAGCCTCTTCTTCAAGTATGAGATGTGGGGGCTCCATGAAAGGTCTCTGTCTATAATAACGCCTAGGAATCGGTGAGTTTTTGCGTAGGAAATTGGTTGGTGGTCAATAGAAATGGGGTACCAGGTCATGGGTTTGTGGGTAAAGGCGACTAAGGCGCACTTTTCGGTCGAAATGCTTAGGCCTTGCGCACGCAGGTACGATGATGTTAGAGTGACTGCTTTTTGGAGCCGTGCACGCACCTGGAGACGTGTAACTGCCGAGGCCCATATGGATACGTCGTCAGCATATATTGAGAGGTTTATTGTATGCGGTAGAACGTCGGCAAGCCCAAGGATTGCAAGGTTGAACAAAGTGGGGCTAAGAACCCCACCCTGAGGGACGCCACGATAAGTGTAATGGTCAGTAGTTCGGCCATCTGCACTGTGCACAAAGAAGGATCTTTTGAATAGATAGCTCCGAATCCACCGAAACATGCGTCCACCAATTCCATTATTTTCCAGGGCATCAAGGATGGCTTCATGCGTTACATTGTCGTAGGCGCTTTTCACGTCGAGGAATAGTGCAACCGGTATACGCTTGTGGTGTTTTTCTTGTTGTACAGACGTGACTAGGTCGATGACGTTGTCAATAGAGGAACTGCCTCTTCTAAAACCAGCCATGGCATCGGGGTATACGTTGTGGCGCTCAAGATACCATTCTAGGCGGGTGAGAATCATTCTTTCCATGACCTTCCCAACAGTTGGACAGCGCAATGGGTCGGTAGGACGCTAGGTCAAGTGGCGACTTTCCAGGCTTCAGGAGTGGTATCAAGCGGCTGGACTTCCACCGCTCAGGAACGACGCCATCATTCCATGACTGGTTATAACATTCCAGAAGTCTGCTTCGGCCATCTTCACCTAGGTGGCATAAAGCAGCGTAGGTGATGCCGTCTGGTCCTGGCGACGATGAGCGCCTGCATGAGGCCAGGGCAGCGTCCAATTCCTCAAGTGAGAAGGACACATTCAATTCTGGGAAGCGTGTCACAGGAACCTCACCCAGAATTTCGCTACTGATGGTGACCACACTGCCCGCAGTCTTCACACAGAAGTCTTCGGCTATATCGACCTGTGAGCGGCCTTGATAGAGGGCTAGGGATGAGAATGGGTGTCGTTGCTGTGGAGACGAGCCAAGGCCGCGCACCGTCCTCCATATGATAGACAGTGGCTTGCGGGGGTCAAGTGATTCGCAGAACGTCTTCCACCGTTGTTCCTCCAGCCTGTCCATACGACGTTGGATTTTCTTCTGTATACGTCGAGCGACTCTAAGGTCATGAATTGACTTCGTGCGCCTGTATCGCCTCTCGGCTCTTCTGCGAATCGTTCGAAGTCGCTCAAGATCCATGTCAAAATCCGTACGTTTTTTAGCGGATGTAAATGTGTACTTAGACGATTCCAGTACACTTGTAATAAGATTCTCAATGGTGCCGGTAAATCCTTCTTTGCATGCCTCTTCCACCTTTGTCTTATACGTTGACCACCTTATATATACTTGTCCGGAAGTATGAGAAATCGAATCACATATTATACAAATTAACAAAAATCCACTAATTATCTTTTGAATTATTTACTTCATTGCACATATTGAAGCTTACGAATCGTAGCTGGGAAGTTTGCAAGGCGTATTCACTTGGAATCAATTTCCAGTACATCGCCAGTTTTAAGACATGCGCCATCAAATTTGCGGTACAAATGCATTGTTGTTCCACTTATTCAAGACAACTCACTTTTATGCATTGAAGCGACAAATTAACTGGAACGCCCACATAATTCGTTTCCCACTGGGAAATAATATCTCAAAACAGGTGTCATCCTGAATATTCATCGCAAGTGGATACTTCTCGAAAGATTACTGCCTACAATTCGTAGATTACAATATGTGCCCTAATGTAATCAATTAAATGACAATTAGTGAATTTTAGTTAATTACTTGAATTAGTGTATTGATTTACCCTGCTAGTAATGTCCGATCCTTCGAATAATCCAGCTCAAGGACATGAGTTACGCCATCTGGCACAGTCGATCATTAAAATTTCCATAAAACTGAAAAATGAACACCATATACAGCGAGCGGCATAACTTGCTTTAGGAAGTCATTGTGCCTCATTGATCCTTAATTTAGCATAGCAATATAAAGTTTTAGACAGGCCTTCGCAGTAATTATGGATAGCCATTTTCGAATATCAATATAAAAGAAAAGTGGATAATTTACCCGCTTTAACTATTATTCTTTCTTGCTATTGTTCACTATGTCGAACTAAATCTGCGCCTACGGAGTTCAAATACCTTTGCACTGCGCTTCCTATAATGTTAAGTTGAAGTGGCATCGACCGTTGAGCAGACTTTGAGGGTCCACGACCGCTGAAATGTGCCAGAATGGTCTGCATCAGCGGAGTCAAGGTTCTGCTGGGAAAATACCGAATTAATTGCTTCGAACGTGAACGCGTGCGTTGTGGCGAAGTCTGAAATCTAATTTACCTTCTTCAAGCTGATCAAGTTAGGCGGTCTCTCTTTTTTCCCCCTACTAATAATAGAAAAAACGTAAGCAAGAAAAGATGAAAAATGACAACAGAAGACGCCCGGCAAACCTGATAATCTTGCCAGACTGGGTTCCCCAATCTTCCGGGTAAAATGTCGCACCGCACTCTTTTTGCGCGTTAAATTCCTAATCTCATCCCGGCGTTCTGTTTATGAAGAACACCAACCAACGCGCAATGAAAGAAAAAAACAAGAACGATGCCCTGGCAGGAACACGGCAAGGCTACTACTATACGCAGTGCGGAATGAGTGCGAGAAATTGCGGTCATCAATCTTTTGAACGCATAATTGGAGGTCGTGCCTTGACGTTCCCGATCTCGAACGTCAAAGTACATTGGGGAGCAAACAAGAAATCCGCTAGATTATCCAAAAGGGCGGCAGCAGAGGAACCGAAGCAGGCTGAATGGAAAGAGGAGTGGCCGGGCCAACTTATTAGTAAAGTGGTCGAACGTGAACCATAAAAGAGTAATTCGCTTTTCCTTCGGAAACGGAGCGGGATTGCGAGCCGCAGCGATTAGTCCTGCCAATTCACCGCTAACCACTGCGCACGGAGTTTTTCACCCCAAGCGCCTGCCTCTCTTTTTCTTTTTCTCTCTCGCTCTCGCATCTCTCGCCATCCTATTCCAGCGTGATTAACGTTCCAATCAGAGGGCCGTGAATAGCGGTAATTAGAAGAAAAAAATCAGCCCACTTCCCTTTCTCACTTCTTCAGCGGCCGCTTGTGGCTTGGGCTGGCGCGGCCGCTATGCCAATTATACACAGCGATAAGAGTGCCGCGCAGGAATCGTACGACGACTCTTGCGCACAATAGGCCTAGTTAAACCTCACTTCACCGAGGCTGGCGATACTGGGAGCCCTTTTCAACTGTCTGTGGATGCTAATAGCCCTTTCCTGGCCGATACACCTATCTGTTCTCTCAATTTGAGATGCCTATTTCGCGAAAGACGCCAAATTTCACGCGCCAGAATGGCTTGGCTTGCCTACATGCCGTGGCTCGTTCGCCATAATCTCCGCTAGGCTGCGGTGCAACCGCTACCGAGATTGTAATACGGTTCATTTGCCAAACTTTAATCATTATTGTTCTTTCTATTTTTTAATGCTTGCCCTGCGCGCGTGTTTACATGTGCGGTTACGAGCGCACCCAGTTAGTGCAATATATTTATTCTATAGGTGCCCGCTTTTTCTGTAATTCGAATCTGTCCGTCCGTCTGTCCGCCCGCCTGTATTTCTGTCTGCCTGTCCATCCGTTCGTCCTCCGTCCTTCCGTCTGTGACTCTGTCTGTCTGCCTGTCCGTCCGTCCGTGCGTCCTCCGTCCTTCCGTCTGTCACTCTGTCTCTCTGCCTGTCCGTCCGTCCGTCCTCCGTCCTTCCGTCTGTCACTCTGTCTGTCTGCCTGTCCGTACGTCCGTCCTCCGTCCTTCCGTCGGTCAGTCTGTCTGTCTGCCTGCCACTCCATCCGTCCTCCGTCCTTCCCTCTGTCACTCTGTCTGTCTGCCTGTCCGTCCGTCCGCCCTCCGTCCTACCGTCTGTCACCCTGTCTGTCTGCCTGTCCGTCCGTCCGTCCCCCGTCCTTCCGTCTGTCACTTTGTCTGTCTGCCTGTCCGTCCGTCCGTCCTCCGTCCTTCCGTCTGTCACTCTGTCTGTCTGCCTGTCCGTCCGTCCGTCCTCCGTCCTTCCATATGTCACTCTGTCTGTCTGCCTGTCCATCCATACGTCCTCCGTCCTTCCCTCTGTCACTCTGTCTTTCTGCCTGTCCGTCCGTCCGTCCTCCGTCCTTCCGTCTGTCACTCTGTCTGTCTGCCTGTCCGTCCGTCCGTCCTCCGTCCTTCCCTCTGTCACTCTGTCTTTCTGCATGTCCGTCCGTCCATCCTCCGTCCTTCCGTCTGTCACCCTGTCTGTCTGCCTGTCCGTCCGTCCTCCGTCCTTCCGTCTGTCACTCTGTCTGTCTGCCTGTCCGTCCGTCCGTCCTCCGTCCTTCCCTCTGTCACTCTGTCTTTCTGCCTGTCTGTCCGTCCGTCCTCCGTCATTCCGTCTGTCACTCTGTCTGTCTGCCTGCCGCTCCGGCCGTCCTCCGTCCTTCCGTCTGTCACTCTGTCTGTCTGCCTGTCCGTCCATCCGTCCTCCG